>NC_134403.1:262785492-263425492 GCF_038048845.1 Mixophyes fleayi
CACAGTACTTGTATTTGGGTTGCCCCATGACCCAAATCCCTGCAACATTCTTTAATTCACACAGCTGGAGACAGATGTTGTGTTTCTGAATCTTTTTCATCAAGCCAAATTCCAACCACACCCAGCCCGAGCACTCTCCCCTCCACCTCTGCAGTAGAAACAAAGCCTAGGGAGCATCGCTACATTAACTCTGCATTGCTAGAGGTAACGAGCAAAGCATCACTACATTAAGGGCTTTTTCCCATCTATCCGTTGTTAATGTACTTTTCAGCTGCTAACTAAATGCCTGAAAAGCACACTAAAAATATGATTAATGGTTCATTTCCACCATTGCATTCTAAAATTTTAACACTGCATTAATGTGGCATAACCAATTTCTCATGTGTTAACCTATGCAACTAGTACAATAGACTACTGATAAAAGTGCAAAGCATACACAGCTCCTGGAACAAAACAGTAAGAACACATCCCTAAAATGTATCTAAAGCACACCTTAGTTTTCATGTGTTTTTACTAATTTTTCCTGGGCGTATCTGTGAATGAGCCCTGACTGTACACCACATACAGTGCATGGCTACGCTGACTATGAGCATTACTGCATTAGATGATGACAGCAAAGAATGATGCATTTAACAGTGGTACTCTCTAAATCTACAGAAATTGCCCAATATATTTATAATTAAAAGAATAAAATTTTGATAAGCTGTGATTGATATTTGAGTTATTGGGATGAGGGTGAATCATCATCATCATTTATATAGCGCCACTAATTCCGCAGTGCTGTACAGAGAACTCACTCACATCATGTTGCCCCATTGGGGCTAACAGTCTAAATTCCCTAACACACACACACACACACACACACACACACACACAGACAGAGAGGGAGAGACTAGGGTCAGTTTGATAGCAGCCAATTAACCTACCAGTATGTTTTTGGAGTGTGGGAGGAAACTGGAGCACCTGGAGGAAACCCACGCAAACACAGGGAGAACATACAAACTCCTCACTCCTCATGGTTGGAAATTGAACTCATGACCCTAGGGCTGTAAGGCAGAAGTGCTAACCACTTAGCCACCGTAAGTGAAGTGATGGAGAACATTAGATCGGGAAGTATGGAGTGATCAGCTTCTATAACAAGAGTAAATATTCCACCGCATACCTATATTATGTACATAACACTGATGGTGCTATGTAATAAACAATAATAAATAAATCTACATGGATGTGAAAGTAAAAGTACTTGTACCAAATGAGACAGTGCATATTTGTTTCTAATGTGTGTTTAACATGTGTTGGGCTGCAGAATCTTTTAACGCTCCTTGATCCATTTCAATTTGTTTGACATGCATCCACACAGTTGACAAGTTACAGTTACAGTTAATTTTAATGGGAACGCATTGTAAACACACGTATGTTTTCCCACATGCGTTTGGCTTGAATAAGATAACTTTCGATTTAGTCACTGATGTTTGTTTTAAAACCCCCCACATTAAACGCATTTGTAAAAGAATCTAAATGCATATTAATAACATGCTTAAACACAATGCAGTTATCATGTGCTAAAATAATGCACTGTAAACACCAGTGTACACATCACCTTACTTGTCAGCATCGATATGTTGCAGTAAAAATGTGTCATTTTTGTTATAGGTAGCAGAAACATACAATGTATACATTCGCGATAGATAGATAGATAGATAGATAGATAGATAGATAGATAGATAGATAGATAGGTAGATAGATAGATAGGTTAGTAGACAGACAAATAGATAGACAGACAAATAGATAGACAGAAAGAGAGCGAGAGAGAGACAGACAGACAGATAGATAGGTAGATAGATAGAGAGACACAGACAGATAAACAGACAAACAGATAGATAGATAGATAGATAGATAGATAGATAGATAGATAGATAGATATGGATCTGTAAGGCCACCTCTGTTCTCAACGTTCATTTTATTAGTTTACCTGTACACCAAGGGGTTCATTTACAGTAGGAAGCATTTGTACACCAAACGTAGATAGGGAAGACGCACACATTTTTTTTTTATTTCTATCCAGTCAAGCACATCTCAAGATGTGTCCAAAATGGAAACACTAGTATTTGCAAATAGCTTATATCAGGAGTGCAAGGGTGTATACTTACAACTACCAACAGTGTAAAGATACAGCTTGGCAATATTAGTTGTCAAAGCTCCTATTAGTAAACAATAGAATACAGTAATTCATTGTCATATACATAAAAGAGACTACTGTCTTATTAATCATTAATAAATGTGAAAGTAGCTCTGTCCATATAAAATGTAATGTAAAACATCTGTTACATTGCCCCTTTAAAAATCAAATTGGAATCTTCTTTCTGCAGTAGTCCAAATAGAAATGTCAATTAGGTAATGCATACAGGCAGCCAGGACTTGATATAATTTAGCCGCAACGCTAATGATTTAAGTACTATTAGCTGGAGAGTCAATACACAATCAGAAGTTGGTCGACAGTGCTGTTGACAGTCATCGTCATCACTGCGTACCATTGCACCAGCCCTCCCGTACATGCAAGAGATACACTTCCTAAAAGAAGTGTCTGGGGATGAGTCCATGTCCAATTATGTTGCTTTAACCTGAACACACTTCTCCTGTATTAGGCTTAAGCTTGCTGGTCCCGATTGAACCACTACAGCTGTAAGGCAGAGCAAGTCCACAATACACAAAAATCTACATATGGATGTATGCATTTGCACATTGTGATCAGCCATTTAAAAATCAAAATGTTCCTTGGATGTTTAATGTGAGTAGAAAAAAATGTCTCGTGATCAAATTCAACATAAATAATCAATCCCACACAGATTTATCTTTTTGCTCTTTTAAATAGCTAAAAAAGTTAAAAACGCATCTGATAGCCATAGTACTTAGCTATCCTCCTACAAATCCTACATCTCCTTTTCAAATACTCTCTGTTTGACAAACAAAAATGTCTGCAAGACATAGACACATCAATCTCCTACACAGAATCAGGCTTAGAGCTCTTAGCATGTTATGTGAAGGCAGAGGTAGGAGAAAGAGGATGTCACAGTGCAGATAGAGCTACAAAGCCTCTCAGTTCACTACATAATGTGCTATGTGACTGTGGTTGCCATGGTAGTCCAGAATAATAGATCATTAATAGCGGTCTGAAGATAAAACTTAGGAACATGGATAATACTAACATTCTTCTTATAGCCTACCATAGTGATTTATGTTAAAATAAACTTTTTTTTTCATAGGATTGATGCTTTAAATGTCTATTGCAAATTAAAATGAAATTAGAATGAAATTAGAAGTCATAGAGGAGTTCTAAGACTGTATAAAAGCACAAGGCCATAGGTAACAACACAGAGGTGACTTCTAATATACTTATTTTGTTATAGTGGGGTGAGCATACATTTTAAATTGAAACCAAACTAGTAGCTTGTATGTGGTGATCACCATATTGAGTTGTTTTACATTCTACTTCCCAATTCTACTAATTTATAGCTGATATACATTTGAGGTGACTTTCACGAAGGACTAAAGGTGTCTATACACGTACAGATCTAGTCGTTCGACCAGAGCACCTTGTTCAGTCTTCAAATCTGAGAGTTCTGGTCATTCGCCGCTCAAGCAAAATAGATGACCTCTACATGAGATAACTAAGGTCAACTTCTGCTCACATTTTCTGCCAGTCCCAATAGACATCTAAAAAAATCTCATTTATTATGGTCTTTTTGCACATGTGCACACCTTATTTTACAGCCAAATAGGTTGTTTTAGACTCTATGGACCCAAAAGGCCACGCTGATCTGTAGAATCGTAGTACATATAAGAACCTTAATCTTGAAGATCTTCCCAGTTACCATGTTTACTGTTCCTGATTCTTACAACTGCTGTAAAAGGAATGATTGTAGGGCATTAAAGATAATTATGTTTGCTTGCTTTTGTTTAAGGATTTTAAACTTAACCCAATGTGCTGACCCAAGAACTTTTGAAGTGTTTGCTTCTCTTTACCTGAGGCGTTTCTCCTGATTACAACGTTTCAAGAAACTGTCATGTCTGCACTTACAACTGATTGTCATCAAATGTTTTACAATATATACGCAAGGGCACCCCATGGCAAAACAGTAGTTGGGGGGCAAGGTGCAATAATCCTGTGCTAAGTGTTATGTTGTATTTTGTTATTTATTAGTATGTATATAATGCAAGGTCGTGTTAGGATACATTGTAAAACAGTTTTCCATTAACTTACACGAGTGATGGACAACCGAAAACACTTCAAGGGCCTCATGTGTGGCCCTCTATCCTTCACAAGGGCCAAATATTACTCTTATGTCTTGGTATCAAGTTAAAACAATACATTTAATCACATACGTTACTCTGATTCCATATATCTCTCTCTCCCCTCTGCACACATCTCTGCCACTTTATAACAGCACTTCCAAATCAGCCAATCATTCATCCCAAAATCCCTGAGAATTCTGAGAATTATACATACATACACACCCACACATGCATACATTCATACATACACACCCATACTTAAACACATACACATAGACAGTGGGAACATGCATTGATAACAACCCAGCTCGTTTACAAAAACAATGAAAAGACTATTGAGAGGTTTTAAAGGTGATTTTTCATGAAAACAGTTACATTTAATTACATTTAATTAAAACAGTTACATTTAATATGAGAAAGGCCCCCTTCCATACACACGTTAGTGCTAACTGACCAAACAGCCACATTCGGACAATCTTTTCTATTTGTTTCATCGCTAGAGATTAAATTGAATAAAACATCAGAGCAGTGCATCGTCCTACTCAGTTAGGAAGCCATGCAAAAGCCATCCTTAGACAGGTGACAGTACAAAACTGCTAATCCCATTGGTGCTTCCTCATTATTTGCCCACTACCTGCCTGACATGACTATATATACTTCAAAATAAACATGCAAATCAATTTTAGAACACTACACCATTGACTAAATGCACTTCTGGAAAAGGTATGCAGAGAACTGATCTTCTGATCAACATTACTAAAAGTTACATGACAAGACTCACTCCAACAATAATATAAGCTCTTCTAAACTAAAGTTGTCCACACAAAGTCAGAACTGGTTGGCCATTCGTGACCAAATCATTCTCTGCGGTCTCAATACAATTGTTGAGTCCAATTAAAATCTAATGTGGATAAATGGTATTTAGCAGAACTGATATTTGGTCAGCCATAATTGGCTGACCTCACTGCATTGATTTCTAGTGATAGGGGCAATTTGTCACTCAACATTTTTGACTTAATTGGACATAGCTCTAGTTGTATGCTGATCCAGACAAACAACTAACTTAGTAAATATTTCATTATTCCCATGCCAGTGGCCTGTGACCCTTCCCTCTAACCTTTCTAGTAGTTCTCAGATGGTCAGCAACTAGTCTATATCCTTCAGGTGTTGTGTAAAACTTAATATAAAATGCAAATATAATTATTTCAATGTGCAGTGGCAAGCAGGTGTACGAATCAGTCAGGAAGGAAAAGAAAATCTATTTTCCACAGCTGCATATGTGTTTGGGCTTTGACCAACTGCACTGCATGGGCCCAGGGGCACACGCAGGATTTTTAAGGGGGGGTTTCCCCCCCACCCAAAAAGAAAAAAAAGCGAGAGGCAGCAGCTCAGTTTCGGCAGCACTGTACTATACAGCAGCCGCGCCGCTGTCGAAGAAGCGGCGGCGGCGGTGCTGTATACAATACAGCACCGGCGCGGACGCTTCTTTGACAGCGCCGCGGCTGCTATATAGTACAGTGCCGCTATGTAGGGGCACTTCTTAAGCAGAGGGGAGGGGTTTCTGGAGACATAGAAACCCCCCCTGCGTGCGCCCCTGGGGCCCCCCAAGATTCTGACAGCCAGATTTCAGGCCATACATGTGTGGCCACAAATCCTGTCATTTAGAGACTGGGTTGAACAACCAAATCTGACTGAATGTAGACAGCTTCAGCACGGTGTCTATCGGTCTTGTTGAAGATCTTTTAGCCCCTTCTGACTGTTTGGGCATTTACAAAACTCCCATTCTGGTGATCTCATATCTTTGAATGGACTTTTTCTTTTATCAGCCATTAACATGGCAGTTATAGCCGGACTTCTGCTGTCAATGACTACCTGAGTGTCTATGAAACAGTGCAATAATCACTGAAAACAAGCCTGGTCATAATAATCTGAAAATTAGGAGCCAGGGATAAATGTTAGAAGCCAGCATTTGTCCAGTCCTGGTTGCACATACGGTTCAAACTCAATCCTATGTGTTTCCTATGTGGGAGTGCATGACATGTGGCATTAACGAACCAAAGAACATACCAAAAAGTGACATCACAGAAAGGAAGAATAAATGGAAAAATAATAATAATAATATAATAACTAGAAGAAGAGAAAGAAGAAAAGAAGATAATACCATGTTTCTCACACTAAAAAACAACTACTATAAAGCCTTTGATATGCCTTTACTTGGGAAAACCAGATAATTACAGTTTGGGGTAAATTAAAGTGGTTGCTCTATTTGCATAATAGTAACCATACGTTCTCTACCTTATTTTGCATGTGTTTCTATGTACATGGTACTTGGAATAAAAATATATCTACTCCAGTATACTCTGAACAACAACAACATAAAATTTGCATTGGTAAATTAAAAAAATATGAATGTTATATCCTGCTGGATTGGACACATTCCAAATTGGTGAAATGAAGCTGGTCATCGAGATATCCATTGTGGTACAACATAAGTCCAGCCATAAAGGAGATGAAAAAGTGAATTAGATACACACAAAAATGTTTTATACTAGCAGGAATCTAATTAACTTATTTTAACCCAATTTCACAGTTTTATACGCTATTTCTAAAATATGGACTCACTATGAACTAACACTAAAAATAAAGAGTGTGGATGCTTTAGCTTGGCTAGACTGACTGTCCATTTCCATATTTACATATATGTTTATTAACCTGCGAGCCTTACATGGGCACCCACTGTTACAGATCTCCAGCCAAGCCTTTGTGCCAGCCATGACACTTCAACATGAATAAAGAACAATCCATGTAGCAACAAAATATGCACCAGTGTTCATATTTGCATATGTATGTCTAGCTAGTATAAGGGTGTGTCTGCATGACAGATATGCAAGTCAATCTCTAGTATGCATGGCCTTCTTATATTGTCATTATACTGTATGTTCCTGCATGGTTAACATTGTATGTTCAATTTATCGCCATGATTCTCCAGCCCTTCGTAATATGTTTTCACAATATACAGCATAAACAGAGATGCAGGTATGTGAGTGCAACAGGTATCTATCTGTCTGTGAGTGTCAGATCCAAAGCTATGTGTGTCAAGGTGTCTATGTATCATGTTACTTCCCATAACACAATCCCATTCCTGACATACCAAAAGGATGCCGGAGGCTGCAGGTCCTTGGCAAAACATACTCAATCTATATAGCTATATCTATAAATTTAAATATCTACTTAAAACATAGAGATAAATCCAGGACATAAGCAGTTATACACCAACTAAGTACATACAAAACCTGACAATACCAACAAAAATAGGTGGTAAACATTTCTGTTTACCCTGTAATGCACTGAAGTACATACAAGCTAATATATACAGAGCTCACACAATACACCAAACAGCTGTACAGAACTGTATCAGAGCCTCTATTCTCTGCTGAAAGGACCAGAGACCTTGGAACAATGTTTACAAAGGAAAACAAACACGCACTGTTTACTGTCCTATTAACCCATACAGTGCTGGAGCAATACAACACCTGCGCTGTATATCATGAAGATATACATTATAATGTAGGTGTTGTAAGCTATGTATCTATTTTTATATTCAGGCAGGCGGTTATAAGGTCGGAAGCTGTGACGAGTAGTGAAATCAATGTACTAATATTAGGGAAGCTGACAGCACAGGCACATTGTGTACCCACCCACAATAAAGCATACAGCAACTACTCAGTAATTTCAATACCTAGGGCATCTAATTAAGCACAATTAGCTGATATAAAAACTGGATGAATAAGGCAAATCTACGGTTAACATCATATGTCTTGCCAAATGGTGAATGCTCATTTTAAAGCTACTAGCAATGCACTGTGGTAAAAGGTGGTTAGTGCTATTAAACATGTAGCGAACCGGTGAAAGTAAGGGTCAGTTACGAACCACAAATTGTGAAGATGCTGCTTAAAGTGCACAAGTACTCAGTAAGTAACAGTAAAATCTTTATGTCAAAGTCCAACTTACTTTCTTCATTTCAACTGCTCAGTTTTATCCTATCATCTCAATTATGGCTTACTAAGAGTGAGGGGTTTCAGAACTGTCTTTATTATAGAAGTAAATTTTGTGAACTTGAGTATTTTCTATCACATTTCTAGAAGTGTACTGAGAAATACACTTTCCTGCACAAGTGCAAATGGAAAGTGCAAAGTGTATGAGACCTACCTGGGTGGTATATTTACTAAACTGCGGGTGATGCTGCCAATAGCAACCAATCAGATTCTAACTGTCATTTTGTAGAATGTACTAAATGAGTGATAACTAGAATCTGATTGGTTGCTATAGGCAACATCTCCACTTTTTCAAACCTGCAGTTTAGTAAATATACCCCCCCCCCAATCTCCCAGACCTTAAGAGATGGTGGATGCAAGGCCTTCCCTGCAAAGGAAAAGGCTGATTGTCCTTCCACAAAGCAGGTAAACCCCAGTAATTTCCCTCTCTGTACCCCTTTATCTAATGTATATAATCACAGAAAATTAAATCTTGTTTCCACACTGCAGAGCAAAGTTATTAGCAAATCCAGTGTTAGAGAGGAGCACACTCAATCTGCATCCCATCAACAGCGCAATATTTTGCATGCCTGTAGACGACGCAGGCTTTTCTGCTCTTTTTCACAATTTATAAATGACCTTTAAAGTCACTATTTTGAGTGTTAATCTGATTTAAAGTGGCCTGAATGTAGTTCAGTAGCAGATGTACTGATCTTAATGACATTGGCCAAGCATGGCTATAGATGTGCATTGCATTTCAAAAAGACTCCAGAATCTGAATTTGATTAAAGCTGCTTGTACAGCATAGTACTACATACAAGTCGGGTGTTTTACAAAAATGTAAAGTTATCAGGACATAAAAGAGCGGGACACAGGTATAATCCTTCCAAGTTAACAACACACAAGCAATAATAACAGCACGAAACGGCACATAAATACTGTCTGATAACTGTGGATAGACTACAACCAACAGCACAACCAGTGGCAGAACACAGGTTGACAAAACAAATACAGCTATTTGAGTCACAACTCAGGTAACGTCGGTTACAATGATACAGAATAAACTACAGTTACAGTAACATAATACTTCCAGTGTATGGGTTCCAAAACACTAAGAGGTGGTTAAAGTCCACGTATAGCACATCCAGTACTATTTATTTATTAACTATTTATATGCGTAACCTGTCATCCACGCCAACCTTGACCATATCATATTCAGCACCTGGTACAGACACCTCCATAGATATTATACACACCTTAATATACTGTAACTATTCAACACGGCAGCAGTACTTCATGTCACAGCCCCTTACCCCTGCGGCCATCTGACATGTTCCCGGGATAGCTGGAGCCGTTCTTAGGGTGACAAGTGACAAGTCAGAGCTCCAGTCCAGCAGCTCACACTGATCCTGAGAGAACCGCCCAAGCAGCAAATCTACCGTGCTCCGCCCTGAGTCCTCCTCCCTTCCACCCTCACACTACAGAACACCACGGAGATCTCCCTGTGTCAATATATTACAGCAAATCACCCGGAAGTATGTTTTATCACAGTGATGATTCCAAATCCATTCTCAGTCCTACCCGCCATCTGCATTCACAGCGTATTCTCCAGACTGCTCACACCTTACCTTTACCCACAACCATTTCCTCCTCCATCACCTCATGCTTGTATTAATGCCAACCATGTTTCCTACCTTCTCTCTCAAGAGATCAGATCGTGCTGTATAAATACCGTCTGCTTCAACCCACACCGATTTCCCCACATCGATCGAAATCTGTCTTCAGACCCACCTTACCTTACTCCCATCACAATCATCCCCTGTGCTGTACGTATCCTTCACAGTCCGACTCTCCTGCACCCATGCCCTGTACTGTACCCCACCCACCCCTACATCTACCCCTCTACATCAATATCTTTTTACAAACAAAACTCCTCCTCTATAATCTCAGTGTGGCTGTTACAGGATATTCACCAAATATTGTTCTAACTTTTTCACCCTCCAGCCCGAGGCAGGAAAGAAGCTGTAGTGACATAATAATCCCTTCACAACTGGAGAGAGAGAGAGGTGGAATTTACACGATGGTGCTAACACCTTAACTGCCAAATAACTCCAGGAGGAGATTAGCCTTATTATATCATTACAACACTCCAAAGAGTCATCTTCCAGGTTTTGTTCAGTTCTGCAATAGCCCATCTTATACGTTCACCTTTACACGTTTCCAAATAATTGCTATCTCACCACAATAACAACATTACATGCCTCTAGATCTCCAGTATTATGAACGGTTTTCCTGTATCAGGCTGAAATTTTTTTTTTCCCCCAAGAATATTGCTTGAACACCATCGTTCATATATTCCATTACATATGCCACAACCCACCACACTTTTGCGCGCTGCGCAAATGCTACAAAGACCCTTCTTAAATCCTTCTTGCATTAAAAAATACATCAGCAATGATGTAAATACTGTAAATTGAACTAAGGCTATGAAGTTTGCAATGCTTTTTTATTGCATCAAATAAACCGCATTACTTTAAATAATTTTTATTTAAATGCCTCAATCTGTGTTTTTTTAAAAATGTGTCTATGACAAATAGGAAATTATCATGATCAATCTAAAAATGCAAGGAAATCATATGTCAACGCTTAACTGCATCTCACTATCTGCAATACATTGAGATGAATGTAATACAGCTGCATTGACACCAGTCATTAGAATCCCCAGATATGAAGAAGGTGCCATAGGGCCCTGCACTTAATTGACCAATGGCAGCATCTACACGTGTGTGCGATAAACTCTAGAGGTGCCTTTTTCCTTTAGTTCACCTCCTCCCAGTTCCCTTAGGCATTGCTGCAATGTGTGCAGACCACCCCTCACTTCCATGCCCCATAGCCACAACACACCCTATTGTTACACGGTGTAACTTACACCCCCTATCAAATCCAACAACTACATTTTGGATTTGCTTCTAAGTTTAAATGAGGCTCAATCTATCTATTCTATTCTATCTATCTATCCATCTGTATGTCTATCTATCAGTCTGTCTATCTATCAGACTGAGTCTCATTTATATATATATATATGTTTTTGGGACATTGAAGGGCAGTATTAAACTTGTAAAGGGCTAGCTACGACCCCATAGTGAGTTGGCCACACACCCTCCATTAATTAATAGTCCTACTATCACTCCCATCCAGATAGGGAGGATGGAGACGGGGATCCAGTGTTTGTCCTCGCCCAAGGCACTAAATATCTATTGACAGCTCTACCCAACTGTAAACACTGATACATGACAATATATATACAAACTAGTCCTTCCAGAGTTCAATATGAATGTTCTTGTATACTGTTAGTGCATTTTTCAAATGGTTCAGAGATCCCTTTATTTAATTGCAATAAAGGTAGAACAGACCATGAGTGCAGGAGGACATCTTATGTTAAAACTGTAGTACACTTAGGGGTCTATTTATAACACATCACATTTTTCTAACGTTAGTTATCATTTCTTATCGCATTGATAAGAAATTATATAACGTGCCTATTTATAAACTGTACAGCCGTGGCAGCAGCTCCAATAGGAGCCTGGCGGGCAGAGGTCCAAAGATCCCTCTCCTGTAATGCTCTCCCCATAGACTACAATGGCTAACGCCATCTTCAGATGGTGGTAGCTCTCACAGTCAAGCTCTGAATTTCAGATTTGATAAATAGTGCATAATCGCAGTCCCTATAGACACAGCTAATTTTCCTGCACTCCTCTACAGTGAGTGAAGCTACATCTGTGCGGAGTGCCTTCAGGATCGCTCCAGAGGCACTCTCCCCTCTGAGTCTACACACAGGCCCAAAGCAAGTGGCTATCAACTGTCAGAAGACAAAACGACCGAGCAAGACCGCAATGTCTATGGAGAAGCAGAAGCTTGCACTGTCCAGTGGGAGGAGTTTGGCAGTGGGCATTCCTTGAAAAGTACGGAGTAGACTGCACATGTGCTTTTAGTTTTGCAGCGCAGTGCAAAAGCTAGATTTAAATTTGCAGTCCAGGATATAGAAATGAGTTAAAGATAGAGACAGGCTACATTTGGCCATTTCGACTGTGCAAAATTACTTGATTTTTGTCCCAGCTGGCAAGACTGAGGCTTGTCCAATACTTTTTAAAGGGAATCAAATTTCTAGGTGCACTTTGGCCAATGTAAATTAAAGCTTCAAACAAAACAAAAGTGCTACATGTACCAATCAGGAGCACTTTGTGCTGCGCATGGCATGTGCATTATATAGTGGTGCGGAGACAGCTATTTCCTCTGCATGCCAGACATCTAATTTGTAAATGATATAAAAGGCAATTTTTGGAGACAAAGCATCCAATGGCTAAGGGCCTTTCTAATATTTGTCTTGTAAGTGTGGAATATTTTTCAAAAGATGACCTTTACTCTACAAATTTCTGGAACCCTTCACAAAGAAACCTTTGTTTTCAGTAGAATCTGGAATTACTGGATATTCCTATGTCTGGGTTTTAACCAAATCAGGCAGAATAACAATAATGCCAAGAAAAACCATGACTGTCCTCTACACATAGTGGAGGATAGGTGAGGGGCCACCGTAGATCTTGTCCCATACTCACTGTCATATATTGTATGATTAGTCTGCTGTTCACAGACATTGATGTCTTATCTTGTGCCAAGAGATAGAACCAATGACCTTGGGGAAAATAAGCTAACATTTTCACAATGGCCACATGGTGGGTGCATTTCCGAACCACTTTTGATATCACTGTTACTGTAAGCAGCGGTTACCCAAGTCTTTGCATTGATGGATACCGTAAAATATCATGCTATTTCATATACAACCAAAACAGTATCTCATTTACAAATAAAGTCAATTTTCTGTGACAACTACCCAGGGCCGTAACCAGGGCTGTGTGACAGGGGTGACCGCCCAGGGCGCAATGCTGAAGGGGGGCACAGTTTAGGAATATTTTAGGTTCATTTGGTTAAAACTGAGGGCTAGGGGGGGCGGCATTTGACTTTCTCGCCCCAGGCGCTAGAATTTTAAGTTACGGCTCTGCAACTAACAATAGAAAAGAGTTCCGTTCAGACTGTGGAAGCAGAACATTACACATGTATCTTATCATATATCTTTATCTTTACAATAACAAATAATCAGTGTACTTCAGATCACAGCCCCATACAAGTGGCTGGACATTTTCAAATACAATACTATACCACTGTCTTCTATTATACACGTGAATATGTAAGGGAACTTCTGGTGTATACCTGTTGCTCTGGCCATCTTCACCTTCATTGCAGGGTCAGGTTCTCTAATTAACCCTATGCAACCAGGGGCTCTATTCACCCAACATCACTGATTGCAACATTGGATATTGAATACTGTATTGTCTGTGGGATTGCACAGTTGGGAGGACAACCCAAAGCAGGTTGTAGCTAATTTCCAAGTTTTAATGATTGGTCCTTCAAATTATTTGTACCTACTATAATTATATCTATTTTTTCAGTATTGACTAACTGTACAGTAAAATTCATCTTATTAATATATTATATGTATACCTCACTATCTATTTTAATTCTATGGGCTTTATAAGTTAATATTGAATGAGTAATACTGTATGTTTCAGGCATGTCAAATTCAAAACCCCAATTGGGCCAAATAATGAAAGTCTAAGACTGAGTAAGCTGCAAGAAAAAGAAAAAGTCTCATGTACAATTTTGTAAGATTTTTTTATTAAGAAATACAAAAATAAAGTTTAATGTTTTTTTTACAGATGCATTACACTGTGCCCTCCATGCTGCTACTGCTCCCCTTTACCTGTCTACTCCGTTTCACACTGTGCCCTCCATGCTGCTTCTGCTCCCCTTCATCTGTTTCACACTGTGCCCTCTAAGCTGCTTCTGCTCCCCTTCATCTGTTTCACACTGTGCCCTCTAAGCTGCTTCTGCTCGCCTTCATCTGTTTCACACTGTGCCCTCCATGCTGCTTCTGCTCCCCTTCATCTGTTTCACACTGTGCCCTCTAAGCTGCTTCTGCTCCCCTTCATCTGTTTCACACTGTGCCCTCCATGCTGCTTCTGCTCCCCTTCATCTGTTTCACACTGTGCCCTCTAAGCTGCTTCTGCTCCCCTTCATCTGTTTCACACTGTGCCCTCTAAGCTGCTTCTGCTCGCCTTCATCTGTTTCACACTGTGCCCTCTAAGCTGCTTCTGCTCGCCTTCATCTGTTTCACACTGTGCCCTCTAAGCTGCTTTTGCTCCCCTTCACTTCTTTTCAGTTTCACACTGTGCCCTTCATGCTGCTTTTGTTCCCCTTCATCTGTCTCCCCTGTTTCACACTGTGCCCTCCATGCTGCTTTTGCTCCCCTTCACCTGTTTCCCTTTTCACACTGTGCCCTCCATGCTGCTTTTGCTCCCTTTCAATTACCTTTCTATTGCCTTCTTTCTTCTCTTCTGTTTTCTTCTCTTCTTCTCGTGGCTCCTCTCTGTCCGCTCCTCTCTGCAAATGTCGGGTGTGATGACGTCACACCCAACATTCAATGCAAAGGGAGGAGAGGAGGGCGATGCCGCAAAAAAAATAGCATTTAGAGCGCATGTGTGCCACGAGTTTGACATGTCTGATATGGTTACTATGCCTTGACATTACTACTATTCCAATGACCAATATTATTACACTCAAAGTGCTAACTGACAGTTTATGAGTAGTGCACCATCCTCTAGGACATCTATACTCACATGTCTAAAGCTGGAGTGGATGGACAGGTTCTTGCTAGCTGAGGGAGATAAAAGACCAGCGGTGCAGATATCCACCTCCCTCTCTGCCTAGAGCTTTATGATCTCAGGGGTCAACAATTCAATGGAAGGGACTGTTAAGAAGACATCTATCATACTAATTTAACCACTTGAAGGCCAGAATGTTAGACATTGTGTTAAACAACATAAACATGATTTTAAGACATTTGTTTAAAAATTGACAACTGTGGAAACCAGCTTCCAATGAACTAGACCTGCTTAACCAAGCAGGGCCCAGTTTAGTGTAGAGGAGGCAGAGGACAAAGCAATAGGCTGGGACTGCAATATGATCTTGTGTAAAATGAAAATTAAATACAAAATTCAATAATAATAATTAAAACAAATTACAGATCAATTTTCAAACCATACAGTTCAGTAAGTTGTGGCATTGAAGGGTTAATATGAATTCAGATACTAGGCATTTCGCACCAAGGCCTGAAAATCCAAGTCGGTAATAGTGAAATGAATGTGGATGCATTACCAGTACTATGTATGCACTTGTGCAGTAATACAGTCCAATGGATTCTGAATAATTCAAATCAAAGATACTCATTACAACAATATCTCTCCAAAGATATGTTAGTTACTAGTTGTCTATTCTACCAGCAAGTCTGGGAGATTAGCGTAAAACCTCCCAGATACTGAGAGAGAGCAGACAAATCTCCCGAGAGAGTGAATGTCTGCCTGCAATGTGGAAGGAGATGTGACGAGATGACACTTGTCACATCATTATTTCTCCCCCCACTTGATTATACAAATGGCATCAAGTCACACCCACATTTTATTTTTACATACCTCCCAAATGTTCCACTATTGGCAGGAAATCCAGATTCGCGAGATGCAAATGGGATAGGGCTTAACCAAAAGTAGGTCAAATTTTACCTAAATTTGCTCATTTGTGTGTTGAGTTTGAGCTCCCGGAGTGCAGGTAAAAAATAGAGAAAAATGTTATTTACCAAGGTAATATTTTCAGATCCCTTCAGCCTTTCCATATTAGATATGCCCGCGATGCATGCTGAGAGGGGAGGGGAGGGGGACGTCGGGAACAACTTTATTCACACTGTCTGTCAGTGACAGACAGTGTGATACTTCAGAGGCGCCGCTGGACAGACTATCACATGATCACTGACGTCAGTGTGAGATGCGCCGGAGACATTGAAAAACAGCGGCGGCACCCCGCCGCCACTGCACTACGTTCCCGAGCCGCTGAATCTAGTCAGCGGCGCCCTGCAGGTCCCGGCGCCCTAGGCAACTGCCTAAGGTTGCCTAATGGGAGCGCCGGGCCTGTCTCCAGGGCTGACTTATATATCTGATGTTTTACAAACGACAATAACAGAATTAGAGAATTCATAACAAATGTTAACAGAATAGTCACGTACGCTGTGGAGATGACGTAGAGATAGATATTTTGTGGCATACCCATCTCTGTTACATGCTGTGAACCTGAGAGAACGGCTGCAGGTTACAAAAATAGAGTGTGACTGAGCATGGAGGAGCCTGGCGACAGAGATCCAGATTCCTCACAATCCTTGCAAACAATGCAAAAAAAAAGTGTTAGATTTATGTTTTCAAAACAATTTCAACTTTATATATAGAGAACAATATAGCGTGAAAATAACTTCATCCACTGTGTCCTCTCTGTGTCACGCACAGTGAGACAATAATGTCACCCTCTGCAGCTGTTAGCTGCACCAAAGCAATAAGTGTTGTCTTAAAGTATGACACAGACAGGCTAATATGCGTTCCATTTTACCTTGACATCAGCAGATTGAAGCAGCCCCACTCCCAGTCTGTGTGTGTGACAATAGCTGAGAGCCAATCTCTTTTGGGTGTGACACTGCAGCAATAATTGGCCTTTCTTCTTCTTATTGACAAATTGAGGGTATACATCTTTTAAGTGCCTGGCATTCATACAAGCTAAAACACGAATCGTAGGTAAAATCCCAATAAAATGATCAACATCAGGTAAAATGCAAATAAAACGATCAACAACAGACAG
The DNA here is from genome assembly GCF_038048845.1 of Mixophyes fleayi. Lineage (NCBI taxonomy): Eukaryota > Metazoa > Chordata > Amphibia > Anura > Limnodynastidae > Mixophyes > Mixophyes fleayi. The sequence goes on from NC_134403.1 coordinate 262,802,607, forward strand.
ATCGTATGTGGCACTGTAATGAGTTAGTGCAGATAAACCTTGGACAAATTACACTTTAATGTGATACTGTGAGGTGCAACACATGAGAAAAATCAATTGTGTTGCACAAAACATCAACAAATATGACAATCCACTGGGGTACAAGTACCTATAGCAATTATTTTGCCGAGAGGTATATGTCTGTGAGTACCCAATTGCTGAAGTATGCATGCACAAAACTAGTGCATCGAAAGCATACAAGCAGTTTTGACACATTTGTCATGCAACCTCATGTATTAAGTGCACTGGTTGTGCACCGCAAAACACATCATTTTGAGCGCTGCATCTCTCCACCAGCTCAGAGCTGATGCACAATTCAAGCTCTTTTGCAGAGTGCATATGGTCATGCGCCTCTCTACACAGCCCCTAAAAATGTATTTTCAATAATCTCATTTTGAATGATCTTAGGGCAGCACGGTGGCTAAGTGGTTAGCACTTCTGCCTTACAGCGCTGGGGTCATGAGTTCAATTCCCGACCATTGCTTGTGTGAAGTTTGTATTTTCTCCCCGTGTTTGCGTGGGTTTCCTCCGGGTGCGCCGGTTTTCTCCCACACTCCAAAAACATACTAGTAGGTTAATTGGCTGCTATCAAAATGTCTGTCTGTCTGTGTGTGTGTGTGTGTGTGTGTGTGTCTGTTAGGGAATTTAGACTGTAAGCCCCAATGGGACAGGGACTGATGTGAATAAGATCTCTGTACAGCGCTGCGGAATCAGTGGAGCTATATAAATAAATGGTAATGATGATGATGATGATCTTACACCAGAAAATAAAATCTCATTAGTGCTGTGCTCCACAAAACTAGGATCACCGTAGCGCCTACGTCTTACTTTGCAAGGAACGCCTTTGCTCTGCCCAGCACATCCCATCAGCAAGTGCAAGCTTCTGCTCCTCTGGAAACGTCACCATCTAACTTTGCAGAACAATGCGCTTCAGCAGAAATATAGGTGGACTTGTGAACAGTTGTACTAATCTGCATAAATTGCCTCCAATGTCACTTTACGGGTCCTATATACACCCTCAGCCAGTATGAAGGGTCTCGGCAATGCCTTCATACTGGTCAAGTCCCCAGACAGATATAGACAGATGTAGAATGCCAGCTGTTTGTTACTAAAATCTCTAGTTAGTATACAACACATATTACAAAGAGAAACAACACTGTGGTTACCAAAGATCCAGACCAGTATTCAATTAAAAATATAAAGTCTCAAAATTAAGTTTAAGTAAAATTAAAATTGGGGCAAGTAGCTTACTGCCCTTCTATGCAAAGTTTAGCTACTTGCCCCAATTTAATTTGCATCTGACATGTAAATATCCCACCCATAATACTCCCAATGGCCACAAGCCTTTCAATAAAGCATTTCTTTTTTTTTTTTATACATTTTATTTAACAAGTGATCCATGAATGAAATACAATGAAATAACTCAGATATGTAATCAGTTCATAATATAGATTTCAATGGGTTATTTCCAAATATCATAATAACAGACCTGAAATCGATGAAAGATGGATAGCATTTTCAACAGGAAAAGAGGAATAGAGAATGAGGATAAGAAAAGCGGGGTGGCAACCCCTGACAATGGGAAAGAAGGAATGGAGAGGGGAAGGATTTCGATGAGTTAGGGAAGACGCTAGTCATCATCTCCATAACATACGTGTACCAGATCCTGTTACTGACTGATCACCACAAGTGGGGATTGGGTTGATTCCAGTATGCTGCTAATTGACAAGATACAGAAGAGATAACGTGTCAAATTGGTTTATCTTGATGGTATGTGGATGATGGGACCCCCAGCAGTAGGAGCAAGAATTTTGGAGAGAGAGGGATATCTCATTGTAGGATGGATTGTATAAGAGTCTCAATATTCCAGAAGGCCTTAAGTCTGGAGCAGAGCCACCCAATGTGGAGGAAGGAGCCCTTGGTGAGCATCCTTTCCAGCAGGCACTTGAGACATCTGGGTTAAATTTATGTATTCTCAAGGGCACATAATACCAGCAATAGAAGAGCTTCTAAGAGTTTTCTTTAATTGTCATACAGATGGAACTGAAAGCAGCATTCTCATGAACTTCTTGCCAATCGAGAAGACAAATATTTTAATTGCACATTTCTGATGACCTATTATGGACATTACTGTTACTACTGGCATGTTATTGGTAACTATTATTGCCAATATATTATATGATTGGACATCACTAGTAATGTCTAGTAATATGCCAGCAGTAAAAATAATGACCAATAATGTTACTGCTGGCATATTATATTTGAGCTGTAGTAGAAGTAGTGCTCAGTAATATATACTAAGCACTAAGTTAACCCTTACTTCTCCAGGCCAGTATCGCTCAGCCCTGGTGGTCATTTTTCTTGTTAAATTGCAGAAATAACTGGCAATAACAAAAATCAGCCTTATCATCGTGATTAAGACACTGCTATTGATAATTAGGCCCCTCTAATATTTTTGTATATGTAGTAGTGGTCAAGGTGGACAATTAGAAGTGGTGGTATGGACAAGAGAGTAGAACTTAATAGTTGTACATAAAGACAGTAGGAGAAGAGGTGATATGACATACCACCATATACTGTACATCCCCACTTTGACCACTGGCATGCAGCACAAATAAACTTCGGAAACATCCTATATCCTTCTACTCTATGCTGCGGGTGTCACAAAGACACTCAGATGTATAAGATATATGCAGTGTTATTTCAACTTTACAAACTTCTGAGTTTTTAAAAAAAATCATACAACAGCATGATATGTCTCATTAACCACAGGCATTGACTACTAGATAACAATCAGCAAATGCATACTTCTAAATCTCACGCACAGCCTGCATACATATAATTACCCTGCACATATACCATATAACGCAAAACTATGTATAAAGACGGTCATGAGCAGTCACTGTTCAAGTACTAAAATGGTGTATATGTTGTGTGCATGCACAGTCATATGGAAGTGTCACTAATAAAGAAGTCCACTAAAGCAGACAGTAACATACTTGCCAACGCTCCCGGAAAGTCCGGTAGACTCCCGAAATTCGGGTCAGTCTCCTGGGCGAGCTGCCATTTCTCCGGGATCCTGGATATCAAATGACGCGATTCTCGGTGAATCACGCCATTTTGGAGGGGGAGGCCAATCGCGTCATTTTGTCCCCGCCCCCCCGCAAAAACGTAATTTGCATCACGGGGGACAAAATGACGCGATTGGCCTCGCCCCGCCCCTTCCCGCCCTCCAGTCACGCCCCCTCTCCCGGGAGTTGGCAAGTATGAGTAAGAAGCATAGGCATCAGTGAGGGAAATGCTTTAGTACACTCACACCTCAGATCCACACATAGTTCAGCTTCATCTAAAATATTGAATGATTAAAGAAAGCATAGTATTCCTACAGTCATTCAAGCAGTTTCCTGAATTTCACACACAATCATAAACTTGGATGCATAAAGATTACACAGATTAGACAGATATTCTTTTCCCCAGAACACATTTTTCTTTACCGCTGTATCCTAAAATATACTGCATGCGAAAAAGAACCCTAGCGCTTGCCAAGTACATAATAACATATCTATATACAGTCCCACGCTACTTGTTTTTTATCTTCTTATTGGAACCAGAAGGTGAGGGTGTCTCCAAACCACAGCATACAGCAAAACAACTACTGAGATTTTATGTTTCCCTCCCTAAGAGAATAATAAATGCTTTACCCTTTGGGTGAACTAAAAATAAGTTTTATTTTATTTAAGTCTATTGTTGTGTCACATAATACAAAATGTACATGGTTTTTACTAAGGTTTTAGAAACATGAATGTAAAATCATGCTTTCCTAATATTCTGTCTATACAAAGCCTGGGCAACCTGTGGTTGTGAAACAACAAGTCCCAGCATGCTCTGCAAGCTATATGTTGGCTTTCTATTGGCAAAGCATACTGGGGCTTGTAGTTTCCTAACACTTGGAGAGCCACGGGTTAGCGAGGCCTGGTCTATATGTTTCCTTGTACTTACAGATCAAATAATATCACTCTGTTCTTTATAACAAAATAGGGGTACCATTTATGTTAATGTAATTTGTCATTTGCAGGCAATACGAATGTATTGTGCGTTTTTATAAAACACATGTAAATCTGATCACAAGCACGTCCGTATTCAACTAGAACATACTTGCCTACTTTCAGTAGGCGACGTCCAGGAGAGGGGCGTGACTAATGGGCGGGAGGGGCGGGGCACCTCGAATCGCGTCGAGTAAAATTATGTTTTGTCACGGGGGGCGGGGCCAAAATGACCCGATTCTATGTGAATCGCATCATTTTGACAACGGAAATGCCAGCTCTCGCGGGAGTCCAGGAGACTGACCCGAATTTCCGGAGTCTCCCGGAAGTTGGCAAGTATGAACTAGAAGCAGATATGAAGAAACGTCTCTTGTTAATTACAAGTCTAAGTACGCTCTGCTCTGACAGACACAATACACTGTATACGTCCTATACATATGTGGAATATAAAGGCCCAGAAGAACCCGCAGAAGAAAACAAAGATATTCAATTATCGTCTACTATATAACATGATATAGTCATTAATGCCCAAAGCCTGAATTGGGCACTGCTGCGTGCGCTTGAGCTTGACACGCCCTTACTGTACATTGACTATGTGCATATGTCCCTTCCGCCCATGAAATCATAAGCTGTTGTAAGTGTCCTTTGCGCTCGAAGATGAATTGGATGTTCTTGGGTTCACAGACATATAGTCCGTTTATGGACATGTGTGATTTTTTACGCAAAATAGGGCACATATTGGCATTTACGTTCTTTGATGCCTCAGGCACACTATGTGCTGAGCAGAGTGAATTACATTCTTCGGGTTATCTGTCAGAAAATAATATAATGTTACTAGTTTGCTACAATAATGCAGGTGAGAATGTAAGAGGGCATGAACCAGTTTCTGTATTTCTGGGATATCCATCAGAGTAATAATGAAATATGAACTAAGCAAGAGAAAGAATTCATTGTAACCGTAGAAGAAGAAAGAAGAGTCAAATATCTTCCTGAAACAAAATTTATGGGGAATGCTTTTTGGTGGCTCTGCTTACTACAACATTAAAGCATGAGACCTGTTTGGGAGGAAATGTGAGGCGCTCAATTTTAGAACTGTGACTTAAACATTATCTATTGTGCTATGCTATGTATAGTATACAAGAGAATACAAACAAGAGGCAATCAGAGAACTCAATAGTATGATGTTATAGGAGAAGAGAGGGTTAGTATGGATACTAGCAAGGGTTCTATTAACATTTTTACCCAATACCCTGATTAGTTCTTGGTGTCAGATTAGGAAACCATGGGGTATATTTACTAAACTGCGAGTTTGAAAAACAGGAGATGTTGCCTATAGCAACCAATCATATTCTAGTTAGCATTTATTTAGTACATTCTACAAAATGACAGCTAGACTCTGATTGGTTGCTATAGACAACATCTCTACTTTTTCAAACATGCAGCTTAGTAAATATACCCACCATCACTTAGTTGTGGATTTACAGAGTAAAATTTTGTTATTACTTTACTTGTGGTTGCCCGCTATATATATTATTTTGTATTTAAAGTGACTGTTTGGAACTTAGGTAATTGTGGAAATAATATATACCGTATATACTCGAGTATAAGTCGACCCGAATATAAGCCAAGGCACCTAATTTTACTACATAAAACTGGGAAAACTTATTGACTCGAGTATAAGCCTAGGGTGGAAAAGAGCGCTAATTTAAAAACCTAAATAAAAATGATAGGTTCAATTTATGAAATCATTTTTAGCTAAACCATAAATAACAGTAGATGACAAGGAACATTCATAAATGATTATAAAATCATTGGCATTGGGTACAACCTAACCTAAATAAAGGGGTATATAAGGGGTAGGGATATAAATGTATGAACATGGTGGCTGTATTGTTTGTTCATTATGTAATTGCACTGTAAATTTAAAAAAAAAGGAGAGAGAGAGAGAGATTTTTTTCACTTACCCGGCAGTGGAACGCATATGCGTTCCAACAACAGGAAGTTCGGCATTTGGAACGCAAGTTTGCGTTCCAATGCCGAACTTCCTGTGTTGGATTGCATATGCAGAAGTTGGAGCCGAGGGACCGGACACCAGGTAAGTTCACCCGTGTATAAGCCGAGTGCCCTTTTTCAGCATACAAAAGTATGCTGAAAAACTCGGCTTATACACGAGTATATACGGTAGTTATCATTTGTGCACTCTAGGAGTGGTAGTTATAAGAAACGCTGAACTGGCTGAGAACATCAGAGCTAGTGCAATTCTGTAGCACTCTGGAATACCTGTGGTAGAGGTCAATAAAGCTGCAGCAAAAGTGGGCATGAATAATATTTCGCAACCATTCCAGAGAAGAGCAAAGTTCTGGAGATACAGTCTTGGAGTTAGGCTTTTGTTTAGCCATTTCGCGGAACGGACATTTTTCACTGCATTGTAAATGATAACGGGTATTTCACAGAACAGTTTTAAAAATGTTGTCTTATCTGTACTCTGCGGCACTCGCAGAAACAGGTACACATTCAAATATTTAGTCACTGGTTATGTTGGGTAATAATTATTGTACAACAAAATACAGGCTAAGAATATGTGAATACCTTCACTAGGTTCAATGTGTTTGAAACTTGTGCCGAACAATGTTTTCATTTGTGAAAATGTTCAGGGACTGCAGAATATCAGTGTTCATAAGAAAGGACTTTAAACCTCTCCAATAAAGCTTAGCAATACTATTTCCAAATAGCATTCAGTCTCGATGAAGTAAAGCATGCAAGGCATGTTGCAGGTAAGATGGTTTGACTGATAGGTCTAGACAGACTGTCATACACAATTAGTTGTTTCTACTAGGAAGAATACTAACTTTAGAAAATAAAAGTACAGCTACAAGCAGTGATTAAATGTTATGCAAATACAACACAGGGCCAAGCATGTATAGCATTAGAATAAAAATAGACAATATCTTATGTGCCGGCGACTTTGCAGTCTTTTACTAAGTGAGTGATGAAAATTAATGATATATCGCACCATATTCTGGATGCCAGCCAGTATAATTCTGCTCAGGATGCACTGCAAAACGTCAGATTGAACACACTTTTTACTTTCATAAATTCTTATTTACTATCACTGCATTGCAGCAGATATCATAGATATTTGCATATCTCTTCGTTTTACTGAGCAGTCCCCATAAAAGTGTATGGGCACTGTCAGTATCGCTATTTATTAAAGCTGGCGTACACTATCATAATTGAAAAGTTTCAGTGCTGTCAGCAGAGCTGGACAGCGCATCTGTGGAGGGATCACATGATCCCTCCCTGTCACTCAGCGCTCTCTCTCTGCAACTGTATGGTGCAGAGATGTTTGTGCGCATGCCCAAGGTTTTCAGTCGGCACATGTGTACTGGAGTGAGAAGAGGACCCCCGTGGATCTCATACTTCTTTGGAATTGAAGAGTCAGTGGTAAGTATGTTTTCCACTTCACAGGAAACAGCAGTTTTTTGGAACTACTGTTCCTGTGTTGCTTTTTCATAATTATGAGAAATAGTTCAATCCTTATCAATGCGATAAGGATTGAAAACTATTTTTCATTTTATGCGGTGGTTACCATTATAGTATGATACAGAATTCTTTTTTGTTACTGTTAGTAAAATTACTTATGGCTGGCAACTATTAAATCTACAATCCCCATATTAGTATATCTTCCTTTAATATGATTTAACATTTAGAGGGATTTATTTATACTTACTCCAGCCCTTCCTATACTTTCACATCCCTGTGCTTATCTGTCTTCTGTCCTTGCATCAATCCGTCACTCCATTCATGCTCCTGTTCATTTCTTTCAATGAACACAGCCTGTCTCTGCCCTACACTTTCACTTGCTGTAACAAACAAGCAATCAGAGGACCCACTCGGGTCTGTGGCTGTAGGTCTGAGATCTCTTAGTATGGATACTATGCATACTGCAGACTCAGAGAGCTCTTGCACAAACAAATTATGTTTCCGCCTCTTGCACACACACGCTTAGTTACCTGTAACAATATCAAGGTGGGGCAAAGGGTGTTTGTATTTAAACTAGCCAATCATACCCTGGACGGATGCTTAGCTATCTACCTGTAGTGTGACACTGGATATGTAACCCTTCGCACACTTTTCATTTGTGCATAAACTTTCATAATGACCCAGCATTCTAGACTTGCACAAATGCAGCAGCAAAGATTTATATTGTCACATATCTCAAAACCCCTTTCTACGGGAATAGATTGTAAGTTCTGATTACACTGGCAGCCAAATCTATATAGCTCTATACTTTGTATGTGCGTTGTAGAAACAAACAGAGATTTTATTTGTTTACTTACAATCTTACAATACCACTTTAAATGCTTTTGAGAATAAGACTAGATACTGACAACTGCATCTAATATACACAATAATAGTAATAATAGTTGCTCAATATTGAAAATAGGAACATTTTAAGGGGACAACATTTTCCATTAACAAATATTTAAAAACTTGCGAGTGACAGGTATTCAAATATACTTCATAACCAATAAATAATAAAATTAAACTAATTTTCCTTAACAAGTGTATATGAAACATGCAAAGCAGATCACTTTAAACTCACCACTCTCATATAATGAGGAGAAAGTTGCACTGTCATCCAGAGATGGGACCCGGAGCTCCTAAGCCTCTGTGACATCTGCAGTTGATCTCTGCAAGACTTTTATCCTCCACTAATTATGTCCTGTACAAAGAAATCTTTTCTCTCCTTTGTCCACTGCTCCCTGCTCATCCTCTATAAGCAGATATACACTACCTCCATCCCTATTGTACACTGCACTGCCCCTCCTACACATTCTCTACTTTTTAACACGACAATCACACAATGTATTTCTTTTCTCTCTGGCAAACACAATGCACTTTCCATCCAATCACTATCATGCTCTTTACTAAGTAATAGTAATACTGAGTAGAGGAGATGAGTATACATTTTGAGCATCAAGTGCATCATTCCTATTACCTCTGTACCTATATGACGCCTACAAAGTGTCCTGTCATATGTATATAGATAATGTTGAGTAGAAACTTCCGTCAAATTAATGTCTTAAAACCATACCTGGGGGCTGGGGCAAAATGTCGCGATTCGCCGAGCCACATCCCCCCTGAGACAGGAGCAGACTGGGCCCGGGGGCATCTGCCCCCCAGGCTGGTCCCATAGTGGGCTACCTGGGGCTGGGTCACTCTGCCACCTGCATTTTTTTCCCTTTAAAATAGGCTGCTGAGTTGAGTCTTGCCCCCCGGACCAAAATTTGTTAGCCCTCCCCTGCCTGGAGGCCAACCTGGAAAGGTTGGCTACTATGCTTAAATCGTTGTGGTGAAAAATTTGGCTTTTTGGAGCTTGTTAAATTACCCCAGGCCGCATGGGGACTGCAGCTTAATGCGAAACTTAGACTAATGCAGAAAATATCTATGATATCTCCTTCGTTAGGCTATTGTTACATACCATTGTAACCGAGAAATACCTAAGCCATACGGATGGTATTTTTCGGATTTTCTTAAGCTAACATATAACCATAGTTGCCAACATTGGCAGCTTGTGTCCCGGGGGGCAGGTGGGTGCGTGGGCGCGGGGCTCGAAGAATCGCACCGTTAGCCCCGCCCCCAAATCTGTCACCATCTTTTTCGACCAATAAAACGAAGGGGTGGGGCCACAATGACGCCTCCATGACACCAATAAGACCCGCCCCCTCCGTTTACTTTTCACAGCCGGACAGGAATCGGGAGAATTGCCCTCTCTCCCGGGAGTCCGGGAGACTGACCCAGATTTCAGGAGTCTCCCGGATATTCTGGGAGAGTTGGCAAGTATGCATATAACAATAAATGAATAATGAAAAATAGTCAATAAGCTATTAATATTATGCCACCATACTTCTTCACAACTTATAAGATATCATCGCTCTAGAGTGTAAACTTGCACAAGCAGGGCTCTCTTTTCCCTCTCTCACATCGGCACCTTCTGTGTCATTCCTATATTTACGTGTTCCGTTTTGATGTATGATTCCTTTTTATGCATGACTTGTTATATTGACCGTCCTGTGCTGCAGAGCTTTGTGGCAGTTTACAAATAAACAATGATGGTGATCTTGATGATCTTGTGATAAAAGACTGCCATTGTGATATAAATGTTTCCTGACACAGTGGTGTGCAATCAGTAGCTAATAAAAGAAAATGGGTCACATACAAAGGACATGACTTAAAACAACATGACTCCCGCATATTTATAATTTGTCTTGAAAATATAAATATTATACACATGTATTATCCTACTCTAATAACATTCTATTTGATTCATGCATTCACTCTTCTACATAAATTAGGGATGCTGTTGGAGAGAGGGTCAGTTTTGGACTTTGCTCTAAGTGATACGAAAAGGTAAAACCATACTTGCCAACTCTGGCAGCATGATGTTTTCGTCAAGGGGGCGTGGTCACATGAATCAGTACGTTAGCCCCCCTCCCCCCCTGTCTAATGCTACCAATATCAGAGCAGGGGGCAGGGCCAGGATGCCACATTAAGCCCCACCCCCACCCACTTCACCAACGAAGAGAGCAGACTGTGGGAGATCCGTAAGAACTTCCAAAAATTCAGGAGTCTCCCGGACATTCCGGGAGAGTAGGCAACTATGAGTAAAACCCACACTAGTCATCAGGGCTGGCTGAACACAGTAAGCCTGGTAAGCGTGGCAGGATGGTGCCGTGTTTACCAGGGCACCCAACCAGCTCGACAATGCTGAAAAAATATATTGAGTTTCAGTAAAAGTAATCAATTACAAGGGCTACCGAAATACTGAGAGGACAGCACACTTTTTTAAGTGGAGACTACATTACTTCCATTTATGACATTCTTAGCCAGGCCATTTAAAAAAAATATTTCAATCATATTTAGATTTCCAAGTGTATTCATTTTTGGATAACCAACTGTACATGTATTGTTGTGTTTTTCGGTCACAGAATATAAAACACTGCTAATAGAATTACCAGGGTTAAACACGCTAGGACAAGAATGTGATCAATTTTCATCAATTATAGTCACATCACTAAACATCTCCAAAATATTATGCACGATATTTCTTTCAAGATAATACAGGAAACCTGACAGTTAGGGGCCTATTTATGAAATAAACACTTAACACCGTAATGTAACATGATTTTAATGAGAGCAATAAGGGTTACTCTACTGAACTACCCCGGATGTCCGGCGCATGCATGAATCTGAAAACTCGGTTTCAGCTAAACATGCTAAAAAAGCTTTTATTTATATAAAAAATATATGGTAGATATAGTATACAAAATTCCAAGAAAGGGTGCACTAATTACAAATATCTTAGAATTACCGTGCAAGGTCCATAAAAAATAGAAATAAGTCCACAGTGTTCAACAAGTGGAACCAACCAGCACAGGCATAGAAAAGGTTAACTTTTACCGAAAAAATAAGAGCGCCACAAAGTTATGCCCAATGATGTTTCAGTGTCTTCAACTTTCTTTAGGCAGATAAAGTATATATATATCTTTTATTATATCTACCTCCATCTCGTTCCAGAAAATAATATTTATTTTTTGGAAGAAGGGCAATAGCCCCATTTATTTTAAAAAGATTAAAAACAAATAAACAATTTTTTCATCAGTCATTTTTTTTTTCAGTATTCATTTTCTGTTAACCTCATCCTGAGATGGCATTTACATACGTTAGTTGTACAGGTGCCACACCATGAGCGTTGCAGCGATAAGACTGGTTGCCAGTCAAATTGTCAGTGTCAGTTCCACTACTGAAAATAAAATCTAAAAATATGTTTCATTTATGTTAATAGTTAAAAATATTTTTTTAAATATGCTTTATTCTCAGAACAAAACATTTTTAAAATGATTGTGATGTGGTATCGCTATTCTGAGCTTGCAATAACAGAACAGGTATTGTGGCAGCACAAGTACCGCACTAACAGTGACCCTTTTCATTTATTGGGCCCTCCAGCCAGCAAAAGTAGGTCATGGTGACTGCATCACGCCATCGTTACCTGTACACAGCTGAACCTATAATGAGGCCATAAGTCACTAGTCCTGTGGTGGACCACAAGTTGCCCACAGGCCACCAGCATCCCATCGAGCCTTCTCCTATGCCCCCCTGCCTCCTGCTTCAAATTTTATTTTCTGCTTTGTTAAAGCAGATAATAAGGCAGCCGTCTTCTACCACTTCCCATGACTTCTTCTGCACATAGTTGCCTTCTCTCCCGGAATGTCCTGAACTTTTGGGAGTTCTCCAGGACTCCCGGGGGAGCAGAGCAACCTTCCGCATCTTGCCCACGTCGTTGGTGAAATGGGTGGGGGTAGGCTAATTGTGTCATTCTGGCCACGCCCCCTGCTTTAATAGGCTGGAATTGGCACTGTTAAGTAGAGGAGTGAGGCCTAAAGATGCGATTTGTATGGCCATGCCCCAAGGCGCAGCATTGAGATCTCTCCTCCCAGAGGCGAGATCTCCAAAGTTGATACTTGCTGGGCCATTCTTTGCTATATTTGAAACTCTCCCGGTACTCCCGAAATTCGGGTCAGTCTCCCGGGCTCCCGCGAGAGCTGGCATTTTTCCCGCATCCCGGAAATCCCTTGTTAAAATGGCGCGATTCACCGAGAATCGCGTCTCGATGAATTGCGCCATTTTGGCCCCGCTCCCCGCAAACACCGTCATTTCCATCACGGGGCTGGGGCCAAAACGACACGTTTGGCCGCACCCTTCCCCCTCCCACCTTCCAGTCACGCCCTTCTCCCGGAAACAAGTTTCTGAGAGTAGATAAGTATGGTCTTTGCAGATGTGAGCATGTATGACCCGGCTAGCTGGTTCACGTATGCACATGCGTGGTCTTTCAGTTTCAAGTAGACGAAACACATAAAGAAATAAAATAAATAAATAAAATAGAAAGAAATAAACAAAAATGTTTTTAAAAAAAATAAAAGAATATTTTATAATATTAAGAATAAAGCATATTTTTTTTATTCTTTCTCTATTGCTGTCGTCATCCTGAGATGGCACTAGCAAAAGCTTTCATCGGTAAGATCCAGAAAATCATTTTGTAGGTGGGGCTGGCGCCGAACAGAGCCGAACAGAGCCTTGCTATCGCTGCGGGTGACTCTGATAGATAGAGAAAAGTCCTATCTCTGGCGAATACACCCATTTTCACCAGAGATAATGCTTTTCTGAGTTGAATAAATAGAGCCCATTCTTCTATTTACCTATTGACAATATAATAGATAAAGTCTAGTGTGCAGCAAACAGGTCAGCAAGATAATGTGGTGTTAAACTCAGTCCACCAAAGCATCAGTAAATGTGTTACAGCGGTCTGCACAATATAGTGGTAAATAACATAATATCTAAACCAATTGTTGACATTTATTAATACCCCTCCCATATTTAATAGATAATATGTTCATTTGTTGACCTTAAAATAGCTTACTTGAATTTACTACTAAGAAAAACCCTCATAGTTATTAAATCCATGGGCATATATTCCATGGTACAGTTTCATTTTGTTGATTCATTTCATGTTTCCAAAAGCACTGTGCATGTTGATGACTTCATGTAATATAGAGAGATACATTGCTTGAAGGACATTTAATGATGCAATTTTCAGAAACCCCCGCAGGTCTACAGACCAGAATAATTAGTGGACGCCACAGGCCACACATAGGTTTGATTGGCTAGCAATGTCTCACTTTATCCACAAATAACAAGCAGAGCACAGCTGGGCACACACACACGCACACGCACACATTACACGCATTGCTCAAGACACACGACATGGAGCAATTTTACACACATAGCACATTTAGCTACCCACCATGTAAAACATGTAATTACTTGCACAGCACATAATACTTCATTTCAAACAAACATTCCCAGAATATTTTAGCACACACATAGAGTTGATACTTTCACACAAATATTTTTCAACCAGGAACAGTTCTCTACTGTCGTAAATAGAACTGACACCTAATTTTAGCTTTTAGTACATGTTGCAGCAGCAATTAAATGTGTTCTGGATCTCTGCTGCATGAACTTCTGCTGCTAAAGAGATATATATGCAGATCATCTAGGACAAGCCTGGCCAACCTGTGGCTCTCCAGGTGTTGTAAAACTACAAGTCCCAGAATACCTTGCCAACTATCGCCTGGCTATCTACTACCAAAGCATGCTGGGGCTTGTAGTTCACAACACCTGGAGAGCCACAAGTTGGCCAGGCTTGATATAGGATTTCATTTAGAATTGGAGGCATTGGTGCACCCAACGTAGGCAAAACAAAAAGGGTTACGCAGAAAAAGCATACTTGCCTATGTATGTTGAGTCACATGTATCTCAATATGCATCCAGCACAAAAATAGTAGCATTTTCTCCAGGCGTATAAGTGTATATACTTACACGTAATGATAACGTAAAGGTGCAGCTTAATAGTATTCCATAAATGCTAAAATAGCATTACCCTATTTGTACACAATATAATCATGTAGTGGATTGTCATATACACAAGAGAGAATAGTGTCTCGACACTTGTTAATAAAAGCGAAAGTCGCATTTTCCATATAAAATGTAATTAAATACAAACACCCTACATCCTTTGTTCACCCCTTTAATAATGCAATGGCAATCTTCTTTCCTGTGGCAGTCCAAATGGAAATGACAAGCAAGTAATGAAAGTAGACTGCCACAACTTGATATAATTTCAATTCTAATTAATTATGTAACATCCACTGGAGAGGTCAATACGTAAGCAGACAATCAGAAGTGGCTAGACAGAGTTTCTGATGGTCACCACCATCAACACATATCTTTGCACTAGCCGTCAAATACTGCATGAGAAATTGTGAAAATGTCCCCGTCTATGTCACGCTTACTAAACTTAGCATCTGCTTACTTGCCCCTGTTACACCTTCCCAAGCAAAACTAGACACAAGTCTACGATATGCAAAAATTTATCCAAATTTAAATGCGTCAGAAAAAATGTGAACAACTATGGTATTGTAAATATTACAGTGACATCAATCATTTTGAAATCAATGTTTTAAAAATCTCTTTTTACAGAGTGAACAGGTTTGAGATCTGCTTAGTTGAAATGTCATTGCAATGTTAAGCTTTCCATACAACATCCCTCCCACCTCCCCCACTTTCTATTTCTGTTAATAACACTAGCCTTGCTTCTGTCTCTCAATTCCGATGCCTTGGGGTCATCCTTGATTCCTCCCTCTCCTTCAAGCCTCACATTATGTCCCTCTCAAAATCCTGCTACTTCCACCTTCGGAATATATCCAACATTCGCCCCTTTCTCACCATGGAAGCTACGAAAACCTTCGTTCACTCGCTTGTAATCTCTCGCCTTGACTACTGTAACCTTCTTCTCTGTGGCCTACCTGATTCTCGCCTTGATCTCCTTAAGTCTATCCTCAATGCTGCTGTCCGCTTCATTTTTCTTTCCCACTGCTCTATCTCTGCTGTCTCCCTACAACAGTCACTACATTGATGCCCCATGGCCTACAGAATTAAATTTAAACTTCTCACCCTCACCTTTAAAGCTCTTAATCAATCCTCCCCTCCCTACATCTCCAATCTCATCTCTACCTACACTCCTAGCCGCCCCCTCCGCTCTGCCTCTGACCACCGTCTCACTGCTTCACTGGTCACCTCTTCTCACTCCCGTGTCCAGGACTTTTCCCGGGCTGCTCCCCAGCTGTGGAACGATCTTCCACGTTCCATCAGGTTAGTTACTCTTAAAGGCTTCAAGCATGCCCTTAAGACTTATTCTTTATTCAAGTCTATCAGTCCTCCTCCTCTCTCCCCCAGTTAGTACCACCCTATTTGTGTCTCCGCTTTCCTTTAGGATGTAAGCTCTCAGGAGCCCTCTTTCCTTGTGTGCTCCTTTTACTATTCCATCATCCTCTGTACTTCTTGGCCTGCTTCCTTAGCCCTATTTTCTTAAGCTTCGGCCTACTTCTCGCTGATTTTTACCATCACTTTCACTCATTGTCCCAGTAATAATTTGATTTGCATTACCATGTTACCTGTGTCTGTGTATATATTTTTGTTCATTTTTGTTCTTTCTGTATCATGGCTCACTGTTTTTGGTATGGTACGGAGCTGCGGACCCTTTGTGGCACCTTATAAATTAAAGATAATAATAATAATAATATCTGTTAATGGTCTGGGGTCTCAGCATGTGTGGTCCCAAAATTACTGTGATGCCTGCAATAGATCAGAACATTTTCGACATTTGGTAAATGTGCAGTCTGTCAGACAGACAGTCAGACAGTCAAAAGATGACTGTTATAGGCCTGTGGATGCGGTTAACTTTCAATGACACTAATAGCTTACAGCCATAGCAGAAGTGGTCCAGCTGTTCAATCCGGAGGTCAAACTTGTCCAATTTTGCTGCTGTTAGGCCCAAGGGTTTGATCTCGTTCAATGTAGCATGGCCTGGCCCCATAGGGGAGAGCAAGGCAATTCTGGTCTACCCCTCTGGAGGCCCCCACTCTGCTCTTCTGGGCCCTGATTGGGGGCCTCACTGTGCATGCCCCAGACCCATGCATATTTAGGAGAGCTCCACTCTGCTCTTCTGAGCATGAGCAGGGGTTAGCACACAATGAAGTGCAGTTTGGAAGTCCACTGCGCATGCTTCACACCCTGTACATTTTCAGAAAAGGAGTCCAAGGGCCTATCCTATCCTGTCCTATACTTTTAATTCGATACATTCCAGTCGCACGTCAATGAAGAAGCACATGTCTAGGTACTCTTTGCCTCTATGTAAAGTAAAGCTTCAAACAGATAAATGATCCATATATAATAAAGACAGAGACATCAATCTCACGATTAATTTGAGCTATAAATTAGAATAATTTAGTGGGATTTCAGGATGTATTTTTATTAATGAAAGGAGTGGTTTTAAAGTGTTAGGAGGTTGGACTTTGGATATGACAATGTTCACATTTTGCACAGTGTGCCTCAAAATGTATCCACCTTCCTGCACACAATGGTGCACTTCTAGTTTGTGGAGGCTTCTTCTGAGGATGGCGAGTAGTTGTGCTTCTTGATGTACTCAGTGCGGGAATAGATGCTTGAACGTATTCTGTGATGTGGATTGAGGGGCTGATCTAGAGCTGGACAGAAACTACATTTTCAGCATATAATAAACTTTTTTACTTCTGCACATGTTGACAGAGCACTAATTATGTTTGTAGCCATATGTAGACTTTCACTTACGGGTGCTTGCGGTCCCTTACGAATGAAGAGGCAGAACGGGGGAAGGATGGGTCGTGTAAGGGCATATTGGAGCAAATGCGAGTTAAGTAGACTGACACTCAGCTGTGTATCACCTGTCAGGAGACAAGAAACTTGCAGGTGCTCAATCACTGGTGTACGTTACGAACTAATAATGATAACCATGATTTTCCTGGAGCATCTGAAGTCTCGGTATTACTCGTTTATTGTTCTGTACTGTTATTCCCTGTACTGTCCATTGTTTGTACTGTGTTCAGCGCTGCGGAAACCTTGTGGCGCCTTATAAATAAATAATAATAATAATAATAATAACCATCAGCTTAACTGCGCCCAGTTCGACCCGTGTAAGAGCAGTCTTTTTTTCGGATGCAATTTCCATCTGTGTTTTTGCCGCCAGCTCAACATGAGGCCCTCGGTGCACATCGTAAATGAGGTCTATTGTGTGTGACCGAATTGGGCACTGATCGCCGAGCAACATGATTATGACCAGCTATACACAAACATTTCAATTCTCCAGGCCAAGCACAGACACTCTCTTTTGAATTTCTACCAGGTTCTACTGCAGTGGTGGCCAACCACGGCTCTCGAGCCGCATGCGGATCTTTGATATTTAAAATGTAGCTCCTGGCCAGGAGCATCACAACTGACAGCAGCATTATGTGACCTCCTCTGCACAACGCAGAGAGGTCAGAGTATCACAGCCAATCACGGAAGGAGAAGGAGAGCATGTAGTGTTCTCTTCCTTCTTCTTCTGCACGTGATCCAGCAGCTAAGTGTGGGAGGTGTGAAAGGTAAGGGGCATGAGTAATCTGATGGCTTGCGAAGAGGTATGATTGGCATGTATGGGGCATATGTGGAGGTCTGATGGCTTGTATGTGGAATGTGATTAGATCTGATGGCATGTGGTGAGACCGATGAGGCTGACTGGCATGTGGTGAGGCTGATTGGCATGCAGTGAGGCTGATTGGTATGTAATGGGCATGTGGGGACATCTGATGGCATGTAAGGGGAATTTGGGTAGGTCTGATGCATGTAAGGGCATGTGTGGAGGTCTGATGGCATGTCTGGGGCACGTTTGGGGGTCTGATGACATGTATGGGTAATATGGATAAATCTGATGGCATGTGGTGAGGCTGATTGGCATGTATGGAGCATGTGTGAGAGTCTAATAGCATGTATGGGGAATGTATGGAGGTCTGATGACATGTATGGGGAATGTGGATTAATCTGATGGCATGTGGTGAGGCTAACTGGCATGTAAGGGGCATTTGGGGAGGTCTGATGGCATGTAGGGGCCATGTGTGGAGGTCTGATGGCATGTATGGGGCATGTGGTAAGGCTGATTACCATGTAAGGGGCATGTGGGGATCTCTGCTGGCATTTCTCTTGCATGTGAGTAGATTTGTTGACATGTGGTAAGGCTGATGTGCATGTGGGGAAATCTGATGGGCATGTAAAGAGGTTTGAGGGGCATGTTGGCCATTTATACCTTTTTTTATCCCTATTTAACAGTTTTCTCCACAGCAACTGTGGATGCAGTAGAAGTGTCAGCTACTGTGGACAGACTGTAAGTACCCGTTGAACCCTCCTTCGCTGGACACAGCAGTGAGGTAAGATTGATTTGATGAATATTCTGAACATTTTGGCAATATTAGATATCTTCTTTTTCACTTAGCAAGATATTACAAATTGTTATATTTTCAATGTATGTGTGTATGGTATAGATGCGTATGTTTATACTGTATTTCCTTGCAGATAACCATGGTTAACAGAGGAAGAACAATGATTTCAAGCACCACTCTCCTTTTAAAGCTTACAGTCTGTTAATCTAACTCAATCAGCATGGCAGAGTGATCTCCAGCCTTATGCTCGTCAACACTGTCACCTGTGTTAATGAGAGAATCACTGATCTGATGTCAGCTGGTCCTTTTGTGGTAGGGCTGAAATGCAGTGGAAATGTTGTTTTTGGGATAAAGTTCATTGTCATGGCAAAGAGGGACTTTGAAATTAATTGCAATTCATCTGATCACACACTCTGGTGTATATGCAAATTGCCATCATAAAAACCGAGGCAACAGACTTTGTGTATATTAATATTTGTGTAATTCTCAAAACTTTTGGCCATGACTATACACACACATATATATAAGGTAAAGTCGGCTCTTTGCGGTATCCATAGATATTTTTTGGCTCTTGGTCTCTGACTGGTTGCCACTCCTGCTCTACTTTGTTAAAATACTTCATGTCGCAATGATATCACTAGTTCTTAGTAAAATGACTGGCTTCATTCTGAGAAAAATTGTGTTTGCACATGAAAAAGCTATGGTTGCAATTTAGTATATGTAAATATGCAGAGACAGAAGATTTTCCTGTGAAGCATGGACTGGCACTTGTGAAAGAATTCTAATTCACAACTGTGATAAATATATAATAGACCAAAACTATGGATAGCATGCTAGGCATGTGTTAATCAGCATTGTTAAATGTCCGTAATTTCCAGGTTTGTAAGAAACTTTTACCCCTGCAAATGTCTTTTTAATTTTGACCAATAAAATTCCACTTTTCTGCCTGATAGATGCAATTCTTAGCATCCATATTTATTTCCTGGGCTTAAGTTAATATTTTAAATGCAAATTACTATGTTAAAATTAAGTAAAAGTGACATAATTGGGATTATAGTGCTCAAACGTCCACCAAGTGCACCAGTGTACTTGATGTGATTAGATGCACTAGTTTAGGTTGAGTACACACTTCAGGCTTTTTGTGCCAATCACACGATAATCCACAGTTCGGCCCAATATCGCATTAGTGTGTACACTGCAACAATGAACGATTATCGTTCCAAAACTCATTGTGTTGTTTCATTTGATTTTTAAACTGCACTAAAAATCTGGTTCAACAATGGAACGATATTGTTCCAATTCTGCAGTGTGTATGCACTGACGACCGGCAGTGTCTATAGATTTCTATGGAGTGTTCAGAGTCACAATCTTTTCAGCCGATGGTTATGACAGACGAAGAGCACAGATATGAAGGTAAAATCTTGTAAAATGTGTTCAATGTGTACACATTAATCAGCCTGCTGATCGGGACTTTTTTTTTTATTAATTGTTGGTAAAATTGTTAAGGATATCGCATTGGGAGAAATTTTGTATATTATGTACCCAGCCTTAGTGGCAAAAGATCCTGGGACACGGTTTTAAAATATTAACTATTATTATAGCAACCTCATATCATACAATTTCAAGTTCAATCCTCTAAAGGACATTTGTTTGGGGTTAAATCCAGTAAGAATTTTTGTATCCTTAGCCCAGCGTGTACGGTAGGAAACTAGATTGGTTGGCTCAAGCTGCTCTTTTCTGGTAACCAATATTACATTTCTAAGGAGGGAGGAGCTTGTTTTTCAATCCAGAAAGACCAGGTGTCAGAGTAGCTCATAAATCTGTTTAAGCCATAAATCCTGACACATATGCAGCTCCTCCCAGTATCACAGGGAGCTCTAATTTTGCTGCAGGATTGATGGGTGATACTTTTAAAAACCTCCCAAAGAGCACTGGAAGTTTTCGGATCAGATCTAGAAATGACATAGATAAGCAACACCAGCCTTTATACATGTGTGGGCATGTTAATGTATTGTTTACATCTTTGCAGTAAAGCCTTTAAAGATGTAGGATTTCACGGATGTAAACCAAAGTATTTATGTCATATATATACAATGACAAAAGGACAGAATAGACTCTTGACTAGACTACTTAGTGCAAAAGAGACTGACCCTTGTTTTGGTTTTGTTCGCCAAAATGTATTTGTGTTGGTGGGGGCCATAGTGAGTTTGACAAACATTCACAAATGCATTGTTTTGTAGCTGTCATACACAAGTAAGATGAATTGTACACACCCAGAGCTCTGTTTACTATAATGCAGTGATAACTAAGATTATCACAGTGAGAGAAAATCTTGCATCGCATGTCACTTAGAAAATGTCACTGGGGCAGCTGAGTGATACTCAGCTCCCCAGCTGGCATCGAGGAGTCTTATCGCTTTGCCAGCCAGTCTTCAGTGCTTCTACACATGCATGACCATGCTTTGCAGAATGACCCGTTTTTGCCCGATATAGCGCTTTTTTACCTATAATGAAAAGGGCCACCAAAGAGGCGATCGGATAAGCATGATTTAAAAATCTTCCAAGTCAAATTGCTGAAAGCCGAAACTACTAGACTTGGAAGACCTTTGATGGTTGGAGTTTACCACTCAGGAATTCATTGGAAGTTGGTACTTCTAATTTATAAATATACAGTGCATATTTACATACAAAGCGCTCAATGTACTATAGTACATACAGCCCCAATGCACCATTTTTGGAGCAGAATGGTGCCATATGTAATACTTACATATAACACATAAAACAGCCCGGCTCAAAAACTGAGCAGAGCCGTCCTCCGTCATCATGAGCTCTGATCCGAATCTGGGAACACTCTTTGAAGATCCCCCTACAACTAATCTAGTGCCAATCTGAAGGATATACTTTTTCAATTAGATGTTTCAGTATATTAGATAAAAGGCTGTTTTTTACATGCACGGGCTATGTACACTGTCACTATTTGAATGTGGGTGGTGTATTTGTACATCTACCTACTGGGGCTGACTTTATGACCACACAATATTTCATGTGTGGTGGACGTGATATTGTAAAGCACTACGGAATCTGCTGGCGCTATATAAATAAATGTTGATGATGATAATGTACAAATATAAACAACTTATATATTAGAAATTAATTTGTTTTGATTGAAAATTTGGAGAATATTTTTCATTGGAGATACCGGGAAATTGGTTTACCATTTTCAAACTGAATTTTAACAATGTGCCGAAGTTTAAGATATTTAACAAATTCTGTTTTTAGAACGTTGAATTCCAACTGTATATCTGTAAAAGATTTAAAACACATTTTGAACATAAAGCTGACCCATTCGGGTAATACTATAGCTAGACCAGAATTCATTAACTCCAAATTGTAATGGTTTCTTAATTTTTGCATTGCTCCAAACCGCTTCATCCTGATCAACACCTATACTACCTAATAATGTAAGTAGTATACCCCAAATACAGACAGCTTGAACAATAAGAAGGACCATATTTTTTTCAGTTTCCCTTTAAACTTTCCTTGCTTGTTCCATTACATTTTTTCGTAAAAATATTGTAAAATCTGTGATGGCCAATAATACAGTTTAAAAAGTGGAAAGGCTAACCCCAAGAGAGCAAGGCCTATGTAAAATTTTAAATGTAGTTATTGTCCTTTAATTTCCCAATATTAAAGAGAAGATATGTCAATTTTAATAAATATAGTATATAGATAGGTGATTGTTGTAATACATGCACACATTTTGGTTGGATAAACATCTTAATTAAGTTTCCATCTGTTAGCTTAAGAGGCTCTGTCTTCCATATGTAAGATTAAACACAAAAGAAATCAATTCAAGGGACAATATAGTCAATAATATAAACTGTCGAATATGAATATTTGAATTCTGTAACCCATTAGTGTGATATCTGGTGGACAATTCCTAAAGAGAATAGTTGATTTACACTACAACTGACTTTGAAGCCTGAAAAAAAAAATGTCTCAACCATGTGAAGCATTTTTTTAAGATAATCATTTGCATGAGCCAAAAAAATGAACATGTCATCTGCGTATAGAGCAATCTTTTCAGTTCTGTCACATATTGATAGACCACATGGAATGACTTCTAATTGTACAATTATACACGTAATTCAAGAAATTCTATTATCCCCTCTCATTGCTAAACTCACTGTCCTCTCTCATATCTCTGATTGCCTCCATCATTGGCCCCTAACAATTTTGTACACCACGTTATGCACGTCAACTTTTTTCCTGCAAAATTCCTGGCTAACTTTGTAAAATATTTGTCAAGGCCTACACGATAGCTTTTTAAAAAGAAATAAATAACACAACGTAAAACCAATTAAAAACACATAGATAAACCTGAATGCATAATAAAATAGGATTTTGGCCAGGGCTTGATTAATGGTTCAGGGCGCCTTAGACTAATATGCTAATAGAATGTAAGGATCCGTTACTTACCTAGGCTCCAGTCCGGGTCTCGCAAACTCTGCTGGAACAGCCTTCAGTATTGTAAGATCTATTACTTACCTGAGTTCTGATCCAGTTCACGCAATTTCTGCTGGAGCAGTCTTCAGTATTGTAGGATCCATCACTTACCTGAGCTCCGATCCAGATCCTGCAAACTCTACTGGAGCAGTCTTCAGTATTGTAGGATCCATCACTTACCTGAGCTCCGTTCCAGATCCTGCAATCTCTACTGGAGCAGCCCTCAGTATTGTAGGATCCATCACTTACCTGAGCTCTGATCCAGATCCCGCAATCTCTACTGGAGCAGTCTTTAGTATTGTAGGATCCATCACTTACCTGAGCTCCGGTCCGGATCCAGCAATCTCTACTGGAGCAGTCTTCAGTATTGTAGGATCCATCACTTACCTGAGCTCCGTTCCAGATTCCGCAATCTCTACTGGAGCAGCCCTCAGTATTGTAGGATCCATCACTTACCTGAGCTCCGGTCCGTATCCCGCAATCTCTACTGGAGCAGTCCTCAGTATTTTAGGATTTATCACTTACCTGAGCTCTGATCCGGATCCCGCAATCTCTGCTGGAGCAGTCTTCAGTATTTTAGGATTTATCACTTACCTGAGCTCTGATCCGGATCCCGCAATCTCTACTGGAGCAGTCCTCAGTATTTTAGGATTTATCACTTACCTGAGCTCTGATCCGGGTCCCGCAATCTCTGCTGGAGCAGTCTTCAGTATTGTAGGATCCATCACTTACCTGAGCTCCGGTCCGGATCCAGCAATCTCTACTGGAGCAGTCTTCAGTATTGTAGGATCCATCACTTACCTGAGCTCCTTTCCAGATTCCGCAATCTCTACTGGAGCAGCCCTCAGTATTGTAGGATCCATCACTTACCTGAGCTCCAGTCCGTATCCCGCAATCTCTACTGGAGCAGTCCTCAGTATTTTAGGATTTATCACTTACCTGAGCTCTGATCCGGATCCCGCAATCTCTGCTGGAGCAGTCTTCAGTATTTTAGGATTTATCACTTACCTGAGCTCTGATCCGGATCCCGCAATCTCTACTGGAGCAGTCCTCAGTATTTTAGGATTTATCACTTACCTGAGCTCTGATCCGGGTCCCGCAATCTCTGCTGGAGCAGTCTTCAGTATTGTAGGATCCATCACTTACCTGAGCTCCGCTCCAGATCCCGCAATCTCTACTGGAGCAGTCTTCAGTATTGTAGTATTCATCACTTACCTGAGCTCTGATCCGGATCCCGCACTCTCTGCTGGAGCAGTCGTCTTCTGCTCGGGCTAGCTGTTCTCTGGGTGAGTGGCTTCTGCTTTGGTACTGAAGACATGTGATCTCTGGACTGGGAATTCAAATGTGCCCAGAACTTAAACAGGCTCTGTACACTGTGTCAGTGTGAGAGAAACAGGATAATCTTCCTAGTGTCTGGATGCTCTCTTGTGAACTTCCAGATCTCTCTGTGTATAACCTTGGCTTGTACCCTGACCACGGGTTTTGGCATTCCCTTTTACCTTTTCTTCCCACTGGCATTCGGACTTGGATTGTCGATTATGCTATTGTATCTCCCCTGGACCATCGTGCCTACAAGTGTACCAGACCCTGGAGTGCTGACTTCGATTATCTGCTGCCGCTGCTGTATTCATCTCCACTATCACGTCTGTGGGCTGCGATTTGCGAATCTCTGGCAGCAAAGCCCATAACACCTTGCGGCGGTTCTTGGTGAAGACCAGGGGGTTTGTTGGACTCTGCGCCTTGGTTCGGCCGGTGCTAACTTTGACTGATAGCCTACTCTGCTTCTCATTTCTGTTGTAACATAGCGCCCCCCTCACATTCCACGCCAGGCTAATACATGGTAGACAAAAAGGAACTTGTCTTCATTACCCCCCTAACCCCCCAAAAGAGGATTTTTCAATGCCTGCACTGTGCCCTAGATCAATACATGTGGTACCATATTGATTGTGAATGCTATTCTTTTTTTTATTTTGTAAGTGCAACTTTTGGTTCATACCTACTCATTTTAAATGTCCTTAAATATGATCTGCTCCATTTATGCTCTCTCTTCAAAATAAATCTAAAAGCAGACCTGAGACCCTCATATAATTATTATTATTATTAATTTTTATTTATAGGGCGCCACTAGGTGTCCGCGGCGCCGTACAGGGACAGACAAGATTACAATACAAGGTGAGACAGCACAGAACAGTAAACAATAATCACAGTAACTCAGTGAGCTCAAGGCACAGCTAGAGGGGAGGGGAGAGGGGAAGGTCAGTCAGCAGCGGCACCTAGGAGGGAGGGCACAGATGAGAGGGAGACCCCCAGGGGGAAGAGAAAGGAGCGAGAGGGGATGGGGAAGAGGGTCCTCGAGGAGGAAGGCAGGGTAGCTGGCGAGCAAAGTTAAAAGTGGTGAGAGAAAGCCCTGCTCAAAGGAGCGTACATTCTAAGGGGAGGGGTGGACTGACAGAGAACACAGGGGAGAGAGGGAGAGACGGAGGAACGGAGGATAGGGATAGGGTAGGGGAATGGAGGGGAAGAGTCAGAAGAAAAGGTAGGAAGTTAAGTGGGAGACTGGAAGGCTTTAACAGAAAGGTGGGTTTTTAAACACCGTTTGAAACTGGACAGATTGGGGGAAGTTCTGATGGAGGGAGGGAGTTTGTTCCAGTGGAGGGGGGCACCGCAGGCGAAGTCTTGGATACATGCGTGGGAGGTGGTGATCAGGGGGGAAGAGAGGCGACGGTTATTGGCCGATCAGAGAGGGCAGGATGGAGCATGAATAGAGAGGAGGGAGGAGATGTAGGGTGCAGTGGAGTTGGCGAGGGCCCTGTATGTGAGAGTGAGAAGCTTGAACAGGATTCTGTAGGGTAGGGGAAGCCAGTGAAGGGATTGGTAGAGGGGGAAGACAGAAGAGGAGCGGCGAGAGAGGAGGATAAGCCTAGCGGCAGCGTTAAGTACAGATCGAAGGGGAGCGAGGTGAGAGTGGGGGAGACCAGTAAGGAGGAGATTGCAGTAGTTCAAGCGGGAGATGATCAGAGAGTGAATAAGACATTTAGTGGCATCTTGGGAGAGGAAGGGCCGGATGCGTGCGATGTTACGCAGCTGGAAGCGGCAGGATTTAGCAAGAGAGAGAATGTGGGGGCCAAAGGAGAGAGAGGAGTCGAGGATGACCCCGAGGCAGCGAAGTTGGGGGACAGGGGAGATAGAGGTGTTGTCGACAGTGATGGAGAGGTCAGAAGGGGGCGAGGTGCGAGGGGGAGGGAAGACTATGAGTACAGTTTTGGCGAGGTTAAGCTTAAGGAATCGAGAGGACATCCAGGAGGAGATGGCAGAGAGGCAGTCGGACACCCTAGAGAGGAGGGAGGGAGAGAGATCAGGATAGGAGAGGTAAAGTTTAGTGTCGTCAGCGTAGACATGATAGTTGAGGCCGTAGGAGCTGATGAGTTCACCTAGGGAAGAGGTGTATAGAGAGAAGAGTAAGGGTCCCAAAACAGAGCCCTGAGGGACCCCAACTGGAAGGGTCGACAGGGGGGAGAGAGACCCAGAGGTGGTGACGGAGATGGAACGGTCAGCAAGGTAAGAGGTGAACCAGGACAGGACTGGGCCGGAGAGGCCAAAGGACTGGAGGGTGTGGAGGAGGAGGGGGTGGTCGACGGTGTCGAAGGCTGCAGAGAGATCAAGGAGGATGAGAAGGGAGAAGTGGCCCCTGGCTTTAGCCGAGAGCAGATCATTGGTGACTTTAGCCAGGGCAGTTTCAGTGGAGTGAAGGGGGCGGAAACCAGACTGGAGAAACCAGACTCATACTCATTTTCCTTCCACATCAGAACCCAGGTAAACTTATTAACGTCTATATTCAGTAGCCATTGTTACAATCACTACCTACATGCTGGGAAGGTGGTTTACTGGCAGTGAACAAATGACATTCAACTAAATGTAGCCACGAATCCATGCAGCTCACGTGACGCAAGCGGCTCCTCCCCTTCGGAGCCACCAGGGAGGACACTTCTGAGTAATTGCAATTCATTTAAGTGCTGGAGAAATCAGCAGTAAATCATCATCATTTATTTACATAGCGCCTGAGCTGTAGAGAGAATATTTATCATTCACATCAGTCCCTGCTCAATTGTAGCTTAGTCTAAATTCCCTAACACACACACACAGACTGGCATTAATTTTGTCAGCACCCAATTAACCTACTAGTATGTTTTTGGAGTGTGGGAGGAAACTGGAAACCTGGAGTAAAACCCACGCAAACAGGCACCCACTCAGCCTGTAGGTAAATTTGGGCAGTAAAATAACTGCTGCCAGAGGAGCCCATGCAGTTGCTAGCTAGTGTGGCGGTAAGAGGACCCTGTTTTGCTTCTATGAGCAAATGCGGGGCCCAACACATGCGCTGTGTAGCCAAGTTTAGTCTTTAAGTCCAGTGATTATATGTTACCTATTAGATCCAAAATAATGAAACCATCTTCTCTTTTAACACATTATAAACATTTTCTTTTTAGAGAATTTCCTATTTTAACCCTCACACCTTTCCCTTAGATTTTAAGCTCTAAATTGTTTATGTGTATGTTATTGTAATTCAATATCATTTTTAATACAACCAACCAATATAGAACATTGTGACACAATATACATGAGTGAATACATTACATTGGAAGTATGAATAACAGAGCAGTAATTCCTGTATTGCAAATACTGCAGGATTACTCATACATCACATGGTATTAACAAAATAACAAATACGAAGATCAGATAAAGTGCAATACATGAGCTATTCATTCAATAGTGGTATAAAAATAATATACTTAGAAATGATTTATATAAGGGAAACCACATATATATAAAGGTATCCAGTGTTGGACTGGGGCATGAAGGGCCCACCGGGGGACTGCAACGCTAGGGGCCCACCAGTGGGGGTGTGGCCGGCCATCATAGAGGCGGGACCAGACACTAGAGGGGGAGTGGTCAGCTCACGAAGGACAGCTAGTACCATAGTGTAGTATATAAAGAATGCAGTGTGTATATAGAGTACACAGTCTTGACCTGCCCCTTAGATTGGGTAGAACAGTCACCAAAAATTGGGATTGTTCCAGTAAACCAGGCTTGGCTAACCTGTGGCACTCCAGCTGTTGTGAAACTACTGCTAGGTTAATTGGTTGCTATCAAAAAATTGACCCTAGTCTTTGTCTGTCTGTCTCCCTGTCTGTCTATCTCCCTCTTTGTCTGTCTGTGTCTGTGTGAGTGTGTGTCTATATTAGGGAATTTAGACTGTAAGCTCCAATGGGGCAGGGACTGATGTGAATGAGTTCTCTGTACAGCGCTACGGAATTAGTGGCGCTATATAAATAAATGGTGATGATGATGATGATAGCAGCTTATTGCTGGAAGGGTATGCTGGAACTTGTAGTTTCACAACACTTGGAGTGCCACAGGTTAGCTAAGCTTGCACTAGACTCAGAACATTTGACAGACTGTCCTACCTGTTGTTGTCACTTTTACCACCTGTGGCTGCTGGTTTCTTTAGTTGCGGCTTGTCTGTATCCTGGAATGTTGAGGGTCCTATTTGGAAAAAATAATGGATACATTTAGAAAACACCAACCATCCCCGCTATTAAATCAACAGCACCCACATTTAATAAATAGGCCTCTCTCCAGCCCCAACATTAAAGTAATAGTACTCACATTTGATAAATAGATCTATTTCCCTCCAACTGACCCCAAAATTAAATTAATACTATTCCCATTTAATAAAGAAACCTATTACCCTCCCTCCAAACAGCCCCAGCAAGAAATTAATAGCATTTACGTTTAATACATCCATTTCCCACATTAAATATTAATATTCACATTTAATAGATAGCCCTCCTCCCCACACTCAGCCCTACATTCAATTATAGACCCAAACCACCCCAACATTAAATTAAATGTCCCATCACCCCCTCCCTATAGTGTTCTCTGTACAGCGCCCCTCCCTATAGTTTAGCAAAGGCAGCCCCCTCTAATTATAGTTTAGCATAGGCAGCCCCCCCTCACTATAGTTTAGTATAGATAGGCAGCCCCCCTATGCCACACAGTAGTGCCCCAAACAATGTTACTCCACACAGTAGTGCCCCAAACAATGTTATGCAACACAGTAGTACCCGAAATTCACATATGCCACGTAATACTGTCCCCAATTCTTATTATGCCTACAATAGTGTCCCCAATTCAAATTATACCCTCAATAGTGCCCCCCAATTCACATATGCCATGGAATAGTGCTCTCTCAATTCGCGCACACACTAATATATATATATATATATATATATATATATATATATATATTCTCTGCAGTAAGCCTCTGATTACCCAGTAGCTAGAGAACAGATGGAGGATATATATATATAAGATAATTCTGTGTCAAGTGAAAGTCCTGGAATTTGGAGGAAATTAAAAGACATATCCAATAATATTAAATAAAAATAAGAAAATCTACTTACCCATATTTTGATTGATGCAGCCTCTGCTCCTTAGTCCTTTAGCGGCGGCGGGAGCATAAGACAGTCAGCTGACAGGAGGAGGAGGGGGCAGGTCACATGATCGCAGCTGCGATCGCATTTGAAAGATGACTGCAGCCAGTCATCTGTAGCAGCAGGGACGCCGATCACCAGGTGAGCTGACCCCCCCCCCCCCTCCTTTGATCCAGAACGTGGCTGCTGGCTGGATGACAGGATACGTATGTTCAGCAGCCATTCATTAATTCCTGGTTTAAGTTAAATATTCTATGAGTATTCCCTTTATTATTCCGCTCACGCTCAGACAGTTTGTGTGTAACACACTGATGTGCGTAGGGGGAACTGTTCCCTGTGGTCAAACCTTATCTGGAAATATCTGACAAGAATCCCTGGACCTGGTCTCCCAGCAGGCACACGCTCCTCTGTCTAACACGCTGGCAGGATCTGGGCACACGTACTGCGTGTAACACGGGTGATATCAGGATGGTGATTGGGGAACTCTCCACACCAGGCCGGCAGTGAGAATGATTACAAAGGTTTATAAAAAGCAGACGAGATGAACTCTGTACACACACCAGCAGGGACGCCGGGGAGGGCAGCAGGGATACCGAACATGTGAGCTGAATGGGCTCCGCCCACTTCTAGAAGGGGGTGTGGCCGTAAGGCAGAGGGGCCTACCGGTGATTTTTCCGGTAGTCCTGTGGGCCAGTCCGACACTGAAGGTATCATAGAGCAATAAAGGGAGAAAGAATGCATATGCGAGATAGAAAAAATAATCTGATCGAATGCCACAAATCTACTGAGGAGTTAATGTATAGTTATTATTTGTGCACAAAAAGATAGAGCAAAAAAAGATTATTGACGTGCACACACTTAGGGGGATTTCAATTGCTCAGAAACCCCCCACCCCTCTCCTGGCATTGGTAATGTAGTGCAAGTGAGAGATTGTGGGAGGAATGATGAGCGTCATTGCGGTGGACACTATTTATTTGTCCCTGCTCCTGTACTTACGGTAGGGGAGGAGGAACTGGATTCTGGTGTGGTGGGTGAAACACAGTATACACATTATACTTCCTGGTGGCTGATCACTCCTCCTGAGGACGAGCTATCTTCCAGCAGGCGGAACCCGGATGATCCATATTCTTTGTCTCTACCGTTGTGTGCCTGCCCATCTCTCCTCCGCTAACAGCATGTGTGAAGACAGCAAGCTACAGTGCTGCAGGGCAGAAGGTAAGTATCCAGAAAGAGGTCTTTCAATTTAGGTGTGGTGTGGTGTGGAAGAGGCTTTTAATGTAGTGCGAGTGGGATTGTGATTTATTAGTTTAATGGTAGGGTGAGAGTGGCTAATCATTTAATGGTGAGGGGGGTATTGATTTATTCGTTGGAGCTATTTATTTGATGATTGGGATTATTTAATTTAATACTGCGGGTATGGTGGGGCTTATTAGGTTAAAACGGGGTGATGGGACTATTAATTTAATGATGGAGTGTGCTAGGGGCTATTAATTGACACAGAGTTTAGTTTGGGGAGAGCCATTTGCTAAATATGAATACTAATTATTTCATTTCTGGGATGTTTGGAAGGAAATAGGTTTATTTATTAAATGTGGATATTTAATGTTGGGGCTGATAGGAGGGGAAATACTATAGATCTATTTAGTAAATGTGAATGCTGTTAATTTAATATCGGGGCTGGTTGCAGAGAGGGAAGCCTAATTATGAAACATGGGTGTTTTTTGTTTAATGCCGGGGCTAGTAAAGGGTAGGGAGGGTAAGTATTCACTCATTGCTAAGCTTTCCATATATGATGTACCAATACTTTTTCCAAACAGGGCCCAACATTCCAGGATCCAGACAAACACAAGCAGTAGCAGGTAGAGAAAGCTGCAAGAACAGGTAGGAGAGAGCAAGACATTCTGTAATCCATTCTGGTTCTAGTGGGGGCAGTCCCAATTTTGGTTTGCTGTCTGTCTCAGTCAGGACCAGAGGGGAGCTGTCAAATTTTAGCCCGGCAAGACTCGGCAGCCTATTATGAACATTTTAAAGGGAAAAAATGCAGGTGGCACAGTGACCCAGCCCAAGGTAGCCCACTGTGGGACCGGCCCGGGGGGCAGATGCCCCCATGCCCAGCCTGTCCCTGGTCAGGACTTTGTCCTGACTGTAGGGACAGTTGAAAGAAATGTCCCACTTAACACTGCTCTGCTCGTGAAGGAGGAACACTTAACAGTAGTGCAAGCAGCAATTCACGTCTATTTGAATGAGATGAGAAGAGATTGGAGAGCAGCCTTGCGCTTACTGAAATGATAGCCACAACCCATGAATGCTGGTAATGCCCACTCTGGTAGAGTGGTGTGGAAACCCCTCTTTAGAAATCCTGTGTTTGCCCTGATTGGGTATGTGTAGTGAAGGAAGACTTGAGATTACTGCAGTATACTGATAGAGAGACAAACCTGCCACATAATTCAACTAAAACACAACAGAAGGTCTCCGATGATACAAATGATTCACCTTACTTTGTTTCTTTTAATCTCTGTAACAAGACTTAAATAGAGCTAGACTGAGTGAGAAGAACAACCAACAGTGTAATGTACAATATTCAGGGCTTGCTTAACAACACTGTAGAACAGTGCTAGGCAACCTTTTACACTTCAGGGGCCGCATGGGCAGCCCTCTAATTATCAAAAGGGCCACACATTACCCTTAATCTCAGTAATAAATTAGAACAATAAATTTAATCAGAGGAATAGACACCTATCTGTAATAACATATCAGAAGGCATTTTAAACAAATGTTACAAGTTATAATAAACAGATCTGCCAATAAAGGAGGAAGAAACTGGGGGTTGCAGGTGAAGGCTCACCTGGGTAACCTCTCCTATTCCTATTAACTTGATCAGGAGTGTTCACGAGCAAGTGCAGCACAGTAGGGATGTGCATGCGCATGTTAATCACATCCGTTTGAGATGCATCATATTTCTTATATTTTAAAATATGTTCCTTACCAACTGTACATTCTGGGATCATAAATGCTGATACGTGCCGGATTTTGCGTTAAATTGCACTGCTCATGCCCAGCAGGCTATACGCCAGTGAACGTAAGTACATCCAATTTATCTTCAAATGCAAAGGACAATTCCGAAAGCCTACGAATTCAGGGGTGGAACAGGGAGGGAGGGGGCGTATGCACGTAGTCAATGTACAGTAAGAGTGTGCAGGGCCACCTTAACAACTTTATGGGCCCCCGGGCAATGCAGTGTACCGGGCCCCTAAAAAAGAAAATATATATATATATATATATATATATATATAAATAGTGTGTGTGTGTGTGTGTGTGTGTGTAAAAAAAAATATATACGTATGTAAAAAAAAACGTATAATCACTTTTTTTTTTACACATATATATATATATATATATATATATATATATATATATATATATATATATATATATATATATAGGGGCCCCTTTAACTTACCTTAAGTCCGATCCTCTTCTTTTTTCCGCGCCACTGAGTCTCTTCTGCGCTCTTCCGTGCTGTGGTTGCAGTGAATGCTGGGCGTGACATCACGCCCAGCATTCACTGCGAGCACAGCACGGAAGAGGGGACCAGGGAGGGAGCCGGATCACCGCTGATGTGACCGCAAGGTAAGTATTTAAAAAATAGGATTCGGATGGGCCCCCCTTGCCTGCAGGGCCCCCGGGCACCTGCCCATCGTTTCCAATGGAAGAGACGGCCCTGAGAGTATGACATGGTTGAGTGCATGCAGCAGCATCCGATTCAGGCTTTGCGCATATCTAAAGTACGTGATTTTCATCTGTATCATTTGTACCAGCTACGGGGCAGGTGTAAGTGCAGAGTGATAGTGATGACAGTCACGTATGCATGCCAGCTCATGTGTTTGTAATCAAGAGCAACTGTAAAAATGCATTTTATGTAAAGTAGATATTAATAATATACTGATAAATATATTTCATGGGGGGATGTATTTTCATGTTTTTTCATTAATGATAACTGTATATTATTAACAGGTGACAATAATTGAATGCATTTCTTTCTGTGAGTTCTGCTGGGAGTTTATATTACTCATATGAATTGTACATATCCAACAGTGTGTTGTATCTGTCTGCATACGGCAAGTGCTGTATAAGCAGAGCATACCTACAGCTATATTCAACAAGAGATGCTTGTTCTTTGTAGCTGAATATTATATGCCCAAATTATGTGCTTTTTTTACAGAAGCACAATACAGTTTTGTGTGTCTTAATGAAGCAAGTCCTCTCTCTTCCTACACAAAACGGGTGCAGTTTTTGAGTTGCCCATATCGATAAAATACATGTAACTAAAAATACAAATGTGAAAACATAGCAGACTTGCCAACTCTCCCGAAATATCCGGGAGACTCCCGCATTTTGCGAGAGTCTCCCGGGCTCCCGGGCGAGTGTGGCAATCCCCCGCATCTGGATAATTCTGCCCACTTCCTAGTGAAGTGGGCAGAATTAAGTCCCAAACGCCGCGATTCCCGGTGAATCGCGGCGTTTGGCCCCGCCCCCCGCTGTCAAATGACGCATTTTGCGTCATCACGTCATGGGGGCAGGTCCAAAATGACGTCACTTGGAGCCCCCCCCCCCCCCCCTCACGCCCACCTCCTCTGCAGGCTCCCGGATTTCACCAACAGAAAGTTGGTAAGTATGAAACATAGGTGTGCAGACACATTTTTGGCAGGGAAGGGCATTCTTATCCAAAATTATGGGAAGTGGCATTTGCCATTTAATTTAAAACTGCAGCAGATGGTGCCTGATCAGCATGTCACCAGGCACTTCACTATAAAAATCATAATCAGAGGCATTTCTTGGGTAATTAAAACAATGTTATAATTATCCTTTAAAAGGAGGGTATAGCTAAAATACACACTGCTAGAAAAATAATGTTATGTTTTCTTGAAGTGGTGGAGGAAGCAAAATCCTCTGTACAGTAAATGTATTCCTTTATGTTTTGTCATCTTTCTTTTTCAGACAGCGGAATGCTGAAATATATTCAGAGTAAGACATATCAAGGTTTAGATATACTGGGTGTACGTTTGCTTTCTGTTATATTGCCCTTACATGCCCGATGTTCAGTGAAGAGCGGTGCAGAGAGGAGTCGCAAGAAGAAAGAAGACAGAAGAGAAGAAAAAAGAAGAAAGAAGCCGATAGAAAAGTTAAGTGCAGGAACAGAAGGAAGGGGGGAGCAAAGACAGCATAGCCAGCATAGCAGAGTGTGAAGGGAGGAGCAAAGATAGCATGGCAGAGTGAAGGGGGAGAAAAGCATCATGGTAGTAGGGGTGTGCACCGGCCACTTTTGGTGTTTTGGGTTTTGGGTACTGATTAGCTTGAGGTTTTGGGTTCTGATTTATTTTGCCAAAACACCCCACGAAAGGTTTTGGTTCTGACTTTGGGTTTTGGGTTCTGATTTTTTTTTAAAAAAGCATAAAAAGTGCTAAAATCCATATTTTTTTGTTTTTTTTCACTCTAACACTATTATTAACCTCAATAACATTAATTTCCACTAATTTCCAGTCTATTCTGAACACCTCACACCTCACAATATTGTTTTTAGTCCAAAAGGTTGCACCGAGGTAGCTTGATGTCTAAGCTAAGCGACACAAGTGGGCGACACAAACACGTGGCCCATCTAGGAATGGCAATTGCAGTGGCAGACAGGATGGCAGTTTAAAAACTAGGCCGCAAAGAGCACATAATGGCCAAAAAACAGGTGCAAGCTGGATTTGTCCTTGGGCCCTCGCATCCACCCTGATGTTGTTGAAATAGGACATGCGCACTTTAACAAACCAATCATTTCAGCGACAGGGCCTACAAAACTGTGGCTGAAATGATTGGTTTGTTTGGACCCCCACAAAATGAGCTGGCAAAGAAAAAAAAGAGGTGCAAGATGGAATTGTCCTTTGGACCTCCCACCCACCCTTATGTTGTTGAAATAGGACATGCACACTTTAACAAACCAATCATTTCAGCGACAGGGCCTACAAAACTACTGTGGCTGAAATGATTGGTTTGTTTGGGCCCCCACACCAAAAAAGCAATTCATCTCTCCCTGTACAAACTAAACTGGCTCTACTGAGGCAAGATGTCGTCCTCATCCTCATCCTCTGATTCCTCGCCCCCTTAAGTGTGTACTTCCTCATCCTCACACATTATCAATTCGTCCCCGCTGGACTCCACAACCACAGGTCCCTCTGTAGTCTCTGGAGGCCAGTGCTGTTCTTGATTGAAGAATTGATAATTCATTTTTATGAACATCATTTTTTCAACGTTTTGTGGAAGCAACCCCCTTCGCCGCTCACTGACCAGGTTCCCCGCTGCACTAAAAACTCTTTCCGAGTACACACTGGAGGGGGAACAACTCAGGTAAAATATAGCCAGTTTGTACAGGGGCTTCCAAACTGCCTTTTTTTCCTGCCAGTAAAAATAAGGACTGTCTGACATGTCTACTTGGATGGTGTCAGCAAAGTTATCCTCCACCATTTTTTCAATAGTGACTGCATCCAATGCAGTGACAGTAGACATGTCTGCAATGGTTGGCAGGTCCTTCAGTCCGGACCAGATGTTCTCAGCATCCCCGCCAGCGGGTCTTTTAGGAAAACTGAGCTTTTTCCTCGCAGCCACAAGTGTTGAAGAAAATGAAGGAGGAGCTGTTGACATGCCACGGTCCTCTTCAGAGGAGAATCTCCTGACCAGCAGGTCTTTGCACCGCTGTAGACTTGGAGATTGGGCATCGCCCTTGGCAGACGACGTTGATGGCATTTCATCGCCTATGTCATGACTAGTGGCAGCAGCTTCAGCATTAGGAGGAAGTGGTTCTTGATCTTTCCCTACTTTATCCTCCAAATTTTGGTACTCCATTATATGCAGCACAAGAGAGCGTACCCCTAAACCACACACACTGGGCAAAGCCTTTATAAATTATCTGCGGCACAGGAGAGTACCACTGGACTGGAGTTATACAGCAGTACCTATTTTTTGGTACAGCAGCAACAGTGAACGTAGTTTGACTTTGAAATAGCAGTACCTATTTTTTGGTACAGCAGCAACAGTGAATGTAGTTTGACTTTGAAATAGCAGTACCTATTTTTTGGTACAGCAGCAACAGTGAACGTAGTTTGACTTTGAAATAGCGGTTCCTTTTTTTGGTACAGCAGCAACAGTGAACGTAGTTTGACTTTGAAATAGCGGTACCTATTTTTTGGTACAGCAGCAACAGTGAACGTAGTTTGACTTTGAAATAGCGGTACCTATATTTTGGTACAGCAGCAACAGTGAACGTAGTTTGACTTTGAAATAGCGGTACCTATTTTTTGGTACAGCAGCAACAGTGAACGTAGTTTGACTTTTAAATAGCGGTACCTATTTTTTGGTACAGCAGCAACAGTGAACGTAGTTTGACTTTTAAATAGCGGTACCTATTTTTTGGTACAGCAGCAACAGTAAACGTAGTTTGACTTTGAAATAGCAGTACCTATTTTTTGGTACAGCAGCAACAGTGAACGTAGTTTGACTTTGAAATAGCAGTACCTATTTTTTGGTACAACAGCAACAGTGAACGTAGTTTGACTTTGAAATAGCAGTACCTATTTTTGGGTACAGCAGCAACAGTGAACGTAGTTTATATAAACTATATAACGTATTTTTATATATTGCAGTACTAATATTTCTTGACTGCAGGAACAGTGACCCTATTCATATATTGATATTGCAGTAGAAATTTTTAGAGACTTTTTTTATAATTTTTTTATATATTTTTTAAATTATTTTGCCGAAGCAGCATGGCACAGTGTGAAAGGGGGCAAAGGCAGCATGGCACAGTGTGAAAGGGGGCAAAGGCAGCATGGCAGAGTATGAAGGGGTGCCAAAGCAGCATGGCACAGGGTGATGAAGGGGGGCCAGGAGAAGGGGGGACCAAAAGCAGCATGAAGGGCGCAGTGTGATCATAAGGGGGCACAGCATGGTGATGAAGGGGCACAGTATGTGTGATGGCACAGCAGGCTTGTGGAAATGTAATGTGTGTTGTAGTTGGTGGCTAACTAATGGGTGCTATTCTGTTTGTGGGATGATGGTGGGGCAATTTAATTTTATAGTGGGGACTATTAATTTAAGATGGGGTGGTTTGGGGGCTATTAATTGAATGTGGGGCTGTGTTTGAGGAGCATAAGGTCTATTTATTAAATGTGAATATGAATTATTTAATGGCAGTGACAGTTGCGGGAAATAGGTATATTTATTATACGTAAATGCTATTAATCTATTGCTGGGCCTGTTTTGAGGGAGGGAAATAGGTTTATTTATTAAATGGTAATACTATTACTGGGGCTGGAGGAAGTATTAATCATGGGTCCTATTGATTTAACGTCAAGGCTGATTGTAATTTTATAAATGCACCCATTTTTTTTTCCAAATAGGGCCCCCAACATTCCAGGATCCAGACAAGCTTCAACTAAAGCAACCAGCAGCCACAGGTGGTGAAAATGACAAGAATAGGTAGGACAGTCTGTCAAATGTTCTGATTCTAGTAGGACAATACCGATTTTTGGTGACTGTTCCACCCAATCTAAGGGGCAGGTCAAGACTGTGTCCTCTTTATTTACACACTGCATTCTTTATATACTACACTATGGTGCTAGCTGCCCTTCATGGGCTGACCACTCCCCTTTAGTGTCTGATCTCTCCTCTATGATGACTGGCCACCCCCCCCCATCCCTCTGGTGGGCCTCTAGCGTTGCAGTCCCTCGGTGGGCCCTTCATGCCCCAGTCCGACACTATCTACACATATCTGATGCATGAGGCCTTTTGTGCCTGGAGAAGCGGATCAGCGGCGTTCACATGTAAGTGCAGTACATTACATTCTTTAACATGCACAAATTCTTACTTCAGAAATGTTACTGTTTTTTATTTGATGATGATGATTGCCACAATTTTGCTCCAGATGCCTTTATATGCTACATTCATGGTTGCGTGCATCTTTGCCTATATACAATTGTGCTGCACTGGGAACCCTAATAAATAACAGATAATATTAATGCAAAATACAGACGTGGAAACATAAGAGGGCAAACGGGTATTTCCACATATACAAATGGCCAACATTTATATTGCACCTCTAAATCAACCTCTCCACTAATAACAAAGGCCTAATCACGTAGAGCATTGTATTATACATGTTTTTGTCAGCTTACATAGTTCATGTGAGCTAGAAGGAGTTAAATGTTTGTTGACTCTATAGTTTAGGTTAGTACTGTCAAAATTTTCCGGTCAACATATATGATCTAGATATACATTTGCAGGCTGGATCCCATGAAAAATGTAAATTCTACAACAGAGGCTATGGAGACTCTCACATGACTTGAAACCTATAGCCAAGCCTTAGAGGAACATCTCAGGTCTGCTGGCCACCTGTAGGACAGCCCTGATCTACGCAACCTGTAGTACTTCATCTGTTGTTAAACTCCAAATATTTACATACTGGGTCAAAAACTTAGGCACCAACTACAGTTTACCAAGGCTTCATCAGTGCCTTACCTTGCAATATAACCTTAAGGATCCTTATATTCATCCTACTAATGCGTCAAGACAAATCAGTTTATCTCATTAATACTGTCACGCACAGGCTATTTTGAGCAAAACTCTTACGTAGAACAAATAAATAATGATATGTCTGTCATTAAGACCACATAACTGTAAAGGACTGGAGAAAAAGGTGGGTTATGCCATTTGTCATGGCAGAGAAAGATGTCATGGGCGCTATTAGTATATACAGTGCCTACAATTAGAGAGCAGTATACCTTTAGAGTAAACAATGTGTATTTCTCACACTTCATGTATTCAACACATTCAGCTGTTCTGCTGATATCCCTAACTGGTTCTGATGCAGGATCATGATCAAATTACAATTTAATGGGCATGAGATGAATATATATGGAGGGCTGCCATCAGGGTGATACAGGCGGTATAGCTGTGAGGGGCCCGGACACACTAGGGGGCCCAGACAGACTTCTCCGTATGTCCGGCCCCTTAGTATGACCAACCCTGCCCCTTCTCCTCCACGATGCTTCGGCTCCCAAACTCTGATAGGCTGGGAGCGTGCAGCATAGTGATGCCATTACTGCTCGCCGCACTCTCATTCTATCAGTGACAGGGAACTGCAGTATCGCGGAGGAGAAGATAAGTTAATTGGTCATTAATTTGATAGGGGAGGGGAGAGGGAAATAGGAGAGGGGAACATTTACTGTGATTGCGGGGAGGAAAGAAGGGAACATTTACTGGGATGGGATGGAGGGGAACATTTACTGGGATGTGATTGGGGAGGGGAGAGAGGAACATTTACTGGGATGTGATTGGGGAGGGGAGAGGGGAACATTTACTGGGATGTGATTGGGGAGGGGAGAGGGGAACATTTACTATGATGGGATGGGATGGGGAGGACAATTATTGTGATGGGGAGAGGGGAACATTTATTGTGAAGGGATGGGATGGGGGAGAGGGGAACATTTGCTGTGATGGGATGGGACAGGGGGGAGGAGTTACATTTACTGTGGTGAGGGAGTGGGGCAAGTTATGAACTGTGATGAGGGAGTGGGGGAGGCATGTACTGTGATTATGGAGAGGAGGAATGTACAGTGATGAGGGA
Source organism: Mixophyes fleayi (assembly GCF_038048845.1). Classification (NCBI taxonomy): domain Eukaryota; kingdom Metazoa; phylum Chordata; class Amphibia; order Anura; family Limnodynastidae; genus Mixophyes; species Mixophyes fleayi. Next base: position 262,843,260 of record NC_134403.1, read on the forward strand.
GGGGGCATATATAGGGGGGCCCTGCCAGATTATTTAGTACTGGGCCCCACAATTTCTGATGGTAGTCCTGTATATATGTATCCCAGGATCATTATATTATTTTTGACAGTACCAGATAAAGGGTTCAGGCCGCCTAAAGCTAATATGCTTTTAGCACCCCTTGCCCTCTACGCCAGGTTAATACACGGTATGCAAAAAAGTTTTCCTTAATTTAAAATCCATCTTCCTTTACTTTTGTACTGCAGGGGTGGGCATTTAAAATGTATGGTTGGGAGGGGTGTGTCCTAGCTCAACTCCAAATCCAATGTTAGCTTAAAATGTCCCAGCATTTGTGTGTTTCATGCAAAACCAGGCAGTATTTTCTCTGAATGCAAAAAATGCATTTGTACACAACATGATTTGTCCATGTGCAAATTTGCACAGCTGGGTTTGCTCCTAACTCTAAATAACGCCACAGTTCTTTCCTGACAAAATGATATTTCACTCAGCAAAACAATACACATGTAAAAAAAATTGTGTCCCCATCATAACATTACAGAGTAGTAATATGGTTTTAATTCCTTTTAAGCATGTTTAAAACAAACAACTGTATTTCATATACCCACACACTGTTTTACAAAGCAAGCACAATTTTTAGTTGTATATTGTATGAATTGGCTCGCTAATGTCCCAAACATGGTACACTAATTCTTTTTTATGAGATTCAATCAGAAATGAATTGGATAATTTTAAAAATGTAAATGTTAGACCCCAAACAAAGATTTGCTAAAGGCCGTTTGCTCAAACCTCCGCTTTTCGGCTATTTTTTCGATGGTTTTGAAACCGCTGGATTTACTGAAGCCCAAACTGCCGTTAAAATGGCCAGAATGGACATTTTTCAAAATCACCACTTTACAACTTGTCATCCTGATTTTAATAATGATTAACATACAAACAGCCGGTTTTACTAATCTGGGGTTTCAAAACCGCCTCCAAAACACCATTCAAACGGCCAAAATAAAAGAGGTGATTGTGAATGGCGGGATTGATCAAACAGCACCACTGACATTTAAATGATTTGGCAATCATTTTTTTTGAATAAGGGGCAAAATTAATTTAATATTAACTCATCAGGGAAATTTTTTAAAATATTTTTTTAAGGGGACACTATTATAGCATTATATTATGTGGGAAATGTAAACATATAATACTATTAACTGATTGTTAATGGTGGATATAATTATTTATGTTGCACAATTACATAGTGCCTGATTAATATAATACTTAAATAATCTTGTCCCCTTAATATAATTACATTTTTTCCCCTCATAAGTTAATATTAAATTAATGTTGCCCCTTAATCAATAAATAATAATTGTCTAAATAATTTAAATGTCAATGGTGCTTGCTCTTATGATATGAATGGCAACATAGTTTAAACAGCATGTTTGAGCTATCAAGCCATTTTGAAGCAGGTATTAAAACTGTCCTGTCCTGTCTTTTGGATGACGGTTTTGATGGGGGTTTTAAGCAAGCCGCTGGCGGTTTAGCTTTTTCAATCCGCCATACATCACCATTCAATTTAAATTGAAGCCTCAAACCGCCCTATAGTAAATGCGGCGATTTAGCCCAAAGACTTTCCTGTTGGGTAGAACATGAATTCTAACTCACCAATCTGAATTGTATACAATTGTGATTGCATTTGATTGTGTGCCTCCCACACACTGAACAATTTTTGCACAATCCAAGCAAAATCAATCAAACTGTGTGTCTAACATGTCTGGGTACCGTTAAAGTACACTGCAGTTTCACGGAACATTTTTTCTTTAGCAAACTAAGCTTATCACAAAGCTAATAAAGATATATTTGGGGGAGGGGATTTTCTGCAATCTTCTGATATATGAATAAACAATGATATCAGATTAAATAAAGCAAATAAAGGAAGCAAAATACTTTCCTTCAAATAGGAATTCACTATGAAAAAGGGTGAAAATCCCTCAGCATTCACATTGAAATTCCACTTTAATACATCTACTAGACCCCTTACAGCAGTTCTCCAACACTCACAAGCATTAAGTCAACTAGTCACTGACTTATCTAAATATTAAGAAAACAGTGTTGTATGGCTGGGGGTAATCATGAGTGTTCAATATGCAATTATCTACAGGGAGTGTAACAATACTGGACTTTGAACATGAGGGTTTCCGCAGAAAACATGACGCCTTTAGGGAGAGGCTGATTTGGGAACCTACCAAGACTCAAGGATAATTTTTTTTAATTAGTAGCTTGGGAGGATATGTAAATAGAGTCTCTGTAAATACAGGGACCCTCCCCTTATTCAAAATCCTTTTTTGTAAAGACTACACTGATTAGGATAATTAATGTCTCATTCATTATTTTGACAGAATCATTAAACCAGCACTTGTAGCTTACAAAACACTACTGCAGCAATAGTACACTGTATACTGCAAAATGGTAATTACTATAATGCAGTGCTTTTTTGTCATAGAACTCACAGAACTGAGTTCCAGCATCTTTTTTGAACGGATTTTCCAAGTTTTAAAAGTAACTTTTGAACATTTGACGTTTGGTCCACTTGGACTTGAATCGCCCTGTTGAGCGTAGCAGGTCGGTGGCAAAATCATTAAAACAGTGCATGCAGGGCCGGATTAACCCGAGGTCTAACTGGGCTACAGCCCAGGGGCCTCGGGCATCCGTGGGGCCCTTTCTTGAAAGTATTATTTATTTATTTTTAATGTTGAGCTGTAGCGAGCCGCCGGCCACGCTACAGCCTGTACCGCGGTCGGCGACTCCGAGTCCTGAATGATGGTGACGTCACGTAACTCACCTCCATTGACAGACTGCAGGCAATGGTCTGTCCGCGGCGTGCACCTATCTCCTTACTAAGGAGATCTCGTGAGAGTGAGATCACTCTCACGAGATCTCCTCAGGAAGGAGATAGGTGCACGCCGCGGAACGGACACTACAGGCAGCAGGGACAGGGTGTGAGCTGACAGAAGAGAAGACCAGCGATGAAGACCGAGGTAAGCTCGCTCTTGGGGGCTGGCTGGCTCAGACAACTGTACATTGTATTTTTGGGTAACAAGATGAGGTACAGGGCTCAAAAGTATGTGCCTAAAGCTGGAATTTATTCTATTATGTGTACATAAATGCAAATAAACATGTTCTGGCCAGAACAAAGACATATAAAAAATAAAATGTGCACAATGCAGAGCACGGTATGAGATAATTGCACTGGGCAATACAGTAAACAGTATACTGAATAAGCAAAGAAATGTCCAAATGTAAAAAGGGCAAACTGATCAGGGGTATGAAAAACGACTAAACAGTCTATGAAAAAATGATATAAAATAGATAATAAAAAAAAAATGGAAAAGAAAAAATGAAAAACAAAAAAAAGAGTCCAAACACACATAAGTTGGGGCCAAAACCCATAAAATGAAAAGTAAGTAGCTGTTCAATGCACGATACTACCGAAAGTTTGCCCTTTTTACATTTGGACATTTCTTTGCTTATTCAGTATACCTAGCTTTAGGCACATACTTTTGCGCCCTGAACCTCATCTTGTTACCCATCTTTATTTGGGAGGGTGGAGATTTCCCTCCGTATACCACGGGTTCTATTTTGTGGCTGCATCCTCACATATAAGGAAGTGCGGCCCTTCCCACTACCATTTTCTTATTGTATTTTTGGTGCAGAGAATTACAAGGGGGGGGGGGTCTGGCACGCATATTGTGCTTTTGGGGGAGATAATTGCAGGGCGGGGTTTGGGGGCTGGCTGGCAAAGTGTGTACTTTTGAGGGAGATATTTGCAGGGGGGGGGGGGGGTTGGGGGCTGGCTGGCAAAGTGTGCATTTTGAGAATACTGATTTAGTATATTAAAAGGAACACAGCTCAAACTACTTATGCCCAATCCGATATTACTAGGGGGCCCCCAATAATATCGGATTAGGCACTTGAAAAATGGGGGCCTCACAGTAAATGGGGGCCTCACAGTACCCCTAGCCCAGGGGCCTGCAGTGTCTTAATCCGGCCCTGAGTGCATGCAGGCTGCTTGTGTGTCCAGTCCGATGCATGCGTACTTCGTCCGCGCTGGTTGTGATGGCACTGCAGGGCTTGTGGCGCTGCTCAGATTGTGATTGGTCATGTGGTCTCGCGCTGAGAGCTTACTGCGGGCGGTGACCGTTAAGTTTCATTACACAACTGAAGTGTGTGGGTGTGTGTACAGTGATTGACTACGTGATGTGAGTTCCGGCACCTTTTTTCTTACAAAAAAAGCACTTCTATAATGTAACATTGGGAAGCAGTCATCAGAAGTCAGTAACAAACATGTTATTTCCTGCAGTCATCATGCAGTATTACACCTCAATGCAAAAGGCAGGTCGTTATTATAAATATGGTATATATACTAGAGTGCTAGCAAAGTGTATATTTCAGTAAACGTTTCTAATCTATCTCATTAAATAAATAATAAATACTTTGGAATTTGAGATACATTCAGAAAGGAAAAATATTACATTTCTGTCCTTCTGTGCATGCGTGAGCGCATACGCATGGAACCCGAAAGCTGGACACAGGCGGGGGGCACACAGGCGGCCGCATCATATGTCATGTGATGCGGCCGCCTGTGCGCTGACACGGCCGCATCTGATGACAGGTAACCTATGTTTTTTGCATCCGGGGGGCGGCCGGCTGGCCTACCCCCCGGCCCTAATAGCTGTCTGACGCATCGGCCCGGGGGGCCGTTGCCCCCCTGCCCCCCGGGCCAGCCCGCCCCTGGCTGTACAGAGAACTCATTTACATCAGTCCCTGCTCCATTGGAGCTTACAGTCACAATTCCCAAACATACACACACAGATGACAGAGAGAGAGACTAGGGTCAATTTTGATAGCAGCCAATTAACCTACTAGTATGATTTGGAGAGTGGGAGGAAACTGGAGCACCCGGAGGAAACCCACGCAAACACGGGGAGAACATACAAACTCCACACAGATGAGCTATGGGCGTACACACTTTTACATTTGCCCTCCATCACTCCATCTTTTTTGTGATATTTAGGTAGTTTAGAAAACCTAATCAACAGATGTGATGTGTTTTGGTACGATAAAACATGATTGTGGGAGCATACACACTCTTGCAACATCTGAACAAACGATTGTGAATCGGTGTGTACCCAGCTTAGAGTGGTTGGAAGATGACTGTATACACAGCCAGATGTGACTATTGTCTCAATGGGCATATAATAAATGCTAATCACATGTTAAATGGAGTCTATAGTATTTTTAGGCCCATACAGGCTGTGATTTGTTTTTAAATTGCCTAAATAGCCATCACAATCACTGTGTGTAAAGCTAAACCCTCCCTGAGAAAAAAAAGAGTATTTTACCAATAATCTACCACCACATTCCTAAATACAAAATTTACTACTTGTGTTGGTACACACTACAAAAGCTTTCAACTAAAAAACTTTATCACTAACGATTTTACAAACGATTGAAGTTCCAATCAGTCTGCTGATACATGTGTACACACTATACACAATTTACCTTGAGATCTGTGCTCTTCATCTGGTCCTGTAGTCGTTTAGAGAATGACAGCACAATATTCATTCATTTATTCATTCCTGTCACACTGATTAACCGCCTTGTTATAGCTATTCACAATGTCATTGTGACAGGATGGACCGCCTATGCCACCCTGTCTGTTGTTGCTGGGAACCGGCTGGGCTTACTTTGCCACCATCCCCTTTCGTTATTCCGAATACGCCCCTCTTGACACAGTCAGAGGAGCCTGCTGCCACCACTGGACTCCTTTATGGCGCCCAGAACCACATTCCTTCTGTGTAACTGTCCCTGCTAGTATACTCCTGTGCTGGTGCACCTGGGCTGGTACCACTGACCGTGTACTATGGATCAGGGTGCTGTGGATCCCCCCTGGCCTATCACACTGGCCAAAGCTGCTGGGTAGCGGCAGAGCGGTGGTACTGGAGAGCTGGGTCTAAACCTCAGAAACAGCTGGAGAATGGATTAGATTTAGGGTCTACTCTGCAGGTCACAGGATTACAGCAATTTTGAAGAAGTTGTCAAGCAGGGTTTATTTTCCCTCAAGTGTCCTGACAAGGACAGTTCCACTGATTAAAGGTATCAGTGGTCATGTCAGATGGAACATCAGAATGATACACTTCAGTTTACAAGGTCTAGCTTTTTATACTTTTTTCGACACAGCCTATTTTTAGAATCAGGATGTAACCTGTTTACCAAAACATAGCTTTACATGCATTACAAAGCTAACAATATTTACCGTATATACTCGAGTATAAGTCGACCCGAGTATAAGCCGAGGCACCTAATTTTACCTAAAAAAACTGGGAAAACTTATTGACTCGAGTATAAGCCTAGGGTGGGAAATGCAGCAGCTACTGGTAAACAGGAGACATATGTAAGTGATGGAGGGGAACTAATATCTTACAGTTTCTGGTGGATCCAGCAGGACATGGCAGATAGGTTGGGAAAATTGGAGTCTAATATCTCCCTGAATATGTTACCTAAACTAACATTTTAGTTCCTGTTTTTAGCAACCATTGCTACCAGCGCCTGAAATATGAGCAAATTGATGCTGTAGTGATTAAAACCCTGGTTGTGGCGGGCTACTAAAAGTTGCTGCACCTTACCAGAATCATGGAGTTTTCCTCCCCCGGGGTCTCCTCCACTGCGCTGTTGGGATCGCTAGATTTTTATAATGAGTGTCCACAATTAAGGGTCCAATGTGCAAATAGGCTGCAAGTCAAAGCCCCAGTTCCATGTCTCCTCATTGCGCCAGTTAATGCCAATTACATTTGATGCTATTGTTGCTGAGACCTCCTCCGCAGTGGAACGCATGTGCGTTCCACTGACAGGAAGTTCGGCATTTGGAACGCAAACCGTTCCAAATGCCGAACTTCCTGTCAGTGGAACGCACATACGTTCCACTGTGGAAGCTAAAAGCTGAGGGACGGGAGAACAGGAGTTCACTCGTGTATAAGCCGAGGAGGGCTTTTTTCAGCACAAAAAATGTGCTGAAAAACTCGGCTTATACACGAGTATATACGGTATGTTTATCTGTGATATCTTAAAACCTTGCTGTGATATCCCGCATCTTAATTTGGATACAGTGGACATCTGACAGCAAGTCTAATTACATCTACCTATGACCCTCACACATCAAAAGGTCTAATTAGCATGAGATTAGCATGAGTCATTTCTTCCAACATTTGCAGAATACACATTTCCTCCAAAGTAAAAAGAATTCCCCAAGAAAAGTTGCAAACCCAAAACAAGACATTTCCTTACACCAAGATATACAAAAGTCTTATTGTATCAGATATATACATCAGAAATAAGGCATTTCCTCTAGAAAGGTTAAAACAGAAAAAATTATTTTCTCCCCTGATCTCAGAAATTAATAAATAAGCGGCCTGCACTATTTCCTTTAAATAAATTTATACCAGAAGTTATTTATACGTGATCCAGTCACAATCATTATAAATTTCGTTAGCTCCTGTGAATCTGAAACTAAATAATCAGTCTCAGAAGGAACGGATGACTTATTCCACATACAGCAGTTTCTACATTTATTCACCAGGACACCAGCTGATGGTCATTGCCGCATCGGCTGAAAAGATCATGACTCTGTAAACTCTATGGAGATCGTGATTGTGAGTGCATACACACTGCAGGGTCGTACGGAGGTTGGAACGAGATTTTAAACAGGACAAGCAATCAAATGAAACGATGATCAGTACTTTGGAACGACTCTCATTCATCATGTAAGTATAAACACTAATGCGATATCTGTCCGAATGGTCATTTATCAGGTGATTAGGTCGATAATTGGCTGATAAACCTGTAGTGTGTACCTAGCCTTACCAATGTACGCAGAGGAAATCTCCACCAGGACCAGATAAGATTTATTTTGCTACAGCTCCAGACTTCCTTTAAAAAAATATGCCTCAGATGATTCCACATTTAATGTTAAGCTGACCACACATGCAACAGCATTGGCAGCGGCAGCAGGCAATTGTCCCGAAATCGCAGTGTGTATAACCCAACACAAGCCTGATAATAATCCACTGGAAATTGATTCAATTATTATGATCTATGTTGGTAAATGCAGTGAGAAGGTAACTACTTTCAGTTGACGTGTGCAGTCACCTTCTAACCATGCTAACAGGTCTCAGTGAATCTGCAACAGATAAATTTGCGTGGCCTATGCACTGATTTGCCAGATCTCATTCAATTTGGTAGTTTTTGGGTGTGGACCGCATTGATTTGCAAAGTTTTCTCGGTGGTGTTCTCTGATTTGTAATATAAAATTCAGCCTGCCAAAACCACTAAGGGCCTAATCTATTGAGGCACGCAAAACAAACGTAAATTACATTTTGTTTAAAACGAACATTATTCGGGCATACGCATATCTGTACTCATTTAGGAGAGGATCTTAAGAAACTTCTCTTGTTGAATACTGGTCTAGGTGCGCTCTGCTTTGACAGGCAAAACACTGCAGGATAAGTTCAATACACATGTGGAATATAAAGTCCCAAAAAAACACTGAAAGAAAAAACTATATTAAATTATTGTCACCTGTTAATAATTTAGCCATTAGTGAAAACACAAAAGTCTTTTTTTTCCATCCCCACCCCTCCCCATAAAATACATTTATCAGGATGTTCTTAATGTGGACTATACACAAAATGCATTTTTCCAGTTGCTCTTGATTGCAAACTCATGTTTTAGCATGCATACGTTCCTTAGAGATGCCCAAAGATTGGGACGATGCTGCGTGCGCTTGAGCTTGGTACGGCCTTACTGTACATTAACTATGTGCAAGGTTCATTCCCCTCTCTGACCCCGCAATGAAATTGTAGGCTGTCGTAAGTGACCTTTCCGTTCAAAGAATAATTAGATGTTGCTGCATCCACAAGTCTGGTTCGAGAAATTCGCAGAGCGATCTCATGCAAATACGGCACATATCAGCATTTACGTTTCTTGATGAATCAGGCCCTAATTGGTTCATATGTTATATTGAGCTGAAGGCATATAGGACTCTAAGCTCTGCAGGAAGTTTGTTACTGTGACTGCGGCAATACCTGGAAGCAGCTTTTTGAGTTATGCATCTTTGATTGGCTACTGCTAAAAGAATTGATGAACCATACTGATGCAGTACCAAGAAAGTATGAGGCTCAGTAACAACCTTTTCTAGGCCTTTTCTTAGCCTTGTGTTGATATTGATGGGATTTCTCAGTGTTTGATCATGAGATTCATTATTTTATTACATATTACATTATGAGATGTTATGATTTATGGACAAAATCCCACAAACATTCAGCCCAGGCTCCCTTACTACATGTTTTGCTGACTTTATACTGTTAACATTACTTTAATTTTTTACAGCTAAAGGACACATCTAATTCATCCATGGGACATTTTATATGGTTAATTGAAGCATATTGTGAATACTGATTCTAGAACTACAGGTTAAATGAAAAGGTTTTGAAAGACTTTACATTATTTAGGGAGCTCTGGGATACTGACATCACTTTCTTAGCATAAGAACAGATGTATATGGAAAAAAACAAATGCTTCCCACATTATCACTGATAGTGTCACAAATTGAGGAACTCTGGTAGAAGATGATAAGGCCATCTGGAGCTAGTCAGGCCCAGTGGTTCTCAAGTTCTCAGGTACCCCATTCATCCCACAAATGTTTCACAACTATCCTTCAGTACAGAAATAGCGACTGGCTACTTGTAGAAGATCCAAATGTGCTTATTACATTTCTCATCTTGAATTCAATCACTGTAAGTGGTACCTGAAGGACAACAGATAGTCTTTATTCAGCAGGCAGTTAATTTCCAGGACACCCATACAAAATCAATTTTCACTAATTCCACCTTACCTCGTGAAACAAACCACAACTAGTTAATGATCTCAGAATGTTTCTATAACCAGTCACCTATATACAGCAAACAAGGACTGTTGTAGCCTTTTTCTGTAATCTGCAGTCAAAACAGAAAAACTACTAAAATCATAAATGTGCAGCATTTTAGATTACCCATTACTCATAGGTTATACATAATTTCTGCACTTGAATCAGTGCACTGTGACTGACCCCTTAAGTCTCTTTTTTGCTTCTTCATACACTCCTTAGTTTCCTTCATCCTGGTCAGCACAGGGCTCCACAGTTGCCATGGTAACATATGAGACAGATGTAACCGCCCCTTAGGACTGCGGGAAGGTGAAAACCCATGGAATTTACATCAGCAACAAAGACAATGATCACCAGAGCTGACCAATCACAGAAGAACATGCTGTGACATCACCAGCAAAAATACTCAGAAAAAGAGCTCTAAATTGAAACACATGAATGTCACTGTATGGGGTCAATCTGGAGATCTAGCTATGTATATTCACTTCAGCACTCCCCAAGGTGGATTCTAAGGGTGCACTATTTCATTATGTGTGCAGACATATAAGGAAATAGAGAGCACAGGTAACTGTGTGCAGTGTTTGTAGTTGCATGGCTTCTGTTTCATAGCTTTGCATGGGTAAATGTGAGATAAGGGTTACTGGCTACTATATAACTACACTGATTGCTCTCTGGGTCACGTCTTCCCCCTCCCTTCTCTCTCTCTGTCCCCTGTCCCTCTCTTTCTTCCTTGATCTCTCCTACTCTCCTTGGTTTTATTATTACGTCTTATCATTTTGCACTGACAGGAATTATAATCGCCAGACTGTTGTCATGACACTTATCAGGTCACAGATTACATTCTCAGGCACCTCCCTGTGTCCGGAAGCGAGATTGCCACCATGCTATTGTTTCACACATTTATATTTTCAAACACTATCAGCATTTAAAGGAATGAAAACAGTTTCCTGACCTTAAAGATATATTTTGTGTGTACTTTATAAAAAATATAAAGTTTTTACCTATTGATGCATCAAACCTAATAAATGTATTTGCTGTCTGTATATGTACAGTACAGTAAATAGTAGCAAAGATTTGGCTGCATTCCTACTGTCTGAAATAGGATCCTGTATTTGGCACAGGTAGGAAGTGTGTGAGACTAGTTCATTACAACACAAACAGGTCCTCAGGGACGCAGAGGCAGTACCTCAAAGGAAAAGGGGCAACTTAATCATATCAGACCCAACAAACGCAGACAAAAAATCATTACCAAACCCTATCAACCACATTAAAGTATCTGTTTTGTGAAAGTGACCTTAAAAAGAAAAAAGAGTCATTGTATAAATACAAAGAAATTCATTAAAATACTAGTATCCTTTACTAATGGGTAATGCGTATATTTAATTGACAGTAAAATATATTACTTTATTTAATAATGCTGAAGCCCTATAAAAAAATCTTATACATTTAAAGCATCCCTAACATTAAAGTTGTGTCTTGAGAAAAGCGCTACATAAGTAAAATTATTAATTATTAAATCTCAAGAAACAGGGCTGAGTTGGAATATAATTTGTGTAAATACATTTTTGAACAAAATTCTATCTTTGTACCGTTTAATTATCGGAATAAATGTCTCTAAGTGGCGATGTTGAAGCAGTTATTATACAGATTTGCTTCACAGCTCATTACTTTTCACTGTGCTACAGAAAGACATGTAGCTTTATTATCAGTAACCAGCTAATTGTTTTAGCTATAGCATAAGCTGACCATACACACTGATATGTCGTCAGCAATACTGAACAATCAGCCCAATTTCAAAGCATGTATGGCTCCAAAAGAAAACTGAATGGATCAAAATTGGACATGTTGGCAATTGTGGTCGGTAGAGGATCGTTATCGACCTGCGGTTATCTTCTAACTGGTCTAACAGCAGTGGTAGGCTGGGTTGGGGGGCAGAGGGGCATTGTCCCCCTGGCCAGTCCCAAGGTGGGCTACCCTGGCAGGGGCAAACGCAGGATTTATAGAGGGGGGTTTCCACACCATGCTGCCAGTGGGCGTGACCAGCATGCATGGGGACGTCGCTATAATTTTCGAGAGTGCTTGGCTGCTCTCCAACTCTTCCTATCCCCATAATATACATGGGGAATGCTGCGCGCACTAGTGTTAGGTGCACGCAGCTCTCTATTTTCGAGCAGAGCCGTGTGAAGTGGGGGCAGAGTCCAGCCACCTCAATTATACAGTGCCCCAGGCTTGGAGTGGGGTTTCCAGGCACTAGGAACCCCCCCCCCCCCTCCCCGGCATAGGCTGCTGAGTCGAGTCTTGCCACTCAGGCTATGATTTCCCAGCCCTCCCCTAACAGGCCTCAAAACAGATCCAGATGCACAGGTTGTGCACCTAGATCTCATCCAATATGGCCATCAACGCATGTGGGAAATTGCACATTGTGTACCGAGTGACAAGAGTGGCCTATTTGGCCATCTTTAAATAGCATAAGGGTGTGTACACATGGAAATGTAGTTGTGCTTGCACAGATGCATTAATGCATGTTCAATTGCATATTCCAGTGTTCTTTAAACATACCTTAAATACTCTTATGAAGCCTTTTGAATGCACTTTTCACAGATTAATTCACTTACTGCAATATCATTTATGGAAAATATTGCAGGAAAGGCTAGTAGTTAATGTGCATACAGCCCTGTGCATTGCTAAACAAACTTTACAAAGAATGGAAATGTGCATACAATATTAAAAAGCAAGCACAACAAGAGTGCAAAGGCATTCATATGTATGCTACCCCATTTACAAGCATTCCATTTTTTGACACAGATATGTAGTATATAAAACTAGAATTGTATGAAAGAAAAAAGTGCTGGTATGCATGAGTCAGCTAACCCAGGGAATGAGCATCTGAGACAGAACTGCTGCACAAGGCTCTCCCAGAGATACGCTGGACTTGCACAAACAGTTATCTCAAATAAAAAAAACATGAATTTGATATTTTATTTTCTAACACTGGTGGCTGGAAGCTAAATAATATTTGCACTGAAAAGGACACAATGTTAGTACAATTAGTAATAATAAGTCCATAGCCTATTTATAACTAGTCCACTTGTATTAGTTATATTTAGAAACCATTTCTATTTATATTCCAGTGTTGCTATAGTTGCTTTCTTACTCAATGTCTGTGTTATTAATTGACAGAAGCGGCCAACTATCTGTTTTGCAATGTTACAGAGAAAACATTTGTAACAATAATAACCAATAATTAAGATATTTACATGCGGTGAATTAAGACATTGCATTGTGACTCTGCATTGCCATGATCATAAAATTCTGCAGGATTTCATTTGGTTTAAAAATAGGGCAAATACTGTATACCACACAGCCATGTGTATAGGTAAATGAAGGCTACACATAGATCTATAAGCATCCAAAGGTATTTTTCATGCAATTATATAGCTATGTCCGAAAATACACAGTATAACAAAACCACTTTCCTGTATGTAACCATTATGAGAAGATGGGGATAGAGGCTGTACCGAGGATAGAAACACAAAGGTGGGGGATGAGTGATGATAGAGAATGTGACCAGGGAGAGAGCATGGGGCAGAGAAAAGAGAGATAAGGGGATGCAGTCTGCAGGGCCAAAACAAGAACATACAAGACCTGGAAAGCATGTTTTAAGACAGGAAGGATCTGTAGGGATTTGAAGCTTAAAAGAGAAATGAGACTTAATTCACTGCTTGTCAATAGGGAGGAGATGGGTGGCAGGTGGTGTAATCTCTATGACCTGATTTAAAGATCAGTATCATATATCACCATCACTGTTACCACAGATGCAAAATGGTTAACCCCTTCAACAACAAATAATAATTATAACACACCCTTACCTTTCAACCTCCAAAGTAGCTGTGGCGGGCTAAGTGTGTTTCTGTGGAGTCCATTCATAATATCCAAATTTAAAATCAATTGTAAATTGAGATCCTTGCCTTGCTATACACTGGTACAGTTCCGTATTCACAGCAATATAATGTGGCTGCACTGAGCTCTTTTGGATGCAGGTTGGTGCTGTAGAGGTTACGTTGATCTGTGCTGTATTCTGAGCCTGCACTGAGCATGCTCGCAGTATCCCTAGGGATTTTAATCCCTCCACGTGACCCAGGACTGTCAGGCAGAGTGAGAAGATTTAACCCCCTGCCTGTCACCTTACCGATACAGTGATATGAAGAAATGTATACATTTGAAAAATAATGACATAATAAACAGAGAGATTCAATTAGATTACAGGTGACTGTTAGAATTTTACAACACACTTGTAAACAGTTAGGGCAAACATTTAATACGGTAGTATTTGCTGGTGATGTTAGGTTTCTGCAATCCATAGAATAGTTTGGTGATATTCCTCATCACCAAACTATCAGTACAAAATATACCTGTATGTGTTGGCCGTGTGTTTACATTCCTTTATGTCAGAGGCATGCAAAGTATTTTAATAATATACAACAGTGTCCTGTTTATAAAATAAAGTGAGGGATTGACAGTTCTCTGAGCCTTTTTTAAGCCTCCTGTCATTACCCTCAGTCGCTTGAGGTACAATGTTCCTGTAAAACTGTAGTAGCAGTTTCTGCCCATTTCACAATATCAACGTATTAGAAAAAAGAGAGGGAGAGAGAGATTTAAGGATGTCTTTTAACTTAATCTACAAATGATAATCATTTTTAATGCATTTGATGAGACAAAACATTGTTGTCATTTAAGTACATTTCTCAGCTGCAATGAACCTGCCTCCATAATCTCCAGCCACAGAGTCATCGCTAGCCAGATGGCAGAGATGTTTTATATTGATCCTCGCTACTGGTACTAAAAGTGAAAGCTAAACCCTACTGCCCACTGGGAAACTGCACTCCTTCATAAAAATGTGTTTAACTATATAGACATAAATGTATTTTTGCATTCATTGAGGAGAGTGAGAGCTGTTGCTTACATTGCTTCAGTAAAATGAAGTATTATTCATAAACAATAATAGAATAGTACAATGGACAATATCATATTTTGAATGTATTTCCAATTAGGCTCCATGTCACATTGCTAGAAATAGGCTTCAAAAGGTTCATATACTGGTTTTAGGGTAGCAGCACAAAATCCACAACAAATTGCATTTCCAATACATGGAAGCACCAGTTTTCAAAACATAGCAAAAAAATAAAGCTATAAATTGTTTACAAAATAAATAATTTTTATGTGATAATGTCCATTTCAATATGTAGGCCTGAATGTACAGACACTTAATGTAAATGCTTCTCCTATACTAACTTCCAACTGCTTTTTGGGCAACACTATTGGACAATGTCCCAATGCATTGGGTGTGTTGACAGACTGAGAAACTGGTTTGACACATTACAAATATGCACACACATGACTTAACGATATCTAACGATATCACACGCTTTCTTTCCGCAAACAACCTGTTGGATCCTCTTCAGTCTGGCTTTCGTTCTCAACACTCCACAGAGACTGCGCTGACCAAGGTTGTTAATGATCTGATCACTGCTAAGACTGAACGCCATTACTCTCTCCTAATTCTCCTGGATCTCTTGGCTGCATTTGACACCGTTGACCACTCTCTTCTCATACAAACGCTGCAATCCCTAGGTCTTCAAGACACAGTTCTATCCTGGTTCTCATCCTACCTCTCTAATCGCTCTTTCACTGTTAATTTCTCTGGAGCCACCTCTGCTCCACTTCCCCTATCAGTTGGAGTACCCCAAGGCTCGGTGCTAGGTCCTCTGCTGTTCTCTATCTATACCGCTTCTCTTGGAAATCTAATAAGTTCCTTTGGCTTTCAGTATCATCTCTTTGCGGATGATACCCAAATCTATCTAGCCTCTCCTGATCTCTCGACATCTGTGTTGTCCCGTGTAACTGACTGTCTTTCTGCCATATCATCTTGGATGTCCTCTTGTCAACTCAAACTTAATCTTTCTAAAACAGAGTTAATAATATTCCCACCCGCCAACAAGAGCATAACTGACATTTCTATCTCTGTTGATAACATGACCATAAATCCCACCCCACAAGCTCGCTGCCTAGGTGTAATCCTTGATTCACGCCTATCCTTTGTTCCCCACATTGACTCTATATCTAAATCATGTTACATACATCTAAAGAACATATCCAGAATCCGCACATATCTCACACAAGACACTGCTAAAACCTTAATTCATGCACTAATCATCTCCCGCATTGACTATTGCAATTCCCTCCTTACTGGTCTTCCCAAAAACAGACTCAAACCTTGCAAATAGCTATTCCTCTGTTGAATCACTCTGTATGTCTCTACACTGGCTGCCTGTCTTCTACCGAATCCAATATAAAATACTGTAACTAACCTACAAGGCCATCAACAAAGCTGCACCAACATACATCTCCTCTCTTGTCTCAAAATATCTCCCAACTCGGCAACTCCGTTCTGCAAAAGATCTGCGTCTCTCATCCACCCTCATTACATCCTCCCATTCCCGGTTACAGGACTTTTTTCGGGCTGCACCCACTCTATGGAACTCTCTCCCTCGCACAATAAGACTCTCCTCTGGTCTACAAAATTTCAAGCGTTCTCTGAAAACCTACCTGTTCAGACAAGTTTATAATATTCCTCAACCACCCTCTTAACCTCACTACCTTTAGCCTGTTACACAATTTCACAGAAGACAACTACCCCCGGACCAACATTGTTGTGTGACAGGATCATTTAGCTTATGAGTCACCTTACCTTTGCAGTCTGGCTGGGCCAAGATGCAAAATGTATACTTAACCTCATGTGTCAATCTCCCATTGTCCCATAGATTGTAAGCTTGCGAGCAGGGCCTTCTCACCTCTTTGTCTGTTTTACCCAGTATGTTTATTAGTTTATTACGTTTGTCCCCAATTGTAAAGCGCTACGGAATATGTTGGCGCTATATAAATAAATGATGATGATGATGATGATCTAATGATAATGAGTGTTAACATAGGACAAGTAGCTTCTTTCTGAGTATACATATATGTGCCAGTGACAAACTCTGAGCTACTGAGAAGAGTTTCTTCCTGAATGTATATGACTGGGCGGCAGTGGCACTGGTGTACATATGTAAGAGTAGGATCCTGTGCTTTAAACATATCTGGGGCCCTTTACAATGCCTATGTCTGGTCTTTCACACTACATTTATTATCACCATATTTTAACGGATTATTTTAATTTTTACTGACCGGAAAACATTTATTTGTTTTTAACCATTTGCTGCCGAACAATGAACAAAAAATAAATACTTAGAAATATCTATCACGATTATATTACAGCACAATGGCAAAAAAAAAGTCCATCTGGAACTTTTAAAATAGTAAAGTATAATTAATGCAATAAACCATGGTCTAAAATTTTCCTTTCAGCTGGGAAACTAAGTGTCATGCATTGCTCTCACATGCATATTGTACTTTAGTTTATTGCCTACCTTTATGCTCCTTCTCAACTTATCTTTTCCTCTGTTCTCCCCCTTATCTCTTATTTTATATTCATCTACACAACTTTATATAAAGCTGGCCACACACGGGCAGATTCTGCTGCTATGGATCAGTGCCAATGTATCCAGACATGTGGATGGCCATTCAGCTGAATGGTTCACTCATATCCGGCATCACTGGGGCCTGTTAATTCAGTTGGAAGAAGATCGCACACACACATAAGCCTATAACAGTGATCTTGGCTATCTTCTGACTGATAATGATGTTGATATTATTATTAATGCTCAAACTAATTCTTATTAGATTATTGGGCATCAAGGTTATTTATCGACCCCCAGTTCTTCACCCTCCCCAGTGTCAAAATCTTCCAAGCCTCCACACAACCGCAGGAATATCAACTCTATTGATCTTCAACAGTTTTCCACCTCTCTCCAACCCCTTCTTTCCCCAATTTCTACATTCTCCTCCCCTGATCGAGCACTACCCCATTTTCACCAAACCCTAGCAACTGCCCTTGATCAAGTGGCTCCAGCGACACTACATACTACGCATAGACTTCGTTGCCCACAGTGGCACACTAAAGTAACATGAACTCTACAAAAACTTTATCGCAAAGCAGAACGTCACTGGCGTAAATCTTGTATCTCTAATGATTTCATCACATATACTGGTATCTACCACTCTTACAGAAATTCTCTGGACACTGCAAAACAAACATACTTCCAATATCTCATCTATGCTCAGGCTTCTAACCAAAAAAAACCCACTCCTTTTTAATACATTTAAATCTCCTCTCAATCCTCCCACCCCAAATCGTCTGACTACCATCAGTGCCCTGAACACAAGACACTGCAAAAACATTAATTCATGCACTCATCAACTCCTGCATCGACTATTGCAATTCCCTCCTTACTGGTCTTCCAAAAAGTCAGACTGGAACCCCTACAATCTATTATGCACGCAGCGGCTAGATTGATTTTCCTTGCAAACTGTTCTTCCTCTGTTTAGCCATTCTGTCAGTCTCTACATTGGCTGCCTGTATTTCAACGAATCCAATATAAAATTATTCTACTAACATACAAGGCCGTCAACAAAATTGCACCGACATACATCTACTCACTTGTCTCAAAATATCTCCCGACTCGACACCTCCGTTCTGCACAATTTCTGCGTCTCCCTTCCACTCTCATCACATCCACCCATTCCCTGTTACAGGACTTTTTTCGGGCTGCACCCACTTTGTGGAATTCCCTCCCTCACACAGTAAGACTGACTCTAGTCTTCAAACCTTCAAGCGTTCTCTGAAAACCCACCTCTTCAGACAAGCTTATGATATTCCTCAACCACCATCTTAATCTCCCTAGGTTACCCTATTACCACCTTTTACACAGCTAACACAAGATAACAACCCTCTGACCAACATTGCTGTGTTGCAGCCCACTCAATACTTTTAACTTTGCATTCTAACTGGTCCAGTGTGCAATATGATGTAGCACATGCCCTTGTGTTTCAAACTCCCATTGTCCTATAGATTGTAAGCTTGGGAGCAGGGTTCTCTCATCTCTCTGTATGTATGTATTACCCAGTATTGTTTTATTAATGTTTCCCAATTGTAAAGTGCTACGGAATTTGCTGGCACAATATAAATAAATGATGATGATGATGACCACACAGTCTGTGGCATTCGGTCAATTGCCCAATATTAGTTGTGATATAGTAGCATGTGTGACCAGTATAACATTTCACTTGATCTTATCTCTAATTAACTTACCTCCTGGTGCTTTAGTGTATTTTCTGTATTAGAGCAGCAATCCCACAGAGAAGGGTCTTTTTTTTAACTAACAAGCTAAGCAACATTTAAGCATGTATCTAATTTTAAGGTGTGCTCCTAAAAATCATTATTTATTTTGCAAATTTCTCTGGAGGGCACACAAGTATGGCTGCTAGTCACACCACACAGACTCAAAATTTCAGTATGTGATGTGATGGCAGAGAGGGAGAAGAAAGGGGAGGATTTTACATTACAGAGAGCAAATAGAGCTCAAAGGGGCGATCCAATACCTCTCTGCTCACTAAATCCTTTGCCATGTGACTATGGTTGCCATGGTAGTCCTATAACACTGTGGAAACTGTACAGAATTATAAATCATTAACAGCAGCCTGAAGATAGAAACCAAGGAATTGGTAACTATCAAGCTTCTTCTTATAGGCTGCCACATTGATTTCTATTAAAAAAACACACCTCTTTTTTGGGGATTTCTACTTTAACCTAATCTCTCCACACATTATTTGTTTTTTGTTTTTTCATATAATTTTTCATCAATACTGTATCCAATCAATTAAGTATTTCACTTCAGATTAGTTGAGCTCGCACTTTATAGCTCTCCCTTAACCCCCCTTATAACCCGCCACGACTTTCAATAGCATTACCACCTACTTTTTTTAATCTTCCACCTTGGCTCTCCTGTATGGCAGGACCTGTCAAAGATACGCACAATAGAGAAATTGTCACGGGCACTAGGAGTCTTTACCCAGGGATCACCAGGTGATAGGCTTACCAGAGCAGTATAGGTGGTAATATGGTACTCTGGTAGCAGGGTGATCACGGAACAGGAAATAGCAGATGATGAGATGCTCAGGAAAGTCTATGACTAGCAGCACTGGCAATATGGAGGTAGTAATACACGAGGAACTGTATGGACAAAGGACACGTGAAGGTAGTCAGTGGTCTGCGGTAGCAAGTTGTACCACTGCT
Organism: Mixophyes fleayi; assembly: GCF_038048845.1. Classification (NCBI taxonomy): domain Eukaryota; kingdom Metazoa; phylum Chordata; class Amphibia; order Anura; family Limnodynastidae; genus Mixophyes; species Mixophyes fleayi. The sequence continues at coordinate 262,863,455 of NC_134403.1, forward strand.
ATAGTGAGGAGGAATGTCCAACAGAAACGAGGAGGTGATGAGAGTCAGCGGTCTGCGGATAGCAAGTTGTACCGCTGTCTGAGTGAAGGAATGGAATCCAAGTGGGGGTATCCGGGGAGTCAGTGGTCTGCGTTAGCAAGTTGTACCACTGTTATGTGAGAGGATACTGGAACAGGTGAAACTGTAAACAGGAGTCAGTGGTCTGCCACTAGCAAGTTGTACCACTGAATATATATGTGAGGAGGTGCACGGGGAGAGACTGCAACACAATATATACACGGGCACCTTGACTTTGATCCACAGTAATATGCACAATATAAATGTATAAATGACTGAACAACACTGCCAATATAGAAAGTCTCTTGAAGTAATCCGGCATGAGATAACACAGTCAATGATGGCAGTAGAGTCAGCAGATAGTACACTCCAGAGGAGAACCAACACAGTCAATGATGGCAATAGACTCAGCGGATAGTACAGTCCAGAGGAGAACCAACACAGTCCAGCAAGGTATGCAATACACAGCACAGTCAATGGGAAGTATGCATACCGTGGTTCAGGAGAAGGCAGCCAGACAGGAGTGCAGAGATACCTGAAGGGCAGGAGGCCAGCAGGATACAAGTCCCTGGATGGGTGAAGCAGGGGTCTAGCAGGTGCAGCGCACAGGTAGGTAGACCAGCAGGGAACACAGGAAGGCGTGGAGAGCGGATCAGCAGTAGATGGATGAGTAGCGCTGAGAAGTAACAGCAGCGGGTCTCTGCGGGAACACGGAGGTAACCAATAGCAACCAGCAGGTGCAGTAACGATGGGACACCGGAGCAGAGTTGAACTGGAACAGATGATCACGGAGAGTAGCGGGTAGCAATAGTGGCAGCAGACTCAAGGAAACACGGTAGAGTTGACAAGGACTGAAGACTGAAGCGCACAGAGGCAGCGGATAGGAATCAGCTAAACAGTCACGATGAAACACAGACGAGTTGCAGGTTGAAGACTGTAGTGCACGGAGGCAGCGGATAGGAATCAGCCAAACAGTCACGATGATGAAACACAGACGAGTTGCAGGTTGAAGCCTGTAGTGCACGGAGGCAGTGGATAGGAATCAGCTGGCAGTCACAATCATGAACAGGTGAGTGGATGTGGTTGAAGCCTGTAATGCACGGAGGCAGCGGATAGGCATCAGCTAACAGTCCCAATGATACATGGTAGAGTTGAAGTGATTAGAAGACTGTAGTGCACGGAGGCAGCGGATAGGAATCAGCTCACAGTCACGATGATACAGTAGATGGTAGAAGTGGTATGGGAACCACAGTAGCAGAAGTGGTTTGGAAACCACAGAGGTAGAAGTGGTTTGGAAACCACAGGAATCAGCAGGGCTGAATAAACAAGGAAACACAGGAACACCTTCAGAGACTCATGGGGAATGAGACTCCAAGATCAGGCAACGTGGTGTTGACCACAGGTGCTTAATATAGGGAGGTTGCCTGATCTGCCAATTAAGTTAAAGGAACATACACTGAAGGTTTGGAAAGGGCTGCGCATGCGCAGTCCCTCAGGATAGAGGACGTCCACGGTTCCTAATAGTCCGGGAAGAAGCACTCACAGTCCGGTGAGTGACAGTACCCCCCCTTTTAAAGGTGGGCACAGAACGCCTGGAACCGGGCTTGTCCGGATTTTTGGAATAAAACTTCTTCAGAAGGGCAGGAGCATTAAGATCTTCAGCTTTGATCCATGAACGCTCTTCAGGACCAAAGCCCTTCCAATGAACGAGGAAACGGAGGACTCCTCGCGAAATTTTTGCATCCAATACCTCAGTAATCTCGAAATCCTCCTCCTGATGAACTTGAACTGGCTGCGGTGCTGAGGAAGGAGTCGAGAAACGGTTGATGATGAGAGGTTTGAGCAAGGACACATGGAAGGCATTGGAGATCCGAAGATTCTTAGGAAGAAGAAGTTTAACACATACTGGATTGATAACTTGAATGATCCTATATGGACCAATAAAACGAGGGGCGAATTTCATAGATGGAACCTTCAAACGAATATTTTTGGTAGATAACCAGACACGATCTCCAATTTTTAGTGGTGGAATAGCCCGCCTCTTCTTATCTGCGAAAGACTTATATTTGTTAGATGTCTTCTTTAAACAGGTTTTGACCTGAGACCAGATATTTTTGAAGGTCTGACAAGCAGTCTCCACAGCAGGAACTTGGGTGGGCGGGAGGGCAGGAAATTCCGGAAAAGACGGATGGTGACCGTAGACCACAAAGAATGGAGTTTTGGATGATGACTCATGGTACATGTTGTTATGGGCGAATTCAGCCCAAGGGAGCAATTCTACCCAGTTGTCTTGGTTGGCTGAAGAAAACATCCTAATAAAAGTCTCAAGATCTTGATTGACTCGTTCCGTTTGTCCGTTAGATTGCGGATGGTAAGACGATGAGAGTGCTAATCGTATGCCCAAGGTTTTACAAAGGGCCCGCCAGAATCTGGAAACGAATTGTACTCCTCTATCTGACACAATCTCAGACGGACATCCATGGATGCGGAAGATTTCTTTAATGAAATGTTCAGCCAGAGTAGACGAGGAAGGTAAACCGGACAGAGGGACGAAATGAGCCATCTTCGAAAATCTGTCTACCACTACCCAAATAGTATTGTGATTCTTACTTGGTGGTAAATCAGTAACGAAATCCATACTAATATGGGTCCAAGGCTTGGACGGAATGGGTAGTGGTCGCAGCAACCCTGCTGGAGTTCTGCGGGAGGATTTGAACTGAGAACATAAATCACAGGAAGCAATAAACTCTTTGACGTCTCTCCTCATTGAAGGCCACCAGTAACTACGAGAGAGAATCTCAAAGGTCTTATGTTCACCGGCGTGTCCAGAAAAACGAGAGGCATGGAACCACGAAAGGATTTTCCTCCTCAGAGTAGGAGGCACGAGGGTCTTCCCAAATGGTAGCATTTTGGTGGATGAAGCAGCCAGAGAAATACATTTGGGGTCTAGAATAGCATGGTTGGGAACCTCTTCTACATCAGAGGACGTCACAAAAGCTCGAGATAGAGCGTCAGCTTTCTTGTTCTTAGCAGCTGGTTTGAAGGTTATAATTAATTCAAAACGGGAAAAGAAAAGAGACCATCTTGCTTGACGAGGGTTCAAGCATTGAGCAGATTGCAAATATGACAAGTTCTTATGATCCGTGAAGATCGTCACCGGATGGCGAGCTCCTTCCAACAAGTATCTCCATTCCTCTAATGCAGCTTTGATGGCCAGCAACTCCTTGTCCCCGATAGTATAGTTTTTCTCTGCGGGCAGAAGACCCCGAGAGTAGAAGGCACAAGGATGTAATTTTTGTTGCTCCGAGCGTTGGGAGAGAATAGCTCCTAAGCCCACATTAGAGGCATCTACTTCTAGGAAGAAGGGGAGTGTCACATCAGGTTGTCGCAGAATGGGAGCAGACGAGAAGGACTCTTTGAGGATTTGAAAGGCTTGGAGAGCCTCAGATGACCATTGCTTAGTATTAGCCCCTTTCCGAGTTAAGGCCACAATGGGAGATGCAATGGATGAGAAGTCTTGAATGAAGCGTCTATAGTAATTGGCAAAACCTAAAAAACGCTGGATGGCACGAAGAGTAGTTGGCTGAGGCCAATGTAGTACAGCATTTACTTTGTCTGGATCCATCTTCAGGCCAACTCCGGAAACTATATACCCCAAGAATGGAATCTGGGGTAACTCGAATGAACATTTTTCCAATTTACAGAACAACGAGTTTTTCCGTAGTCTGGAGAGGACCTCTGCCACATGTTGGTGATGAGAAGGCAGGTCCTGTGAGAAGATCAATATGTCGTCCAGGTAGACAACGACACATACATATAATAAGTCCCGAAAGATCTCATTGATGAAACCCTGGAAAACCGCGGGGGCATTACACAGCCCGAAGGGCATTACTAAATATTCGTAATGCCCATCTCTGGTGTTAAACGCGGTCTTCCATTCGTCACCGGAACGGATTCTAATTAAATTGTAGGCACCACGAAGATCCAACTTAGTAAATATCCGAGCTCCCTTGATGCGATCAAATAGCTCAGTGATCAGCGGAATGGGATACCGATTCTTGATAGTAATGGCGTTGAGTCCACGAAAATCTATACAAGGGCGTAATGATCCATCCTTCTTTTTGACGAAGAAGAACCCAGCTCCAGCGGGAGAGGTGGAAGGTCGAATGAACCCACGCTGGAGATTCTCCTGTATGTACTCAGATGTGGCTTGAGTTTCAGGTAACGAGAGAGGATAGACCCGACCCCTGGGAGGAGTCTTGCCAGGTAGAAGGTCGATCGGACAATCCCAAGAACGATGAGGAGGAAGACGTTCAGACTGAGCTTTATCAAACACATCGGCAAATGAAGCATACTGAGGAGGGAGTCCCGGGGAGGAATATGCGATGGAAGATTGCTGTACTTTAAGAGGAATAACTTGAGAAAGACAACGCTGGTGACATTCAGACCCCCAAGACATAACTTGAGGAGTGCGCCAGTCAATCTGGGGAGAGTGACACTGAAGCCATGGAAGGCCTAAGACAATCGGACTTGTCGTAACTGGAAGAATTAAAAACGAAATTTCTTCATGGTGTAGTGCACCAATCTGAAGGGTTACTGGAGACGTACTCTGGGTGATGAGACCGTTGATGAGACGTGATCCATCTATAGCCGTCACAGTAATGGGTGTTTTTAAAGTGATCACTGGTAGGGACCATTGATTCACTAGTGATTTAGAAATGAAATTTCCTGCTGCTCCGGAATCAATCAATGCCTGTGACTCAAAGGATTTGGTAGCAAAGGAAATCGTAACATCGAAAGCGCAGACTTTAGATTTCATAGACAATGGAGAGGACTCCAGGGACCCTAACTTCACCTCTCCAGAACTAGTTAGGGCCTGGCATTTCCCGATTTCTTAGGGCAAGAACTGAGCATATGTGTGGAATCAGCACAATAGATACAGAGTCTATTCTTTACTCTTCGTTTCCTCTCTTCTAAAGATAATTTGGAACGTCCTATCTCCATGGGAATCACAGAAGGTGAAACTGGACGAAATTGAGGGTTTAAACGAAGAGGTGCTTTAGCAGAAGTTGTTTTCTCAGATTCTCTTTCACGAAATCTCATGTCTACACGATGGCAAAGAGAGATCAAATCTTCTAGTGACGAAGGAAGCTCTTGGGTAGTCAGTGCATCTTTAATTTTATCGGAGAGCCCCTGCCAGAAGGCGGCAACTAATGCTTCAGTGTTCCACTGAAGTTCAGAGGCTAAGATCCTAAATTGAATGACATACTGTCCTACTGTATGGGAGCCTTGTCGCAAACGAAGAATGCTGGAAGCAGCGGAGGTCACACGACCTGGTTCATCGAACACACTTCGGAACGTGGAAATGAATTTGGCACTATCTTGTAGAATTGGATCGTTTCTTTCCCACAGAGGGGAGGCCCAAGCCAGGGCTTGTCCAGAAAACAATGAGATAAGATAGGCCACTCTGGAACGATGGGTAGAAAAATTTTGAGGTTGGAGTTCAAAATGGACTGAACATTGGTTAAGGAAACCTCTACAAGTTTTGGGGTCCCCGTCATATTTTGACGGAGTAGGCAGGTGAAGCGTAGGAGCTGTAGACACCTGGGATGGCACTGGGGAAACGGAGGAAAGCACAGGAGCTTCAATACTAGCTGTAACAGTCTGTCCAGATGTTCCTTGGGAGGTTAACGATTGGTAACATTGAAGTAACAGCTGTTGGCGAGCATCCTGTTGCTCCACACGGCTGACCAGATGCTGCAGCATCTCTTTAGCAGTAGGTTCCGTATCTGGGTCTGTCATGGCCTGATCTTACTGTCACGGGCACTAGGAGTCTTTACCCAGGGATCACCAGGTGATAGGCTTACCAGAGCAGTATAGGTGGTAATATGGTACTCTGGTAGCAGGGTGATCACGGAACAGGAAATAGCAGATGATGAGATGCTCAGGAAAGTCTATGACTAGCAGCACTGGCAATATGGAGGTAGTAATACACGAGGAACTGTATGGACAAAGGACACGTGAAGGTAGTCAGTGGTCTGCGGTAGCAAGTTGTACCACTGCTATAGTGAGGAGGAATGTCCAACAGAAACGAGGAGGTGATGAGAGTCAGCGGTCTGCGGATAGCAAGTTGTACCGCTGTCTGAGTGAAGGAATGGAATCCAAGTGGGGGTATCCGGGGAGTCAGTGGTCTGCGTTAGCAAGTTGTACCACTGTTATGTGAGAGGATACTGGAACAGGTGAAACTGTAAACAGGAGTCAGTGGTCTGCCACTAGCAAGTTGTACCACTGAATATATATGTGAGGAGGTGCACGGGGAGAGACTGCAACACAATATATACACGGGCACCTTGACTTTGATCCACAGTAATATGCACAATATAAATGTATAAATGACTGAACAACACTGCCAATATAGAAAGTCTCTTGAAGTAATCCGGCATGAGATAACACAGTCAATGATGGCAGTAGAGTCAGCAGATAGTACACTCCAGAGGAGAACCAACACAGTCAATGATGGCAATAGACTCAGCGGATAGTACAGTCCAGAGGAGAACCAACACAGTCCAGCAAGGTATGCAATACACAGCACAGTCAATGGGAAGTATGCATACCGTGGTTCAGGAGAAGGCAGCCAGACAGGAGTGCAGAGATACCTGAAGGGCAGGAGGCCAGCAGGATACAAGTCCCTGGATGGGTGAAGCAGGGGTCTAGCAGGTGCAGCGCACAGGTAGGTAGACCAGCAGGGAACACAGGAAGGCGTGGAGAGCGGATCAGCAGTAGATGGATGAGTAGCGCTGAGAAGTAACAGCAGCGGGTCTCTGCGGGAACACGGAGGTAACCAATAGCAACCAGCAGGTGCAGTAACGATGGGACACCGGAGCAGAGTTGAACTGGAACAGATGATCACGGAGAGTAGCGGGTAGCAATAGTGGCAGCAGACTCAAGGAAACACGGTAGAGTTGACAAGGACTGAAGACTGAAGCGCACAGAGGCAGCGGATAGGAATCAGCTAAACAGTCACGATGAAACACAGACGAGTTGCAGGTTGAAGACTGTAGTGCACGGAGGCAGCGGATAGGAATCAGCCAAACAGTCACGATGATGAAACACAGACGAGTTGCAGGTTGAAGCCTGTAGTGCACGGAGGCAGTGGATAGGAATCAGCTGGCAGTCACAATCATGAACAGGTGAGTGGATGTGGTTGAAGCCTGTAATGCACGGAGGCAGCGGATAGGCATCAGCTAACAGTCCCAATGATACATGGTAGAGTTGAAGTGATTAGAAGACTGTAGTGCACGGAGGCAGCGGATAGGAATCAGCTCACAGTCACGATGATACAGTAGATGGTAGAAGTGGTATGGGAACCACAGTAGCAGAAGTGGTTTGGAAACCACAGAGGTAGAAGTGGTTTGGAAACCACAGGAATCAGCAGGGCTGAATAAACAAGGAAACACAGGAACACCTTCAGAGACTCATGGGGAATGAGACTCCAAGATCAGGCAACGTGGTGTTGACCACAGGTGCTTAATATAGGGAGGTTGCCTGATCTGCCAATTAAGTTAAAGGAACATACACTGAAGGTTTGGAAAGGGCTGCGCATGCGCAGTCCCTCAGGATAGAGGACGTCCACGGTTCCTAATAGTCCGGGAAGAAGCACTCACAGTCCGGTGAGTGACAGAAATTGTAATCCTCCTGTAAGACTAGGTACACACTACAGAAAATTTCTCCCGATGCATTATCATTAACGGTTTTACCAATGACTGAGAGTCCCAATCTGCATGCCAATTTATGTGTACACACTATACACGTTATACACAATTTGCTTTCAGATCTGTGCTCTTTATCTGCCATAACCATCGGCTGAAAAGAATGTGACTCTGTAAACTCTATGAAGATCTGCCTACAGTGCTGGTCGTGTAGCAGAATTGGCCCAACATTGTTGGTCCAGCATTGTTCCATCGTTTAACAAGATTTTTGGTCTGTTTATAAAATCAAATCAAGTGATACGATGTGCTTTGGAACGATAATAGTTGATCGGGGGAGCATGCACACTAATGCAATATCTGGCCAAATGATCGTTTATTGTGTGAGTGGCCTGATAATTGGGTGAAAAACCTGTAGTATTTACCCAGCATAAGTCACGATCCTACTATAAAACACAAACAAAGCCGATACCAAAACAGTGAAGAGCTGCATAGGTACAGCAGTATTAGGATTACATTTTTTGGATAGAGAGGGCTGTAATGTGAGACGGGGTCCTGGCAAATCCTATAAGAACATGGGCCCCTTGTTCCACAGCAACCCCTTTGTAACTACACAGGCCGCATAGGTAGTTTGTTCCTCATGCTGGGAGGGACTTTTTCCAAATTATATATGTGATGTGGTAGGAGTTTCTTTTTCATTATATAAGTAGCACAAAGTGATTGAAGCTTTTGTCTTCTATAACAAATGGAAGGGTGCTGCTGAAATATATTTGTTTAGCGACCTGCAGGCATGAAAAAAGTTTTCTATCCACAAGGTAACTCTGCAACATCTTGTGTACAAGATCCGCAATTACAGGTGGAACAAGGCTGCACAGTCATTTGATGACCACGTATGTGGTGATGTGATTTAAATATTCAGGTATTCTGACTTGACAGATGAAATTGAGCCCCTTCTCGGGAACCCCAACTCATCAGGTTCAGGCCTTGTGTGGAGTGGGCATCTTCTGTTCATCTGCTAGGCTGGGAGTGTGGCTCTGGGCTGCCACATTATAGCCCAGTATCACATTCCCAGCCCATTACCGACATGGAGGAGCAGTAGCCAAGAGCGTCATATGTAAGAAGCTCCTGGCTGCTGTTCTTCTATGTCTCAGTGTGGGGGTGCCAAGGGGAAGATGAATGACGTTATATCTCTCGTTAAGTGATTTAGGCCTCCTTAAATCTTAGTGCTCTAGCTGACCACCTAGATTTCAAGTAAATGTATATTGGACACAATACTGATTAAAGAAATTACACACAGATAACTTGGTAATGCAGATCAATTTAGGATGGGACAGTGAGTGGGAGTGATGTAATGTCCAATGTGAAGAAGCCCTGGGCTCAAGAAGAGAGGGTTAGTTAAGCAGACCTAGAGGTACAGAGATTGATGGAATAGTATAAGGAGGACATACAGGGGAAGACACAAATAGGGTGACACCAAATGGGGTAGTAAAGATGCAGAGATGATAGCTGAGACAAAGGGGTGAGGAGCAGGTCTGGTAAGCTTGAATAAAGAAGGGAGTTTTAAGGACACCCTTGAAGCCGTGAAGAGTAGAGACTAACTTGATAGGGCGTGGGAGAAGCTTAGGTGTGTAAATGCTACTTGTTTTTCCTGCAGGGAAAGATACTGACGGCTCTTGTTTGTAGCACACAAAGATTGAGTCGCATTATTTTTGCACAGCCATTTAGAGTTGAGTTAGAACGCACCCACTTCCAACCTTAAATCTGCCCCCCAAGCAGTAAAACATGATTTTGCCAAAGTGCAAAATTGCACCATTTAGATGAATTTACTCCTAACTTTAAATATGACCATTTTGGATATGACCATATGTGGATTGATTTGCCATAACTACCATGTGATTTCCATATAATCTGTACCGTCTACATGAAATTGTGCTGATCTATAATGCACTCTGCAGAAGGCTTCTGGAGTCCACTCATGAGTGCTCTTATATTTAATATACAGAGTATTTGGTCTTGACTCTTGAATAACCTATAATGTACACTGCCATAAATAGTGTATGTAATATTTAATTTATTTAACAATTATAGCATAGTAGCTCTGCTTGTATTTTAAAAATAATTTTTGTTTTCAGGGATATTCAAGACACTTGTAAACTTATTAAATAAATACCAGAAGCATAAGCACACCCACAGTATATACAAACAAATTAATTTATTAAAGGGCGATATAGACAAGTATACTCTACCTGCCCAAATGTACCTGCAGAACATGTGAGCAATGTATTACACTTGAGCAGGTAATGGGTTTCAACCCCTCGAGATAATCTGAAGTTACAAGTCAGTGCATATATATATCGAAAAATAAAAGGAACTGTCTAATGTAATTATCTATTAGAAGTGTATGAAGCGAACAAATATTTACCTAAAAGAAATTATCACCAAAGACATCCTGTAACATTCTGAAAAATGAAAAATGCCCAAAGCAAAAATGTAGGCCAACTTAATAAAGTCCACACTACAATTACATTATATGATACCTATGTGAAGTGTAGGTTTAGATTTTTTTTTATAGTAGTGCTTTTTTTAAAAAACCACTAAGCAGTAGACTTGCAGTGTGTTTAAGTTAACATGTTTCTCCTTTGAAAGCAACAATTCCATGAAAAAATGAGATGTGTTGTTTTTACTATATATTACTTTAGCAGGCTATAAAAAAGAATCTTGGTTTGTTTCTTTAGACTGCTATTACTGAATGATGGTTCTGCACAGTGTAATGTGACTACCAGGGCCGGACTGGCCATCTGTCAGTTCTGGCAAATGCCAGAAGGGTCGATGACCAGATGGGCCGGTTACTAGCTGGCCGACCCCACTGCTCAGCACACAGACTGTCATGCCGAATTCCTGCATGACAGCCTGTGCATTGAGCAATGGGGCCGGCCCTACACTAACTTCCTTGTGGTCGCGCCTCCCCGCGTCCCCGCCTCCCCGCCTCCCCTCCGAATCAGCTCTCGGCGATCAGTATCACATGGGACGCGCACCATGTGATCGGCGCCATCCCATGTGTTAAGGGAGGCTACAGAGCACGCCGTGGAGCAGAGCAAACAAGGTGAGGGAGAGTAGTTTGTGTGACAGTGCATCTAAAGTATGTTTTATGTGGGACAATGCATCTAAAGTATGTTTCATGTGGGACAGTAAGGGCCGGTGCTAGGGTCCACGGCGCCCTAGGCATTTTTAAAAAAGCGGCGCCCCCCCCCCCCGCAAGAATCACCGCCCCCCCCCCCGCAAAAATCGCCGCCCTCCTCCCTCCTCTCCTTACCTTGTCTCACCACCGCCGCCTCTCTGCTCCGTCTCCTCCCCTCCACTCACTGACACTAGTAAGTGGAAGGGAGGAGACGGAGCAGAGAGGCGGCGGTGGTGACAAAATAGCCTCTTCCCCCCTCCCCGTGCATCTGATGCTGTGCGGCGGCCGTGACAGGTATGGTCAGCGGTCGCCGCACAGTTTTAAAGTATTTTATTATTCTGTGGCGCCCTCCAGAGCCCGGCGCCCTAGGCAAGTGCCTAACCTTGCCTAATGGGAGCGCCGGGCCTGGGGACAGTGCATCTAAAGTATGTTTTATGTGGGACAGTGCATCTAAAGTATGTTTTATGTGGGGCAGTGCATCTAAAGTATGTTTTATGTGGGACAGTGCATCTAAAGTATGTTTTATGTGGGACAGGGCATCTAAAGTATGTTTTATGTGGGACAGTGCATCTAAAGTATGTTTTATGTGGGACAGTGCATCTAAAGTATGATTTATGTGGGACAGTGTAACTATAGTATGTTTTGTGTGTGACAGTGTAACTATAGTATGTTTTGTGTATGACTATAGTGTGTGTGTGTCAGGGTATGACTATAGTGTGTGTGTGTGGGGGCCGGTGTATGACTATAATGTGTGTGTGGGGGCCGGTGTATGACTATAATGTGTGTGTGGAGGCCGGTGTATTACTATAATGTGTGTGTGGGGGCCGGTGTATGACTATAATGTGTGTGTGTGGGCCGGTGTATGACTATAATGTGTGTGTGGGGGCCGGTGTATGACTATAATGTGTGTGTGGGGGCCGGTGTATGACTATAATGTGTGTGTGGGGGCCGGTGTATGACTATAATGTGTGTGTGGGGGCCGGTGTATGACTATAATGTGTGTGTGGGGGCCGGTGTATGACTATAATGTGTGTGTGGAGGCCGGTGTATGACTATAATGTGTGTGTGGGGGCCGGTGTATGACTATAATGTGTGTGTGGAGGCCGGTGTATGACTATAATGTGTGTGTGGAGGCCGGTGTATGACTATAATGTGTGTGTGGGGGCCGGTGTATGACTATAATGTGTGTGTGGGGGCCGGTGTATGACTATAATGTGTGAGTGTGAGGGGGGGGGTCTTAATATAATGTGGGAGGTAGGCTATTAATCTAATGGTGAATTGCAGGTGGGGGGTTAATTATTGGGTGCTATTTTATTTGTGGGGTGATGGTGGGGCAATTTAATTTAATAGTGGGGCCTATTAATTTAAGATGAATTGGAGTTGATTTTAAATTGATTGGATTTTTAATTTAATGCTGGCGTGGTTTGGGAGCTATTAATTGAATGTGGGGCTGTTTGGGGAAAAGCAAGTCTATTTATTAAATGTGATTATGAGTTATTTAATGCCTGGGGTGGTTGTGGGAAATGGATATATTTATTAAACGGAAATGCTATTTAATTTCTAGCTGGGGTGGTTTGGAGGGAGGGAAATAGGTTTATTTATTAAATGGGAATATTATTAATTTAATGTCAGGGTTAGTTGGAGGGAAATAGATGTATTTATCAAATGTAAATACTAGTATTTTAATGTTGAGGCTGGAGGGAGGCCTAATTTTCAAATGTGGGTGCTATATTGATTTAACAGTGGTGCTGGTTGGAGTTTTCTAAATTTAATGTACTCATTTTTTTTCCAAATAGGCCATCCAACATCCCAGGATCCAGACAACCAGCAATTGATGTAAAGACACCAGCAGCCACAAGTGGTGACAATTACAAGACAGGTAGAAATGGCCAGGACTGTCTGCCAACTGTCCTGAATTTGGTGGGTGACTGTCCCGCTTAGTCAGGATTTGGTCTGACTACAAGGACAGTTGAGAGGTATGTCCTGCTTCACACTGTACTGCTTGTGAAGGTAGAACTGTGTGCACCTAACAGTAGTGCCCACAGTATTGCCTGTGTATTTGTTGAAAATGTGTCTAATAGCCAAATTACATCATAGGAGCCCCCCTGCCTTAAGTGTGCTGGCCCCCCGAACCTTAATCCAGTTCTGGTCAGGAGGAGGGATCTGTGCTCCCAGTCCCGGACAGGACACAGCCTGCCGAGCAAGCCGAGGAGCTTTAAGTCTCATGAGATTTATTAATCTCGTGAGACTAAGAGGAAGTTCCCACCCTGACGGATCAGAAGCATAGATAGGTACAGTGGACTGGGGGTGTCATAATGTGTCTGAAGGGGTGGCGTGATGTGAATGGGGAGGGCCTGGTATATGTAATGTTTTATTATAATGTATGTATCAACGCACCATTTTGACCAGGCCCCCAACATAATGTAGCCACGCCCTTGGCGGCACAGTCACTGCGCTGCGGCGCACGTTTTTTCCCTGCTCATGAACACAGGTGGGCCTCTGCGCTTTAAATGCCAGGGCTGATTTTTAGTCCCAGTCCGGCCCTGGTGACTACCATAGCCCATGGCAACCACAGTCACATGGCACAAAATATAGTGAGCAGAGAGGCTCCCCACTGAGCTCCGTTTCCACTGTACAATCATCCCTGCCTTTTCCATCACATGAAATTTTAAGAGTTGTGAGTTTGATGTATGACTGGCAGCCAAACTTGTATATCCTCCAGAGAGATGGGGGCAGGAAATATTAGGAAATAATGATTAATCGAAGTACAGCTACAAAATGAATATGCAGCCTAACAGGTACTTAATTTGCTATATAAGTAAAAAAACTGGTTAATTACAATGTCATATTATTTTACGTTTAGGATATAACAACTTTTATACTTTATTTTGTCATAAGGATGGATATAGTAATTAATATATACCAGTATATAGTAGTTAAGATATACAATAAACATAAGGTTAATTTGACATTTTCTTATATAAATAAGTGTGTTTTATCTTACTTTGCTCTATGTACTGGCAGAACAATTTTTTTAAAAAGCCTGTGTTCCTTGATCAAATGTTTAAAATATAAAGCGACTCAGAAGGTGATTAAGTAATGCCGTATTTTGATTGATGATCCGGAAATTGTAGCTGATTGGGGTAAATTAATCCTCTTAGCATAAGGTGTCAAGGAGCATTTATATCTGTGATTCTCTGCTACCTACAATAGAAACCTAGTCAGAATGGGACATGCCAGTTCCTAATCTATACACCAAGGGATATGTACATTATACAATTTCAAGTTTACTTTTTTTCTGGAACACTCAATGTTCCTTAATAAAGCATATTAACAACCTACAGTTGTTAATTTAACATATGTGACGTGACAGGTGGAGAATAGGCATTTACTTGAGACTCACGTGGTCCTGGGACACATATGTCATCCCCACTCTCCCTTTGTCACATATGCTCCCTAACCACTCTCCCATTGTCATATGCTCCCCAACCACTCTTCCAGTGTCACATGTTCCCAACCACTCTCCTATTGTCACATGTTCCCCAACCACTCTTTCTTTGTCACATATGCTGTAAGTAACTTACCTGCTTAACACTCACTGTTCCACGTTCTGTCTGCCGTGTGGGGACTTACAGGTGCGCGGCTCTGGCGGACATGTGAACTCCAGCGGGGAATTTGAACTTTCCCATCCTATATAAGAATTGCTCTGACACTAATATGGTGATGGCCCCCCCTAGCAGGGGCTTGCTGCCGACAGCTACACTCTGTGCAGGTCCGTTCAGCAGTGACAGTGTGCTGCCCGGCTGCTTTGATTGTGTTTTAAACACAATCAGAGCAGCGGGACAGCACATTATTACTGCTGAACGGACCTGCACATGCTGTGCAGCCGCCAGCAGCCTTAGAAGTCGGAAAGGGGGCGGGGCCTAAATCGCCCCCCCCTACATCGCCCGGGGGATAGTCATTTCCTAGATCCGCCCCTGGCAACAGGTTATCCAATGTCTAACTCTCCTGTGCCTTCTAGGTGCTTGTTCCCTGTGTACTGCTGCATTTCTGCTCCGTGTACCCTCTGATTATGCTCCTGTAATCTCTCTGTGTACGGCTGCCATCTGACCTATGTACCAGACCTCAGCTCATCCTCTGACTATGCTCTTGGATTCTCCCTGTGTATGGCAGCCATCTGATCCGTGTACCAGACCATGGGGATTCTGATACTGCACAGTCCTACTGTACTTCTCTCAGGTACTGTTCTTTATTTATTGGTTTCTGATACTCGCTTTCGCTAGCCTATGTAGTGGGAGGAGCTACCATCCTCATATGGACACGCCCAATTCAGGTGCTATGGAACGGGCCCCAAGATGTTGCTATATCGGGGCCTCTTGGCGGCCCTGTCTACTTGCTGCATTGTCTGCTGGAGGAGTGCTTGGTCTTCTTCACAGAGTTCACATTGCAACTGCTCCATGTGAGAAGGAACTCCCACTAATAATGTCACCAGCGCTCAACATAGAGCAGCAGCGTAAGAACACGACTTTACATTCATGAGGAGATCATTGTGAAGTGGGACATACCTCACAACTGTCCTTGCATTCATACATTTCTTGGACAAATAATAGGTATTATTTGCCTCCTTCTAAAGCTGACCAACAAGTGAACAGTCTAGGCTTTCCTCCAGCCAGCCCTGACATTTGTCACGATAATGACTAGAGGATGCTACCAACTGATATTGGCGCTACTAATCTGGTAGGTGCGGAGTCTAACGTACCCCCGGTATTCACCAGGGACCGCCGTAAGGAAGTATTGGCTTAGCTGCGTGGGGTGCGCAGGTCGCGGTTCTCCCAGTTAGCTATCAGTGCAGCGGAAGAGAGGAAGAATAGTCGTACAGTCCGGGTCGGTAGTCAAACAATGGTGCAGTACACAGGGGTGATCTGAGTGAGTGGTCAGGAGGAAGACGAAGGTCAGAATCCAGGAATCAAGCAGGGCCAAAGCGCAGGGCAGAGAATAGTCAGGAAACTAAGCCGAAAGTCAGGAACCAAGAACAGCAGAAACAGGATACAGGATGCTTGAGCTGGTGAAACCAATACTCTGGCACAGGCTGAAGGAAGGAGGTGCTATATGTGCTCCATGGTGGGCCCTGATAGGTGGCAGGTGGATTCGGCGGTCAGATGCACCTGACCGCGACATGCAGTGAAAAGAAGCGTCCCATTGTCTAGCAACCGGACGCGGCCACACTGCGCATGCACGGGCGGCGAGACCCTGAAGTACGTCCCGTTGCTAGGCAACAGGGCGTGAATCGGAGGAGACTGCAGGCGTCCGTCCCTGGCACCTATACACAGTGTGGGGAGGGCGGTTGACAACAATATAACAATAACATCCACATTTAATGACCAGGCCTTTTTCCCCAACCAGTTCCAACATGAAATAGCATTCACATTTAATAAACAGGCCTCCTTCCCCTCAACAAGCTCTTTAATTAAATGTATTAGTCCCCACATTACTATAGAGACCCCACATTGCATTACTAGTCCCTACAATATATTAATAGCCCTCACCAACCAAACACATAATAGATAGAGTCTCCTTAGTAAATTAATAGTCCCCAGGAGCCTCTACATTAAATGAATAACACCTCAATCCACACATTACATTAAATCCCCTACTACATTAAATTAATACCCCCACCAGCTGCCATGTTACATTAATATCCCCAATAAATTAATACACTACCACAATTGCCTGATCTGCAGCGTTTAAATGCTGTGGGAGGCAGTCTCCCCTGCCTGCTGCATATAGTGTCTGCACAAATGGGGAGCAAGTACAGCCCCATTTACATGGGAGCTTATCTACTTTGAAGGGAGGGTAAGAGAGAGGGAGAGGGATAATGAACAAATAGGAGAGAAAAAATGTCTAGTTACCCCTGCACAATACAGAGAGCCTTCTAGTTACCCCAGCACAATACAGAGTGCAGGGCATACAGGAGAGAAAAAATGGGACACAAAGAGGGAATGGAGTGAACATGAGGGGAGGGACGACTAGGGAGGAATGGAGGATCAACCCCCCTGCCCTGACTGTCTGTCAGCCTAGGCAGCTTATGCTAGGCTCTCAGACAGAAAACTGAGTGAGTCAGGACAGTCAGGCCAATAAGATCAGGGGACTGATCCCTGCTGTCAGCCCCAGTACATTCAATTTGGTGGCTTGTCCATGGGGAGCAGTAGGCATCAGGATGGACATCAATGTCAGGTGTGGCTCTCTATAGCCTGGACTAGTCTTGATAAGTTTAGAATGGCCAGACAGGTTTGACCAAAGTCATGGGCCTCCTAACTTTTTACATCTACCTCCAACTCAATTTGCTTTAAAGTGGGCTATTCTATAAAAATGGAGGAATCCGATGAATGTTCTTAAAAATGTCTTTGATGAAACAACATTCTTGTTCTTGTGGAAGTAGGTCTTAAGCTGGATGCACACTAATACATTCTTACTTTAGGTGCAATTTCTGTAACGATTTTACTAATGACTGAAAGTCCAGATGAGCATTCATGTGTACACACCTACATGATATACCTTCAGATCTGTGCTCTTCACTTGTCTTAACCATCTGCTAAAAAGATGGTGACTCTGTATATTCTACAGATATCTGCCAGCACTGCTGGTCGTGAGTGCATACAAGCTTCCACTCTTGCCCTACATTGCTCCATTGTTGATCATGGTTTTTATGATGTTTAGAAAACCAAATCAAATGACACAATGTGCTTTGGTACGATAAAACATGATTGTGGGAGTGTACACACTCTTGTAATACCTGACCAAATGGTCGTTTATCATGTGATCTGCACTATAATTGCATTAGTGTGTACCCAGTTTTAATAGCCAGACCTTCCAAGTTGAAGGGATTTCTGTAAGTGTTTTGATAACATCCATAAATGCTGTGCTTGACTAAGGGATTATGCCTTATCTTACAGTATGTGTATATAATAGAGAATAGGCCTATTATATTTAAAATGGTCAAGTTAAGTTCAACACCTGCTATCTATAAGGCTTTTGTAATTACCAAGAAGAAAGGAATGTCTACTGATAAAATGATTTTCTCACCTAATTCTTACTGTGTATGTGCATGTTTTTTATTTGTTTCAGTTAGTCAAATACTGTGGTTATATAAGGAAACTAGAGAGTGCCCTGTTAACTTTCATCATAAATGTAATAAATAAACATGTTTCTCCCACAATTAGGTTGTCACGGGCACTAGGAGTCTTGCCCAGGATTTCACCAGTTGACTATGCTTACCAGAGAGGCGGAGTTTGCACAGCGGTCCTCTGGCAGCAGGGTGAATAGTGGAACATATATAACAGCAGATGGAGAGAGGATGCCAATGGAAATGATGATGGTCAGTGACTTGCAGCTATACTGGTAAATGAGTCAGCGACTTGCATCTATAGTGGAAAGGCAGGTTTGAACCACGGAGACCAAGTTGGACGTGAGCAGGTGAAGGAAGGTAACAGGAGAGTCAGTGGTCTGCGTACAGCAAGTTGTACCACTGCTATGGTGAGAAGACTTGTCCAGGTGCAGGTAGATAACAGGGAAGTCAGTGGTCTGCGTACAGCAAGTTGTACCACTGCTATGGTGAGAAGACTTGTCCAGGTGCAGGTAGGTAGCGGGGAAGTCAGTGGTCTGCGTACAGCAAGTTGTACCACTGCTATGGTGAGAAGACTTATCCAGGTGCAGGTAGGTAGCGGCAGTGTCGGACTGGCCCACAGGACTACCGGAAAAATCACCGGTAGGCCCCTCTGCCTTACGGCCACACCCCCTTCTAGAAGTGGGCGGAGCCCATTCAGCTCACATGTTCGGTATCCCTGCTGCCCTCCCCGGCGTCCCTGCTGCTGTGTGTACAGAGTTCATCTCGTCTGCTTGTTATAAACCTTTGTAATCATTCTCACTGCCGGCCTGGTGTGGAGAGTTCCCCAATCACCATCCTGATATCACCCGTGTTACACGCACTACGTGTGCCCAGATCCTGCCAGCGTGTTAGACAGAGGAGCGTGTGCCTGCTGGGAGACCAGGTCCAGGGATTCTTGTCAGATATTTCCAGATAAGGTTTGACCACAGGGAACACTTCCCCCTACGCACATCAGACTTCTTGTCAGTGTGTTACACACAAACTGTCTAAGCGTGAGCGGAATAATAAAGGGAATACTCGTAGAATATTTAAATTAAACCAGGAATTAATGAATGGCTGCTGAACATACGTATCCTGTCATCCAGCCAGCAGCCACGTTCTGGATCAAAGGGGGGGGGGGGGTCAGCTCACCTGGTGATCGGCGTCCCTGCTGCTACAGATGACTGGCTGCAGTCATCTTTCAAATGCGATCGCAGCTGCGATCATGTGACCTGCCCCCTCCTCCTCCTGTCAGCTGACTGTCTTATGCTCCCGCCGCCGCTAAAGGACTAAGGAGCAGAGGCTGCATATCAATCAAAATATGGGTAAATAGATTTTCTTATTTTTATTTAATATTATTGGATATGTCTTTTAATTTCCTTCAAATTCCAGGACTTTCACTTGACACAGAATTATCTTATATATATATATCCTCCATCTGTTCTCTAGCTACTGGGTAAGCAGAGGCTTACTGCAGAGAATATATATATATATATATATATATATATATATATATATATATTAGTGTGTGCGCGAATTGAGAGAGCACTATTCCATGGCATATGTGAATTGGGGGGCACTATTGAGGGTATAATTTGAATTGGGGACACTATTGTGGGGATAATATGAATTGGGGACAGTATTACGTGGCATATGTGAATTTCGGGTACTACTGTGTTGCATAACATTGTTTGGGGCACTACTGTGTGGAGTAACATTGTTTGGGGCACTACTGTGTGGCGTAATATTGTTTTGGGGGCACTACTATGTGGCATAGGGGGGCTGCCTATCTATACTAAACTATAGTGAGGGGGGCTGCCTATGCTAAACTATAATTAGAGGGGACTGCCTTTGCTAAACTATAGGGAGGGGGGCTGTACAGAGAACACTATAGGGAGGGGGTGATGGGACATTTAATTTAATGCTGGGGTGGTTTGGGTCTATAATTGAATGTAGGGCTGAGTGTGGGGAGGAGGGCTATCTATAAAATGTGAATATTAATATTTAATGTGGGAAATGGATGTATTAAACGTAAATGCTATTAATTTCTTGCTGGGGCTGTTTAGAGGGAGGGTAATAGGTTTATTTATTAAATGGGAATAGTATTAATTTAATTTTGGGGTCGGTTGGCGGGAAATAGATCTATTTATCAAATGTGAGTACTATTATTTTAATGTTGGGGCTGGAGAGAGGCCTATTTATTAAATGTGGGTGCTGTTGATTTAATAGCGGGGATGGTTGGTGTTTTCTAAATGTATCCATTATTTTTTCCGAAAATAGGACCCTCAACATTCCAGGATACAGACAAGCCGCAACTAAAGAAACCAGCAGCCACAGGTGGTAAAAGTGACAAAACAGGTAGGACAGTCTGTCAAATGTTCTGAGTCTAGTGCAAGCTTAGCTAACCTGTGGCACTCCAAGTGTTGTGAAACTACAAGTTCCAGCATACCCTTCCAGCAATAAGCTGCTATCATCATCATCATCACCATTTATTTATATAGCGCCACTAATTCCGTAGCGCTGTACAGAGAACTCATTCACATCAGTCCCTGCCCCATTGGAGCTTACAGTCTAAATTCCCTAATATAGACACACACTCACACAGACACAGACAGACAAAGAGGGAGATAGACAGACAGGGAGACAGACAGACAAAGACTAGGGTCAATTTTTTGATAGCAGCCAATTAACCTAGCAGTATGTTTTGGAGTATATTGGCAAAGCATGCTGGGGCTTGTAGTTTCACAACAGCTGGAGTGCCACAGGTTAGACAAGCCTGGTTTACTGGAACAATCCCAATTTTTGGTGACTGTTCTACCCAATCTAAGGGGCAGGTCAAGACTGTGTACTCTATATACACACTGCATTCTTTATATACTACACTATGGTACTAGCTGTCCTTCGTGAGCTGACCACTCACTCCCCCTCTAGCGTCTGGTCCCGCCTCTATGATGGCCGGCCACACCCCCACTGGTGGGCCCCTAGCGTTGCAGTCCCCCGGTGGGCCCTTCATGCCCCAGTCCAACACTGGGTAGCGGGGAAGTCAGTGGTCTGCGTACAGCAAGTTGTACCACTGCCATGGTGAGAAGACTTGTCCAGGTGCAGGTAGGTAGCGGGGAAGTCAGTGGTCTGCGTACAGCAAGTTGTACCACTGCTAGTAAGTGAGGAGTAGATCAGGTGCGGATGAGTGGAGGCATGCAAAGAGTCAATAACGGTATGAAGACACTGAGAGCACAGAGGAACTTGTTCCAAACAGATATGCAGCGTTTACAGCTAATAGTCTATAATGGTATGTATACCGCTGCTGAGTAGAGAGGCTTGCACAGAGCGGATATGCAGGATAACTGATAGTCAATCACAAGTATGCATATCACTGCTGAATAGAGAAGCTTGTTCCTAACAGATATGCAGCGTAACAACAAATAGTCTATAGCGGGTATTGATACCGCTGCTGAGTAGAGAGGCTTGTCCTAAGCGGATATGCAAGGTAACAGTTGATAGTCAATAACAAGTAAGCATACCGCTGATGAGTAGAGAAGCTTGTCCACGAGAATATGCAGGCACAGCAGGGACGCTGAATGGTTGTAGCGGGTATGGGAACCACAGGTGAGCAGAGCAGGTAATCAGAAGCCAGCTGAGGACACGAGCAGGATACAGGAGTCTGTAGCGGGTATGAGAACCGCTGATGAGCAGAGCAGGTAATCCAGAAGCCAGCTGAGGACACGAGTAGGATACAGGAATCAGTAGCGGGTATGGAAACCACCGATGAGTAGCACAGGTAATCAGCAGGAAGCTGAAGACACTAGCAGGACACAGGAGATACCTTCAGAGACTCACAGGGAATGAGACTCAAGATCAGGCAACGAGGTAATGAGCACAGGTGCCTTAAATAGGGAAAGGTGCCTGATCCACCAATGAGATTAAAAGCAAAGGGCATAAATTCTTGGATGCTGCGCATGCGCAGTGCATTAAGATAGCGGGCGGCCGCGACTCAGGACAGGCGCCGGCAGGAAGGCTACGGAACCACGCACCAGCGCAGAGGCACTCACAGTCCGGTGAGTGACATTGGTACTGTCATAAGAAGTATTAAATATGGTATAATAGGTTCTAGGGCGCATGAAGATGTATGGTTGCAGGTATATAGCAGATATATAGACTTTAATATAATCAGTAGTACTGTCACATCATAAATAACAATTCTAGCCAGAATAACATACAAAA
Organism: Mixophyes fleayi; assembly: GCF_038048845.1. Taxonomy (NCBI): domain Eukaryota; kingdom Metazoa; phylum Chordata; class Amphibia; order Anura; family Limnodynastidae; genus Mixophyes; species Mixophyes fleayi. The sequence continues at coordinate 262,885,761 of NC_134403.1, forward strand.
ATATGACATGCATAGGCAGCAATACCACAAGATCTGGGCTGCTAGTTGTAGATTGAGGCAGTTCAAGTCAAAATAGTCACATAAAGATGAAGTGCAGATAAACAATTTGTGTCTATACAAATGTAGGTCTGGATGGTGCAAAACAAACGAAGATAGTTTAATAATGGATAGTTCCATACATAGACTGTTGTAGTCAAATTAGTCCAGATGTTGTTGTGGAAAACATTCCCCAATAACTCACGTTTGTGAAATAATGTTGTTTGTAGAGTGGTGGTGCTCCTCTCCTGTAATCCGGGCACTCCTTCCCTCCCCGAATGCGGGTTGTGTTGTTCGTTCATGGGTCCTGTCGGAGACGTCCACGGCTGATGTAGTTGCAGAGTGAGAATATGCGGACAATGCTTGAGTGATTGTGGCTGCTCCTCAAATGTGGGATAATGCCAAGATGGGTATTACCCATCTTGGCATTATCCCTTGGAAGCTGGACGTCATCGTATGACAGACTACAGCCCTCCTCAATTGTCGGCCAGCTGAATTAAATTCCATGCTGATCGATAGAGAAAGCAATAAAGTCTGTAGTCAATGTAAATTAGAATATATAATACAACGCGTTTCACCCCCAAAGAGGCTTCTTCAGGGACATGAAAAACACAATAAGCAGGCTTGGTCTCGTCTGTCCCTAGATATAGGAGTTTTGATTTGCATATCTCTTGTGATTGGTGCACTCTCCAAGACATGAGAGGGAAGCCAGATCCTGGACGGTCTTTTATTGAAGAAAGATATGTACAGGGAAGCTCACAGAGTCATTTACTGAATGAAAGATGCCCTGAGAGCAACAAAATCTACCACTGTGAAAAATGTATTAACTGTAAAACCTTGAATTATAGGTCCACCAATGTCACTTCCAAATTTCATTCTTCAAACAATAAAACCAGTTTATCACGTGCGACACCAAAAATGTGATTTATATACTACAATGCCCGTGCGAAAAACAATATGTCGGCCGTACAATTAGAGCACTGAAAAACAGGATAGGGAAACACATCAGAAATATTAGAAGTGGTTTTGAGAAACACCATCTATCAAATCATTTTAAACTTGTGCATAATTGTGACCCCACAGGATTAAGCTTTGTAGGCATCAAACACATACGGATTAATTGGAGAGGTGGAAATAACATTAAAGTGATAAATAAAGAGGAATCTAGGATGATCTTACTCTTAAATACCCTTACACCGTGAGTAATGATTGCGGAATTCAATCTTTCTGTATGAAATGAATGAAAACAACTGATCATATGTTGCTATTCACCAAAAGCTCATTATTTGGATTAATGCATTCATTTACTGATAGGTGAGTGTCATTGCTGAGTCTGTGATCTACCGACCTCCCACAGGTGATATCTCCGTGTTTACTACGATCATAACACTCTGGTTATGCCCAATCTCCTTGGAAGCCAAGCAGAGTGTTGCCAGATGAGTACCAAGATGGGAGACTGCTTGGGAAAATCTGGTTTAGTAGGAAAACATGTATGAGAAATATTATCCCTAATGTAGTGGAGAAGTGGGGATTGGACTAGTGAGTTATTCTCCAACTGTAATTGCAAGTTATGTTGATCAGGAATCATATTATCTTTGGTCCACATACAAATTTAATAAATATATAAAATTGCATCTCCTTTCATGTAACATTGTTTATAACAATCTGGGTTACCATACTCATTTGCTATAAAAATAATCATTTGCAACTAAGAGTTTCCAATATGGTCTACATAATTGTGATTTATATGTGCACAATGAAATTGTATCTGTCATATATGCACTATGTCCCATTACTGTATTTAATGCATTTAAAACAATGTATTTTTATTTGATTGATGTGTACACTATACATTGATCATTGTGCAATCCTATTCACTCGAGTGTAATTAACAAATGATTGGCCACCAATCTTATAGTGATTGATTCACTATTCCTACAAATGACACTAATGTCTGATTGGTAATGAGGACTATATAAACCCATATCTTTTACTGACGATCACGATTCCCTGAGGAAATTCGCTCAGCGAATGAAACGCGTTGGCCCACACTTACCTAGTGTAGTCACACCTGTGGAACGCACGCCGCTCACCGCCCGTTACTACCTCATTCACCGCTCGCTAGTTGTCGCCTTACCACCACCGGGATATCCTTAATACCATATCTGCCACTATTACCTAGGCAAAAGCCTGTTACGCTCCAGGACATCCTTGGTTTCATCTATTCCGACGCTGGCTTCAAGGATAGTAAGTTTGGTCATAGACTGATACTAGTATTGAATTTAATCCTTTTTATGGTCCAAGCATCTCCAGGCGATCATTATAATATTAGTTGGACTATTCACTCTGGACTGGATCTGGCAGCTCATTTATTCTGTTTCAGTGACATGAGTGTTTACCTACCTACTGTACTATTTTATATTGTAATTTTTATGGTGTATCTACAATACACATAACTGTTGATTTTAGTATAATAAATGCATGTATAATTTTTTACATTGATCTCAATAGCCATCCTTTAATCTACAGTGACATAGTCTATGCATATAATAGAGCACTTAATCATAAGTGTATTACTTGACATATCTATAATATTAATCGTATTTATATTATTCCAACCAACTGTTTCATTAACACTCATGAACATCTTCACTGTAGGCAATAGAGCACTTACTTTACTATCTTTTCACTGAATGAAAGATGTCCTGAGAGCAACAAAATCTAAAGCGGTGTAGACATGTTGCCACTAATAAACGCAAACCAATCATACAATTATAAATAGATTAAGGAGGAAGAGAGAAGAGGGGGAAAAGATCTTCAATATAAGGCATGGTATTAAGAACAGCATTATATATATATATATAGTGTGAATGGGTATTTCACAGGCAATTTAAGCTAAATGTACAGGTTATACCTTAAAGCAATTGACTGAATGGTTCATGGATTATAAAAAAGTATTCAGAGAGCTGACCCCCACCCTTGGAGGGCATTGTTTGAACTGACCTATGTCCTGCATTATACCAGACTGTCCTGAAGCCTGAACCAATGGAAACATGCCACGTCATCTCTACTGTTTTCAATGTAACACCAACTGTATATAGACTGGGCTCTGGGACTATCATACAGTCTTCTTGACCACAGACTTCAGGATTAAATGACTGTATTCTGGATCCAGAGCGCCTGCGTATGTAATCGGCTGTACTTATTTTATTAATTGTTACTCTTTTACTTCTTGCTATTAAATCACTTTGTGATTTGGAGCCACAATATTCGAATTGGACAATTTTCATTGAATAGCGACTAGACGAACATAACAATTTGGGGGCTCTTCAGCGGAGATCACGTTACCAGAAGATTTGCAAAGCCTACGGATTTCGGTTCCTAAACAAAGGGTGGAGATGCATCATATAAGGGTGAGAACGCAATGTGTTCGAGGCCTGTTTATCATTCCGTGTTGTGAAACCGAATGTCCGTTTTTGTGTAATCCAAGGAGCGCTGATTAGAACCTAAGGAAAAGAAAGAAAAACTGTTTCTTTTTATTGTCACTGTGCGATTTAATGTGATTTATTGTGCATAGCATATGCGTACTTCCTGTATTGTTGCCACGTGTTTAATCAGTCATTTTGATAGATACTTCTGTTGTATTTATAGTGTAATCAATTGTTAAAGCCTCTGAAAAGTTATTACAAGTATTTTTCTGTGCAGAAAACAAAGGTGTATATGTATGTGAATTGTGTGATTGTGAAGAGAAAGTTGATTTACTGTTGAAATAGACAGGGAATGTTGGTTTCTGTTTGACGACACAGGTAGGAAAGCCGAGGACTGGTATGCAAAGCAGGTATACTGGAAATGAAAACAAGGGTTTTTCGTCGCACTCCCAATAGTAATGGCAAAGTTTTTTGATTGTTAGTGTCTCTAAGTGGTGCGATCGAACCGCATGGTTGAGCGTGCAACTGTGATTGTGACTTGGGAGTTGTGGGAGGAAATACGCTGGCAAGGCTGGTATTAATACTTAGTGCTACCAGTTGTAAAATAGGTGTGCTGGAAAGGCAGGATATTGCAAAGTTGATATTTTTGTTCTCCCAGTTTCTATGTCAGGGACCTCGCTTGGTACGCTGACAATCGCGGGTGTTGTTCAGTTCTACACAGTTGAGACGAAGTGAGTGGATGCAGCTTGTGTAAATTCGTCCACAGGCAACAAAAATTTCTAGTGGTAGTTGTGTGTTGTGAAGCGTTGGAAAAGTCCCTTTCCACATGGGTGCTAAGCAAACGCCAGAGATGGTCGATGAGGGGCTGCTTAAAGAAGGGCTGATTGGTTCTGCAAGGTATATTATGCGTGTGAAATATGGTGCGTACGCTACAGTGTACTGCGACAAATGGGTCAAGATGACCAGGGAATGTGTGAGACCATTTCCCAATGTTCATAGTTTCGATTCAGAGGTACTGTTAGAGATAAAATATGTTTGTTTAAATCACTGAAAAAGAGAATTAAAAACAATGACTGCTTAAAACCATGGCAACAAGAAACACGTGGCAAGGTAGCGCATGCGTACTGGAAGGAAGCGCTACAAATCACCCCCGTTGCCATATGCGGTCAGGGGGGGAAGGGGGGGAGTACAGCCGATACCAATAATGTTAAAAATAAAACAAGTAATTTATATCCTGTGCTAAGCCATTTTAACGGTAATGTTTCTGAAGAAGATGATGAACCTACCGTCATTTCAGCCATTGCCCATGCTATTAACGTGCAAGAGGCACCACGTAGACAAGGAAAGGGAACGGTCCCACCAGCAAGGGCAGCAGCGGAAATTTGTGAGAGTAGTGGAGAAAGTAATAGGTGGGGGAACATTAATTGTACCAAAACAGTAATTCCAGCAATTAATCCTGAATGTAGCGATTTGGTAGGTTTACATCCAGTCCACACAATAGCAGTTCCCAATGGGAAAGCAGACAAATATGGTGTAGTTCCTATAAAGCATATAACAATGCATTGTCCATGGACTAGATCTGAGCTGCATTCAATTATGTCTGATTTCCCAGACCCTAGGAAAGAGTTGGCCAGATGTCATAAATTCATTAAAGATTTAGGTAATGCACATGAGCCAACTAATAAAGATTGGCGAGTGGTGTTGAGGGCCTGTCTTCCTTCCAATATTGATATACAAAAGATTGTATATTGGAGGAAGATAGATCCTTAACAGTTGATGATAATCAAGAAAATATCAAACAAATAATCTCACAGTTGGTCATATACTTTCCAGTAGTAGTGAACTGGAGCAAAATTTTTACTATCAAACAAAAAGTTAGTGAGGCTGCAGCAGATTATTTTGCCAGAGCTCTGTCAGCAATGACTCAGTACACAGGGATATCAGACATAAAGTATGATGTGCATCACAGGGAAGTAGCTGTTACGGTGCTAATGGATGGTTTCAATGAAAATCTGAAGACCAGGGTACAAACCTCTTTACCTAACTAGAGAGGAATCACGGTAGATGCCCATAGAGAGTCTACCGTGGAGCATGATAAAAATATATGTAAGAAGAAAGAGGCGCAAAGTGATAGGCTAATGATGGTAAATATCCAGGCTTTAGAAGGACTACACACACAACCACAAACTTACAACACATACAGAAGACGGACTACAAAAGTGAAGTGTTATAATTACCATAAAGAGGGACACATAACAAATTACTGTAGAGAGGGAAGTTATGGGCCACCTAAGAGGGAATCACATAGATACACACAGAGAAGACATACACAAGCTTCAGAAAGCTCCAAACAGTTACCCGCACACATCATAGCAGGAAATGCTTTGCGGGAGAGTGTTAAGCAGCACTAGGGGTCAGGTTCTACCTGTATTCTACAGCCAGTTAGATTAACTGAGAACCCAAGGGAAGAACCTACAATGACAGTTGATATATCTGGTACAAAACAAACTTTTCTTGTAGATACAGGGGTGGCCAGGTCAGTGATAACTTCTCCTTTAAACCTACAGGTCACTAACAAAACCATTCCAGCTATGGGAGTAACAGGTACATTACCTTTTGACTAAACACGCAGAGGTTACTATCGGGCCTCTGCACACCAAGCATTCATTTCTCTTGGCTGCAGCGGCTTCTACTAACTTACTGGGCAGGGATTTGTTGTGCAAAATGGGATGTGTCATTTACTGTACGCCTGAGGGTGTATTCTTAGACATACCAGGGAACATGAGGTACAGGACATATTGAATACCCCACAAAAGTTAATGCCACACTCTGCTGTTCTAGAACAAAGTCCATCTCAGGTAAAGGAAATGTTATTGCAAATACCGGGTTCCCTATGGACCAAAGATGGACAGGACACTGGATTGATGGCGAATGTAGCTCCTGTAATGTTTAATCTGAAAAGTGGCAGGCAAGCTCCAAAAATCCAACAGTACTCATTAAAACTGGAGGTGGAATTAGGGGTGTATCCTGTAATTGAGAGGCTGCAGCAACATGGGGATCTTGATCCGTACATCCAGCACAGCCAATAGTCCCATTTTCCCAGTAAAGAAGAGGGGGGGGGGGCTATACATTAGTGCAGGACCTAAGGGGAATTAACAAAGTAGTTGAGAGCCAGTTCCTCGTAGTGCCCAATCCAGCTGTAATCCTTATGCAGATTCCACCGTCTGCCAGTCATTTCACTGTCATTGATCTTTGTTCTGCCTTTTTCTCTGGCCCCCTTCATCCTGACTGTCAATATCTCTTTGCATTCTTGTACAAGGGGTTGCAATATACATGGACAAGGTTTCCCCAGGGGTTTAATGACTGCCATAGTATTTTCTCCGACGCCTTACATGACTGTCTGCAATCCTTCAAACCAAGCAATGGGTCTGTTCTATTTAAATATGTAGACAATTTGTTGTTGTGCTCTGATTCATTTATGTCATGTTTACATGATATTAAATTGTTGTTGCTTCATCTTTCACAAACAGGACACAAGGTTGCAAAGGAGAAATTACAGCCATATCAGAATAAGGTTAAATACTAGAGACACTGTCTCACCCAGGGGTTAAGACACATGACAATGGAGAGAATCCAGGCAATACAGAACATGACCCTGGTCATGGATCCCAGGTGTTTCTATTCTGGCATTGCCATTGCAGGAGTTAGTCGCATCCTCAAAACCTGAGCGTGATACACACACACAGAGGAGTCAGAACAGGCATTCTTTAACCTTAAAGATAGTCTGACTAAAGCACCTGTCTTGGAGATACCTGATTATGAAAAGACCTTTGAGTTATATTGTACGGAAGCTGATGGTTGTGCAGCAGACACAAAAACATGGTGACACTAGCAGACCAGTAGCATACTACAGTGCACAATTGGACACTGTGGCAAGATCACTCCTAACGTGTTTAAGAAATGTAGCAGCAACTGCTCTTCTGGTAAGTAAGAGCGAGGACGTCGTATTAGAACATGATTCAGCTGTCTATACACCACATGCAGTATCTGTTCTGTTGAATTCAGCTCAAACCAGACATGTCTCTTCTACAAGGTTCACAAAGTGGGAACTAGCTCTGATGGCACCTGCAAACATCACCATCAAACGCCGCAATACTTTAAATTCAGCTACATACCTACCATATGTGCCTCAAGATGCAAAAAGGGAGGAAGGAGAGACTCTGGTTGCGGGTGAGTTTTGCAGGTATACTGATACACATGATTGTATGGAATATATGAATCAGACTTTTACTGCGAGAACTGACATACGTGACGCACCCTTAGGAAATGTAGATTTTACGTTTTACACAGATGGGAGTTGTCATAGACAGACAGACACAGGAGAACTATGCATTGGTTACGCTATTGTAGTTGATGAGGATGTTATAGAAGCTGAACCTCTTGGCAGCATGGTTACCTGTAAATGTATCAACTGACAAAATTATGTTTTTTCAGACAACAAACACACAGAAATTAATTGAAATGCAAGATTTGTGTTCCCTACAGGAAAAGGTGGTCTGGAAGGCGAAGGGATGTGGTCAAGAGTTCTCCTGACTCTGGAGAGATGGGCAAGGTAGGCCCGTGGCTCCCAGGGCAAATTACCCAGACCTGGCACATGGTCTGACTCATCTGGGTAAAGAAGGTATGTGTAAGCTGGTTAGAGCATACTGGTGTACACCAGGCTTTTCTTCTCAAGTCAGTAAGAAGGCAATATCTTGTATTACTTGTTTGAGGAAAAATGTTGGAAAGACAATACCAACTGAGCCATCTCATATCCCTCCTACAGACGGACCTTTTCAGGTAATGCAAATTGATTACATCCAATTACCACCTTGCAGGTATCTCAAATATGTATTAGTTTGTACTGATGTGTTTTCTAATTGAGTAGAGACATTCCCATTTGCCACTAATACTGCTATTTTTACTGCTAAGAAAATTGTTCAGGAATTTGCATGCAGATATGGTATCCCCAGAATTATAGAACGTGATAGGGGTACTCATTTCACTGGTGATATCTTTCAGAACATGTGTAAACTTATGGGAATTGATAGCAGACTTCATTCTCCTTACCAACCACAAGCCAGTGGTAAGGTGGAAAGTGTAAACGGTACCATTAAGAACAAACTGAGTAAGATAATGGATGAAACTGGATTGGTGTGGGCAGAAGCTTTGCCACTAGTACTCCATAGCATCAGAACCACTCCCAGACCTCCTCTTCATCTGTCCCCCTTTCAGATACTGTTTGGCAGACAACCTCATTTGATCATAGGTCCACAGGATGATTTGAAGTGCAATAATGAAGTGACTGTGCAATATCTCATAAAAATGAACAAACAGCTAAAACAAGAGCAACAGGAACTCAAATTGCTGTCACCTAGTATGCCAGAAACAAACTGTCATGATGTTGAACCTGGGGAATATGTTATTATCCCCAATTTCTTATGCTCAGGTTGTTTAACACACCATTGGGAAGGCCCATACCAAGTGTTGATGACCAGTACCACACTCTGAATGTAACAGAAAGAGACACTTGAGTCCGTTCTGCTCACTGCAGGAAAGTCAACAACCCGGAGAAGGTACAAGACAAAGCAGAGACTGACAACACAGATCTGTTACTTGTGAACCTATCCGGGAGACCTAAAGACTGCAGCTAAGACACCTGAGCGAAGGACGTTGAACAGACTATTATACCAGCAATGAAGTGGCGGGTTTTATACTCTTCTTGTTCTAGGATTTTTCTCATTTTTATTCTTTTTAGGACATTCTAATTTTGTGATGGAGTTTAGATGACAGAAAAGGGGTCCTGTAGTGGTACTGATGAAGTGGAGTTGGAAGAAAGGTTGTTATAACAATCAGTGCAGCCTGTTGCCAAACTCAGTTCAGGGGTCATGAAAAGATCTGCTAGCTCTGGAACTCGGAGACAGTGTGAGCGGCTATTGTATGAGGATTATTGTATCTTTGAGTACTGTGACTCACTAGTTGAAAAGAATTGTATCCAGCGATGCTAGTCCAATAGTAATCTGGATTTGGACGGGCATCCTCTAGAGGATTATCATTCCCTAGTGGGTCTTAAACCAAATTGAGTGCTGGGTGTGCTCTCACGTGCCTCAGGGACAAAATAATGTAGGACTAGTACCATTCCCATTAAACATCTCTGAGGTCCTCGAATTACAGGGAGGGAGGTCCATAGACAGGAGGTATAATATCACTAGGTCCCCTAGTCTAAACCAGTACTCCTTAGATCGGTCTTTGTTGTGTCTAAATATCTCACATGTAAAGAGATTAGAGAATTGGGAAGCTGACCTACCTGATCAGACAATGGCTCGCCACACCAGTATTGATGGGAGACTCTGAAGATCACCAATACCCAGGAAAAGTGATGGACATCATAGACGAGGACGTATTAACAAACAAAGGAGAGTATTCATTGCGAAAGTTCCTCTAGGTTATTGTCAAAATGTTATCCAATGCCAAAACTTGTCTTGAACAGATGGAGACAATAGGTATGAGTAGTTTTGTCAAAACTTTATGTAATATTATCAATGATCGTACTGTACCTTATGATCTCCGAGATTATATGTATTCTGTTTGTGGAAGATAGGCTTATTCCTGGCTAACTCTGAGTTCCAAGGGTTTATGTTTTCTAGGTATATTGGTTCCTGAGGTTATGACCTAAACACATGATGAAATGATTGATATCCCTAGAACTACATCACCTCCATACATACACACACAGTATGTACATCGTGGCAAAAGAAATATGATTCCTGGTGAAGAACATGTTGCTACAAGGTTATGTCCAAATTATGGTTGCATTAACTCCCACCAGGATCGCCTGGGGAACTTTAAATTTCAGGTATATTTAAGACCTGGCTAAATTGATAGACAATATCACCGAGATGTATGATGACACTTTCAGGTATACGGGTAAGGAGCTACAGGCTTATAAAGGTGTTAGTGCAACATAGACTGGAGTTAAACTATCTCACATCTATTACTGGTGTATATTGTGTGACTTTGGCTACCCAATTTGCTGTCAAATGTCGCACTTACATTACCAATAATACGGACGACCCCAAAGAAGTTATTGACCGGAAAATGGATGAAATTAAAATGGGAATTTCGGAAGAACCACAATTCTTCACTGTACGAGATAGGAGAAAAGGTGGCAGGTTGGTTCTCGTGGTTGAATCCTGAAAAATGGTTCTCAGGTCTACGGGAGTAGGTACAGGAAATGGTTGCTAGTATAGGTAAGCTCCTTATTCTTATATTTGGTGTCATTTTAGTAATTGGCTTATGTGTCAGATGCGTTCCTACTGTGTTGAAGTGTGGAAAACATTTTACTGAGGTAAACTGCAGAATAATACAGAAATATAAAGCATAATTAGGTGATAGTTTTGTGCACTATCAAAGGGTGGAGCTGTCGAAGACAAATAATTGGATGTAGTCGTTTCAAATAAATATCCATTAGTCTGAAAATATGCGAATAACACGCTACGGCGTGGAAGGGCGTATTTAACCACAACACATACACACACATCTACACTCATGTACACTTACACATTCACTTGTAAATAGTTCACCTTAAAATAGTTCCAAAACACAGTCATTTATAACCAAATCTATTAGAGTTTATAGTTAAATATAATAATGTTAAATGCACTTTAGTGAGTGTTACGGGACGCGGCACCGCCGCGACTCTCTCTTTCGCATCCCGGCCATCGCTATGACGACCGGGACATCAATTCTGGGTCACGTCCCAGCCGTTGCCTAGGCAACGGTCGGGACGCTGTAGGACATAGCGCGTGTCTCGGCATTAGGTGCAGCCGGGCGCGCGTGCTAATTAGCAGGTGGGGGGTCCATAAGACAGCCTCTAGGGTTGATTACGCCCCTTACCTCATTGGCCAGTGTTAGTTTATAAGGCAGGGAGGGCTTAGCCTCCCTGCCGGTTATAGTTCTGTCTCTGAGGGTATAGCCTGCTTCTGAGCCATTGTTCCTGAATACCTTTTGTTTGGATTTCCTGTGTATGCCTGTCTCTGGATACTGAACCTTTGTCTGTGACCTTGACCTATAGTCTGTCCCTGGATATTAAACCTTTGGCTGTGACCTTGACCTATCACCTGTCCTTGAATACTGAACCTTTGCCTGTGACTCCGACCCTGCTGGTACCTGACATCCGCTCTGGTGCTCCGTCCAGTCTGCAAGATCGCTGGCCTGCCTTTGTTCCGTGTACCTGTGCGCAGCTGTGTGAGTACAAACTTATACTACTTAGAGTTTAAGACCTGGGGGCATCTGAGTACTTGTGAGCATTACCAGTCTCTACGGGAAAGGCGACTGCTAAAGGTGAAGACCTTGTCACCTGTTCTATAAGTTTATGCCGCACAGCTTGCCGTAACAGTGAGATCTAAGGTTCAGGATACAGGGTGTCACGGGCACTAGGAGTCTTTACCCAGGGATCACCAGGTGGTAGGCTTACCAGAGCAATGTAGATGGTAATAGGGTACTCTGGTAGCTGGGTGATCACGGAACAGGAAACAGCAGATGATGAGATGCTCAGGAAAGTCTATGACTAGCAGCACTGGTAATATGGAGGTAATAGTACACGAGGAACTGTAGGACAAGGACACGTGAAGGTAGTCAGTGGTCTGCGATAGCAAGTTGTACCACTGCTATAGTGAGGAGGAATGTCCAACAGAAACGAGGAGGTGATGAGAGTCAGCGGTCTGCGGATAGCAAGTGGTACCGCTGTCTGAGTGAAGGAATGGAATCCAAGTGGAGGTATCCGGAGAGTCAGTGGTCTGCGATAGCAAGTTGTACCACTGCTATGTGAGAGGATACTGGAACAGGTGATACTGAAAACAGGGATCAGTGGTCTGCTACTAGCAAGTTGTACCACTGAATATATATGTGAGGAGGTGCACGGGGAGAGACTGCAACACAGGATATACACAGGCACCTTATACACGATCCACAGTAACATGCACAATATATATAAATGACTGAACAGGTCTGCAAATATAGAAAGTCTCTTGAAGTAGTCCAGCACAAGTTAACACAGTCAATGATGGCAATAGACTCAGCGGATAGCAGACTCCAGAGGAGAACCAACACAGTCCAGCAAGATATGCAATACACCAGCACAGTCAATGAGAAGTATGCATACCGTGGTTCAGAAGCAGGCAGTCAGATAGGAGTGCAGCGATACCTGAGCGGCAGGAGGCCGGCTGGATGAAAAGTCCCAGGATAGATGAGGCAGCGGTCTAGTAGGTGCAGCGCACAGATAAGTAGACCAACAGGGACACGAATCCACAGGAATCAGTAACACGTGGAACTGGACTCAAGGAGGACCCAGGAGAGTGAAGATGATCCAGCAGAGGAGTAGTTGATGAGATATAAATCCAATGCTGACAGGAGAGTAGACCAGCGGGACACGTGAAGGCGTGGAGAGCGGGTCAGCAGTAGATGGGTGATAGCGCGGTCAGCAGCAGCAGGACTCTGCGGTACACGGAGGTAACCAGTAGCAACCAATAGGTGTCAGTAGCGATGGAACACGGGAGCGCAGAGTAGACCAGGAGCTGTTGATCACGGAGAGTAGCGAATGGCAATGAGAGCAGCAGTCTCGAGGAAACACAGGAGAGCTGAGAAGAGACTGCAGTGCACAGGGGCAGCGGATAGGAATCAGCTAACTTGTCACGATGATGAACACAGGCGAGTTGTAGGCTGGAGGCTGTAGTGCACGGAAGCAGCGGATAGACATCAGCTAACAGTCACGATGATGCAGTTGATAGTAGAAGTGGTATGGGAACCACAGTAGTAGAAGTGGTTTGGAAACCACAGAGGTAGAAGTGGTTTGGAAACCACAGGAATCAGCAGCGCTGAAAACACGAGGAATACAGGAACACCTTCAGAGACTCATAGGGAATGAGACTCCAAGATCAGGCCACGTGGTGTTGACCACAGGTGCTTAATATAGGGAGTGTTGCCTGATCTGCCAATTGAGTTAAAGGGACATACACTGAAGTATAGGAAAGGGCTGCGCATGCGCAGACCCTCAGGATGGAGGACGGCCACGGTTCCTAAATGTCCGGGAAGAGGCACTCACGGTCCGGTGAGTGACACAGGGAATATATCATGTTTGGTATCATTCTAATCCCCTATTTATTCTCAGACATCCGTTCCTATCGGTCAAGAGTTTGCGCCTTGCATTCGCAAGTTATTGATGATAGGGAATTAATGATCAGAATGGTATTGTGTGTGTAATGCAAATAGACAAGTTTGAACCAGCTTTTCGTCGGGAAGATACGTATGCAGCTGTTGGAGAGCTGACCCCCACCCTTGGAGGGCATAGTTTGAATTGACCTATGTCCTGCATTATACCAGACTGTCCTGAAGCCTGAACCAATGGAAATATGCCAAGTCATCTTTACTGTTTTCAATGTAACACCAACTGTATATAAACTGGGCTCTGGGACTATCATACAGTCTTCTTGACCACAGACTTCAGGATTGAATGACCGTATTCTGGATCTACAGCGCCTGCGCATGTAATCTGCTGTACTTATTTTATCAGTTGTTACTCTTTTACTTCTTGCTATTAAATCACTTTGTGAGTTGGAACCACACTATTCGAATTGGACAATTTTCATTGAATAGCGACTAGACGAACATAACAGGTTTGTGCCAGAAAAAAAAATGTAACCTGTATTTCCTGTTGTTTCAAGTCAGCAAGTGTACTTATTTCATGGGGTTTCATCTTTGCCCTTCTTTCTTTTCTATACATATTCACCCTGACAGCCAATTCCTATTTGTATTCACTTACCAAGAGGTCCAGCATACCTGGCTCAGACTACCAGAGGTTTTCCAAGAGTTAAAGCATACCTGGCTCAGACTACCATAGGGTTACCAAGAGTTCCAGCATACCTGGCTAGACTACCATATGGTTACACCGAAAGCCCTTCCCTTTGCCCACAAATCTTAAAGGAATACCTAGATGACACTGTTTTCCCAGCAGATTCAGTTCTTCTATGTATATAGTTTGTTGTTAGCTTCACAATCTATGGAAGCTTACAAAACGGATTTACTGATTTACATCTCCTTTCTTATCTTGCTAAGAAATGGACAAAAGTCCTCTAGGGGAAAACTTTAGTTGGTTACCTAAAGTGCACTATTTGGTATATAACATTAAAGCAAGGGAGTGCTCCCTCTCTGCTGAATGTATAGAAGCCATAGTCAAGGTTTCCGAAGCCTACCACTGCCTGCCAGATGAGAACATTTTAGGGTATGGCTGGCTATAGCTTCCAGTGGATTCTGGATTATGCCTCAATTAACGAGCCTCTTCAGTCTTTTACATCTGCTCTGGATCTTCTGGGACTATTTTAAACCTTTCCCTCTGTCCCATCATCCAATGAAGGGTGTTGTATTGGGGGTACATAGTTGCATGGAGTTAAACACAGCCATATTGCATATTACAGTACCTCCTTTGAGTCATTAGCCTCTTTGTCAGTAGCCTCTTTGTCATTAGTCTTGTTGCAACACCTCTTGTTCTTGGTACACCACTCACTGTCACTTTTGCAATGTTAAAAACAAAGTGTTAAACTCTGTTTCCCTTTTATCTTTACCCACTGAAGAAGAGCCCAGTAATTGCATGTGAACAACAACATATCTTATTATGCCATGAATAGATTTGCAAGACACACCTTTACAAGACCTTGATGTGTCAGTACCAACAGTTTTAGACATAACTGACTTGCTTCCAATTGTGTCCAACATCGATACTCCTGCTCCAAGACTATACTTGGAAGTATAGCATCTCTCCATGTTTCTTCAAAAACTGTGTCCAGTCTCCCTGACAGAATCACACCCATATTCTCATTTCCATCTGCGGTGTTTTCGGCAGAGCCCTCATACCAGCTAAGTACTCTGCTGCTTTCACAGAGGGAACCAACTACACTAGATAACGACCTGTGTCCTTACTGAGTGAAGTCCACATCCTCTTGCAGGGATCACTGGTGAAGTCCTGTGGGGGTCTTAGACTCCATGCCAGTGTATTTGGCTGTGCCAATCCCACCTGCTAGCTTTTGACATGTGTGTGTGTGTGTACTCCACTACACTTACTGTATATCCCTGTTCTACAGGGTCATTGCTATATACTCAATTATATCCATTTGTGTATCACATGCTACACACTGTTAAAAGAGTGTCAACACATTACATGATACGCGCTGTTCAACCAGTGCCAACACCTCCTTGTACCTTATTGCAGGCTATGCGCCATTTAAACAGTGCCATCACATCCATGTACCCCAGTACATGCTACATGCTTTCCTGGCAGTTCCTACAATCTCTGTGTACCACGCTGAATTTTACCAAACCCATTTGTGTGCTCAGCTGTACACTCAGCATTTTGCTTACCTCAGTATATTTCGGTGGGACATACACTGTATAGCGTCTATACATCTTCCGGTGTGTTCTCTCCATAGATTCAAGGTCCCAAGATCTCACAATATATGTTGATGCATTTTGTCTTATAAATAACAGATGTAGGATAAGCTGTCTGTTCACAATATAAAGTAATTGAAAGTGGCCATTTATACTGTCTACTTAGTACAAGCTGCTGAGTTAGTGGCCATCACAACCACATGTGCACTTGCTAAAGAAAAATCTGTTAAAATTGACAGTTATTCTCCTTTATACAAAACAAAGCAAAATATGAAACTGACCCTTATGTTGCTCAATTCTACATACATTACTATTACCTACTGTTGTTACTATTATTAAATGTACTATACACCTCAAATACACAATTATTTGTGCAAAGAAAATGCTTTGGCTTTTTCCATCACCAAAACTAAAGCTATAAGGTATACTGCAGTTGATTTTATTGGAATAACCATTCTATTCGCTTTCCACATTAGAGGAACTTACTAGACTCTAAGATGAAACTCCTGAGTCTGAAAAGGTAACATGGGGGACCTATGGTAGTATCTGATCTCTTGTTGCATGCGCCCAATGGACATTTGTTTGCACCTATGGTGCTTCTGGCATATTTTGCTTGCATCATGGGTTGGCACATGTGAGAAAAGGAGAGATGGTTTCATCAGTGAACTAGATTTGGTTTGCCCAAAATATTACATTTGTTGCATAACCATATTGTCATGTGTGCCCTATTTGTCACACAAGCAACATGGGCAAGTTTGAGAAGACAGATAAAGAAGCAAAACCCCTAACTTGGGGGCCTTTTGTAACCGTTCAAGTTGATTTCAGTCAATGAAGAATTATTGCAGTTTTGAATATGTACTTGCAATTGTTTGCATGTACTCTGGTTGGGTTAAAATTTATGCATGCACAAAAGCAGATACAATCACTACCAGCAAAAAGTTGCTTAAGGATTATATATCAATGTTTGAGATACCCATTTACAGGACATGTAACAAAAGAAATGTGTAAGGCATTAGGGATAAACTACTATCTTACTATCCACAGGCTTCAGGTCAAATAGAGAGACAGAATTAGACTGTAAAAAATAAGGTTGCTAAAAATTGTGCAGAAACAGGTCTTCAATGGTATGACACATCCCTCTTGCACTCGTAAGCTTTCTGGGAAGTCGATTGAGATTACTGTCATCTTCCACCTGTACCTTATCCAGTCTAGAATGATGAACTGATCCTCAACTTTCAAATGTATTAAGTTTTCCATTCACAAATCAATGCTGAAATGAAAAAAGAACTGGGCCAACAGTGTCATTCAATCCAGCTAGATTTTATGTTAAGGTGCACATAAAAAGTTTTACTTGTAACCCACATGGAAAAGTCTATATCAGTTACTACTGTCTACTCATACAGTCAAGTGCCAAGGTTTTAATGCCTATTTCCACACTGCAGAAAGAACACAGCTCTTTACCAATGTTAGGGTTCCCAGTATGAATACTACAGAGAGTAGTTGTGAATGAAACAGAGTGTCTTTATTTTGAACACAGGTCACACAGGTATAAACTAGATGCAGTCAATGGTAAAGTAGTTAGCACAAGTCAATAGGAACAGTTGGAACAGGATTCCAGGATTACCTGGTTAAACTGAGGAAGCAGTTCCCTGGATGATCCAGGAAAGAATCAGACTGGAGGAAGGTCAGGCAAGCCAGGGTCAGAAGTTGTGAGTGCCACAACAGTACCAGGGGATAAACAGGCATGAAGTCAAGCAAAGTCAAATTCAGTGTAACTGGAAAAGGCGCAATACGATGAGACAAACAGGAATCAAATACCAGGAGACAGATCAGGACCATATCAGTTACTCAGAGAGACCAGTAGCAGAAACAATTGAACTGGCACAAGTCTGTTGGAAAAGACAGTCTATTAAAAGCCAGACACAGGTGATCAGGATCCTGAACTAATAGTGAGAGCTTAACACCTTGCAGGCAGGATCTGGCATAGGCAAGGCAGCATCCACAGGGGAGATGATGTATTGCAGACAGAAACAGATTGTAACAAACAAGAAAAGGCTGCAAGAAGAGTATTAGCATCCCAACTGCAATAGAGTGATCATGGAGCTCTTATTTAGCATATATATACTTCATGCACTTAATGTTAATTTTGTTCCTAAAGATATAAAGTAAATTTCTGAAGCTTATATACATTTTGCTATTTTATTCCGCATGTATGCAGTTTGGTAGTAAAGGAAAGTAAATTATTATGCAGAGTGATAAAAAATGTTCACAATGAAATCTGTAAGTGAATTGCAATGATCATTGTGGAAATTTGCAAGTATCAATTGGAAAAGAATGATGTGTCTTTATATCTTATTACTCATAAAATGTATTTGATCATACTAAACAAATTAAAATAGAAGTATAAAAAATTTCAACAATGAATCATAGAGTTTGGTTGGTTAAGACAAACATATTTTATGGTATTTTCATATTCATATTTATTTTCTCATTCATCTGCTAATCATGTTTTTTAAATGCTGTCTCACTTATATGTATAGTAAAAAGACTATAGATTCTATACCTGTTAATGGAATGCAAGAAAGGTGAAAATATATACTTTGATTAAAAAATAAGCAAAATGACAGTGACAAATTTATGGCTGGCCACATTAGAAGTAATAGTAATAATCCTTAAAAGGCTCAAAAGATGGGAATGAGGAAGTAGTTATTAATAGTAAACCTTTAAACCTTCAATAGTTAAAGGGATGGTGTGATAAGAACATTGATACAGATGTCTAAAAGAAATGATGTAGCTACCTAGGGGATTATGCTTAATCTGATATGTTACCTTATGTGTAGCGAATAGAAAACAGGTCTGTATACATTGTGAGAATCTGCTGCAGTCTACACTGGCAACTGCAACACTCTTATACTCAGTATTTCTGCTAAAGGTCATGACAGCCAGGACTAAGAGACCTCATCTGCAGCATCAGCATCTTACACAACAAAAACAAACTGGATGATGCAACAGTCTTAAATAAAATTTATTGTTCTCAGCACTCTGTTAAAGGTCAGGACCATCAAGACTAAGAGACCTCACTTGTATGCAGTCATTATAAATCTAAATCCCTCACTAGTACCAAGCTTTGCATGAACAAGGTTAGAATTTGTGTTCCCCTGTTGATGTTCAAAGAGTCTTGTTTTGTTTGCCTGTTCAACTTCAGCATAATCCCTCTACCTTCTCCAACTCATTGTCTTCAACTTCGCCCCACTACATACTACCTTCTCCAACCCATTGACTTCAGTTTTGTTCCTCATGACCCATCCTCATAGGACTAAGCAGCTTGTCCAGATGTGAAATGTCTCTGATAGCTACCCCAGCCAAGTGATTGTCTCCTGGGAGCAACCAGCATTGTGACACTTGTATGAATACCAAGACAAAAGGAATGTGTTCTGATAAGAGAACTATTTTCTCAGCTAAAACTTATTGTGTACCATGTATGATCATTCTTCTTCTACCATTGTTTCAGGCTACAAAAGGACTGGAAAGTGCAACTTGCATGGTAAATTTGGTTTAAAATACTCACATTGATATATATCTGAATGCTAAATAAATGTGACACTTGTCATTCTCACTAATAGAAGTCTCCAGTTGTTGATTTTTCCACATTCTCTATTCCTTATAAATAGAATCATTTACTTACTTTTTTCTGTGTATTATTCAGTAGGAATAATCTGTTAAAAAGACACAAAATTGTATTTTTTATTGTGGCATTATTAAAACCTTGCCCACGTTTTATTTATTAGCAAATTGGCTTAGAGGTGGGCAATGTATGTGTGAAGATACGTGGTTCCCAAATCACTCAGAAATGGTATTAGAGGAAAAATAGAAGCATGATTTATTCTGCAGTAGAGGATTAAATACAGCACGGCCCACTTAACAATAGCAGGTCCAACAACTGAGGAAATCAGTTCAAATAAATCCAGTGAGCTATGTACAGCACAGCCCCCTTAACAATAGCAGGTCCAACAAGTGAGGAACTCAGTCCAAATAAATCCAGTGGGATATGTTCTATAGCGAATCTCTGGCAGAGCATCACCTCTTGGCCAAAGTCAGTCACACTCGTCCCCAGGGTAGCCTCTTTTATCACTTCATAATCCCCCCTTGGGAACTCCTGCCCAGGTGAGTTTCAAAAGGTCTTGATTGGTGGGCTTCTCACACTATCCAGCCTCCTCCCTTACCTTCCCCAGGTGTCTTCCCTCAGGTGATCCCTGCTGGATCCGGCTCCTGGCTGTCTGTAAAGCTCACTATTGTACAATAGGGAGCAAACATAAGGAACAATGGTAGTTTAATTCACTCAACTCCTGAGTGTTCCCTGTGGAGGGGGAATTTAAGTTTAATTAAATTTTTATTTTCACACAACATGGCAATATTCTTTATATTTCTAATACATACAATATTGCAGGTAATAGCAAGGCCAAAATGTACCTGATAACATGAAATAATAATACACATAATACACTGATGCTCTTTTATATACTTAGACTGGGCCAAGGATTAAAAGTACATTAAACTGTAAGAAAAGGATGATGAATTAAAAGTCCTCAGTCCAGTAGCATCCCATTTCGTGACACTATGTATCATCTCTCTGCTGATGTGGGTGCTGTCAAACCACTGGAGTAGGTGTGGCCATCATGCAAGGGACATAGCTATCACTTTAGACAGTGCTAGGTTGCCGCCCAGCACCCTAGAGCTAAATACAGAGTGCCTCCTAGTCACCCCTGCACAATGCAGAGAGTCTTCTAGTTATCCCTGCACAATACAAAGTGCCTTCTAATGACAATACAGAAAAAAAGAAACCATCAGGCACCAGTTAAACAATTGATAGTAATGCACAATTGAATACACCTTATTATAATTCGATATATAACACGGATGTCCAAGAAAAACCTGCAGCTCTCCACAATAACAAGTACTGTGACTTGCTAATAAAAATTTAGAGACAAAGAAAAAGAAAAAGAACAAGTGGAAGCCTAAGCACACTAGGTATGCCAAACGTCTCCTCCTTAGCAATCATATCTCTGCTGTACCTTACAGGGTCTGGTTGTTGCCCCTGATATCCTCCTCAGAGACTGTGGTATAATGCCCAGGGTTTGATGCAGCTGTTGCTGTGTGGTAAAAAGACTCTGAATACTCTGGTAGCTCTGCCTGTAAAAACATGTGTATAGAAAAAGAAGGTGCGTACATGCATGCCGGCGTCCCTGACGCGTTTCTCTGCCTCTTCAATGGGCGATTTCATCAGAGGTTTCTCTTTGACTTTCTGCCTTGGGACTAATTATTGGATATAGTCCTCTATTATTTGATACCTGTGGAAACTGGGTTTATATAGTTGCCTACAAGTGTGTTTATTACTTTTAATTCTCAATTCCTTTTATATTTATAGGTGCTTAAATGTTACGCTGAGCACTCATGATCATTTTTTTTTATATTTTAATATATATGTTGATACAGGATTAACCAGCATTTCCACCTTGTTTTTCTTTTTCCTAGACTTCTAATGAAACCTGTATAATACAGAGGGATAGTAGTTTATAATTATGTAATAAGTTAACATTTGGCACTTGTGAGTTACTGTGTGCAGTGAGAGTTCATACTAGGGGTGGATGCAGTGAGTGGTAGTGCAGTAATAGTGTATGGGAAAGACATATCACCTTACAGTCACTTTATTTTACCGCAGTATTACTACAGGATTTATTCACCATTTCTAAATCCTGACTGTCACTGCAAAATTGGGACTGTCCCACCAGAATTGGGACAGTAGACAGACAGTGATTCTCTTTTCTACCTTTTCTTACAGGTTTGACTTCCTGTTGCTGAATCTGGTGTCTTAACCTTAGTTTCTGCTTGGCCAGATCGTGGAATGTAGGGCTCTGCTTGGAAAAGAGACTCCTGGACTCCTGGAATATTAAGCATCAAGTGAAAACCCTAAGCCCCATCCCCCAACAACACCCATATTTCGTATTTCTTCCCCAAAACCAGCCCCCACATTAAATCAATAACATCTATGCTCATTAAACAGGTGTCAAAAACCGTGTCAGCTGTGACTGTGTCTGGTGCTCAGAAGCCCAGAGTTACATATGTAGTAAAGAAGGCAATATATAAAAAGTTTGCAAAATGTTATAATTCACAGACATTTGATAGCTTAGCAGCGGAACTGGGACAATTAAAGCACAGGGGTGAATATAATGCTATGCACTGAGTGTTATGTGTATAGTGTCATATGGATGTATCCTTGATTAGAGGTTACGTCATGCAAATGTCAGGTGTCTGCAGCTATAAACTCCGGTTAGTTTAAGGCTACCTTGCCAGACTGTTAAGTCTATCTAATTAGTGTCCAGCATACCTGCTATTGTGCTTCTGTAAAGCTGGCTCTTGTTTGACCATCGCTTTTTTTGCTGCCCCCCTAATATAACCCGGTTGCATTACTTGACCCGTGCATGTCTACTACTGCTACACTGATCCAGCTTCCAATTCTGACCATGGCTACCTGCTCAGTGCTGTTGTTTAAACTCATAAAGTATCCTAGAACTTGTTGAATATATTATTCCCAATTACACTGTTACCACTAACTTCTGATCCTGTTTAATTCTAAAGTAGTTATTGTTTACTTAATACTAGGGATGTGCACCGGCGACTTTTGGTGTCTCGTGTTTTGTGTTTTGGATTCGGATTTTCGCGATGTTTTGGGTACGGATTTGTTTCGCAAAACACCTGTCGAAAGGTTTTGGTTCGGATTTAAGGTTTTGGATTCGGATTTTTTTTGAAAAAAGCATAAAAAGTTCAAAAATCAAGTTTTTAGGCTTATTTTCACTCCTACGCTATTATTAACCTCAATAACATTCATTAACAAGCATTTCCACTAATTTACAGTGTATTCTGAATACCTCACAATATAGTTATTAGTCCAAAACGTTGCAACGAGGTATCTTTCTGGACTGCGTAGTGGAGTGGTCCCCACAATATAATAAGAAAACCATCAACTGGTCTTAATCGCACCAAAAAATGTACCTGGACTGCGTAGAGGAGTGGGTCACCACAATATAATTTAAAAACCCTGAACTTGTATGATTCGCACCAATAAATCTATCTGGACTGCGTAGAGGAGTGGGTCACCACAATATAATTTAAAAACCCTGAACTTGTATGATTCGCACCAATAAATGTATCTGGACTGCGTAGAGGAGTGGGTCACCACAATATAATAAGAAAACCATCAACTGGTCTTAATCGCACCAAAAAATGTACCTGGACTGCGTAGAGGAGTGGGTCACCACAATATAATTTAAAAACCCTGAACTTGTATGATTCGCACCAATAAATCTATCTGGACTGCGTAGAGGAGTGGGTCACCACAATATAATTTAAAAACCCTGAACTTGTATGATTCGCACCAATAAATGTATCTGGACTGCGTAGAGGAGGGGGTCACCACAATATAATAAGAAAACCATCAACTGGTCTTAATCGCACCAAAAATTGTATCTGGACTGCGTAGAGGAGAGGACTTTTACTGCTGAATGTGTGAACTTGGTAATATTGCAGTACCAATGGGCTTATACTGCAGGATTGGTTTGGCAAATTTTGTTGTAATTAAAACATTTTTTAATTACTTTTTTGTATATTTTTTTTTATTAACTTTTTTTAAATTTTTTAAACACTTGGGAATATTGGGGAAATAACTATGCCCTTAGAAGCACAGAGCACGGGACACAGGACCACTGGACTGAACAGGACACAGCACACATGACCCAGCAGCACCACTGAACTCAAAATTGACAGAGCACAGCACACAGCACCACTGGACTGATACTGCAGAATGTGTGAACTTTGTAATATTGCAGCAGTACCACTGGACTTTTACTGCTGAATGTGTGAACTTGGTAATATTGCAGTACCAATGGGCTTATACTGCAGGATTGGTTTGGCAAATTTTGTTGTAATTAAAAAATGTTTTAATTATTTTTTTGTATTTTTTTTTTATAACTTTTTTTACATTTTTTAAACACTTTGGAATAATGGGGAAATAACTATGCCCTTAGATGCACAGACCACAGGACACAGCACGACTGGACTGAACAGGACACAGCACAGGACCCAGCAGCACCACTGAACTCAAAATTAACAGAGCACAGCACACAGCACCACTGGACTGATACTGCAGAACAGAACAGAACACAGCACAGCACAGCACAGCACAGCACAGCACAGCACAGCACAGCACAGCACAGCACAGCACAGAACTAAACAGCACAGCACGAGATCTACCAGAACAGAGGACCACCTAACACACCCTCCCTCTACCCTGATCAATGCCCGAGTGAAGATGGCAACGACTAGCGGGGAATTTATAGGTTCCGAGTATCGCGAGATCCGACAACGGGATTATGACTCGGAGCCTCGCTTTCAAGTTTTCATTTGGCGCCAATACCCGGATCTGTCTCGGATCCGACTCGGATCGGCAACGTTCAGGTGGGCTCGGATTCAGGAAATCCGAGTGCGCTCATCTCTACTTAATACTGGCTGTTCACCATCTGCACTGCTGTGACACCGGCACTGTACCTGCTATAGATTTGGCATCCTGCAAAAAGGGCCTCTATTTAATGGCTATTAATTAACCATATATCAATTAATAGTTTCTTTAAAACCAAATGCAATAGCTCCTTTTATCAAATTAGGTGAGCCCTTCATAAACATTATCACATTTTCCAGCACAATTCTTTTACAAAAATAAACCAGTACTTATTTTTGTTTTAAAAAAATCAAATAACCTTCTGAATCTTCTAGTTCTGAGCTTCTATAAAGCACCTAAGAATGGGGAAATATCCATTGCTGATAACAAAAAGTTTTAAAGTTTTAGCCAATAAGAATTATTATTATTATTATTATTATTAATTTTTATTTATAGGGTGCCACAAAGTATCCGTAGCGCCGTACAAAACAATGGCACAGTACAAGGGGTGAAACAGCACAGTACAAGTAACAGTAAGCACTATAACTCTGGGGGCTCAGGCACAGCATGAAAGAGAGGGAGGGAGGGGAAAAGTGAGTATAGGCAGGTACGGATGACAGGTTGAGAGTCACTGAGGGGAGCGGAGAGAAGCGAGAGGAGACAGAGGGCAGAGGGACCGAGAGGAGGTGAGCTGAGTAGCTGGAGAGCGCAGTTAAAAGTGATGGAAACAGAAGGTAGGAGAGCCCTGCTCAAAGGAGCGAACAATCTAAAGGGAGGGGAAGACAGACAGACACATGGATGAGACGAAGAGACGGGAGAAACGGAGACAGAGTCGAGAAAGGGGGAGAAGGGAAAAGGGATGAGAAAGAGAGGTAGCCGACCGGTGGGAGTTTAGGCATGAGACTGGAAGGCTTTAAGGAAAAGGTGGGTTTTTAATGTTCGTTTGAAAGAGGACAGATTAGGGGAAGTTCTGATGGAGCGGGGGAGCTTGTTCCAATGGAGGGGAGCGGCGTGGGAGAAGTCTTGGATACGTGCGTGAGAGGAGATAATCAGAGGGGAAGAGAGGCGACGATCATTGGACGATCGCAGTGAGCGGGAGGGAGTGTGAATAGAGATAAGGTTAGAGATGTAGGGAGCAGTGGAGTTGGTGAGGGCCTTGTAAGTCAGAGTGAGGAGCTTGAAAAGGATTCTGTAGGGGAAGGGGAGCCAGTGAAGGGCTTGGTAGAGTGGGGATACAGAGGTGGAACGGCGAGAGAGGAAAATAAGCCTAGCAGCGGCGTTAAGTACAGATCTAAGGGGAGCGAGATGAGAGAGGGGGAGGCCGATAAGGAGAAGGTAGCAGTAGTCCAAGCGGGAGATAATCAGAGAGTGGACAAGAGATTTGGTGGCATCCTGGGAGAGGAAGGGCCGAATGCGGGCAATGTTGCGAAGCTGGAAACGGCAGGATTTGGCGAGAGAGTGAATGTGAGGGGCAAAGGAGAGAGAGGAGTCGAGGATGACACCTAGGCAGCGGAGTTGGGGAACAGGGGAGATAAATGAGCTGTCAACAGTGATGGAGAGGTCAGAGGGGAAGGAGGTACGAGAGGGAGGAAAGACAATGAGTTCAGTTTTAGCAAGATTGAGTTTAAGAAATCTAGAGGACATCCAGGAGGAGATGGCAGAGAGACATGCGGATACCCTGGAGAGAAGGGAGGGAGAGAGATCAGGAGAGGAAAGGTAGAGTTGAGTGTCATCAGCATAAAGGTGGTACTTGAGGCCGAAGGAGCTGATGAGTGCACCCAGAGAAGAGGTGTATAGTGAGAATAATAAGGGTCCAAGGACAGAGCCCTGAGGGACCCCGACTGGAAGGGAGGAAGAGGGGGAGAGAGAATCAGAGGTGGAAACAGAGAAGGAACGGTCGGCAAGGTAAGAGGTGAACCAGGAGAGGACGGTACCGGAGAGGCCAATGGACTGAAGGGTGTGAAGCAGGAGCGGGTGGTCAACGGTGTCAAAGGCCGCTGAGAGGTCGAGGAGAATCAGGAGGGAGTGGTGGCCCATGGCTTTAGAATTGGATATCACCTAAACTTTTTGGTTGTTTTAAATGTAATAGGAACCCCTGTATAATATGTTAAAATAATAATCAACAAAACAACACTTTTAAATCATACACAACAGGGTAGGAGTTTAACTTAGGTTTTGTTAATTGTGAAACTAGTGATGTTGTCTATTATTATTAGTGTTTATTTATAGGGTGCCACTTAGTTGCCCAGCTCTGTACATGGCGATAGTACAAGCAAGGTAGACATAGGTTACGTAAGCAAATAAAAGTTCACAAAAATGTACAGAGCACAAGTAGATGTGAAAGCAAGGGAAACAAATACAAATAGAAAAACAAGAGTGGTGACATGTATCAAGTCATATTGCAAAGTGCAATTCCAAGGATGACAAGGATAACTGAAGATGACAATGGAGGGGTAGGAAGCAAGTGGAGAAGAAGGGGTGGAGATAGACATGGAGAATAACTGGTTCACAAGGTAAGAGGTGAACCACAAGAGGACAGTTATAATGAAGTGGGGGAGGGGTTGAGTGAGATGGGCTCTCTGGATATCGCAACACTTGCTCTGGCTGCTGCCTGAAAGGCAATACAAGGGTGTTGTCCTTCCTTCTTAGGTCAAATATATTGACTCCTCCAGTAGTTACAATCCAAAAGTGATTATAGAATGGAAAAATAAAAACAATTTCATAGGGAAGTACGTTTTTTTTTTATTAGCACTTGATCAGTGTTGCACTTACATCCTTACATACTTAGTATGCGTGGATAAGCGTGTTGATTCTCCACAAGTGTTACTTGCTTCTTCCGTTGTGCACCTCTATGTCATTTGTGACTTATTTCAATAGATATTAGTAGAGAAGGAGAAAAAGCACATATAGTGAAGTATGTAGAAACAATATATTGCTTTCCCTCTAAACTGCACTTACACTCTGGTAAAAACATATTCACATCAAGTAAAGTCTGTATGGATGGTATCCCGATTAGCTGCAGTGCTTGCTGATCACCTGCTGCGTCGATGGGTTTCACTCAGACTCCGACAGCAGTGTTAATTTGGATTTCTGGGTTATAAGGCACTGAGCTATGGGTTTCTGTAAGGGTCAAATTTCTGTTAATTTCTAATGCGTTTTGTCGGTTAAGCCATCTTCCGCAGGTAATGTTCATTCATGCATACCTAGCAGTTAAATACCCTCTGTGGGCATCCATTTTGCCTCTGGTTGGTTTAGCCTCCTCCCTAGATTTCCCCCTCTCCAATGTGGTCTGACATGTTGTATTCCCTGGAACTTAAGGGATGTTGGGTCACAGTTGTGGTGTAGCCTGTAATGGTTTGACAGACTAGGGGTTTCCTTTTCTATTTTTATGCATACTTACCAACTTTCTGTTGGTGAAATCCGGGAGCCTGCAGAGGAGGTGGGCGTAACAGGGGGGCGGGGCTCCAAGTAGCGTCATTTTGGACCTGCCCCCATGACGTGATGACGCAAAATGCGTCATTTGACAGCGGGGGGCGGGGCCAAACGCCGCGATTCACCGGGAATCGCGGCGTTTGGGACTTAATTCTGCCCACTTCACTAGGAAGTGGGCAGAATTATCCAGATGCGGGGGATTGCCACACTCGCCCGGGAGCCCGGGAGACTCTCGCAAAATGCGGGAGTCTCCCGGATATTTCGGGAGAGTTGGCAAGTCTGTTTTTATGTTTCTAATATGTTCTGCCATCCAGGTTTTCAATTTTCTTCCCATTCTACCTACATATTGTAGGTTACACGGAGAGGTAATCAGATAAATGACGATCATTGTGTCATATATAATGAAGCTTTCCATTGTGTTGTATGTTAGTGTGGGAGGAGTGGAACCCTGTCTGGGGTTTTGTGCCTTTTTGAAAATGGTTTTCGATTTATTTGGTAATATAGTTCTCAATACTTCATCTTTTAGCAATACATGCCAATGTTTTTGTATAATTTTCTTAATTTTTGTAGAGGCTTCTGAATACTGTGTGATGAATGGTGTATTGATCTCCTGTCCCTCACATCCCTGTATTTTTTTAGTTCTGTACTCCAGTAGGGAGATTCTAGCTTTGTTTTTGACTTTCTCATATGCCTGTTCCACCATTTCCTTATTATATTTTTTCTCTATGAATTGATTCTTAAGGATGTTGCCTTGTTCTTCATATGCCTATAATTTTAAACAGTTCCTTCTAATCCTTGTGAATTGCCCCAGTGGTATATTATTCGACCACTGGGGGTGATGGTGACTGGTAGCCAGTATGTAACTGTTGCAGTCTACTGGCTTAAAGTGTGTGGTCGTAAGTATCTTGTTATCCTTAACTGTGATCTCTAGATCCAGATTTTTACTGCTGGTGGAGGTGAACTCTAGGTTTCTGTTGTTGTGAGTTATGTACTCAAGGAATTTGTCCAGTATATCTTGGGTCCCTTTCCATATGAAAATTATATAGTCTATAAATTTCCTCCAGAGGACTAAATTTGCCCCAAATTCCACACTGTTCCAGACAAAGTCGTCTTCCCACCAGCACATGAACTTATTTGTGAAACTTGGCTCTAATTTAGTCCCGATTGCAATCCCTTGCTGCTGCAGATACACATCATTGAAGCAGATGTAATTGTGTGTTAGTATGAATTCTATGCTTTGTGTGATGAAGTTAACTTGGTCCTGTTCCATGCAAATGTGATCTTTCTAGGTAATGCCTTACACTTCCAATCCCCAGTTGGTGGTTTTATGTATGTGTAAAGTGACTATCCAATAATCCTCTTCCCAATTTAGATCCTCTAATACTTTTAGTTTAAGGGTGGTGTCTTTTAAATATGAAGTTTGCTCTTTGACTAAATCTTGCAAAAAATGATTTATATATTGTGACAAGTTTTGGGTCAGTGAATCAATACCTGATACGATGGGCCTCCCTGACGTTTTTTTGTGTATTTTGGGGAGGTGGTAAAATACTGGGAACCTGGGGTGTTCTGCACTGAAAAATTAGTGTTCTTTTTAATTTAGTATCCCTAGACCTTTCTTTAATAGTGTGTTTAGTTTGTGGTTGTATTCCATTGTAGGGATTCCAGAAAGGTGTGTATGCCTCTTCCATGTAGCTTTCAATGTCCTGTATTACTACACCCCCACCTTTATCCGTTGGTTTAATGATGATTTTCTGATTTTTTCACAGTTCTTTTAATGCTTTTAGCTCTGATTTGGTTATATTCAATCTGGTATTTTTAGTTTGTTTAACTTCTAAGGATTTTAGGTTATCCTCCACCATTCTCTGAAATGTTGAGATTAAGTTTCCTTTTACATGGACTGGATAGAAACTGGATTGTAGTTTCAGGGTATAAAGATCTTTAACCACTTCAGTGTTAAGTATGAGTGGAACTTGTCCTCTACATATACATCTAAAGTGTAAGTCCCTCACATTCATAACACTCATGGGCAGGGCCGGTGCAAGGTTGCCCGGCGCCCTAGGCAAAGTTTAAGCTCGTCGCCCCCCTCCCCCCACATAAAAAAATATTTTTTTATTTCACAGCCCCTAACACACTTAGAATTTTTGAAATAAAAATAACTCTTACCTCCTCTTGGCTGGCTAGGATGCAGTTCAGATGTCTGACGCAGCACTGATGTCTGGCGCAGAATGCTGTCCAGGCTTCACTGCTGCCCAGGAGCAAACACAGGATATCTAGAGTGGAGGCTCTAAATGTTAGATTTCAGAACCAAACAAACAAAAAAAAGAAAACATGACATCACTCACCTGTTACAGACTGACATGTACCCGCTGTCCACCAACTTCACTCACACATGCCCATCTGCCCACTAGCTATTCTCACATATGTCACCTATGCCCTTGCATAGCTGCAATTTGTCACGGCACTATTTTAGTACATAGACTCCATAGTCTCTAACTTAAGGACATTTATAAGTGTAATCCCACACTTTCTGTAGCATCCATTCTCCCCCCCCCCCACATATTCTGTAGCATCCATTCTCCCCCCACACACACATTTGCTGTAGCATCCATTCTCCCCCCACACACACATTTACTGTAGCTTCCATTCTCCCCCCCCCACACACTTTCTGTAGCATCCATTCTCCCCCACACACACATTTACTATAGCTTCCATTCTCCCCCCCCACACTTTCTGTAGCATCCATTTGTAACGCCCCCTGCGGGGAAAAGACAGGGACAGACGCAACAGAAAATAACTCACCTTGTAAACGATGGTCACCTCCAATCCGCTTCTGATTTCCCAGCTGCGATCCGATCCCAGCAGATCCGCAGCCGCAGTCACCTCCAATCACGTCCCTCTAAGATAGAGGCAGAGATTACGGCCGTGCCTACCAGGTAAGGGCTGTCCGAGACTACGGCAAAGGACAAGGACACGGTCAGTCCAAGCTCCTTGCCGCCTCCTCACTTTGTTCTTGCCAAGACGCGGGGGACTACAGGCACTGAAGGCCAAGACTAATCCGAGGACTAATCCCGCCTCAAGTGCCTCACACACCTGCCGGTGAGGGCCTAACCGAAAGGGGGAATCGAGCGTGATACTCACCGGGACACTCCCACTTCCGATCCGGTTCTTCTGCACCTTCCCGACTCCTGCGGATGACAAGAACACACAGCCTCCCTCTACGCTCTCCGTGAACTAAGATGGCACCCACAAACTGGACTAACTACAACGGCGACCCGACCCTAACAACGTTCTAATGGTCGGCAACGCAACTAAGTCAAACACTAGGACTAACTAAATGTGGTGCACTAACCGAACTACTAGTTACACGCTACGGGGAACACCAGCCGGTGTTCACAACCTAAACCGGAGGGCGGTTCCTAACCCCCTCACCCAGGTCGTACCAAGAAGCTGCCTTCTTGCTATGGAGTCACACACAGGCCCTAAGTACGGGTTCTTTAAGCCCGGCTGAGGCTCAGTAAAACAGCACACTAACCCGCGGGCCGACTGCCGCACGGAACAGCCGATCGAACTGAACCGCCCGACTGCCTGTACTCGGGTATCTCACACGTGTCCCTACGTCCGGAACCACAGGTCCACCTGCACGGAACCGGCCTTGAGGACCCTTGATCAGAACCACGGCCGCCCCTGGAACTGCCTCAAGGTGTGCTGTACTGCCTCCAACTCACTCAGCCACCCCCTCTGGGTACCAGTGTGACCCCGGGGACCTAAGGGACAGGGAAACTACATGTGTTCTCCCCTGACTATGTGTATGCTGGCACTTACACTTGTCCCCCACAGCACGGGTAGCACAGGAAAACCACAGGAAACAAGAGCCTACCTTTAATGGGGGCCTGACGTCTTGCCCCTGGACACAGTTAGAAAGCACACCAAAATACTGTAATGTAAACTACACTCGCCACACAGACAGAATAAATAGATACAGTATACAGTACCTTGCCCGCTACTTACCCGAACACACCGCTGCTAGCCAACCAGCAGGTTGCTACAGCACCACAGGAGCCTACGCTCGACCGTACCTCCTAACCACGTGTGCTCACCTCACACAGGACCGCGCCTACACTCACAAGACTCTCACGCCTCTACCTCACACCACCAGGGCCTTATGCCCTACACACCATGGGTCTCTGCCCAGCTACACACAGAGCCTTCTGCTCTGACTAATGGGCCTCAGCCCCCTCTCTACCTCAGGGCTCTGAGCCCACTCACTAGGGCCTTATGCCCTACTACCTAGGGGTCCTAGCCCCTGCCTGAGGCCTGTGGCCTCCCTAACTAACTGAGGGCCTTGTGCCCTTAATAACCTACAGGCTACCAGCCTCTAACCAGGCCCTCTGGCCTTCCTATGGCCTCTAGGCCCCTAACTACCTAAGGGCCTTGTGCCCTTGTACCTCTGGGGCTCAGAGTCCCCCTCTCTATCTAACAGGGGCTTGTCCCCTTTTATATCGATATACTAATGGCCTACTGGCAAACTACTTCGTTGGGGCCTAGTGCCCAGGTCCCTGGGCCTTGTGCCCCTACTTTACAGTGCCACGGGCCTTGTGCCCGAATGTGCCCACGGGCCTAGTGCCCGAACTTAACGTTGAGTATACTTACCTGCTCTGCGCAGGATACTCAACTTGACACGCCGTCTTCTTCCTTTCTTCTCCGGGTCTTCCAGACCCTCCAGCCGGCGGCGCCTCTTCTCCGCTTCGGCGCTGGGTCTCCAGTTGCAGCTGGGGCGGGGGCGCTCTCAGCCCTGACAAGGGCTCCCCGCCGGCGATCTCCGCTCCGGCGGCTTGCTTGGAGTCTTCTGGCGGCAGGGTAGCTCACGGCCCTTACAAGGGCCCCCTGCCGCCGCTGCCGCTGGTCTTCTTGCTGGACGTCTTGCAGAGACGTCCTCTCTCTTCTCCGCCGACGGACTTCTGCCAAAATGGCGCCACCCGGCGACTTATATAGTCGCCGGCGTGACGTCATCCGCCGGCGCGAGCGCTGATTGGCTCGCGTCGGCGCCAATCTTTTGAATGGCCGGGCGCGAGCCGCGATTGGCTCGCGCATCCGGCCGCTGATTGGCCAGCGGGGAAAGATGAGCCCTGATTGGCTCATCCTTCCCCCGCGCACAGGACCTGCAAGAAAGAAGTTATACTCACCGCCGCTGGATCGATGGACGGGTAAGTTCTTCTTCTCTTCTTTCTTGTAGCTGGGCACCATCGGGGACCTCTTCAGCCCCTCCAGGGGCACAGCGCTGCCGGACATCTTCGCCCTCTTCACGGGCACCGGCTCCGGCGTCTTCTGTCCCTCCACATTTCCGCCGCCTTTTTCCATTGTGGTCCCCACAATCAACGTCTTCTCCTCTACGTCCACCTCCAAGGGTCGCTTACCGGCATCCCTGACTTGCGTCCACCGGGTCCTTCGCGGTAAAGCCCTCTCGCGCAGGATCCACACCATCCTGGCAACTTCCTCGCCCGAAGTCGGTATCCAGGGAGTCTCTTCCTCGGCGCATGCCGGAACCTCCCATCCGTCCGATACCTCCTCGGTTGTGCGGGAAGCTTCTTCAGAAGGTGACAACATCCACCACTCTCCAGCTGCGCTCTCTAAAGTACAGTCTTCGTCAGGCAGTACTTCTTCAGCAGCTCTCTCTTCCGGGGTACTGATGGCTTCCATCCTCTCAGGTACCACCGGGCAGATATCTTCACATGTCTCCGGACACAGCGTTGCCCCGTGGAGGGTCTGCTCAGTTCTCCCTTCGTCTTCAGGGACCAACTCTTCCACAGCCACGGACAAGTCGTCTGACGTATCCGACGTCTCCAATACCCCGGCTCCAGCATCCGGCTGACACGGGTATTCCTGTCGCGAATCTTGCTTGGACGAGACGATCTCCTGCGATCCAACAGTCAGCAGGCTCTGCCGATCCTTCCCTCCAGATTCCGACTTCTCTTGAGACCATGGATGAAAGGCTTCCTCGTCCTTCCACTCGAAGACTTCTACGTCTTCCCATTCATCGGAGACTTCTTCGTCCTCCCATTCATCAAAGAGCTCCTCGGCAACTGGGCACTGGTATGCGAAGTGTCCAGGCAACCCACACTTCCAGCACAGCATTTCTTCCACCGGTTGCCGTTTAGTACCTTTGTTCTTCTTCTTCCTTGTCTCACAACGTTCCAGGATTTGCTTCGTGAACGCTGCCACTTCGTCACGAGAGATGACACAGCTGTATCCCTCGTACAGCGGAATGATCCCCCGATGAGCCATCGTTGATCCTGCCGACTACGCCAAAATGTAACGCCCCCTGCGGGGAAAAGACAGGGACAGACGCAACAGAAAATAACTCACCTTGTAAACGATGGTCACCTCCAATCCGCTTCTGATTTCCCAGCTGCGATCCGATCCCAGCAGATCCGCAGCCGCAGTCACCTCCAATCACGTCCCTCTAAGATAGAGGCAGAGATTACGGCCGTGCCTACCAGGTAAGGGCTGTCCGAGACTACGGCAAAGGACAAGGACACGGTCAGTCCAAGCTCCTTGCCGCCTCCTCACTTTGTTCTTGCCAAGACGCGGGGGACTACAGGCACTGAAGGCCAAGACTAATCCGAGGACTAATCCCGCCTCAAGTGCCTCACACACCTGCCGGTGAGGGCCTAACCGAAAGGGGGAATCGAGCGTGATACTCACCGGGACACTCCCACTTCCGATCCGGTTCTTCTGCACCTTCCCGACTCCTGCGGATGACAAGAACACACAGCCTCCCTCTACGCTCTCCGTGAACTAAGATGGCACCCACAAACTGGACTAACTACAACGGCGACCCGACCCTAACAACGTTCTAATGGTCGGCAACGCAACTAAGTCAAACACTAGGACTAACTAAATGTGGTGCACTAACCGAACTACTAGTTACACGCTACGGGGAACACCAGCCGGTGTTCACAGCCTAAACCGGAGGGCGGTTCCTAACCCCCTCACCCAGGTCGTACCAAGAAGCTGCCTTCTTGCTATGGAGTCACACACAGGCCCTAAGTACGGGTTCTTTAAGCCCGGCTGAGGCTCAGTAAAACAGCACACTAACCCGCGGGCCGACTGCCGCACGGAACAGCCGATCGAACTGAACCGCCCGACTGCCTGTACTCGGGTATCTCACACGTGTCCCTACGTCCGGAACCACAGGTCCACCTGCACGGAACCGGCCTTGAGGACCCTTGATCAGAACCACGGCCGCCCCTGGAACTGCCTCAAGGTGTGCTGTACTGCCTCCAACTCACTCAGCCACCCCCTCTGGGTACCAGTGTGACCCCGGGGACCTAAGGGACAGGGAAACTACATGTGTTCTCCCCTGACTATGTGTATGCTGGTACTTACACTTGTCCCCCACAGCACGGGTAGCACAGGAAAACCACAGGAAACAAGAGCCTACCTTTAATGGGGGCCTGACGTCTTGCCCCTGGACACAGTTAGAAAGCACACCAAAATACTGTAATGTAAACTACACTCGCCACACAGACAGAATAAATAGATACAGTATACAGTACCTTGCCCGCTACTTACCCGAACACACCGCTGCTAGCCAACCAGCAGGTTGCTACAGCACCACAGGAGCCTACGCTCGACCGTACCTCCTAACCACGTGTGCTCACCTCACACAGGACCGCGCCTACACTCACAAGACTCTCACGCCTCTACCTCACACCACCAGGGCCTTATGCCCTACACACCATGGGTCTCTGCCCAGCTACACACAGAGCCTTCTGCTCTGACTAATGGGCCTCAGCCCCCTCTCTACCTCAGGGCTCTGAGCCCACTCACTAGGGCCTTATGCCCTACTACCTAGGGGTCCTAGCCCCTGCCTGAGGCCTGTGGCCTCCCTAACTAACTGAGGGCCTTGTGCCCTTAATAACCTACAGGCTACCAGCCTCTAACCAGGCCCTCTGGCCTTCCTATGGCCTCTAGGCCCCTAACTACCTAAGGGCCTTGTGCACTTGTACCTCTGGGGCTCAGAGTCCCCCTCTCTATCTAACAGGGGCTTGTCCCCTTTTATATCGATATACTAATGGCCTACTGGCCCACTACTTCGTTGGGGCCTAGTGCCCAGGTCCCTGGGCCTTGTGCCCCTACTTTACAGTGCCACGGGCCTTGTGCCCGAATGTGCCCACGGGCCTAGTGCCCGAACTTAACGTTGAGTATACTTACCTGCTCTGCGCAGGATACTCAACTTGACACGCCGTCTTCTTCCTTTCTTCTCCGGGTCTTCCAGACCCTCCAGCCGGCGGCGCCTCTTCTCCGCTTCGGCGCTGGGTCTCCAGTTGCAGCTGGGGCGGGGGCGCTCTCAGCCCTGACAAGGGCTCCCCGCCGGCGATCTCCGCTCCGGCGGCTTGCTTGGAGTCTTCTGGCGGCAGGGTAGCTCACGGCCCTTACAAGGGCCCCCTGCCGCCGCTGCCGCTGGTCTTCTTGCTGGACGTCTTGCAGAGACGTCCTCTCTCTTCTCCGCCGACGGACTTCTGCCAAAATGGCGCCACCCGGCGACTTATATAGTCGCCGGCGTGACGTCATCCGCCGGCGCGAGCGCTGATTGGCTCGCGTCGGCGCCAATCTTTTGAATGGCCGGGCGCGAACCGCGATTGGCTCGCGCATCCGGCCGCTGATTGGCCAGCGGGGAAAGATGAGCCCTGATTGGCTCATCCTTCCCCCGCGCACAGGACCTGCAAGAAAGAAGTTATACTCACCGCCGCTGGATCGATGGACGGGTAAGTTCTTCTTCTCTTCTTTCTTGTAGCTGGGCACCATCGGGGACCTCTTCAGCCCCTCCAGGGGCACAGCGCTGCCGGACATCTTCGCCCTCTTCACGGGCACCGGCTCCGGCGTCTTCTGTCCCTCCACACATTCTCCCCCCCCCACATATTCTGTAGCATCCATTCTCCCCCCCCCCACACTTTCTGTAGCATCCATTCTCCCCCCCCACATATTCTGTAGCATCCATTCTCCCCCCCCCCCACACTTTCTGTAGCATCCATTCTCCCCCCACACACACATTTACTGTTGCTTCCATTCTCCCCCCCCCACACACTTTCTGTAGCATCCATTCTCTCCCCCACACACACACATTTACTGTAGCTCCATTCTCCCCCCCCCACATATTCTGTAGCATCCATTTTCTCCCCCACACACACATTTACTGTAGCATCCATTCTCCCCCCCCCCCACATATTCTGTAGCATCCATTCTCCCCCCCACATATTCTGTAGCATCCATTCTCCCCCCACACACACATTTACTGTAGCATCCATTCTCCCCCCACACACACATTTACTGTAGCTTCCATTCTCCCCCCCCCCCCACACACTTTCTGTAGCATCCATTCTCCCCTACACACACATTTACTGTAGCTTCCATTCTCCCCCCCCCACACTTTCTGTAGCATCCATTCTCCCCCCCCCACATATTCTGTAGCATCCATTCTCCCCCCCCCACACTTTCTGTAGCATCCATTCTCCCCCCCCCACATATTCTGTAGCATCCATTCTCCCCCCCCCCACACTTTCTGTAGCATCCATTCTCCCCCCACACACACATTTACTGTAGCTTCCATTCTCCCCCCCCCACACACTTTCTGTAGCATCCATTCTCTCCCCCACACACACACATTTACTGTAGCATCCATTCTCCCCCCCCCCACATATTCTGTAGCATCCATTTTCTCCCCCACACACACATTTACTGTAGCATCCATTCTCCCCCCCCCCACATATTCTGTAGCATCCATTCTCCCCCCCACATATTCTGTAGCATCCATTCTCCCCCCCCCACACTTTCTGTAGCATCCATTCTCCCCCACACACACATTTACTGTAGCTTCCATTCTCCCCCCCCACACTTTCTGTAGCTTCCATTATCCCCCCACCACACACATTTTATGTAGCTTCCATTCTCCCCCCCCCCACACACTTTCTGTAGCATCCATTCTCTCCCCCACACACACACATTTACTGTAGCATCCATTCTCCCCCCCCCCCACGTATTCTGTAGCATCCATTTTCTCCCCCACACACACATTTACTGTAGCATCCATTCTCCCCCCCACATATTCTGTAGCATCCATTCTCCCCCCCCCCCACACTTTCTGTAGCATCCATTCTCGCC
Organism: Mixophyes fleayi; assembly: GCF_038048845.1. NCBI lineage: Eukaryota > Metazoa > Chordata > Amphibia > Anura > Limnodynastidae > Mixophyes > Mixophyes fleayi. The sequence continues at coordinate 262,923,786 of NC_134403.1, forward strand.
CACACACACATTTACTGTGGCATCCATTATCCCCCCCCCCCCCACATATTCTGTAGCTTCCATTATCCCCCCACCACACACATTTTATGTAGCATTCATTCTCCCTCTTCCCCTTTTTACTGTAGCATCCACTCCTCCTCCCCCCTCGGTTCTCTGCAGCATACTTCTGTCACCCTCCCCTCCGTTTCTCTGTTCCATACTTTCACTACCTCTCCCCCTTTTCTGTACTCACCTTCACTTTTCTTCCATTCTCTTCTCCGCCTCTTGTTTCTTGCTTCTTTCCTCTCTCTTTACTTCTGTCAGACTCCTGTCGGCTCTCTACACTGGCAGCGTCGTGACGTCACGACGCTGCCAGGCGCCAGGCACATTTGAAAATGCGGTGCTGCTTACAGTGCAGCACCGCTTAGGTCTACAGGACTACTATATTGCGGGCGGACGATCCGCCCGGCGGCGATCGCGCCGCCCGCTTAAAATGAACTTATTCATAATTGTTTTTTTAATAATCAGTCTCCTCGGCCACAGTGCCGCCCCCCAGAGGCCGGCGCCCTAGGCAGCTGCCTAAGGCTGCCTAATGGTAGCGCCGGCCCTGCTCATGGGGTTAAAAATGTAAAAATATCACTTAGTACAACAGGAAAGATGAGTGAAGGCCAGGAGAAGAGGCGGAAAATGATGACATCAGTCATCCTTTTTCAAATGTTGTGCCCCCTTAATAGTTATAATAGTATGGTGCTATTGATCACCAGACAATAGCACCATACAATACAGAAAGCGTTAAGAAATCCAGTGATGGGGGGGTGTGGTTATAATTCCCATATCTCATCTGGCTTCAAAATAAACTCAGGATACCCTCATGCAATGAGTTGTCTAGTTGTTAAAATGTTATGCCTTGCTGTGCTGCTCATATTATTCCCAATCCCTTGCATTGTATGCATTTTATTGAAAACAGTTAAAACTAGCAAAACAAATGCAATATCAATTTATCATCAAAACCTATGAGTAAACTCCTGCTCTTTGCTGTTTTGAAAAGGTGGATTAATGCCAAAGCAAGAACCACCATATATTTATTGGTGGAGTTTAAAAAAAGTCTTCTGAAAAAACAAGGCAATTTGTGTGGATGCTGCATAAACAAATTACTGATATTGAAATGTGACCAACCCCAAAAAATGCCAAACAGGCTAAGCACAGGGCTGAGAAAAGTCACAGTGACCTCAGAGTTTAGGAGCCTATTTATGAACCTCTATGGAGACTTCGAAAATGCCCTATTTATCGAGCTTGACCTCGACAGCTAACGCCATCTGAAGATGGCGTTAGGGATTCTATCCTATGGGGAGTGTCACGATAATGACTTTGAGGATGATATTGGCACTACTAGACAGGGCGGCGTGGAGTCTAACGCACCAGGGACCCCCGCAAGGAGGTATGGCCTTGACTGCGTGAGGTGCGCAGGTTGCGGTTCTCCCAGCTAGTTAACAGTGCAGCGGATAGTTGTACGGTCTGGGTCGGGTGTCAATCGATAGCGCAGTATTCAAGGGTGATTCAGAGAGAGCGGTCAGGAACAAGCTGGGAGTCAGAAACCAAAGGACAATAATAGGAGCAAAGGAGCAGGAAAAAGCATGCTGGAGTAGGTGAAACCAATACTCTGGCCCAGACATATGGGAGGAGGTGCCTTATAACCCCTAAACTGGCCCTTGATTGGTGGAGGAGAATAGTGGTGGTCAGGAGCGCTTGACCACCGACAAAACCAAGTGAAGAAGCGTCCCATTGCTGAGCAACGGTAAGCGAGTTAGTATGCACATGCGCGCCCGGCGGACCCGGAAGTACATCCCGTTGCTAGGCAATGGGACGGGAACTGCTCCGAGCGTCAGGCGTCATTCCCCAGCACCTATGCACTGTGCGGGGACGGTGCATGACAGGGAGAGCATCGCAGCAGAAGGATCTTTGGATCCCTTCCTGGTAGGCTTTGTGCGCCTCACCTCCTTCCCATTGCAAATTGCATATGTGGTGCCCCAAAACCCTGTTAAACAGCACAGACTAAGTGCATAAACGCTTTTAAAATGCAGGGCTACAAGGGGTTACTAGAGGCTGAGGAAGACACAGTGGGAATGACAGTTGACAGTTGACAGTTGAACTGAAAGTACGTACCCAGGAGGATGTGCAGGAAGGAGGAGTGTGTGATATAGCAACAAGAAAGGGGAAGCTGACATGAGAGACTGATCTGCTGCTGGAATTGGTGACATTGCCAGCACACACGGCTGGAGAACGGCTGGAGACACACAGTGGGGCGTCCAACACAGTTTCCTACACTGACCTATCCCATATTATATATGGTACTAGCTGCTAGATGTAAACCCCTATACATGGGAGGTGAGTGCATCTGATTTTAACTGCATTTTAATGGTGTTTAAAGCATATAGGTCAGTGTAGGACCTGCACATAATGAGGTTCCCTTGACGTTGGGATGCAGGCTTAAATCTTTTGATCAAAATATGAACTAATGTTTTTGTTTTGCTAGACACACACAGATATGCAGTGAAAAGGATAAGCACTGACAACTGTTTTTTTGTTTTGTATACATATATGGGCATTTATATTGCCATGCAGCTGGTACCACATACAATATGGGCTATACCGAGCGTGGGCTTATTGCCAAGCAGCTGGTACCATATATAATGTGGGATATACCAAGCGCGGGCTTATATTTCAATATCCTTACATACAAATGGTATACTCGCCGCACCGTCTAACTTCTTACGAAATTCCTCATCATATAAACTCCATAACTTATCCCCACAAGCTGTCTGCATTTTGTGAATCATATGCATGTACTTTAAAATGTCCTGATGCTCATTAGGTCTGGTCAACAAATATGCTGAAGCAAAAACTAGAAATCCCGCTGTCCAGTTATCATAAGATTTAACAGCGTCATCAATAGCTCCATCTGTTATGTACTTGCCCTTACAATAGCCCTTATCCAAGATGGCCGGGACTGTCTCATGAAGATTCCATCTTGGATCCCATTTCCTGTTTGGGCCTAGAAAAGGCACTTCCTGTTATGAAGCCTTTGCACGAGTATTGTGTTTGTATCTGAACCAGATGCTTCCAAAGAACCTTGCCTCCTTGTGATTTGGACTACAAGTACTTGATACTTCCACCAGACCTTTATACTCTTGTTACTTTGGACTTTATTTGTTGGACACTGAAGATTTATTTGTATACCAAAATAAATCCTTTTGAATTCAGAAATACCTAGCTATTCGGGTTCGTTTGTGATACCAGAAGTGTGACACCATCCTTCATTTTTGCCTGCGCCAGCTTAGCCTTTCCCTGGTCCGTAATGCTAAAAACGTCAACATAAATGCCCTGATTAATCTTCTGTCGTGCACTGTCATGTAGGCTCCTTAATATAGCAGTGTTAGCACATCTGACCATGTCTTCACCTGAGGGAACCTTTTGTATCTTGTTGGCCTTCTGTCCCTTTTTACCTCGTCTCAAATGTGTGTGTACAAACTGCATGAATTTCCTATGCTCGTGATCCGAATCCGAGGAATCTTCGTCCATCAGAGTTCGGCCATCCACATGAGACAAGTTTTCATACTCACCTAGCGCCTGCACACCAGAAACTTCTGCCACCTCCTCCGAAGCTCCTGCAACTGAAGCCTGATCACCTAGAACAGCTGTAATATTCTGTCTCCTGGAGACCGCATCGTTCCCACCGAGCTGTGCATCTGGAGACAAGATAACGTTAGAACAAGCATTTTCTGTCAAGCCCACAACCACTGGTCTACTACTCCCTACATTAGCTTGGTCAGTGAAAAAAAAGAGGAGTCCCCTGACTGTCATCTGTCCTTCTTCCTCTGCTCATTGCTTGATAAGGTTAATGAAGCCATAGTAGAGGAAGAATCAATAACCACATTAGAAAAAGGGGGCTGTGAAACGGTTTTGGCCGGCCGCTAAATTAAAGGGAAATTGTGGAACCTCGTGCAACTGAATCCCCGGGCCCCTTGTGTATGCAACCTGCCCCACTGGGAAGGATGCAGGTCATGCTTGTGATTGAAAACTCGTAACATTATAAGGAAAAAAGGGTTTGTCCCCCATAATGAAAACTCTGAGATTGGTACATAGGGTGAAGTTGGGAATTAACCGGGGGAATAAAAGGGGCAGGGGAAAAGGGGTAAAGGGTAGGAGACATGGAAGAAAAAGGCTGGTTAAACCACTACTCTTGTGTAGGATTCTGAAATCCTTGAAAGAATTGTGACTGTGGGGGAAAGGGGGAGAACATCCAGTGCCTCACCAACAGGTGCCGAGATATGCAGCGGGGAGGGTGGGTGGTTGCCATGTCTAGCAGTGGCGGCGGCCGAGCGACCCCTGCCACTGCTCTGTGATGGAGGTCTGGAACGGCGCATAGAACGAGGGATCAGAGATCCCCCGTCCGGCGTCAAGAATCCTCCTGTCAGCTCGTCCGCGGATAGGGGCAGTAGAAAAGTGAAGGGGGGCGGGGGAATGCAAGAGGGGGGGGGGGGACTCTCGCAGCCTTGCCGGAGCAAGGGAATTACGGCGGGGTTGGGTCGTGGTGGGTTACTGGGCTGATGGCCAGGGAACCAAATTAGGGGAATAATAGAAAGAGCAGAGGAAAGAAAAAGGGAATGGGAACTTTCAGGGTTGAGGGGAAGAGAAAGTGACAGAAAAATTAAAGGTAAGGAATGAATAAGGACAAAGAAAATAACAGGGACAAAATAAAGGTTTGAAACACGTAAGGTGTGTGAATTAGAAACAGGTAATTAAAATAAACTTAGTCTTAGTCTACACAGGTCTGTCCTCTGGAAATCCTGAAGAGAAGAGAAAAACTCAGTGATCATTATATAAGCAATGAAACCCCTCCCCCTAAATCTCATAGGCTAATTCAAATTTCTGGGAAAAGTTTAGCCCAAAGTTTAACAGGGAAGTGCTATGGTAAAAATGCAAGTCTGATGTTTAAAAGCATTCATACCCATTTGGGTCCTCATTTTACCTTAAGGTACAGCTTTTGGTGACTATATAATTACTCCTTGTTTATGAAGACATTTCAAATAATAGTTTACTTCACACATCAGTTCCACAAATTATAATTTGCATACATGTCAAACGAAATTTCATCATTAGACAAGGACCTGAATTTTGACATATGCTTGAAAAAACAATCATAAGACCATTACATACTGACACCAAAAGAGAAATATGTGCTTACCAGAACATATATATCTTTATACGGCATGACTATTGATCTTTATGCACTAGTGTGCTGTTACTCCGAACAAATTGATATTGCAGCCAGCAGACATTGTATATATTGGAGATGTGTGCTGACCCTCGTGTTTCGGTTTAGAAACTGGTGTCAATTCTAAACCAACTTCGTGTTTTGAATTTGCTACCAGTTTTGTTTTTGTTTTTGGATCTGGATTTAATTAAAAACTGTGAAAAATAGGCAAAATAATGTCATTTTGAGTTGTTTTTGCTTCTATATTACTATTTACAGCATTAACATTCATTCACAGTAATTTCCAGGCTATTCTCTAATGATTCCTTCACTTTGGTCCAATCTTGACCAAAGTCTGCATTGATCTTACTGCCTAAAATTAGTCACCGAGTAGTGATAAAAATATATAGCACACATACATGGCAGTTTAATTAAAGATCCAATCCCTAGACTAAGGGACATCATAGATGATCTGTCAGCCTTGCAAAAAAATGCTAATTGTTACTTAATTTAATGGTGCTATATAAATAAATTTGGATGATGATAGACAAAGGTAGAGTGCACTCATAAAAAAACCTTCAAAGAAAAATTCATACAATAACTAAGGGACGTAACAGAGCACCCATCATAGACACTTATGCTACAAAAACAGGCAGCGTTCATTGGATAGACAGTGGTAGAATACAGTTAGACATTGATAAAACTAAATAGACTAAGTTGGCCTGCACCTTCATCTATTTATTTACTATGTACTTATTGTTGGGCAGAGTATACACAGGGAGCCAGTAGCAGAGCTTTCATACACCTTGTTATACTATAAGTGCTTGTTATGGTATGGGTAAGGTAAATCTGACTGAAAAGAAATTAGTATGTGCTGTTATGCTGTCCTTATGACTAAAACAAGGGGACTCATCACTCATATATATATTGCCAAGTATATAAAAATGTAATGTATAATATAAGTCATGTATATGAAAACTAAATGTATATAAATATGAAATGTAAAAATAATACATATATTAGTGAAGTGTAAAAATAATATGTTCTCACAAGTGAGTATGTATAACTCACTTTGATGCAGATTTGGTTGGCAAACATCTGTATTGACAAGACAATGCTATTAAATTTGAAAGTCCCAATTCTGATTAATTAAGAGACTGAATTTGACATAGTAGTCATCCAACCAGCAGTCAGTTGACAGTTGGAAGTTGGCAGCACTAGTAACATGCTGAAAACAGTTAAGCATTGCAATGAGTTACAAAAAGCCCCACAAAAAAGGGAATTTTGGTGCAAGAATATAACAAAGACTTCAGAAGATTCTTGGGGAAAAGTGGAGGAGCCAAAATCATGCAAGATGACAATGTCCTTGGAGCCAATAATGTTTAAAAGGTGTCGAAGTCAGCAAATTGGATGAAGTCATTTCAATTAATATCGAGCAAACTTGGTTGTCTTTGTCTGAAAAGATGCGTAGAGCACGCTACGGTGGGGAAGGGCGTATCCAGCCGTACACGTGGTAATAACAGTTTTTTACATTTTTACACACATTCGCACAAACACACACATTTGTAATTAGTACACATTAATTGTAGCTGCAACACATAGTTATTTATGTCAAAATATTGTAGTATTTATGTTTAATATTCTAAGTTATATGCATGTTAGTAAAACATATGGTTCAGATTATAGGAAATGTGTCATGTCTGGTATCATTTTAATTCCCTATTCATCAGCAGTTGTCCGGTTCATTTGCCGAAGAGATCGCACATTGCATACTCTAGTTAGTGATGTTAGGGAATAAATGTTTAAAGTGATACTGACTATAAAGTGCTAATAGACTAGTTGAGACTGGATTCTTGGCGGGAAAGTCAGAGCACATCCCCTGGAGAGATGACCCCCACCTTTGGATATTTTGGTTTGAACTGGCCTATGACCTGCAGTACACTGGACCTTCCTGAAACCTGGACCAATAGAAGCAAGCCACATCATCTGCATTGTTTTACTGTATTTCTGACTTCATATAAGCAGGGGCTCTTTATCTAGTGACCAGTCTTCTTTGACCACAGACTTCAGACCTGAATGACTGTTCACTGGATCCAGGGCGCCTGCGATAAGTAACGGCTGTACTTATTATTATTATTTCGCTTGAATTATTCTGCTACTTTTTGAGAATAAATATTTGTGCGTTGGAAACACAAATCGAGATTCGACAATCGTTATTGGATAGCGACAAAACGTGCATAACAATTTGGGGGCTCACGGCGGAAGTTATGCTACCGGACGATACGCAAGACCAACGGATTTCAGTTCCCCAACAAAGGGTGGAGACGCGTCATATACGGGTAAGAACGCAATGTGTTTAAAAAATGTTTATCATTCTGTGTTGTGAAACCGAATGTCCGTTTTTGCATAATCTAAGGAGCGCTAACTTGAATCTAGGGACAAAAGAGAAAACTGTTTCTTTTTATTGTCATTTTGCGTTTTAAATGTATTGCATTGCTTAGCATATGTGTATTTTCTGCCTAGCGTATGTGTACTTCCAGTAGATTTGCCACGTGTTTAAACAATCGTTTTTATAGTTTGTTATACAAGCATAGTATAATCACTTGTTAAAACCTCTGAAACGTTATTACTATTGTTGGGAACTTGATTTTCTGCGCAGAAAACTAAAGTGTATGTGTGTGTTGATTTTGAAGTGAAAGTTGATTTACTGTTGAAAAGACAGGGATATCGGTTGCCGTCTGACGAGGCGGGCTGGACAACCGAGGTTAAGTATACACGGCAGGTATACTGGCAGCAAAAGCTCTATTAAAAGAGGCTTTTGAAACTTTCTTCCCAATAATAATCGCAAAGTTTAGCGCTAATTAATATCGCTAAGCGGTGCGATCGGACCGCATGGTGTATTGTGCAACCGTGCTTGTGACTTGGGTTGAACGGCTGGAGGAATTACGCTGGTAAGGCGGGTAAACTCCGATGCTACCAGTTCAGTAATATACTCAACAGATTTTGTGGTGGAGACAGGATATCGAGGAGCTGATAGCCCTGTGGCCCACAGTGATATTTCTGGGTTAGAAGGTTTGTGTGGGTGTAGCCTGTGAAACCGTCCACAAATAAATAAATAAAAAAAAAATTCTCTAGTTGGTTCTGTTTAAAAGGAGAACAGGTAAAAAGGCCCTGTTTGCGTACCGAGGAGGTTGATGTTGTGCTGCCTAAGGAAGGACCAATTGGTTCGGCGAGCTTCCGTATGTTTAAAAAGTATGGTGCATACGCAACAGGGAATTGCGATAAATGGGTCAAGATGACCCGGGAGTGTGTGAAACCTTTCCCAAACATAGGTAGTTTCGAGTCAGAGGTGTTAAATAATGTTAGAGATAAAGTGCGGTTGATTAAATCAACAAAAACGAGAATTAAACATGATAGTTGTTTAAAATTGTGGCAACAAGAAGGGTACACGTGGCAAGGAAGTGCGTGCTCAGCGGAAGTAAGCATACCGGAAATAAGCGTTCCGGAAGCGTGCGTTGCAAAGCATGGAGAACTGAGCGCTAGTGGGCCCCCGACAAATGTGGTCGGGCGGTAAGTACAGCCAATACCAAAAATGTAAAAACTGTAACTAGTAACTTGTATGTTGTTTTAAGTAATGTTAAAAGTAATGTTTCAGGACAAAGAAAAGGAACGATCCCACCAGCAGGGGCAGCGGCAGAAAGTGGTGAGAATAATATAAAGGTTAACACAGGGGGAGACATCCATTGTACTGCAACAGCAATTCCAACAATTAGTTCAGAATGTAGTGATTTGGTAGGCTTACATCCTGTCCACACAACAGCAGTTCCCAATGGGGAGATGGACAGAGATGGTGAAGTTCCCTTAAAACATGTAGCAAAGCATGATCCATGGACTAGGTCTGAAATGTTTTCAGTTTTGTCTGATTTCCCTGATCCTAGAAAAGATTTGGCCAAATGTCAGAAGTTTATTAGATATTATGGTAATATGTACGAGCCAACTAATAACGATTGGCGAGTAATATTGCAGACTTGTCTTCCTCTCAATACTGATAAACAAAAGTTTATTAAGGATTGTATGTTGGAGGAGGATAGATCTTCAACAGAGGGCGATAACCTTGAAAATATTAACCACATAATTTCTCAGTTGGACATATACTTTCCTATGGTAGTGGAATGGAGTAAATTTTTTACTATCAAACAAAAGGACAGTGAAAATGCAACAGACTATTTTTGCAGGGCTCTAATAGCGATGGCCAAATATACTGGGGTATCAAACATAAAGGATAATGTACACTACAGGGAGGTTGCTGTTACAGTTCTAATGGATAGCCTCAGGGAAAACTTGAAAAGAAGGGTGCAAGCTTCATTACCAAACTGGAAAGGAATCAATGTAATTGCTCTCAGGGAGTCAGCTATAGGACATGATAGAAGTATAAATAAACAGAAAGAGACACTAAGTGATAGGGTAATGATGGTAAGTATCCCCGCACTAGAGGGACTGCACACATGACCACCAGTATACAACCCACATAACAAGAAACATAAAATAATCAAGTGTTTCAACTGTAACGAAGAAGGACATTTCATGAGAGATTGTAAAAAGGAAAGACAGAATACACATAGGGGTGGGTCACGTAGATATCATCCAAGGAGGAATTCACATAGACTAGAAGACTCACACCTGCCCGCGCATGTTATAGCAGCAAATGCTGCGCGGGAAAGCGATAGCCAGCGCTAGGTGTCAGGTCACACCTATAGTCCTGCAACCAGGCGTGGTAAATGTTAAACTGTGGTAAGTATTAGTGTGCAGGTTACTGATTTAAAAGGTATACTTTGTTGATTTTGCTTGTTTGTTTTATGTTGTCACATGCTTGCTTTTCTGATCGCTGGCCGATGGTAAAGAATGGACTTAGTGTTTAAAGGGGTGGGATAGAGAAATAGAAAAATTACTCTTGAAAGACTAATTAACAATGGATCATTGGAACACTCTTTGTTTTAGGCTGCAGTGACTCATGATAATTTGTTTGGCTGAGAATCATTATCCAAAATTGAAGTATGTACATACTTTGCTCCAAAATATCGTTTTATGTATTATGATGAGTCATCAAGAGTTAATTTTTTACATTTCTCCGTCATAAGTCAGGAAGTCCGTCGCAAAGGTATGTAGTCAGTGTGATACCGAGTTCTTAATGAATAAATGACGGACGACACTGGATTGCACGGTTGATGTAAGACCCCCTAGTCAAGTATAGGGAGGGGTCATAGTTTAGCAAATAGCTAAGGGGATTAGTGGAATGAATACAGCCATTTTCCCATAGAGTCCAATCCAGCTGTCATTTTTGCTGTAAAATCTCCCTTTCTGCATGTATGTTTGTTTTCAAACCCTTGTATTCAAATCTTTGTATTCCTATTATTCATTGCTTTCTTATTTCTCATTCTTTACATCTATGCTAGTTTCTCTCTATCTTTCTCTCTCTCTCTCTCTCTCTCTCTCTGCTCTTATATAGAGATACGAAAAGACATAGACACAGTCTCATTAATGGGGCTAAGACATACTTTTTTTACATAAGACAAACTCAGGGATATACACACTAGATTGACATGAGTTACAGAAACAGTCAGGGGTTTGGTGTTATGTGTATAGAAGCTGCTAATGTTAAGCAGAAAGTTTTTTTGTGTGGAAATACGAGTCATGTTTTATAGATTGCATATCTGTTTTGTTTTTTTCGTGTTTTATGCCTCCTGTACAAAAATGTGCCTTTATATGTATGCACAAAGGGTGGATAGTAGATTGCTGGAGGTTAGACATACAGATATGCATCTCTGTGTAGAACATTGGAATAGGATTTTTACCACAAGATATGACATAATGTGAAACCCTAGAAAATGTAGAATTTTCGTGTTTTATATTTTTTCACTGTTAGACAGACATGTACTGGATACTGTTATATTTGAAGAAAGTGTTATTGAAATAGACCCCTTTGTCTTTCTCACTTAGTCAAGTAGCTGAATGTGAGGTACTGAGAATGGCATGTGAGTTGGCAGAGGGAAAATCGATTGATATACATTGGTCTTCAGCATTTTTCTAGTCTAGGGGGCGACGTTGAGTTGACTAAAAAAATCTTTTATAGCAATACCAGCACATGAGTAGGAAACTACATAGAGGACTTTACACAGTGACACAGTTACCAACTGAAGTAGCTGCTAGTAAAGTCCACACTTACACACACACGACCATGCATGGCTGTCACACCAGGGCGAACATAGTTGTCCAATAGACAGCAGGGTTTTTATGTGACAGCTGACAAATTTATGTTTTGTTTTGTTTTTTGTTGTATTGTTTTTGTTTTAAAATGTGAACATACACACACACATGCACGCATACACATATTGGTTAATATATGAAGATTTGGGTTGCCTGAAGAATAAACTGTTTGTAAGGTGAAGAGATGTGGCTAGGAGTCTGGCGGACCCTGGAGAGATGGACAAGGTGGACCAGTAGCTCCCAGAGTGTATCTTCCAGACCTAGCGGAGGCAGCACATAGTCTGGCTCAGATGGGTACAGAAGGTATGCGCATGCTGGTAAGAGCATATTTTGGTGCACCAGACATTTTTTTCTCAAGCTAGTAGGACGGCAACGTCCTATCTTGATTAAGAGAATGTCAGGAAAATGATACCAATAGAGCCATCCCATATCCCTCCTGCAGATGGGTTTTTCTCCAGGTAAAACAAATCCATGTCATCCAATTACCACCATGTAGGATCCTCAAGTATACACTGGTGTACCAATGAAAAATGTCTGGGTCAAGGTGTATTGAAATGTGTCTAATGTATTACTGTGTCATACTCAGAGCTTTTGTTATTCAATGTGGTAGCCCTAGAGTTATAATAGGTGATAGGGGTATTCATGTTATTGATAATAAATGCATAATGTATGAGTAGTGGTAACAAATTACGTACTTCCGATTAGCCACAAACCAGTGTGAACATAAAGTAACGGTACTAGGTAGAACGAATTGAATAGAAGGAGAGTTGGAACTTGATTAAAGTGGTTGATAGCTTTGGCCACTAGTCCTTTCCCGTTACCAAAGATCACTCCTGGGCTGCCTCTTAACCTGTCAATTTTTAAGATGTTCTTGACCCCTCTTAAGATGAAATTGTAACTGAGAGGCTAGCTTAGACCTTGAGAGGAGGTAAATGGTGAGACAGCAACCGAGAACGTCCAAAACACTGTTTCCTGAAAAGTCACACTAACTGTCAGGATGTTGGATCGGGAGAGTAAGTTGTGGAACAGTAATTTCTTAGGCTCAGGTTATTTGACAGACAGGTACCAGGAGGTGTAGGCTACAAGCGTCACGACTTCAAGGGTAGCAGAGACACACTGGTGCCCATTTCACCCACTGCAGAGAGGCCAACACTCAAAGAAGGGTCCAAGTGCACTCATGAATCTGTTCTGGGAGGCCTCGAATGCAGTTAGTAGCACCTGAGCCAAAGGCTAAGACAGTTGTCCAGCATGAAGTTGTAGTTTTTCCTGTTCTGTGTTTCTCTCATCACGTTCTCTTTTCGGGACAGTCAATTCTTTTGATTGTTGACAGGTGACAGAGGCTGGTTCAGGTAATGATAATGAGGTATTGGGGATGAAGGAGAAGTTAGTAGCATGATCGGTCCAACCAATTACTCTATTCAATTCAGGGGTAAAGGAAAATTTGGAAACCCTGGAGCTTGGAGAAAGTGTGAGGGGCTATTGTCTGAGTAGCATTACATCCGTAAGTACGTTGACCCCATAGTTGAAGAAAACTACACCCAGCGATGCCAGTCCAGTAATATTCGGACTTGAGCAGGCATCCTTGAGAATGATTATCATTCTTGGGAGGGTAAGGTTTTAGACCAAACAAAGTGCTGGGCGTGCTCTCACGAGCCTCAGTGATTATATCAAGTAGGATTAGTTCTCTTTCCACTAAATATTCTTGAGGTACCCGAATTATGGGTGGGAGGCCCCTAGGGGAAAAGTACGACACCTAGGTCCCTTAATCTGGAGTCTCCCAATGTTTGGCAAGCCAACCGTTATTTCACGCACAAAGAAACCTGAGTATTGGGAGACTGGGAAGAACGAACAGACAATAGCCCGCCCACAAGTGTTGATGAAAAGAACTGATGACATTATTAGAAGTGTGTATATTAACGCAAGCTGAAAGAGATTGTATATGACATTATTGATAGACATAGGATGATGCTATTGATGAACATGAAGTGTTTAAATGTATTCTGAGCTTAAAGACATGCGTTGGACAGATGAACCTGTTAAACTTGAAGAACTGTAGTAGAGTATTCTGTATAACTGATACATGTTCTATTGTACTCTGTACCTTTCCAAATAATGTATTACGTGTTTTATTGCACCCTTGAAGGGCATACAAAAGGTTATCTCCAAGCTCCAGAAGTGTTCGGTCTATAGTAAAAGAAGAAATCGTTTTGAGGATTAAGACTCTCTTATGATAACTTGTTTAGATCTACAAACAGCGTAGTAATACACCAAGGGGGACTTGCATTACATAGCAATGAAACGTGTTACTGAGATCCTGCATATAACATCTTTAAGGTGATAGTTTATTATACTATCAAAGGGTGGAACTGTCGAAGTCGTATAATTGGATGAACAAAAGTATATTGGTTAATATTGTTTTATTGGTCGATTGCACTCAGTATGCCACGCTACACATGGCATACTGCGATCGCATAGTAAAATACGCATGTACACACTCGCATTACAACATTTAGTTATTTATGTAATTCATATTCATATTGAATCTATTCTACAGTGATTTATGAGCAGATAGCATTTAGTTTATTATTAGTTTATATATTATGATTATATGTACACCTCAGTGTTATTTAAGGTTAAAGGAAATGTGTCATGTCTGATATTCTATTAATCCCCTTTACATCAGCAGCTGTCCGGTGCATTCGGAGAAGAGATCGCACATTGCATACTCTAGTTATTGATGTTAGGGAATAAACCTTCAATATGATGCTGACTATAAAATGCTAATAGACTAGTTGTAACTGAAGTCGTGGCGGGAACAAAGTAGCACATCCCATGGAGAGATGACCCCCACCTTTGGATTCTTTAGTTTGAACTAGCCTATGACCTGTTTACCCTGGACCCACCTGAAGTCTGGACCTATAGAAGCAAGTCACGTCATCTGCATTGTTCACTCTGTAACACTGAATGTATATATATCATAGCTGTGCTCCCACTAGCTTCAGTCCTCTCTGACCACAGTATTCAAGGGTGAACTACTGTTCACTGGTACCCGTGGGAGTGCAGCGGTATGTATGTATCTTTTGGTATTAGCTGTACTGTACTTTATTATATAATAATCATGTATTGAACTGCTAACTTTTTACATCTGCTAAAATAAATTACTTTGTGCCTTGGAAACACAATACATTTGCCTATGCAATGCTTATTTGAAAACTATAGAATTACTTTAATATAAGTTATATCCTGTTTTAAGTCAGTTTAAAGCAAGTGTTTCTAAAGAAGAGGACGAACCCACTGTAATTGCAGCCATTGCCCATGCTGTTAACATGCTAGAGCAGGGGTCAGGGAACTTTTTTACCTTTTACCCCCAAATATATTTAGATACGCCGACGTTACCCCCTTGATTTGAAAGGAAGGAAATCATATATTATTAGTTATTGGAATTCCAATTTTATTGAATTTATTCAAAATTTCTTTGAAAGCTTCAACTTCAAAACTTCAGGTTTTGGAGAAATGATGTTGCTTCATTTTTTGATACGAGAGCATCAATATTGGGGCATTTTGATGTCAGAGCAATTTGGATACAGTCTGCAGCGTCCAATCAATTTCTCTGTTTTGTTTTTATGTTTGTTACAGTGGAAAATCCTTGTTCGAAAAAGTAGGTTGTTGCAAAAGGCAACAACTTTTTGACTGCCTTCTCATGTGCAATTTTGAATGTAGCTGTTGACATTCAAAAATATGACAGATCTGCTTTGTTCTCAAGTACTTCATTATTGCATTGAGGCTCAAGAAGTGCCTCTGCCAACCCTTGAAGCTCTTCTGGTACAACAGCAATTTCACATTTAAAGGGGTCTACAATCCAACTGACAGCATGTGAATTGACAGCATTACCCCCAGGAATTTCATTTTTACCCCATTTGGGGTAATTTACCCCTGTTCTCTGACCACTGTGCTAGAGGTTCAGCGTAAGTATGGAAAGGGGGCAGTGGCTGAGATAGGGCAGAGTAGTGGAGTGACTACTAGGAGGGAAAACATCCAAGGTACTGAAGCAGCAATTCCTGTGATTAATCTTGAAGGTAGTGAACCGGTGGGCACGTATCCTATCCGCACAATAGCAGTTTCCACTGGGAAGGCGGATAAGGATGGTATAGTTCCTGTAAGAAATATTACAATGCATTGTCCCTGGACTAGATCAGAACTATGTTCCATTATGAATGAATTCCCAGATCCTAGAATAGAGTTGGCTAAGTGTCAGAAGTTTGTTAAAGACTAAGGAAATGCACACGAACCGACCAATAAGGATTGGCGTGTAGTGTTGAGGGCATGTCTTCCTTCCAATACTAACATACAAAAATGTATTAAAGATTGTTTGTTGGAAGAAGACGACACCTTGACAGATGAAGGTAATCAAGAGAATATTGAGAAAATTGTCTCACAATTAGCCATCTATTTTCCAGTAGTAGCAAACTGGAGCAAAATTTTCACCATCAAGCAAAAAGAGAGTGAAACGGCAGCTGATTATTTCTCTAGAGCTCTAGCATCAATGGCACACTTTACTGGGATAACTGACATAAGAGAGGATCCACATCACAGGGAGGTGGCTGTAGGGGTGTTAATGGATGGTCTTAGGGAAAATTTAAAGACAAGAGTACAGACCTCATTATCTAATTGGAGAGGTATCACAGTAGATTCTCTTAGGGAGTCTGCTGTGGAACATGACAAAATATTTTTAGAAAGAAAGAAGAGAAAAGTGATAGGTTGATGACGGTAAGTATTCAGGCTTTAGAGGGAATGCGCACACAACCACAAACATACCACACATACAAAACAGGTAATAAGGTAGTGGTATGTTTTCACTGTCATAAAGAGGGACACATAAGGAGATTTTGTCCAGAGACAAGAAAAGAAACACCAAAGGGGAGATCACATAGATACCCACCAAGCAGAAACACACATAGGCAAGAGAACACACAGATACCCGCGCATGTTATAGCAGCAAATATTGCACGGGCAAATGATAGTCAGCGCTAGGGGTCAGGTCATACCTGTAGTCTACAACCAGTGAGGTTAACTGAGACTCTGGGGGAAGAACCTACAATGACAGTTGACATAGCTGGTAAGAAACACACTTTTCTTGTAGATATAGGGGCGCCCAGATCTGTGATAACCTCTCCTTTCAATCTACAGATGACCAGTAAAACTATTCCAGCTATGGGGGTAACGGGGAGAGTGTTACATTACAGTTTAACTAAACCCACAGAGGTTACTACCGGGCCTCTGCATACCAAGCATTCGTTTCTCTTGGCTGCAGCAGCTCCTACTAACTTGCTTGGAAGAGACTTGTTATGTAAAATGGGATGTGTCATATACTGTTCCCCAGATGGTGTATTCCTAGATATACCAGAGAAGGTTGCGCATGAGGTACAGGATATATTGGACACCCCACAAAGGTTAATGTTGCACTCTACTGTTATAGAACAAAGTCCATCTCAAGTAAAGGGGATGTTGCTGGAGATACTGGGTTTCCTATCGACCAAAGATGGACAGGACACTGGATTGATGGAAAATGTAGCTCCTGTGATGGTTAATCTAAAAAGCGGTAGGATAGCTCCAAAAATCCCACAGTATCCATTAAAACCAGAGGTGGAATTAGGAGTATATCCTGTTATTGAAAGGCTGTTGCAACAAGGGATTTTAATTCGTACATCCAGCACAGCAAATAGTCCCTTTTCCCTGTGAAGAAGAGTGGGGGAGGGGCTATAGATTAGTGCAGGACTTAAGGGGAATTAATAAAGTTGTTGAGAGCCAATTCCCCGTAGTGCCAATCCAGCTGTCATCCTCATGCAGATTCCACCGTCTGCTAGTCATTTTACTTTCATTGATCTGTGTTCTGCTTTCTTCTCAGTCCCTCTTCACCCTGACTGCCAATACCTTTTTGCATTCTCCTACAGAGGGGTGCATTATACATGGACTAGACTACCCCAGGGGTTCATTGACAGCCCCAGTATTTTCTCCCAAGCCTTACATGACTGTTTGCAATCCTTTCAACCAAGCAATTGGTCTGTTCTGATTCAATATGTGGACGATTTGTTGTTGTGCTCTGATTCTTTTATGTCATGCTTACATGATACTAAATTGCTGTCGCTCCATCTCTCGCAAACAGGGCACAAGGTGGCAAATGACAAGTTACAGACTAAGGTCAAATACTTAGGACACTGTCTCACCCAGGGGCTAAGACACTTGATAACCGACAGAATTGAGGCCATACCACACATGACTCTGCCGGAGAACCAGAAGCAAATCCGTACCTTCTTGGAGATGTGTGGATACTGTAGATCCTGGATCCCAGATTTTTCTATTCTGGCATTACCATTGCAGGAGTTAGTCTCTTCCTCAAAACAGAACGTGTCGTACACACAGAGGAGTCAGAGCAAGCATTCTTTAATCTTAAAGATAGTCTGACTAGAGCACCTGCATTGGGAATACCTGATTACGAAAAACCTTTTGAGCTATACTGTACGGAAGCTGATGGTTGTGCAGCAGGTGTCCTCACTCAGAAACATGGTGACGGTAACAGACTGGTAGCATACTACAGTGCACAACTGGACACTGTGACAAGATCACTCCCAACATGTCTCAGAAGTGTAGCCGCAACTGCTCTTCTGGTAAGTAAGTGCGAGGACGTAGTATTAGGACATGATTCAACTGTCTATACACCCCATGCAGTATCAGCTCTGTTGAATTCAACTCAAACTAGACGTGTCTCTTCAGCTAGATTCACAAAATGGGAACTAGCTCTGATGGCACCCTCAAACATCACCATCAAACGATGTAGCACCTTAAATCCAGCTACATACCTTCCATATGTGTCTCAAGAGACACAAAGGGTGGGAGGTGAGGAAACCCTGGTTGGTGATGAGTTTGGTAAGAGTACTGATACGCATGACTGTATGGAATACCTGAACCAGACCTTTACTGCAAGTCCCGACATACGTGACACCCCCTTAGAAAATGTAGGCTTTACGTTTTATGCAGACGGGAGTCTCTTCCTTAAAACAGAACGTGTCGTACACACAGAGGAGTCAGAGCAAGCGTTCTTTCATCTTAAAGATAGTCTGACTAGAGCACCTGCATTGGGAATACCTGATTAGATAAACAGATAAAAGTTGAAAAAAGTTGAAAAAAAAAAAGCGTGAGGTCCCCCCACTATTCATGCTTAACCCAAGTGCTGCCTGACTAGTGCTGGTCCCGTGAAAATCGGGGAAAAAATTTGCGTGGGGTCCCCCCGATTTTCAATTTACCAGCACTAGGCAAACCAGCCGGGGTTGGTGGCACTATAGTAGTGGGACACACTGCAGGGGTCCCCCTGCCATAATGATTAACCAACCCTAGACTGTTCAGCGCTGGGCTGGATTCCCTAGGGAGTGGGGTCCGCCGAAAAAAATGAGCGAGTGAGTATTAGGGGTTTTATTATTCTTAATAAATATATATGGTGTAAATGAGGATGGTTACTGTGTTTATTGTGGGTTTTTTATTTTTATTAAATTTTAGTGGTTGTAATGAGGGTGTTGTGGTTTTTTAAACATTTTCATTTGTGGAACTACACGTCCCAGCCAGCCATGGATGTCAGGGCATGTTGGCACTTGTGGTTCTCCAAGTGCCAACATGCCCTGGCTGCCGTGTGTATGCTGGTGCTTGTAGTTTTACAAGGAGCAGCATGGCCACACTATTTTGGGCAACCTGGCTGGCTGGGACTTGTAGTTCCACAAAACAAAATGCTGTCCGTTTGTTATTTTAACTCTTTATCGCCGTTATTACCCTACTACCCACAGCCCAGGGTTAGTAGGAAGAGCACTAGTGCTATCAGCACTGGGCTGGGTGTCTCTAGGGGTGGGGGGCCCGCTTGTTTTTTCGGCGGACCCCACTCCCTAGGGAATCCAGCCCAGGGCTGAACAGTCAAGGGTTGGTTAGTCATTATGGCAGGGGGACCCCTGCCGCGTGTCCCACTGCTGTAGTGACGCCAACCCTGGCTGGTTTGCCTAGTGCTGGCTAAGTGAAAATCGGGGAGAAATTTTTTCCCCGATTTTCACAGAACCAGCAGTAGTCAGGCAGCACTAGGGTTAAGCAGGAATAGCGGGGGGACCCCACGCTTTTTTTTTTTTTTAACTATCTTCTATTCTTTACCATTTTTACACTGCCAGGGCAGTGTAACAGAGAGTTTGCTTACTTGCAGCTTCATACATTTGAGACTTGTATAGCTGCAGTGGCAAACAGTCGGGAGTTTGATCTCTGGCGATTTTACAAATAGCGATTTTGACAGAAGCACAACTCTGGCGATTTTGCATGAAATCTCAGCTTCATACATCTGCGAGTTTCAACTCTCACGATAAAATCGCTGGATTTGCAAAATCGGACCTTGATACATTTACCCCTAGGTCCCCTAGTCTGAAGCTTCGACAATACTCCTTAGACAGATTTCTACTGTGCCTAAATATCTCACATGCAAAACGTCTGGAGAATTGGGAAGCTGACCTATCAGATCAGACAATGGCTCGCCACACTCATATTGGAGGGAGATTTACAAGGTCACCAATAGGCAGGAATGTTGATGGACACCATAAATTAGGACGTGTAACCAAACATAAGAAAGTATCCATTGGGAAAGTCTCTATAAGTAATTGTAAAAGCGTTATCCATGCTGGCACGTGTCTCAAACAAATGGAGGCACTAGGCATGGGTAGTTTTGTCAAAACCTTATGTGATATAATTAATGGGCATACTGTTCCTTATGTTCTCCCAGATGATGTGTACTTTGTTTGTGGGAGAAAAGCTTATTCCTGGGTGACTCCGAGTTCCAAGGGTTTGTGTTTCTTAGGTAAACTGGTTCCTGAAATCATGACTATTACTTATGAAGAAATGGTTGGTATTCACAAGACTACATCCCCACCATACATACACACACAGTATGAACACCGTGGCAAAAGAAATATGATTCCTGGTGAGGAGCCCATAGCTACAAAATTGATTAGTGAAACCTCTGGTTTTCAAGTTATGGTTGCTCTAGATCTCACCAGGACCGCTCGGGGAACTTTAAATTTTAAGTATATTCAAGACCTAGATAAATTGATAGATAATATCACCGAGATGTATTATGACACTTTCAGGTATACGGGAAGCGTACAAGAAGGAGTTAGTGCAACATAGGCTGGTACTGAATTATCTCACCTCTATTACCGGTGGATACTGTGTGACTTTGGCCACCCAGTTTGGTGTCAAATGTTGCACGTACATCACCAATGATACAGATGACCCCAAGGAAGTTATAGACCGGAAGATGGATGAAATTCTGCAACTTAAATGGGAATTTCGAAGGAACCATAATTCTTCATTATATGAGGTCGGGGAAAAGGTGGCAGGTTGGTTCTCATGGTTGAACCCTGTAAAATGGTTATCTGGTCTGGGGGAGTGGGTACAGGAAATGGTTGCTAGTGTAGGTAAGCTCCTTCTCCTTGTACTTGGTGTCATCTTAGTAATTGGTTTGTGTGTCAAATGTGTTCCTACTGTGTTGAAGTGTGGAAAACAGTCTTCTGGGGGAAACACTGAAAACGAGACTGAAAGGGTGGTGAGAGATACCGGGATCATGGTCTGTGAAGAAGTGTTGTACAATCCTGAACTTGAAACTGTGATATTCTGATAGTTTATTACACATCAAAGGGTAGAGCTGTCGAAGTCAGCAAATTGGATAAATTCATTTCAATTAATATCGAGCAAACTTGGTTGTCTTTGTCTGAAAAGATGCGTAGAGCATGCTACGGCGTGGAAGGGCGTATCCAGCCGCAACACGTGGCAATAACAGTTTTTTACACTTTTACACACATTCGCACAAACACACACATTTGTAATTAGTACACATTAATTGTAGCTGCAACACATAGTTATTTATGTCGAAATATAGTAGTATTTACGTTTAATATTATAAGTTATATGCATGTTAGTAAAACATATGGTTCAGGTTATAGGAAATGTGTCATGTCTGGTATCATTTTAATTCCCTATTCATCAGCAGTTGTCCGGTTCATTCGCCGAAGAGATCACACATTGCATACTCTAGTTAGTGATGTTAGGGAATAAAAATTTAAATTAATACTGACTATAAAGTGCTAATAGATTAGTTGAGACTGGATTCTTGGCGGGAAAGTCAGAGCACATCCCCTGGAGAGATGACCACCATCTTTGGATATTTTGGTTTGAACTGGCCTATGATCTGCAACATCCTGGACCTTCCTGAAACCTGGATCAATAGAAGCAAGCCACATCAGCTGCATTGTTTTACTGTATTTCTGACGGCATATAAGCAGGGGCTCTTTATCTAGTGACCAGTCTTCTTTGACCACAGACTTCAGACCTGAATGACTGTTCACTGGATCCAGGGCGCCTGCGATAAGTAACGGCTGTACTTATTATTATTATTTCGCTTGAAATATTCTGCTACTTTTTGAGAATAAATATTTGTGCGTTGGAAACACAAATCGAGATTCAACAATAGTTATTGAATAGCGACAAAACGGGCATAACAAAGGACAGGTACTTAGGTTGACAAACCAAGCACTTTAGCAACAGACACCGTCTATTTTGTGGCTTAAGTGCTTAATTTGTTTGGGCCTCAACAAACGTCAACATTTTGGCTATTGTTTGTTCAACTGGAAATTAGATAGGGATGTAAACAAATGAATGATGGGCATTTGGATAACAGCGATCATCTTCCTCAATGGTATCCAATTATCACCCTCATCATTATCATTGAAGATGTCTACATCAATAAAATTCTCATTTGAATATAGAAGATACACCAAGTAGGTACCAGTTAGGCAGAATGTGTGACACATTGGAAAAGGTCAGTAGCAATATATTGGAGAAGGTCAGCAGCAATATATTGGAGAGGGTCAGCATCAAATACATTTGAGAGGGGACAGCAGTGGCAAAGCTCATTATACGGACAGCATCAGGATCAGTAAACATTATTTAACAGATTATATGACACTACTTGTACTTGGGGCCACCCACCCAGGTGTGATACATACATGTGTTCAATAGCTAAAGGATTGGCATATTATAATTGGTGGGCAGCAGAATAGACAGTATTATAAAGTTGACAATATAATGACATGAACAGTATTGTTAAGACAACAATTAAAATGTAGACAGTATTTATTAGGTTGACAACTCAAATGTAGACAGTATTATTCCTAACTCTCTCCCTGTCCTTATCCCTGTCCCTATCCTTGTCCCTATCTCTGTCCCTATCCCTGTCTCTATCCCTAACCCTGTCCCTATCCCTATCTCTGCCCCTATTCCTAACCCTTTCTCTATCCCTGTCCCTATAATAATACTGTCTACATTTGAATTGCCTACCTAATCTTACTATCCACCATCTGATTTGGCGACCTAATAATACTGTTGACACCTGAATTCTCGAATCTTATACAAGCTGAAATACCAAGGCCAAAACGTAAAATAGTGCAAGACAGAAACCCACCCTCCCATACGTTAAAAAGAACATGCACATCATTTAACAATCTAAGCACTTCAGTGACAGGCGATGCCACTTTGTAGCTGAAGTGCTTGATTTGTTTGAGCCCCCACAAAAGATAACATTTTGGTTGTTGGTCGATGAACTGGACAGAATGGATAGCAATTTGTTTATTTTTTAATAATGGGAAAGATGATGATGAAGGTGTTGACACCGGTGAAGATTGCAAGTGTCTATCCATTCGGCTGGTAGCTGATGCTGGACTGCTTGCTACTATACACAATTTGCCACATTTGAAAACACGACTTGTATGAATTTGTTGCAAATGACACAACAGAGAAGAGGACCCTAGATGTTCAACGTCCCTACTTCTACTTATTTTGGACTGACAAAGGCTACAGATGCCTTGACAAATGTTGGCTGGGTTTGGATAAAAATATTTCAAAGCACAAGATGTGTTTTTTTTCATCTTATATAATTGTATGATAATGCGCTTATTATGGGCATCTGCTGGTGGTAACACTGGTGTCTGCCTTACTTCAACAAAATCATCATCATCCTACTAAGTAGGTCTTTCTTCATTGGTCTAAAAGTCAGGTCAGTCCAGTACAATGCAGATCATAGGTCAGTTCAATGGAGTCCTCTGATAAGATGGGGGTCAGCTCACTCCAACAGCTTAGCACATGTTGTGCCAGAGGGAACTGACCTAATCCAGTTTAAACCAGTCTATAAACAAAGTGATTTTGAGTATTAATTTCATACCATTCATAACTTGCGATCACAATATGCGATAGTTTCTCTATTGACACCGGGTTTCAGCTAGTAATATGTAGATTAATATGAGACCAAACTCCACACACTTCTGTGGACCTTAGACATTGTTACCTTTAATGTAAATTTATCTTTGCATAAATAACCTTTAAGTTTCACTAATAAACTGATGTGAGTTGAAACTTTAATAAATGTGTACTATTTACAAGTGTAAGTGTGAATGTAAGTGTGCGTGTGTGTTCTTAATCCAAGCGATTGCGTCATTAAACGTGGCATACTAATCGCAATCGCACAGTAAACCAATATTAATTCATTTAGCCGACTTCAACCAATTATCTGACTTCCACAGTACAGTGATTCATGGTTGCCAATAGGAGTAATGTTACTTTAACAGATTGAAGCTACTTGTAGATGTCTGCCACCACACCAGGGGAATGCTCAATGAGATAGGGAAAGGAAGGAATGTTATCTTACAATATACTTCTAACAAACAAGTTTTATATTTTACTTTTTTGAGGTATGTATCTGCTGCTGACGCTCGCTCGCAAACACCCTTTATGGATGTCACTGAATGACAAACACTCTTTGTTAAATCTAGATTGCACAGAATGACCCTTTCAACATTGACAAGTATTGAAAAATAGAAAACATTAGAATATGTAGCCCTCTTTTTGGGAGGGTGCTGACACGTTCTAACCCTCACAAATACTCATTTTTAAATCTAGATTTCACGGAACCACCTTTTCAAAATTGACAAAATTTGAAAAACAGAAAAGATTAGAATATATAGCTTTTTTCTTTTGGTGAGTGCCGCTGCATGTTGACCCTCAGAAGCAGCCTTTTTTAAATCTAGATTTCAGTGAATGAACCTCCCAAAATTGACAAGTATTGAAAAATAGAAAAGATTAGGATATATAGCATCTTTTGGGGTGTGCTGCTGTGTACTGAACCTCTCAAACATTCTTTTTTAAATCTAGATTTCACAGAGTAAACCTTTCAAAAATGACGAGTATTGAAAAATAGAAAAAATTAGATATAAAGCCTTTTTTGGGATAGGCTGCTACATGCTAACCCTCATAAACAGCCCTTTTTAAATATAGATTTCACTGAACAACCCTTCTAAAATTGACAAGTATTGAAAAAAGAAAAGATTAGAATATAATAATAATATATAGCCTTTTTTGGGGGTGCAATTGCTGCTGAATCTCACACGCAAACACCCATTTTTTTCAAAATTATTTCACTTGTAACTGCCCTACACAACATTAATTTCACTAGAAAAACTTTAAATTTTAAAAGAAAGAAATATTTTTGCTTTTGGATTCTGCTGCCAATAGTCTGACAGAAAAAGCATTGCTTTTCTCAAAGCGTATACTACTTAGTTCAGAATTCAGACTGAGTTATATATCTATTTAACTCAGTTTGTATATACTGTCTAGTACTATTACATATATGCAATACAATGCATTAACAACAACCAGTAGCCACTAGTCCGTGTAAAGTCTGTTTAAGATTGAAATTAAAAACAATTAACCACCAAACTATTGTAGCTGACTATTCTTTACAAAACTGCTTTACAATAAAGACAGGATTCTACTGCCCCTGGTTTACCCTTAACGCTAGATTATGAGCAGAGCACCGCAGCTAACCTCCTCCCTACCTGCTGCCTTTTATAAAATGGTACTTGAGAAAATGAGGGAGGACTATATATATATATATATATATATATATATATATATATATATATATATATATATATATATATATATATACTATATGGACAAAGGTATTTGGCCAAACCTGATAATTGTTGAATTGAGTTGTTTCAATCAGACCCGTTGCCAGAGGTGTATAAAATCAAGCACCTAGCCACGCTGTCTCCATTTGCAAACATTTGTGATACAAAATGGGTCGCTCTGAAGAACTCAGTAACTTCAAGCGTGGTAGTGTGTTAGGATGCCACTTTTGCAATAAGATGGTTTGTGAAATTTCATCTGTGCTGGATATTCCATGATGAACTGTAAGTGATATTATTAGAAAGTGGAAGTGTTTAGGAACAACAGCAACTCAGCCACAAAGTGGAAAACCACGTAAAATCACAGAGTGTGGTCAACAAGTGCTAAGGTGCATGGTACATTAAAGTCGGAAGCAAAGCAAAGACTATAAAGACATGGTTTGATAAGTTCAGTGTGGAAGAACTTGACTGGCTTGCACAGAGCCCTGACCTCAACCCCATCGAACAGCTCTGGGATGAACTGGAAGGAGATTGTGAGTCAGGCCTTCTCGTCCAACATCAGTGTCTGATCTCATAAATGCTCTACAGAATGAATGGGCACAAATCCCCATAGAAACACTCCAAAATCTTGTGGAAAGCCTTCCAAGAAGAGTGGAAGCTGTTATCGCTGCAAAAGGGGGGGAACCAACTCCATATTAAAGTATATGTATTTAAATATAATGTCATTACAGTCTTTGGTGGTGTAATGGTGAAGTGTCCGAATAATTTTGTCCATATAGTATATATGTGCCACTGCACTGCCACTAATTTTAGCCAGCCAGATAGCTGCAGACTTTGGCCAAAATTGGTGAAAAGTGGAATCATTGTGAAGGGATTATTATTATATAGACTGAAAATGATTGTTAATGCTATAAATAGTAATATAGGAGTAAAAACCTGTTCAAAATGACATTGTTTTACCTATTTTTCACAATTTTCAATTACATTCAGATCCAAAACTAAAACTAAAACCTTTCCAAAAAACCGGTAGCAAAGCCGAAACATGAGGTTGGGTTAGAACTGACACCGTTTTTTAAACCTGAAACACGAGGTTTAGCGCACATCTCTAATATATATATATATCCACAAATTTCAGCCCTTACTTTATTGCAGCTGCCATATTGTGTGTACCTTAATATCCCGAATCCTGTAACGCCTGTTGTACATGCTCAGAAATAAATACATAATATCATCATCATCATTTATTTATATAGCGCCACTGATTCCGCAGAGCTGTACAGAAAACTCATTCACATCAGTCCCTACCCCATTGGGGCTTACAGTGTAAATTCTCTAACATACACACTCACACAGACTAAGGTCAATTTTGATAGCAGCCAATTACCCTACCAGTATGTTTTTGGAGTTTGGGAGGAAACCGGAGCACCCGGAGAAAACACATGCAAGCACAGGGAGAACATACAACCTCCTCACAAATAAGGCCATGGTCGGAAATTGAACTCATGACTCCAGTGCTATGAGGCAGAAGTGCTAACCAATAGGCCACTGTATGTATATGATGGTTTGATATATTATATATTATATTATAAAAGAGGTGTTTATATGATCTTTTCAAGTGGGGTTCAGTGCCCTTATATGATAAATTACTTCTGAACTTATATGTTCTTTCCTCAGCTTGTCTGTTTATCACTCAGAGGCATCTGAAAGATACAGTTCTACACCTCCCATTCCTAATAACAGGCAATTATAGTCTATAAATATTCACTCCACCCTATAGCTGACAACCTGGATATACACCTTGGGTCACTGTAGTATTTGTTTCTGCTCTGCATTAAAAACATGCTTTCTTGTTTATGAAAATACTTCACAAAACTGCTGTCTGATAACTCAGGGAAAACCCTCTTGTGAAACACTATTGTCATTATTTATTTTAAGAAAAGAAAAAATAAGCTGTTAGTCATTAATCAGAGAACATCCTCTGCCCAATTTTTCAATTAAATAATCTGCGTGTGAGTGCAGTCAGAGAATTTAAAATCAACAGTTAGGCCATGCAGAAACATTGAACATATGAAATAGTGCCCCCTGGTGGTTATGGGTATTTCAAATCCTAGCACTAAGAATAAATAATGTCTCTGGCACAAGTCCTATTTAGGCAAGAAGAACAGACTGTAAAGTACTTGTTATCTGTGACATGTATTAGGTCAATTACCCATTAAGTTTACTGGATCTATTTTTTAAGTTTTTATATGAATAAAATAGCCTACACTACATAAAACGAGTAAAATTAGCAATATATGTCTACTTGATTTTTAGTTAATATTAAAGATTAAATATTCTCTGTAAAGTGCCATGTAATATGTAGGTGCTATAGAAAAAAGGTTAATAAATATTACCCAAGGACATTGTATTTTTTTTTTTGCCAAATTGCTCACTACTATTTTCCTTGTTTTGGTTTCCAGAAGCAGTTCTTATCATTCATTCTTATTCTGCATGTTGTATGAATTACATTTCTGAAATATGAGTATTGGAAATTGGTTTGTATTATGATTATATTCGGTGCTCGTGTCATATTGGACATATATAGTAATACTGACCTGTATAGTAATCCTGCATTATGCACCTTACTATCTATATCATAGTTGCCTACTCTCCCGGAATGTCCGGGAGACTCCCGAATTTTTGGGAGTTCTCCCAGACTCCCGAGAGAGCAGGCAAAAATCCCGGATCCAGCTGTTGCCGTTGTTGAAGATGGTGGGGGTGGGGCTAAACGTGGCATCGTGGCCCGCGCCCCTGCTGCGATTGGCTAAAATTGCCTAAGATTGACGGGGCGGAGCCTAACGGCGCACCACACCCCCCTCGACGGACCCTCTCCCGGACAGCTGCCTACAAAAGTAGGCAAGTATGATCTATATGGACCTCAGTTCACTATTGTCCATAGTCATTACATAATTTGTGAACTTAGTAATGACAGTTTGCATTTTAAATACTCCAATCCAATAAATATTGATCTTTAAACCACATAGCATAAGAATAGATGGTGAGAATTGCATTCAATACACAGAAAAAGAGGAACTGTACAGTTCATCTGAAAACTAAGCTGTTCATATAAATAGATTTCTGGTAGAGGAACAGAAATAGCATGTAGCGAGGCAAACAATAAAATTGCAATGAAGCAATACTAAAGTGAACTTATATTTAGAGGTCAAAGATGATAAACTCACAAATAATTCCAAAAAGAAAAAAATCGAGGCATACTCACCAATAGTCCCAATTTTGTCGGGACTGTCCAGATTTGCTGACCCTGAAAAGGATGGGGTTTATAAGAAAATGGGTGTGGCTTTGTCAGAGAGTAGGTGTGGTTGGGTAGTTTAAGGCACGGTTGGTTAAATTAGGGGCCTTGTTTGCTCAGGTGGAGGAACTGGTCCTATTTTATTCCAATTTTGTTTTTTAGAAATGTTGGGAGATATATTGGCTGGTTCGCAGGTATATGAAGAGGTAATCCAGGTAATTAAGTTAGGATCAAAAAGTTCACTGTTGTGACATTACTGTATTTTTGGTGGGTTAGGAGGGAGTCAATGTTAACATATTTTAACTTTGCCACTATTGTGCCCTACATACCAATTGTAACACCATTCCACCCCACATATAAAGCATGCCACCACTGTGCCCCAAATGCTATTGTGCCACCACTGTGTCCCACAGACTGATTATATCATCACCATGTCCACACATATTGACAATATCCATTATTTACTTCACACACACAGACTTTGCCAGGACTGGCACAAATGCCCCAGGCACCCCTATTTCATGTGTGGAGCACAGGCAGGGCGGAATCTTTTTCTACTCTTTGGAGTGTGGTGCTGGGCTGTAAAACTGTAGCACAGTGCTGCATTCACAACCCTTCACCAACGTGGAGAAGAAGCTAGGACTGTTGCCCCCCCGGGCCCCATTGGGAAAATAAAGACACTAAATGTCATTTACCAGATTATAACATGTTATAAATTATAACCCTGGCACACCAGAATGCAAATGGATTTGATGTGGTTTTGATCTGGCTGGGCAATAAATCATTTCACCTGATTACCACATATGCCTGAATATACATGTATGCCTACCACTAGATAGCAAAGAACATTTGTATGTAAGTAGAAGAGAATGCAAAAACGCATTGTATGTACAGGACACATTAAGAACATGTTGATTTATGTATTTAATGTTAAAAAATATTTTTTTAAAACACATATTTTTATTAATGCTTACAGTATTATCAATTGCTAATTTATTTTATAGAAATTGTTTTTCTGCCTGCGGTCTTATGGGACTTTATATTGCACATATACATGTACTTATCCTGCACTCAGGCCCGGTGCTCCCATTAGGCAAGGTTAGGCAGTTGCCTAGGGCGCCGGGCTCTGGAGGGCGCCTCAGAAATAAAATGACTTTAAAACTGTGCGGCGACCGCTGACCATACCTTCCACGGCCGCCGCACAGCATTCAGATAAATCCACGGGGGAGGGGAAAGAGGCTATTGATCAACACTACCGCCTCTCTGCTCCGTCTCCTCCCCTCCACTCACTGACTATCGGGCGTGACATCATCATCACGGCCTGACAGTGTCAGTGAGTGGAGGGAGGAAACAGAGCAGAGAGGCGCAGCTTTATGGAGGCAAGGTAAGGAAAGACGTGGGGAGGAGGGAGGAGGGAGAAGGGCGCCGATTTTAACAGTGTGCCGGGTGCTGATTTTTAAAGTGTGCTTGCGGCCGGGGGGCGCCGGTTTTTAAAGTGTTCCTGCGGCGGGGAGGGGGATTGGGGGTGGCGCCGATTTTTGCAGCCGGGGGGGGCGCCGATTTTGACAAAGTGCCTAGGGCGCCAAGGACCCTAGCACCGGCCCTGCCTGCACTGTGTGTGGTCTGTTAATATACCCAGGGCCTGATCAACCACTAGGCTGACCAGGCTGCAGCCTGGGGCGCTGGGTCCCGGGGGGCGCGGCACTGTGGGTATTTTTTTTAAAAAAATTTTTTTATTTTTTTTTCAATTTTTTTTATTTTTTTTTCAAATTTTTTTTTTTTCTTCATTCATTTTTTTTTCGGGGTGGGGGAGGGGGTCGCCGCAGGGGGTCGCCGTGGGAGGTCGCCGTGGGGGGGGTCGCCGCGGGGGGGGTGGAGGACTCGACGTTTAAAAGCATTGGTGGTAAGTGGTTAGCAACACACAGCCAATCGCCAGGCTGCCTGTTGCTGTGCAGCAGACAGGAAGCAGGACATCTTCACTTCCTATCTGCTGATCTGAGGAGAGGAGCGACGCTGGCACAACTACAGGTAAGGGGGGAACTGCCCTGCATATCTATAGGGAGGGGGGGAACTGCCCTGCATATCTATAGGGAGGGGGGGGAAATGCCCTGCATATCTATAGGGAGGGGGGGGAACTGCCCTGCATATCTATAGGGAGGGGAAGAGGACTGCCCTGCATATCTATAGGGAGGGGGGGAACTGCCCTGCATATCTATAGGGAGGGGGGGGAACTGCCCTGCATATCTATAGGGAGGGGGGGGAACTGCCCTGCATATCTATAGGGAGGGGGGGGGAACTGCCCTGCATAACTATAGGGAGGGGGGGGCTGCCCTGCATATCTATAGGGAGGGGGGGAACTGCCCTGCATATCTATAGGGAGGGGGGGGGAACTGCCCTGCATATCTATAGGGAGGGGGGGAACTGCCCTGCATATCTATAGGGAGGGG
The DNA here is from genome assembly GCF_038048845.1 of Mixophyes fleayi. Lineage (NCBI taxonomy): Eukaryota > Metazoa > Chordata > Amphibia > Anura > Limnodynastidae > Mixophyes > Mixophyes fleayi. The sequence continues at coordinate 262,955,055 of NC_134403.1, forward strand.
GGGGAACTGCCCTGCATATCTATAGGGAGGGGGGGGAACTGCCCTGCATATCTATAGGAAGGGGGGAACTGCCCTGCATATCTATAGGGAGGGGGGAACTGCCCTGCATATCTATAAGGAGGGGGGAAACTGCCCTGCATATCTATAGGGAGGGGGAGAACTGCCCTGCATATCTATAGGGAGGGGGAACTGCCCTGCATATCTATAGGAAGGGGGGGGGAAACTACCCTGCATATCTATACGGAGGGGGGGAACTACCCTGCATATCTATAGGGAGGGGGGGAACTACACTGCATATCTATAGAGGGGGGGTAAGTACCCTGCATATCTATAGGGAGGGGGGGGACTACCCTGCATATCTATAGGGAGGGAGAGGGGGGACTGTCATGCATATGTATAGGGCGGGAGAGGGGGACTGTCATACAAATCTATAGGGTGGGAGGGGGCGGCTGCCATGAAAATCTATAGGGAGGTAGAGAGGTTGATATGTATGAAGGAGGGCAGAGGAGGGGGGCTGATATATGTGACTGGGGGAGTTTTGATGTGACGGGGGGGATAGCTAGCTAGCAGAGTGGAGGTAAGGAAAATAGCTGCAAGGGGCATGGATGCAGGGTGGGAGGTAAAGAAAATGGCTGCAGCAGGGGTTAAGGAAAATGGCTGTGGGGGGGGTTGTGGTTAAGGAAAATGGCTGCAGGGGGTATTTTAAAAATAGAGCAGCTTTGGGGGGCAGAATCTCATGATTGTGTGGTGGTCACATGGGTGGTCTCAGCAATCACTAGAATACTAAATATTAGTGAGATGGGGCTGGTAGAGGTTTGTATTTGATTGACAACAAATATTCAGATATTGCTTATATATGCCTGTCCAATGGGATACTTTTAGCTGGCCATAATGGAGTGTTTTGTTTTAACTAAAGGGCCTAATCATTCAGGGTTTGCATTATAATAAATTTTTGCATTTTCAAAAAAGGACGCCAACTTTCCAGAAGCCAGCGAGAGGATAACAAAGTTGCAAGAGAGAAGAGCAAGGACAGGTAAGAGACAATGGCACAATCTGTCTAAATTTGAATGCTGGAGAATACACCTGAACATTCATATTCAGGAGTGTTCCTATACACCTATATATTCGGAGGAGGGAGGGGGGGGGGGCTGCGGCCGTATTAGCCTAGGGCGGCCAGAACCCTTAATCAGGCCCTGAATATACCGTAAGTACCGTTTAAGCAGAGCGTACGTACACCCAGATTCAAACTGAAATGTGTCTTGAGATCCCCTTTGTATTTGAATATGTTCGGAACTACACACAAGTTCCATGCTTGTTTTTTAAATGCAAGTTGCGTGTCTAAAACCCATATACTGGTAGGATTCGGGGTGGAGAGACAATTGGCGAAAGGCTGACTATGTCAATTATTGCCAAAATGGCCCCCTTTCCGAAATGTTGTAATAAGGCCAGAGCATCCTCAAAAGATGGATATTTGACTGTGCTAAGAGTGGGGTCGATGGCATCATTTACCGAATTTCCAGCTGGATAAGACAAGTGCTGAATTAGTCTAAATTTCCCTCTGTTTATTTGGCAACCACCCCTATTGGAGAAAAAATAAGGTTGGGAAGAAGGGGGTGGGCAAAAGAGCCTAACATGCGACCCAACCTAACTTCCTTAGATATTTTCTCATCAAGGATTTCTGGAAATATACGAGGTTTTGTGGACTTTAGAGGTTCTCGAACAGGGATCTTAAAACCTAAGCTGAAATGTTTTTTTAATAGAGTGGCTGCGCTTTTATCAGTGTAAAGCTTGAGCCATTTGTCTCGTTCTGTTATATAAATTGGTGACCGGGCCTTGACGAGAAGCTGCTGTTGGAGCGCCACACCCTCTACTTGCGTTTGAGTTGTATCTAGTGCACTCGGAGGCAGAGTGAGGGCCTTTTCAAGTTGCACATATATGCTTGTATTTGTGTGATAGACCGCTTGGGCAATGTCCTGAATCATAGGCGTAGCATTTGTCTTTTGAGGGGAGGGGTGTATGTGCCCTCCCCGTCCCGGGAAACCTCTTGCTGGCTGTTAATGCCAACACCTGAATACTGGGATGTATCAAGTCCATCCATGTATCTATGTCTTTACAACCCAGCGGGAAGCTGGCACGGCCTCTCCTTTTCCTTCTGAAAAGCTCATCGTAAGCCCCCCAAATAATTGGTCCGTCCTTTATGAACATTTCACAAATCAAGTGCATGTAATGCCATACTTCCGTATGCTCATCTGGTCTAAATTCTATATATATGGCTGCGAATACACAGTATCCATTGACCCACCAGGGGAACGAACAGTAAGTTTCCTTCCCTATACCATCCTTATCACAAGCTGCTGCAAAGTTTTTTCTGGTCATCTCTGTAAGGGTAAACATATCTACATACAGGGTTGGACTGGGTCACAGGGGGTCCGGGCTATCCCCTGGTAGGCCCCAACCCTGATCGCTCCCCTCTTTGTTGGTGGGGGGAGCGGGTAACATTGAAAGAAAAAATACTCACGTGACTGCGGCGCTCCCCGACTCCTCTCTGCTCCGTTCGCACTGAATGTCGGGTGTGACGTCATCACACCTGACGTTCAGTAAGGAGCAGCGCAGAGAGGAGTCGGCAAGAAGAGAGAAGAAGAGAAGAAAGAAGTTGATAGAAAAGGTAAGTGGAAGAACGAAAGCAAGGGGGAGTAAAGGCAGCATGGCAGAGAGTGAAGGGGGAGCACAGACAGCATGGCAGAAAGTGAAGGGGAGCAAAGGCAGCATGGCAGAGAGTGAGAAGGGGCAAAAGCAGCATGGCAGAGAGTGAGAAGAGGCAAAGGCAGCATGGCAGAGAGTGAGAAGGGGCAAAGGCAGCATGGCACAGAGTGAAAATGGGCAAAGGCAGCATGGCAGAGTGAGAAGGGGCAAAGGCAGCATGGCAGAGTGTTAGAAGGGGCAAAGGCAGCATGGCAGAGAGTGAGAAGGGGCAAAGGCAGCATGGCACAGAGTGAGAATGGGCAAAGGCAGAATGGCACAGAGTGAAAAGGGGCAAAAGCAGCATGGCAGAGTGCGAGAACGGGCAAAGGCAGCATGGCAGAGAGTAAGAAGGGGCAAAGGCATGAAGGAGTGCCCGGAGAAGGAGGGGAGCAAAAGCAGCATGGAACTGTGTGATAAAGGGGGGCCAGGAGAAGGGGGGAGCAAAAGCAGTATAGAGGGCACAGTGTGATCATAAGGAGGCACAGCATGATGATGAAGGGGCATAGTAATGTGTGTGTGATGGCACAGCGGGCTTGTGGCAATGTAATGTGTGTGTGGTAGGTGATGGCTAACTAATGGGTGCTATTTTGTTTGTGGGGTGATGGTGGGGTAATTTAATTTTATAATGAGGACTATTAATTTAAGATGGGGTGGTTTGGCCGCTATTAGTTGAATGCGGGGCTGAGTTTGAGCTGCATGAGGTCTATTTATTAAATGTGAATATGAATTATTTAATGGCAGTGACGGTTGCAGGAAATAGGTATATTTATTATACGTAAATGTTATTACTTTATTGCTGGGGCTGTATGGAGGGAGGGAAATAGGTTTATTTATTAAATGAGAATATTATTACTTTAATGTTGGGGCTGGAGGAAGGCCTAAGTATTAATTGTGGGTCCTATTGATTTAACGCCGGGGCTGGTTGGAATTTTCTAAATGTACCCATTTTCTTTTCCAAATAGGGCCCCCAACATTCCAGGATCCAGACAAGCCGCAACTAAAGAAAAAAGCAGCCACAGGTGGTAAAAGTGACAAAAATAGGTAGGACAGTCTGTCAAATGTTCTGAGTCTAGTGGGACAATCCCGATTTTTGGTGACTGTTCTGCCCAATCTAAGGGGCAGGTCAAGACTGTGTATTCTTTATATACACACTGCATTCTTTATATACTACACTATGGTGCTAGCTGTCCTTCATGGGCTGACCACTCCCCCTCTAGTGTTTGGTCTTGCCTCTTTGATGGCTGGCCACACCCCCTCTGGTGGGCCCCTAGCATTGCAGTCCCCCGGTGGGCCCTTCATGCCCAAGTCCGACACTTTCTACATATATGCCTTTTTTTATTTTAACTAGAGCCGAATGTCGCACATTAATGCTGCATTCTCAATGCGGCCCATGTCCCCCGCACACAAACCAATGTTAGGGCCTAGTGCCTGTTCGGGCAAACAAGTTTTTCTAACAGTTGGGATTGCAGAATTTTGAGGAGTTTTTGTGGTCTTTGATTACTATCTGAGGAGTCGTCACTACTCCTTCTGCTCCACGGGAGATAAGAGTTAGGGCAGGGGGGCTTATATAGTGATTATATGTGTGGCTGAGGGCGGGGGCTTAAATAGTGATTATATCTGTGTGGCTAAGGGCAGGGGACTTATATAGTGAGTATATTTGTGTAGTTGAGGGCAGGGGCGCTTATATAGTGATTATGTGTGTGGCTGAGGGCAGGGGGCTTATATAGTGATTATATGTTTGTGGTTGAGGGCAGGGGGAGCTTATATAGTGATTATGTGTGTGGCTGAGGGCAGGGGGGCTTATATAGTGATTATGTTTGTGGCTGAGGGCAGCGGGGGCTTATATAGTAATTATGTTTGTGGCTGAGGGCAGGGGGGCTTATATAGTAATTATGTTTGTGGCTGAGGGCAGGGGTGCTTATATAGTGATTATGTTTGTGGCTGAGGGCAGGAGGGCTTATATAGTGATTATGTTTGTGGCTGAGGGCAGGGGGGGTTATATAGTGATTATGTGTGTGGCTGAGGGCAGGGGGCTTAAATAGTGATTATATCTGTGTGGCTAAGGGCAGGGGACTTATATAGTGAGTATATTTGTGTAGTTGAGGGCAGGGGCGCTTATATAGTGATTATGTGTGTGGCTGAGGGCAGAGGGCTTATATAGTGATTATATGTTTGTGGTTGAGGGCAGGGGGAGTTTATATAGTGATTATGTGTGTGGCTGAGGGCAGGGGGAGCTTATATAGTGATTATGTGTGTGGCTGAGGGCAGGGGGGCTTATATAGTGATTATGTTTGTGGCTGAGGGCAGCGGGGGCTTATATAGTAATTATGTTTGTGGCTGAGGGCAGGGGGGCTTATATAGTAATTATGTTTGTGGCTGAGGGCAGGGGTGCTTATATAGTGAATATGTTTGTGGCTGAGGGCAGGAGGGCTTATATAGTGAATATGTTTGTGGCTGAGGGCAGGGGGGGTTATATAGTGATTATGTGTGTGGCTGAGGGCAGGGGGGGCTATATAGTGATTATGTTTGTGGCTGAGTGCAGAGGGGCTTATATAGTGACTATGTTTGTGGCTAAGTGCAGGGGGGCTTATATAGTGATTATGTTTGTGGCTGAGTGCAGGGGGGCTTATATAGTGATTATGTTTGTGGCTGAGGGCAGGGGAGGCTTATATAGTGATTATGTGTGTGCCTGAGGGCAGGGGGGGGGGCTTATATAGTGATTATATGCATGGCTGAGGGCAGGGGGGACTTATGGCGATTGTATGAGTGGCACAGGGCAGGGGGGCTTATGATGATGATTATATGCAGGGCAGGGGCCATGGGGGGCTTATGGTGATAAAATGTGGGTGTGGGGTGATGGTGGGGCAATTTAATTAAATGTGGTTCTGAGTTTGGGGAGAATGAGTTCTATCTATTAACTGTGAATATGAATTATTTTATTTTATTAATTATTTTATTAAATGTAAATGCTAATTATTAAACGTGGGTGCTTTTGATTTAACACTGGAGCTCATTTGAGTTTTCTAAATTTCATGTACCCAATTTCTTTTCCAAATAGAGCCCCCAACATTCCAGAATCCAGACAAGGACGCACATCTTACAATCATCTTTCCTACCTTCCTTCCTCCATGCTGCTATTAGCTGGTGATATATCACTTAATCCAGGTCCCCCTCACTTCTCACACACGCATATATCTGAACACTACAGAAATCCAGCTAGCCTCAAACATATCACCTGTCCCTCCTCTCTTCCAAAGTCCTTTAAATGTGCCCTTTGGAATGCACGCTCTGTTTGTAACAAACTTACCTCCGTACACAATCTCTTCCTCTCAAACAACCTAAAACTTCTAGCAATAACAGAATCATGGCTCACGCAATCAGACACTGCCTCACCTGCAGCCCCTTCACATGGTGGTCTCCATTTTACCCACACCCCTAGACAAGGAGGCAGACAAGGAGGTGGGATTGGACTATTTCTCTCCCCACGTTCACAGTTCTCCCAAATGGCCCATCACTCACATTCACATCTTTTGAAGTACATGCTGTTAGGATTTCTAACCCATTCTCTATGCGTGTTGCTGTCATCTAACGCTCCCCTGGACCACACCAACAGTTTTTTGAACACTTCTCTGCGTGGCTCCCTTACTTCTTATCCTCTGACATCCCCACCATTATCATGGGTGATTTCAACATCCCTATTTCTAATCCACGTTCCAATGCTGCTTCCAAACTACTCTCTCGAATTTCCTCGCTTGACATCTCCCAGTGAATTGAATCCGCTACTCATCAGGATGGCCACTGTCTTGATCTTGTTTTCTCTAGACTATGCTCAGTTTTTGATTTCCTTAGCACTCCTTTCTCCCACTCAGATCGTCACCTTATTAGCTATTCGCTCACCCCCAGTTCTTTACCCTCCCCAGTGTCAAACTCTTCCAAGCCTCCTCACAACCGCAGGATTATCAACTCTATTGATCTTCAACAGTTTTCCACCCCTCTCCAACACCTTCTCTTCCCAATTTCTACATTCTCCTCCCCTGATCGGGCAGTACCCCAATTTCACCAAACCCTAGCAACTGCCCTTGATCAAGTGGCTCCAGCGACACTACATACTCCGCGTAGACTTAGTTGCTAACTGTGGCACACTAAAGTAACATGACTCTACAAAAACTTTCTCATAAAGCAGAACGTCACTGGCGTAAATCTTGTACCTCTAATGATTTCATCACATATACTGGTATCTACCAAACCTAGAGGAATTCAAAACAAACATACTTCCAATCTCTCATCTATGCTCAGTCTTCTAACCCCAAACGCCTTTTTAACATATTTAAATCTCTTCTCAATCCTCCAACCCCAAATCCTCCGACTACCATCAGTGCCCAGGATCTTGCTTTCTATTTCAAGGACAAAATAGATAAGATAAGACTTGAAATGGTATCATCTCCCTCGAAAAGCAATCAGCTCAATTCCTTTGTAGCACCCTCTGACACTCTCTCGTCATTTGATCCCACAAATGAAGAGGAAGTTTCTACTCTCTTCTCATCTTCCTACTCTACCTCCTTTCCTATTGATCTCATTCCCTCACAAATTAGTAGGTCTCTGTCTCCTGTGCTCATTCCCCCCTAAAATCTGTAATCTATCTCTTTCTACTGGTATTTTTCCATCACTATTCAAGCATGCAGTGATTACTCCCATTTTAAAAAAAAAATTCTGACCCAAACTCTCTCTCAAATTACCGCTCCATCTCTCAGCTCTTATGCCCCTCCAAGCTTCTCGAGAGAATTGCCTACACTTGCCTCACACACTTACAGCAAACAACCTACTGGATTCTTTTCAGTCAGGCTTTCGCTCTCAACACTCCACAGAGACTGCGCTGACCAAGGTTGTCAATGATTTGACCACAGCAAAAAGTAAAAGCCATTACTCTCTTCTAATTCTCCTGGATCTCTCTGCTGCATTTGACAGTGTTGACCACTCTCTCCTCATACAAACGCTACAATCCCTAGGTCTTGAAGGCACTGTCCTATCCTGGTTCTCATCCTACCTATCTAATCGCTCTTTCAGTGTTAATTTCTCTGGATCCACCTCTGCTCCGCTTCCTTTATCAGTTGGAGTACCACAAGGCTCAGTCCTAGGTCCTCTGATATTCTCTATCTACACCACTTCTCTTGGAAAACTAATAAGCTTCTTGGGATTTCAGTATCATCTCTATGCGGATGATACACAAATCTATCTATCCTCTCCTGATCTTTCACCATCTGTGTTGTCTCACGTAACTGACTGTCTTTCTGATTTTTCATCTTGGATGAGTGGTCGAGGGGGAGTGGTCGCCAACTCAAACTCAATCTTTCAAAAACTCAATTAATAATATTCCCACCCAAAAACAGAAGCTTCCTGCCTGACATTTTTATTTCTATTGATAACATGACCATAAATCCCATCCTGCAAGCTCGAGGCCTAGGTGTAATCCTTGACTCACAACTATCATTTATTCACCACATCGACTCTATATCTAAATCATGTTACATACATCTAAAGAACATTTCCAGAATATGCACATATCTCTCACAAGACACTGCAAAAACCTTAATTCATGCACTCATCATCTCTCGCATCGACTATTGCAATTGCCTCCTTACTGGTCTTCCCAAAGTCAGACTTGAACCCCTACAATCTATTTTGCACGCAGTTGTTAGATTGATTTTCCTTGCAAACCGTTCTTCCTCTGCTGAGCCACTCTGTCAGTCTCTACATTGGTTGCCTGTATTTCAACGAATCCAATATAAAATTATTCTACTAACATACAAGGCCGTCAACAACATTGAACCGCCCATTCCCAGCGGCAGGTTAAGAATTGGGTCCTGGGAGTAAACGTAGCCCCCAAAACTCTTCAGCAACTATTTATTGTCATGCTTATTCATTTACTGTCACAGTGATAAGGGAAGTCATATTTGTTTTTCCCTAATTATTAATTGTAAGAAGAGTCTGCTTCTGAAACTAAAGAGCCAGATGGAAGAAGGTAATTGGGGGGGGGAGGGGGTGGCAGGGCACTTATTGTAATGGGGGTGGAAGCAGGTATACATTAATGGTGAGGGTGGGAGCAAATCATTTAATAGTGGGTGGGAGATATTCATGTATTAGTTTATTTGATGGTGAGAACTATTTAGTTTACTATTGGGGTAATGGTATTGACTATTAATTTAAGGTGGGGTGATGGGGTAATGGCATTATTTATTTAATGCTGGGGTGGTTTGGGAGCTATTAATGGAACGTATCGGTGTGTTTTGGTGAAAAGGATGGCTATTTTGAGAAATCGAGACTGTCCCAATTGATTTGGGACCATTGGCACACTGCAATTAAGGCTGATCCTACATTTTATAACAATGCTAATTTTTCTGCTCCCAGTCTAAAGAACTGATTTCTTGTTGGCAGATAAAATAATACTTAAAATAGTAATTCATACCTCCCAACTGTCCCTATTTAGACAGGAGAGTCCCAATTTTCCAACAACGAGAATGCTTGTATCAGCTATAGGGATACAAGAAGGGACCATGATAATTCAGGCACTAGTGGATCCAGGAGAGTACAGCAGGTGCACCGAGGCATAGTGATGTCCAAAGTGACAAGAAATAACACACAAGAGGTACCTGGGTAGTGAAGAGAGAACCCATGGCTGAGAAAGGAGGATCGATGGTCAAATGGAAGTGTATGTGGAATCAAGGGTGGGAGTTCTGTGAGCAAGCGACCATCCTTGCCAGCAATTTTTTTGCAACATATTTAACAATAATAATTAGTAATTTATAAATATAAAGAACACTGCTAAAAGGGTTATCATGGGCCTTTGTTATCTCATGTGGAGCGCAGTTCATTGAGGTTGGCATTTTTCTCAAGCTTTAACCTGTGCCAGCTAAGCAACCAACTGAAGATTTTAGAAGGCAATGTCTGACCTGTTCTACCACTAAGTGACTTGTACACAGAAAATGTAATAAGCTAAATTTAATGAATGTGATGTTTTTACTTCCAGCAATACTCCTGTTGGCACATGGTCAAATAGCAAACTGAGTCAGTAACAGAGAGATCGGTATGACAAGAATGCATGACAGTACCAGCAAAACCTGAGCAACAAATTTAGCAAGTGTCAGGATTCCCAATATAAAAGTCACTGAGAAAATGCAAGTGTAACAAAGTGGTTTTTGTTTAACACGGGTTACACAGGTAAGTGATGCAATAAATGGAAAGCCATGGAAAGTCAGCAAAATATAGCCGTTATAGCAAGGAGATGACACACAGGATGCAATAGTCTGCGGACCGATACACAGAAGATACTGTAGAGAGGATGCAATGGTCTGCGAGGCATTATCTCTAGACAGTGGAGATGACACACAGGATGCAATAGTCTGTGGACCAATACACGGGAGCTCTGGCAGGTAGGAGAGCAGTCCAAGTACCACAGTCCAACATAGTACCTGGCAGACAGGAGCTGCAGCAGGCAGATCGCGACAATACCCCCCCCCCCCTCCTCTTTAATGGCGGATTCCAGACACCCAAATCACCAGGACCGGTCAAAAAAGTCAGAGTCATAGTCCAAAATTGGACATATAGCTGATATGTCCTCGTCTACAGACAGAAAAGGTATGTAAACTGCCCCTGAGGAAAGCTGAGACCCAGAAGACCTTCTCTTCCTCTTCGCTTCCTTTTTAGGAATCTTTTTAAGGACACAGGGTTTTTAAAATTGAATGGAACATGAAGGCAGCTCTAAGGCTTGGGTAGCAGGAGACAAAGAAGATGGCATAGAAGACATACTGGGAGTAAGATTGACAAGTGCTGGAGCAAAATCTTTGATCACTGCTTCAGAAAAAATCTGCAAATCTGAAAGGATGAGATCTCTGGTCTCGATAAAGGGGTTTGCCCATTCCAGAACTTTCCCGGTAAAGTTGGATAACAGAAAAAAATACTTGCTTTTGTTGGGTATCTAAGAGGTTGGCTACTGATGGAAAATAATATAGACAGAATTTTATAATGTTATTAAATTGCTGGATGTCCCCATTGAAGGTAAGTGGTCAGAAGTCTGGAACAAAAGATGTATTTGAGGTCTTGGCAATTTTGGATGATTGTGTAGTCGGAACCTTGGGAGGAGAATTGGTTCAGAACATGACTTGGACAGCTCAGAGTGAACACACGTCTATGGGAGCTCGGGCAGAGCACCCTTGGCAGGAGACAGTCTGGATTGGGCACACAACTTGGGAGAAGGCCATGAATGAGCACTCGAGTTGGGAGGATCCCCGGACTGGGCACACGACTTGGGAGGAGGCCCGGACTGGGCACACGACTTGGACTGGACAGCACTGTGAGAAGCCTCAGAGCGGACAGCACCAAGTGGCAACTCCGGCTGGAATGTATTGAGTGGCAACTCGGGCTGGACTGTACCAGATGGCAAAGTCTCTGGAGCAGATTGGAGAGACAGCACCCCCTGTGGAGCAGGCTGTAAGGGCAATGCCCCCTGTGGAGCGGACTGGAGGGACAGGATCCCCTCTGGAGCGGACTGGAGGGACAGGACCCCCTCTGGAGGGACAGGACCCCCTCTGGTACAAACAAAGTTTCTGGAGCGGAGCCAGAGGCTGGCACCTCAGAACAGGAGGCAGAGGCTGGCACCTCGGAACAGGAGGCTGTAACTGGCAGCTTAGGCCCCATCACTAAGAATAAGTCAGTTTGTAATGTAGAAACTGGTAGTGATGTGCAAATAAATTCAGGATGAAAAGGGGAGCAAACTGAAGATTGTTCTGTAGACTGTCAGGTTCAGCAGAGTGGATAGTCTTGTAAGAAGCGTACATCACTGGCACAGTAGAGATATAATTTATTAGTTCTTCTGCGCCATCGCTCCTCTTCGGTCAGGTGGGGGCGTGGAGCACCTAAAAACCTGGAGTTTTCTGCACAGTGGTTCTTGGTTAATTGAAATTTTGTAGAAACATTATTAAGAGGCGCTGTTTGCACTGATTCAGCAGCATTTGAATTGGGAGAAACAAAATTTGGCTGTTTTCTGGGTGGATCCATTTCTGGCCAACATATCTTGGTTCCCCTTTATCGCAAGATACAGTCTCTGGAGGATGCACTGTAGTAACTTGACTTTCTCCCTGGGAAAAGGATTTGTCACTGCAGCGCTGAGAGTGAAGCAAGAAATACTAGGAACGGAGACGGGAAGGTGTTTAAGCACCTTAGTTAACAAAGAAGGGACCTGAGAAATTTGAGAGCAGAGTTGGAGAATGAAGCATCTGGGAGAGAGGAATTTCAAAAGAAATTGTAGCCATGGTCTCTGGACGTTGAATTCTGAGTAAATAAGCCAATACCCTGGAATCCTCAAACAAGGGTGCAAAGCCAGGCTAAATTTTATGGCCACTTCATACTGACAGGATTCCCAATATAAAAACCACTGAGAAAATGCAAGTGGATCAAAGTGGTTTTTATTTATCATGAGTTACACAGGTAAGTGATGCAATACATGGTAAGGCATGAAAAGTCAGCAGAGTACGGCTGTTATAGCAAGGAGATGACACACAGAGTGCAATTGTCTGCGGTCCGATACACAGGAGATACTGCAGATAGGATGCAATGGTCTGCAAGGTGTTACCACTAGACAGTGGAGATGATACACAGGATGCAGACTGCAGGTGCTGTCATAAAGCCAAGTCAGGGGTCACAGGAAAGATGCCAAAAGGTACAAGCAGAGGTCAAAACCAGGAAGTCAAACAATAATAACTCACAGAAGAACCAGCAGAGGTCAAGGCAACAGATGAACTGGCAAAGGCTGCTAGGGGAAGGTACTCTTTATAGTTTTCAGGATTTCCAATATAAGACCACAGAGAGAGCATAGTGAACGAAGTGGTTTTTATTAAACACTGGTCACACAGGATTCAGGATGCAGTACGGTAGGGTATGGCGGAAATAGCAAGAGAACTCAGTAAACAATAGATGCAGAATGGGATAGTCTGCGGAGCAAGGCACTGAAGGTAACAGACACAGGATGCAATGATCTGCAGGACTTTACCCCAAAATAGTGGAGAGGACACTCAAGGTGCGACGGTCTGAGGAGCAAGGCAATGAAGGTAACAGACACAGGATGTGATTGTCTGCAGGACTTTGCCACAAAGTAGTGGAGACTGCTAGTAATAATCTGCAACAGGTTAGTCCTCTGTAACACTGGAGATCTGAAAGCAGGTATTGGTGGTAATACTCTGCAGCAGGAAAAAGCTGAAACACTGGAAAGCTGCAAGCAGGTACAGATTCACAGACAAGCCAAGTCAGGAGTTACAGGAAGAGGTGTAAATACGGAGGGACGAGCACAGGTCAATATCAGGAGATCAATCAGGATAGGACACAGGATCAGCAACACAGGTAAAGGCAACAGATGATCTGGCAAAGGCTGCTGGGACAAGCAGGCTTTTGTAGGCCAAGGACAGGTGTTAAGCATCCTGGCGTAATGAGCCTAGCTCTGGCAGGTAAGAGAGCGGAACCACAAGTGGCCCCTTTGGTAGAACAGTGGTACTACAGGCAGGATACATATATATATATATATATATATATATATATATATATATATATACAGAGGTCCAACATAGTTCCTGGCAGACAGGAGTTATAGGATGCAGATCGTGACAGTAGGCCAGGTACAGGTGCTAAGCATCCCGGAGTAATGAGCTTAGCTCTGGCAGATAGGAGAGCAGTCCAAGTGCCACAGTGGCCCCTTTGGTAGAACAGTGGTACTGCAGGCTGGATACACACAAAGGCAAAAGTCCAACATAGTACCTGTCAGACAGGAGCTGCAGGAGGCAGATCGTGACAGCAAGCTTCTGTAGAAAGCTCAGTGATGGCCAGGGCCGGACTGGGACTAAAAATCAGCCCTGGCATTTAAAGCACACAGGCCCACGTGTTGTGGGCTCTATGCACTATATTGTTGCACACTGATGCTGGCGCAGTGTGCGTTGCTGGTGCAGTACAACATGATGTAGTAAGAGTGTGTATGTGTGGGGGAGAATTATTTCTCCTAATGACCCTCAACATTGCACTGTTACCACCCCAATTACATCAATAAATACCATGACAATACATTATTAGTGCCCAAGTTAAAGCAATAAATAACCCCCCACACACACACTCATACTACATCAATCACCCCCACATTACAGCAACCGGCATCACCCCCCACATTACAGCAACCAGCATCACCCCCCACATTACAGCAGCCAGCATCACCCCCCACATTACAGCATCCAGCATGACCCCCCACATTACAGCAACCGGCATCACCCCCCACATTACAGCGCCCAGCATCACCCTTCACATTACAGCGCCCAGCATCAACCCCCACATTACAGCAACCGGCATCACCCCCCACATTACAGCGTCCATCATGACCCCCCACATTACAGCAACCAGCATCACCCCCCACATTACAGCAACCACAATCACCCCCCACATTACAGCGTCCAGCATGACCCCCCACATTACAGCATCCGCAATCACCCCCTACATTACAGCATTCGGCATCACCCCCCACATTACAGCATCCGGCATCACCCCCCACATTACAGCAACCAGCATCACCCCCACATTACAGCAATACTCTCTCCTACTTATTAGCAATACTAAGCACCAAACAGACTACAGCATTGCTGCCACCACGCCACCCCATGCTACAGCAATACCACCAATTATACAGGCGCCACTGTAGGAAACCAATGTTTTGCTTTTTTCAAATCTCCCACAAAATAGCAACAACAGAATGCTTACACACACATATAGGTAACAGGTACCCTTTTACCTCAATTAAATAGTAATGGCAGAATTTTCATGAATCATTCCACATGAAATAAAACTCTAACATATATCTAAAAAAAACATAACTATTGAGTGATCATTTGAACCCACACGGCCGCATTAAAAGTATTTCCATCTACAGCAAAATGTCAGAGAAAAATATTTTTTTTACTAACTTTTTTTTAGTAACTGGATTTGCGTCTTTTCTATTCATTTTAAATAACACAATATATAAATTAAGGGGGTAATTGGAGGTGGGTGAGAGATAATTGATTGTGATCCATCAGTTTGATGGAAAACAGATAGGAAACATTTAGATTATTTACCTGGAGACTTCTACCCCCTTGACTCACAGGCAGGGCCGACAAGAGGAATTTTGGGCCACAATATAGCAACTTCTTTGGGCTCCCATCATATTCAACAATGAAAGACTTGCCTTTGGCAGAAGTACATATTATGCCACACTGTAGTGCGCTCAGTTCCTATTATGCCACATCGTAGTGCCCCAAGGTCATATTATGCCACAATAGTGTCCCCAAATAACATTATGCCATAGAAGTGCCCCCAAATCATTAGTAGTGCCCAGACAAAAACTCATTCACAAATAAAAATTGGTACAGCATATCAGATACTGCGAGTGTGAGTCCCAGGAGCAGCTTAATACACCATTTGCAATGCAAACAAAAATAGATATATTGACACAATCACAGATAAAATTTATGACAAGCAATGTTTTTCTCTTAATTAAAAATCTCTGTACAGATAGATATGCCAGAAACATTACAGTGCAATAATAAGCAATACATACTGTTTTAAACGTCATTGGATACACAGTAGTGCCCCCAGTTCATGAAAGGATGGTTAAAAACACATTGCACATGAGAAAATATATGAACTTACCTGATTATGGCATCCTGTGTCTGTTCTCCTACTGGGCGGCTTCTTCCCTGGCTCTCTCACACGTCTTCCTGCACAACCTTCTCCCCTGGCGCTCTCACACGTCTTCCTGCACTGTCTACCCCCCTGGCACTCACACGTCTTCCTGCACCCTCTACACCCTGGCTCTCTCACCCCCTCTCCCAGCAGCCCCTTCCCATTTGGCTCTCTCACCCACTCTCCCAGCACCCCCTTCCCCCCCTGGGTCTCTCACCCCCTCTCACAGCAGCCCCTACCCCACTGGCTCTCTCACACTCATGATCCCCGCAACTCACGGCACCCCCACGAGGGGGGGGGGGTGTCGTGGGGGTGCCGCAAATGGGAAGGGTGTGCTGGGAGAGGGGTGAGAGAGCCAGGGGGAAGGGGGTGCTGGGAGAGAAGTGAGAGCCAGGGGGTAGGGGCTGCTGGGAGAGGGGGTGAGAGACCCAGGGGGGAAGGGGGTGCTGTGAGAGTGGGTGAGAGAGCCAAAGTGGAAGGGGGTGCTGGGAGAAGGGTGAGAGAGCCTGGGGGTAGGGGGCGCTGGAAGAGGGGGTGAGAGAGCCAGGGGATAAGGGGTGCTGGGAGAGGGGGTGAGAGACAGTGCACAGCATAATGGTTCCCGGGGAGGAACCAGCCACCAGGAAGACAGAAGGAGTCGGGCCGGCCCATATAGCCATCGGCCCTTCTGGCATTTGCCAGAAGTGTCAGATGGCCAGTCCGGCCCTGGTGATGGCACAGGTATACACCTAATAAATAAATGCAAATGTGGGGTTTATATGCTCTAAATGTTTCCAAACAGTGGCACTCCAAAGCTGCATCGGGACTTTCGTCCCGTACTAAAGCCAAATATTCCCAGATTAAGAACAATAGGCTCTTACAAGCTGATTTGTTTCACAAGACAGTAGAGGTTACATAATGGGGGCTCCTCTTTTTCACTTGTGAGTAAACAAAAAATAGTGGATGCAAAAGGATGTATAACCGGCAATGTTAGTTCTTCAATCAAGTCTAAGATCAATTCCTATTCTTTAGATGAAAATGCATTTTATAAATATTAAAAGTTTGTGCAGCTTAGTATCCCCTCCTTAGCAGATTGCCAACCATATGGTAATAAGTAAATATATTGTACCTTTATTCTATAAAATCAATTACAACAAAACCATTTTTTTAAATCAGCTAAGGCTGGGTACACACTACAGTGTTTTCAGTAGAGATGCTCAGGCTCTGTTCCCCGAGAAACCGAACACACCGGAACTTAACAGATCCGAGTACCGAGCCGAGCCAGCTCAGTACTTTCGCGTGCCCTCGGAATTGAAAATGAGGCAAAACGTCATTGTTACATCGTCGGATTTCGCGAGTTTTGGATTCTATAAGTAACGCACTCCACGGCGATCCAGCACCATTTCACAGAGGGACACAGTAGGGCTAGCACAGTTCTTGGCAGTCTGTAGAGCAGTTGGACAACGTCATAGGTACAATAGAAAGAGGAGGGGATAGCAGTGTAATTCAGGAGAGCTCCGTTGCTCCATTGCTAATTGTCATTGCTGAAATAGAAAGAATTAATAGGTCTGGCAGGCTTGGTCTTCTAAATCTGCAGTTCCATAATGTACAGTGTTATCTAGGTAACATACAAAGAGGAGAGCTCCATTGCTCCATTGCTAATTGTCATTGCTGAAATACAAATACTAGGGCTGGCAGGCTTGGTGTAAATCTGCAGTCACATTGTACTGTGTTATATAGGTAACACACAAAGAGGAGAGCTCCATTGCTAATTGTCATTGCTGAAATACAAATACTAGGGCTGGCAGGCTTGGTGTAAATCTGCAGTCACATTGTACTGTGTTATATAGGTAAAACACAAAGAGGAGAGCTCCATTGCTAATTGTTATTGCTGAAATAAAAATACTAGTCTGGCAGGCTTGGTCTTCTGAATTTGCAGTCAAATTGTACGGTGTTATATAGGTTACACACAAAGAGGAGAGCTCCATTGTTCCATTGCTAATTGTCATAGCTGAAATAGAAATAATAGGGCTGGCAGTCTTGGTCTAAATCTGCAGTTACATTTTACTGTACCATAGCTCACTCAGAAACAGGAGAGGTGGCAGGGTTCAGTGCTGAAACAGAAATTGTAATAACAGGGCTGGCAGTTTTCTTAAAAGTCTCCAGTGACATTCTACTGTGCCATAGCTCATACAGAAACAGGAGGGGTGGCATTGTTCTTGTCACTCTCAGTCTCAGTCATGATGATCCTAATCCCTCTACCTCATGTGCTAAAGTCTATGTTCAAGTGCATAGTGGTTTTAAGTCAGGGAAACAAAAATGAAAATAAAAAGCTTGTACCTTTTTAAAGAAAAAAACACCTCTCTAAAATAGGTGAACGTTTACTGTAGAAAAGCATAAAATTGCAAACATGCCATTCTACTCAAAATATTACCAAGCATACCAGCATCAGCTAGCTACCTTCTCTCAGCTAGATCTCAGCACCTGCAATCTACACTGTCATCATATTCACCGTCATCAGTGTGTACATCATCCTCAAACAATACTAATTCATCCCCGCTGGAATCCACCGTCACAGAAGTCTGTGTACTTTGATGTAATTGCCGGTAATGGCCTTCCTCATGGAATTTGTAGTTCATTTTACGGAAGAGCTGTCAGGATTTTTGGCCAATTCTTTTAGACCAGACAAAATGTCAAAATGTTGTGCAAACTCATCTGCAGCACCACTGGGTGTCTTGGGAAAGCTAAGTTTTCTCCTAGCAGCAATTTCCAGAGAAATTGAAGCAGGAGACGTCATTGTGTTATGTACCACTTGAGCTGCCAGCTTGCTGACCAGAAGCTCATTGCATCTCTTGAGATCTGGGTCAGTTGGAAAGAATGAAAAGACATAGCTCTTAAACCTAGGATCAAGCACAGTTGCCAAAATGTAATGATCCAATTTCAAGATGTTAATGACTCTTGGATCCTGGTGAAGCGAATAAAGTACTTAATCTACAAGTCCAACATAATTAGCGGAATTGCTTTGTTTCATTTCTTCCTTCAATTTCTCCTGCTGCTTTTCAAAAAGTCTTATTAGGGGAAACACTTGACTCAAGCTAACAGTGTCTGCACTCTCTTCACAGGTGACTAGTTCGAGTGGTTTCAGCACCTTGCACAACACAGAAAGAATTCTCCACTGCGCTGGACTAAAGTACATTCCCCCTAAATTCTATTCTTCTTGCAGCTGCTGCATTCTCCTACATGCTGTTGCAGAATCCCGAAATTGACCCTAAATATTTCGGGACACAGACAGCATCTTCTGCATGTCATTGTCATTTTTTAAAAGTTTTGTACCACCAAGTTGATTGTGTGAGCAAAACAGGGAATGTGATGGAATTCCCCCTGCTGTAATGCCCTAACAATATTGGTGGCGTTATCAAAAATCACATTTTCTCAGGAGAGTCCAAGCAGGATAAGCCATGTTGCAATGACATCCCTTATTTTTACAAACAGGTTGTCAGAGGTATTACCTCTGACCTGTGCCTTGTCTCGTCTCTGATAACCACCTCTCACTCCCGGCTTCAAGACTTCTCCTGTGCTGCTCTCCATTTATTGATTTCCCTACCACGCTCCATCAGACTTTCCCACAGCCTTCAAATCTTTAGATGCTCTTTGAAAACACATCTCTTTTTTAGAGGTGACTTTATCCTCGATAACACTATTCACACTAATGCACCCTCACAACTATCTCAATCTCCACTCTGAGCCACACTCGCTCCTCTTGTTTCAGCTGTGCCCTTTTCCCTTTAGAATGTAAGCTCTCTAATGAGCAGGGTTCTCCATACCCTTTGTTTTCATGTCTCCATTCATTTTGTCAGCCTTCTCTGTTCTTGTTTTACATATGTAATGTTTTATGTATGTCCTTGTCTTCCCTACTGTACAGCGCTGTGGAGCACTGTGGTGCCTTACAAATCTACGATAATAATAATACTAATTATACTAATAATAATAATATGCCTCTTTGTGACGCAGATGATACACAGAGTAGCCTGCCTCTGAAAAATGTAATGTACTTGGTACGTGGTACATGCTGCTGCTGTTCCTGCTGGTGAAGGCGAATCACCAACCCAGTGGGCTGTCACAGTCATATAATCTTTATTTTGCCCAGTTCCGCTTGTCCACATATCTGTGGTTAAGTGTAGAGTGGGTAGAATGGCATTTTGTAGCCCAATAATTACATTTTTACGAACTTTCTGGTAGAGGTGAGGAATAGCTTTTCTAGTAAAATGGTGTCGTGATGGAATTTAGTAACGGGGACACAAGACCTCAAATAATTGTCTAAAACCTGCTGCCTTAATAGTGGATATTGGACGCATATTTAATACTAGCACAATCGCCATGGCGTCTGTGATCTGCTTTGCGACTGGGTGACAGCTTTCATACTTGCTTCCTCTTGCAAAGTATTGTTTAACAGTCAATTGTTGTAAACTACTAGTAGTATTAGTCTTGGTCTACTTCTGGGTTGAAGATCCCCACCCAGCAGCAGGAGCAGCAGCAGTGGTCCTAACACTCAAGGATGCTTCTGAGGAGTCCTGGATAGGGGAAGAATCATCTCGCATTAGCAACTTGGATGCAGGACTAACTCCGATCTGTTATGACTCGTCGGGCTCTCTGTCAGAGTAAATAGATAGATAGATAGGTAGATAGATAGTTAGTTAGAGATAAGTTGATAGATAGTTAGGGATAGGTAGGTAGGTAGTTTGGTAGGTATTAGATAGCCACTTGGGTGTTTAGATAGGTAGTTAGTTTATTTCTCAGATAGATTAGATAGATAGTTTAGGTAGATTAGATAGGCAGCTAGATTAGGTAGATAGATTAAATAGGTCTTAGATAGGGTCAGTTAGGTCTGTTCTCTGTCAGAAATCTTCCCTGATTCATGCTGTCATTTCTAGGTAGTGCCTCACCTGGCCAGCCTGTTTCTCTGAGCTCACTCACCTGGCTCCTCCTTATCACTTGCTGCCTATTGGTTCTGCTCTCCTTAAATAGCCGGCTAATCCTCTGCTGGATTGCCGATAATACGTTTACCATAGTGTTCTGCTCCCTTGTGTTTTCCCTGTTACCTGTTCCTGTTGTTTCCTGCCGGCTTGTGGTATCCCTGTGTACCAGACCGTTTCCATTCCTGTCTACTCTTAATTGGATTTCCCTGTGTACCGACTCGGCTCTGCTTTGACTCTTCTCCTGTGTTGATATCCCGTGTACCAGACCTGATTCTGTTCCTGACTATTCTACTATCTACTCACCAGTTCCAGTCAACTATCTCCTGGACCGCGGTAAAGTCGTGCTCCCAGGCTCCGGCGTGATCTGCAGCTCCTCTGCTCATCCTAACCTTATACGGCCCAGTTCTTTAATACCCAGATCCAAAATTTGACTAACCTCTGACCTTTGACTAATACCTCTTCGGGATCTGAGATTCAACGCGTGGGTATTGTTATACCCACGCGTTCTGGGCTTTCAGCCTCAAACCAGAGCATTCTTGTCTTATTTCAGTGGATTTGTTTTTTGAGGCTCTGGGACTTTTGTACGATGGCCCTAACTGAGTGGCATCAGCAGAAGCACACCTACGGTCATTAAGAAAAGGGGCTCAGTCGGCTGAGATATATTGTGCTGAATTTCGTCTGTGGCTTACTAACACGTTGTGGAACGATCAGGCACTCAGACACCAGTTTCGGTTAGGCCTGTCAGACCCTCTCAAGGACTCACTTATCCATTATCCTGTCCCAGAGACTCTTGAGGACTTCATGAGGGTGGCCATCAGGATCGACCGACGCTTAAGCAAAAGACGAATGGAGAAGGATCGCGGGTCCTCCGCTTCCTCAGATATATTTCTTCCCAGAACTCCAGATCTAACGGAACCTATGAAAGTTGGTACCCTTCGTTTGTCTCACGAAGAAATATCTAGAATACAGAGGCAGGGTCTCTGTATTTGTTGTGGTCTCAAAGGACACTTTATTCTGACCTGCCCAAGCAAGTCGGGAAAAGACCGGGCCTAAACAAGACTGAAGAAGTGCGTTTAGGTATCCAGCTGTTCTCTTCACAAAATTCTCTTTTAGTTCCTGCTACTTTGACATTTCAGAATAAAAGTATCCCACTCAAAGCTTTTCTGGACAGTGGTGCAGCAGGTAACTTCCTTGACATTGATGTCGCTAAACAGTTTCACATTCCATTGCTTGAAATGGAGAATGCGGGCTAGATGGAAGTCCTCTGGCGGGAGCTCGTATCCGATTCCACACTCCTCCACTCTCTCTAACTAATGGGGCTCTTCATATGGAGCTGATATCATTCTATTTGATTAATTGTGCATCTGTCCCATTGGTCTTGGGACACCCGTGGTTATCTACTCATAACCCTGTTATAGAATGGAAGCAAGGGGAGATTCTTCATTGGAGTTCCTTATGTTCTGCCTCTTGTCTCTCCCTTCCTCTACGTCTTACTCAGCCTGTGGATTCTCTTCTGCCCAACTTCCTAAGTGAATTTTCTGATGTATTCTCCAAGAAAAAGGAAGATTCTCTACCTCCACATAGTTTCTACGATTGTGGTATCAACCTCTTGCCTGGAGCTATTTTACCTAAAAGTAGATGCTACTCTTTGTCCCCTTTGGAAACTAAAGCCATGGATGTATACGTTACGTAGAATTTGCAAAAAGGCTTTATTAGGCCATCCAAGTCACCCTTGGGAGCTGGATTCTTTTTTGTGGCCAAAAAGGATGGTACCCTGCAGCCATGCATAGATTACAAAGAGTTAAATGCCATTACTATCAAGAACTTGTACTCACTCCCTCTAATTTTCGGGTTATTCTATCAAGTGGGCATTCGATGACCAGAGACACTGGCTCGAGGGTTCCACCCACCAGATCACTGTATACACAGACCACAAAAACCTCATTTACATCCAATCCACTAAAATACTGAATTCCAGGCAAGCCTGATGGGCCCTGTTCTTCACCCGATTTCAATTTCTGATCACGTATAGACCTGGCTCAAAACATATCAAAGCAGATGCGCTTCCAATCACTGCAAGAAAGTCCTTCTGTTCCCATGTCTATCATTCCGGATCAAAACATCATTGTTGGAATCACTCAGGACCTTCAGTCTTCCCTCCAACGTTTCCAGGATCAAGCCCCTGCAAATACTCCAGCACGCCTCTTATTTGTTCCGTTTTCCCTCAGGAAAGCAGTCTTGACTGAGTGTCATACTTCTAAAGTAGCAGGACATCCTGGAATCCTGAAAACCTTTAAATTGCTTAGACGTTCTGTATGGTGACTTGGAATGAAGAAGGATGTGGTTTCTTTCATTTCTGGTTGTGGGGTCTTTGCCCAGGCCAAAGTTCCTAGAACCCAACCCATGGGGGAACTCCTGCCACTGTCCATTCCTCATAAGCCTTGGTCTCACATTTCAATGGATTTTGTGGTGGACCTCCCTGAGTCTCGTGAATGTAATACAATATGGGTAATTGTCGACTGATTCAGCAAACAAGCCCACTTTGTTCCCCTCTCTCGGCTTCCCAATGCCAAAGCTCTTTCAAATCTATTTGTGAGGCACATCGTCAGACTGCATGGTCTTCCAGAGGACATTGATTCAGATAGAGGCCCACAGTTTATCGCTGCCTTCTGGAAAAAATGTTGCCTTTCCCTTGGCATTAATGTCAGTTTGTCATCCTTAATCTGATGGTCAGACGGAAAGGGTGAATCAGACGATTATTGGATCAATCACCCAATAATCGAGTGTTCTGAACAATATCGCAGCAGTATGTATTGTCATGGCCAAAAGTTTTGAGAATGACACACGTATTGGTTTTCACAAAGTTTGCTGCTTCAGAGTTTTTAGAACTTTTTGTCAGATGTTGCTATGGTATACTGAAGTAAAATTACAAGCATGTCATAAGTATCAAAGGCTTTTATTGACAATTACATTAAGTTTATGCAGAGTCAAATTTTTGCAGTGTTGACCCTTCTTTTTGAAGACCTCTGCAATTCATCCTGGCATACTGTCAATCAACTTCTGGGCCACATACTGACTGATGGCCGCCTATTCTTGCCTAATCAATGCTTGGAGTTTGTCAGAATGTGTGGGTTTTTGTTTGTCCACCCGCCTCTTAAGGATTGATCGCAAGTTCTCAATGGAATTAAGGTCTGGGGAGCATCCTGGCCATGGACCCAAAATTTCGATGTTTTGATCCCCGAGCCACTTAGTTATCACTTTTGCCTTATGGAAAAATGCTCTATCATGCTGGAAAAGGCATTGTTTGTCACCAAACTGTTATTGGATAGTTGGGAGAAGTTGCTCTTGGAGGATGTTTTTGTACCATTCATGGCTGTGTTCTTAGGTAAAATTGTTAGCGAGTCCTTGGCTGAGAAGCAACCCCACACATGAATGGTCTCAGGATGCTTTACTGTTGGCATGACACAGTACTGATGGTAGCGCTCACCTTTCCTTCTCTGGACAAGCGTTTTTTCAGATGCCCCAAACAATCTGAATGGGGATTTATCAGAGAAAATGACTTTACCCCATTCCTCAGCAGTCCAATCCGTGTACCTTTTGCAGAATATCATTCTGTCCCTGATGTTTTTTTCTGGAGAGAAGTGGCTTTTTTGCTGGTCTTCTTGACCCCAGGCCCTCCTAAAAAAAGTCTTCAACTCACTGTGTGTGCAGATGCACTTACAACTGCCTGCTGCCATTACTGAGCAAGCTCTGCACTGGTGGTGCCCTGATCCCGCAGGAGACGGTCCGGGCGCTTGCTGGACATTCTTGGGGGCCCTGAAGCCTTCTACACAACTATTGAACCTCTCTCCTTGAAGTTCTTGATGATCCGATAAATGATTGATTTAGGTGCAATCTTACTAGCAGCAATATCCTTGCCTGTGAAGCCCTTTTTGTGCAAAGCAATGATGTCTGCACATGTTTCCTTGCAGATAACCATGGTTACCAGAGGAAGAATAATGATTTCAAGTACCACCCTCCTTTTAAAGCTTCCAGTCTGTTATTCTAACTCAATCAGCATGACAGAGTGATCTCCAGCCTTGTCCTCCTCAACACTCTCACCTGTGTTAACGGGAGAATCACTGACCTGATGTCAGCTGGTCCTTTTGTGGCAGGGTTGAAATGCAGTGGAAATATTGTTTTTGGGATAAAGTTCATTGCCATGGCAAAGAGGAACTTTGAAAATAATTGCAATTCATCACTCTTCATGATATTCTGTAGTATATGCATTGCGATTGTGAAGATACTGGGTTTTCTGGCCCAATTCTACCCATTTCACTGTGACAGGCCACCCACTGGTGCCTTTCTAGGCCAGGGAAACCTACCCAGTACCTTCTTATTAGTCACTCAGGCAAGTGCAGTTAGAAAATAGAGCAATACATTTATTGTAATAAGAAACAATTACTAGATTATTATGTACACACAGTAAATAAATGCCAGACAGGTTTACCACATCATCTGTCCCTTACCCCACTAGCTTAAGGAGCTACAGTCACTTGGATGTCCTGACATGGAGTTCTTCTCATGGAGTTCTTCTGAAACTATAGTCCATTGGTAGAGAACAAAAACTCAAAACCAGCTACACTGCACCTTCCATGAATCAAAGCTCACAATGAATATCTCCTCCCCCCCTGGAGTGGCTACTTATATCTAGGATCAAATTTCCACAGTACTTTCCCCTCCCTAGGCAAACCCCTGGCTCTCTATCTCTTTAAACATTGGTGGGTCCTGAATCAGGGGGTTGGATGGGGGAATGAAGATGAGCTGTGTTTCCACAGAAGCCCCCTGCTGCGATGCAGACAAAACATCTGGACTAGTTCATTGGAGAACAATGGATACTAATTGTCCTCCCCACCTCCAAAAATAGGGTAGCAGTCAGCCCTTCCTAAAATTAACTCCTTACACTACTTTGTGATGTCACAGGGTCCCCAGCTGTTCCATGCTTCCTGTAGAGAAAGGAGGGGGAGAATGAATGCAGCTCCAGGCCTCACCTGTATCCTGGACACCACCTGATCTTTACCCATAACCCACCTGGCTTCAATTTGAGAACAATGCATAACAACACTACTGAATTAACAACCAACACATTTTTACAATGGGTTATATGGAATGAAGAAGTCTCTTATCCAGGCATGGCTACAATGTCCACTTATCCACTTGTAATTAGACACTGCAGTTGTACTCTGTTCAGCTGGGGGAAAAAAGCAAGGGCTATAAAAAGTACATGTTATAATCCACATTTTGTGAGAAATGAGGGACAGGCTGGTTAGGGTGATATTAATATCTTGTTTCACCACAACTATCATAAAAACAGAATCAGCAGACTTTGTGAAAAATAATATTTCTGTCACTCTCAAAACTTTTGGCCATGACTGTACGCTCCACCGATGAACGAACATCGCTCCAAATCATATAATATCATTTCATTTTTAAACCGGACTAAAAATCTCGTTCATTGATGGAACAACATTGATCCAATCCTGCAGTGTGTATATACTCACGACCACCTGTCTGACAATCTGCCAATAGTTTCTCCAACAGCGAAACTATTGCGGGCGGGTATATTTAAATTTAT
Organism: Mixophyes fleayi; assembly: GCF_038048845.1. Classification (NCBI taxonomy): domain Eukaryota; kingdom Metazoa; phylum Chordata; class Amphibia; order Anura; family Limnodynastidae; genus Mixophyes; species Mixophyes fleayi. Next base: position 262,981,110 of record NC_134403.1, read on the forward strand.
AACGTTGTGTTCGACTCTCAAAACATCAAGCAAATGGGAATAGAGTTCTTTTAATGGAGAAGCAATAATAAACCTGTTTCACATGCTTTGTATGTCATTTATGTATTCCTGTATGCAGTGTATACAACATGCATTAACACAAGTGAAAATACATATTGTTATTAAAGTATCACTTATTTACTGATGTGACATGTGACCATCTCTTCAATCCTGTATTATTATATTAACATTATTACATGTTTCTTTTCTTAAACCTCCGTTTATATATTTTATATATATATATATATATACATACATATATGATAGCAAAGAAATAAGCCAATCAGACACTAGGGGGTAAATGTATCAAGGTGCGATTTTGCAAATCCAGCGATTTTCTCGGGAGAGTTGAAACTCGCAGATGTATGAAGCTGAGATTTCATGCAAAATCGCCAGAGTTGTGCTGATAGCACTAGAGCTCTTCCTACTACCCCTGGGCTGTGGGTAGTAAGGTAATAACGGCGAAAAAGGGTAAAAATAATAAACGGACGCCATTTTGTTTTGTGAAACTACAAGTCCCAGCCAGCCAGGTTGCCCAAAATAGTGTGGCCATGCTGCTGCTTGTATAACTACAAGCACCAGCATACCCACGGCAGCCAGGGCATGTTGGCACTTGGAGAACCACAAGTTCCAACATGCCCTGACATCCCTGGCTGATTGGGACCTGTAGTTCCACAAAAAAGAAAATGTTAAAAAAACACAACACCATTGTAAACACCACATATATTAAATAAAAATAAAAAACCCACAATAAACACAGTAACCACCCTCATTTACACCATAAACATTTATTAAAAATAATAAAACCCCAAATACTCACCAATGAAGTCTTCTTTCTGTACCAAATTGTCCTTCCTTGCCCCAGTCCCACATTATTTATACCTTCCAAAAGTTTTGGCTTGAAAAAGGTCCAAAATAAATTATAGATCCAATTGTCCGGCTTGCGCCAGTTCCACATTATTTATACCATCCAAAAGTTCTGGCTTGAAAAACCTCTTCTGGCCTTCGCCCAGGAGGGGCCCCTTGTTGATTGTAGTCTTCTTTTCTTCGACCAGAAGGGCCCCATATTTGTACATCCCGACTCTGTGTGCTTGCTTGCAGAAAAACAAAAAAAGCTGGAGCCGCCGCAAACACCTCCTACCTAGTAGGAGGTCCGTTACGCAATGAACGTACGTTCACAGCACACAGCAATGGCAGAAAAGAAAAGTGGGGCAAGATCGATTTGTCCTTGGATCTCTAAACCAGTTATGGTTCATTGGATCACTCCACCTGTTTCTTGGATAAGTGAAGTAATTCTACAGCTAATACATGGCAACGATCGCTCCACCTGTTTCTTGGATAAGTGAGGTAATTCTACAGCTAATACATGGCAATGATCGCTTCACCTGTTTCTTGGATAACTGAGGTAATTCTATAGCTAATACATGGCAACGAACGCTGACTCCCCTGGGATGCTTGCTTTTATCAGACACACACCAATCAAGGGTGCCAGACAATGCACTAAAAAGAGCCATTGAAATTCATAGCAAAAAGCCAGTTCATCAGTGAGCTTTGAATCAGCCCCAATTCCCACAAACTTATAATCTAGTTAGGTACCTTTCATGTAAAGTGCTGATTACAAACACAACAAAACACATGTGGGAGAATGTGGCCTCTAAGAGGCTGACTACTATACACAGAGGCATTGCATGGATGGCTATCCAGGGATGTCTGCCTCTCAGGACATTAATGCACTCCCGGTACCTGTGCCAATATGTCCACTGCCCCTTCTGCATCACCAGAAGGGAAACAGCACAGCGTTTTTTTTGGGGACTGCCCCACTGCACAGGCACTGTTGGATGCCTTCGAAAATGAACATAAGGACAGTGTGCACAGAACTTGCCTTTCAAACCATTCGGTATTTTATGGATTATTTCCTGGGACCCACATCATTGGGGCAATCCAGGAGGCCTGGAACCTAATGAACTGCTTTAAGGATGCTATTTGGCTTGCCAGGAATCGCCTCATCTCGAAAAGGGAGAAGATGGCCATCCAGGACTGTCGCAGGCTGATGCACAGCCTACTAAGAGACTATAACACCATTGACAGTCCTGAGTAAGAGGAAGATTATAAATTTTCTGTCTCCCTCTTCTCCTTCTCCCCCTATGTGTCTGTTTATTCAATGTAACACTCTTGAATTTGCCTGCAAATTCTACAGACAAGCCTGCTTGTCTTCCTCTTCATCTTTGACTGTTAGCAATGGAGCACTCATCTTTGGGTGTATATTAGACCCTACACTTATTAGTGCAAATTAAGGAAAAAAAGCCTGCAAAGACTTGTAGATTAATAAAAATGACCAAAGCATCACTCAATTTACCCATATTCTAGGGACATATGCCCCCCAATCCTTCTTGGATCTGAGAGAAAAGTCTAAACTCCCGTCGTCCTTGTTTTTTGCTTACATCCAAATTAGAAGCTTTATACAATCAAACTGTAGATCGACTAAACTACGTAGCCCCACGCCCTTTGAGAGATGCTGTATCAACCGAGTTGGAGCCCAGGGGCTGATATCCTTGGTCTATCATGTTTACCTAAAGCCAGAAAGCAGTCCCATTAAATTGTTCGAGACCGCTTGGGAACGTGACATTGGCAAAACTTTGGATCAGGAGGGATGGTCCCGGCTCAGAACCAGGATCTCCAAGATATCCATTAACACATTGATTAAAGAAAACACATTCAAGGTCTATACGAGATGGTACTTGGTATCACTCAATAAGTTCAGTAACAAGCTGGTACAATATATATGTGCCGCAACATGCCTTCAAATAGCTAAGGAATGGAAGTTATCTTGCCCACCGAGCCTCCATAGCATAACCTCCCGGGTTTGGTACATAGCCTCAATGGAATATATCACAAGTATCCTACATGATAAAGTCAGCAATTTTCATAAGATTTGGGATCCCTGGTACACCTTTCATCAGTCTCCTATGCCTGACATTCAGTAACTTATTCCACTTCCACATTGTGGTTTTCTAATCCCCTGTATTATTACTCCCTCTAGATATGGTCTTTCTCTGTTATTAACTTACCCCTAGTTCATCACAAAGGTGGACATCAACTCTCTCCTCAATCTACTCACTAGTTTCTCTTGAGACACGTTGCTCCCTGAAGGTGGGTTGCGCAGGTCGCTCCCCCTTAAGGGAACCTATTGAACCCTTTTTTTTCTGTTCTCTCCCCCCTCTTTCTCATTCCTTTTCTCTCTCTCTTTCTCTCCCTATCTCCCCTTCCCTTTTTCTTAAATTAAAAAAAGAAAAAAAAAAAAAAAGATTCTAGGGAAATAGAGGAAAGAAAAAGTATAAGTAACATCACAACAAAAGGTAAATTTCCTGTACTCTCAGATTTTGTACCGTATCGTATATTATTGGAAATCTTACTCCTCCTTCTTTTCTTGTTTTCCAATTATGTTGCTATATCTGTATTGTTGTCAAAAATAAAGAGTTTAAAAAAAAAAAATTACCAAAGCAGCTCTTCTAGAAGGGTGTATATATTAGACACTACACTTATTAGTGCAAATTCAGAAAAATACAGTTTAATCCCTGCTAGGCCCTCCCTAAACAATACAGCGCTATATTAGAATTTCAGCACTCATCATCATCATCATCATCATCAGTTATTTATATAGCGCCAACATATTCCGTAGCGCTTTACAATTGGGGACAAATGTAATAAACTAATAAACAAACTGGGTAAAACAGACAAAGAGGTGAGAAGGCCCACACTCAGAAAATACAGCTTTTTTATAAGGGGGTATATGAGACCCCAAACACTTTGCAGTGCAAATTCAGAAAAATACAGTGCTATTTTGGAGTTCAGCACTCAGACAATTCAGCTTTTTTAGAAGGGGTTATATGACACCCCAAACACTTTGTAGTGCAAATTCAGAAAAATACTGTGCTATATTAGGAGTTCAGCACTCAGACAATTCAGCTTTTTTAGAAGGGGTATTATGACACCCCAAACACTTTTTAGTGCAAATTCAGAAAAATGCCTGCTCTATACTGCTCTATTCCTGCTCTATACTGTGACCTAACCCTTCTCTGTCCCTCTCTTAAATGGCGCTAGATCGCCGTGGTGGTGGGTATTTATTGATTCTAAAACTCGCGAGAACCGAGATCCGACGACATCACGATGACGTTTTGCCTCGTTTTGGAATCCGAAACAGGCTCGAGAGTACCGAGCCGAGTCGGCTCGGTACTCTCGCGCCTATTCAGGTGGGTTCAGTTTCAGGGAAACCGAGCCCGCCCATCTCTAGTATTTACCAATCATTCATCTATAACCCTCCTATTTGCAGCTGTGTCGGAAGAAATTTGTCTGAAGTTTCCGTAGCATACGAACATATACAACCATTTCTTTACTTTATTTATTTGCTATTATAGCAAGGTAAATTCTTTATAGCATGAGAGTTTGTATATATTTTTTGGGGGGTGTATGTAAATACGACAAGACATGTGTTCTTTTTTTTGTAGGAGAACATGTAAGAAGGCATCTGACAAAACTGTAGAGCTCGTGAAGGTCTTCATTGAGACCTACAGGTCCCATACCTGCCTGTGGAAAACAAAATCTAAAGAGTACTCCAACAGGCAGAAGAGGAGCTTTGCTTTGGATGAAATGGCGAAAGTGAGCCTTCCCCATTATCCAGGGGCTACTGTAGAGTGGGTCAAGGGGAAGATCCAGAACCTGAGGACTGTCTTCAAAAAGGAACTTAATAAGTTGGAGGCCTCCAAATGATCAGGGGCATGGGCTGAGAATATGAATGTGCCCAAGTTGTGGTATTTTGACCATCTACGTTTCACTTGTGATGAAGAAATTGCAAGACAATCTATTTGCAACATGGAGATGAACAGTAGTTCCTCACCTGACGTTCTACAAACAGACAACATACCGGCAAGTGGCATAGTAAATAAACATACAACATTGTTAATGCGTGAAAATATTTAATTTCCATTTCGCTGACAATGACAGTTATTCAACATAACATACAATACAAATGTACATACAAATATACTTACATTACAAAATGTCAGTCTGCCAGGACACAGCACCTTTTACCATTAAAATATAAGAAATAAGCCTCCCTGTTTAACTTTGACATGTGGCTGGCATTTCTCATCTGTGAAGACTCCAGTGGTGTCAACCCTACCACTTCCTCAACTTCTATAGTATTCTTCATAATACCAGGTGGGCTGCGCACACTGGGGCTTTTATGCCTAAGAGAGTTGTGAAGGACAAAACAAACCATCAATACCTTATCTATTTTGTCTAGGTGCAGATTTACGGTGGAATGGAAAACCCTAAATCTATTGCTCAATACACCAAAAGTATTTTCCACAACTCACCTTACTCTTGACCATCTAAATTAAAGATCCTCCTTTCTGGTGTTATTATTATTAATATTATTATTAATTTTTATTTATAAGGCGCCACTCAGTGTCCGTAGCGCCGTACAGGGACAAACAAGTACAATACAAGGTGGGACGGCACGGTACAGTAAACAATAAGCACAGTAACTCAGTAAGCTCAAAGCACAGCTAGAGAGAGGGGGGAGGGAAGATCGGCAGGCGCCGGAGCCCAAGAGGAAGGGCGCGGATGACGGGGAGACCCCCAGAGGGGTGGGGGGAATGGTAGCTGGAGAGCAGAGTTAAAGGTGCAGGAAACAGGAGGAGAGATGGCCCTGCTCAAGGGAGCATACAATCTAAGTGTTAGACTCTTTTGGGGAACAGCAACAAAACAAAATTGAGTCCAAATTGTTTTTCGGTGTGTGGTGGCAAATTCAGTTTATTCTTTTTTAGTTTGTAATGGAAGGGAGTCTGCTGCAACACTCCACCATTTGACACTTTACCACGTTCACAAATAGAAATTCATATTTAGCATCAATCATGGCCATCAGGATAATGCTAAAGAATCCTTTGTAATTGTAGTAATAGGATCCGCTTTTTGAGCAAGGCATAATTCTCACATGTTAGCTAGTGTTTCAAAGTCATGCACAATAAGCTGCCATTCCTCAACCATTGCAGGAAACTGTAAGAGAAAATATGTTGAAATGTTAAATCAATACATGCATGTATTATCATACTAACTAGTTTACATTCTGTTTTTATTACACAGCCAGCTGTCTTATCTGAAGCCAGATTCTGTGATGTGGTAGAGCATGGGCATTTCCGCCCGATCCAGTTGCATACATTTCTCCACTACCACTCCACAGGCAACATCCTGTCATGGTAAGCCAAGCAAGTACCCCGCCTACCTACAGGACTTCAACACCTATGGGAAGCACAGGTATGCCACAGTATACAGGAAGTCCATCATACTTTGAAAATAATGAACATTTGTTTATCACAAAATGTGGAGTATAACAACATGTATTTTTTATAGCCCTGTTAATGTTACCATCTTACCAGAGTACAAATGCAGTGTCTAATTACATGTGGATAAAGGGACATTATAGCCATGCCTATATAGGAGAATATTTCACTATATGTTACTCATTGTAAAAATGTGTATTGTGTATTATATATTGTTGAAATTGCAGTGATGCTGTTATTCATTGTTCTTAAAATGAAGCCAAGTGGGTTATGGGTAAGGATCAGCTGGGGTCCAGTATACAGGTGAGGGGGCTGTAGCATCATCTGGACGTGAGTAAGGCCAATTAGTATCCATTGTCTTCCACAGGACTAGCCCGGACATTTTGGCAGGACACAGGAGGGGAGCCACTGTGAAATACAGTTCATCTCCACTCCCCCTCCAACTTCCTGGTCCAGCACCCACCAATGTTCAAGAAGAAGAGAGCCGGGGGATTCCACAGGGAGGGGAAAACACAGTGGAAATTTGACCCTGGACATAACGACCCAGTCTAATGGGGAGGGAGTTTTCATTCTGAAGATTGATTCCTGAAAGGTGGAGGCTGGCTGGTGTTGAGTTGCCGGTCTCTACCAGTAGACCACATCTGCATGGATTTTGGATTCAGCAAGTCAGGTGACTGTAACTCCTTATGCTAGTGGGGAAAGGGACAGATAACGTGGTAAACTTGCCTGGCATTTATTTACTGTTTGTATATAATATTCTAGTGATTGCTTTTATTACAATAAATGTAATGATGTACTGTCTAACAGCATTTGCCTGAGTGACTATGAGAACCCTAAAAGGTACTAGGTAGGCATCCCTGGCATAGTAAGGCACCCTTGGGTGGCCAACCAGCATGAAGTAGGTAGAATTGGGCCAGATTAACGCGATATCTTCACAATAAAGTTTTGTTTTTAAGTTTCCATATGTTTTATGTGTGCCCTATTTTACTTAAAATGTTTGTTTTGCTTTCCCATCTTCAACCCATCTCTGATGTGCAGAGATTGGTTCCATGTCCCGACAGCCTCTAGGCCCAAATCAGCACTGCTACTGCTGGCATACAGTGGAAGTGCTTACGGCTTGTAAAATATATATTTTTGTGTTATGTTCTGTTTCTACTTTAAAAAAAATAATATATGTTTGTTTGAAATCAGACTGTTTGTTTCACCAACCTTCATATCTCCTGTAGCAGGGGCATATGTGAAAATGAGTCTCTCCTCTGGAACCACTCCTAGGTCCAACAAGTCAAATTCTTTCTTCTTAGTTCCCTCCGGGGTCTGTGTTTGCAGTAGTCTTGGCATAGCGAGAATCAACAAACCACAGACTCTCTGTTGATTTATTGTTGCCACTGGATTAAACTAAAACATAGCAATTGTGCAGTTACGAATGGAGTTAACAAACATACATTATACACAAAGCTGTACAATAGAATGAATGGTGATGATGTATTTCCTTTTCATGAATCTTTGTTTGTGGGTGTTGTGTGCACTGAGATTCAGCCTTTTATTTAAATTTGTTTAGCATATTGCTGCTGGGAGGCCATATATCTGCACAGACGCTATATTACGTAAAAATTATTTAAAGCATGTATAGTATGTACACATGAATCAACATGAGTTATTGGTAAAATCATTATAGATAATAAATCGATGGAAAATTTTTGTAGTGTGTACCCAGCCTAACAATAAATTGCACACATACAAAGCAATATGCTTTTTAACTTTTATATGACCATCAAAAAGACATAGTAAAAATACTCTTACTATCATTGTGTACCTCCTACAGCTATAACCATTTGAAATACATTACATAAAGTGCATCAGTCACAGAACAACCACATGATAGATCTCTATTTCTTGGAGAAATAATAACAATCGCTGAGCAGAAATGATACTATTAGAAAGCATGCACCTAAACGTGTCACAGGCTGTACCTGAATGAGTGTGTTTGGAAAGCAAGTGACTCCTCAAGTGAATGTCTATACAGGTCTTCATATGAATGGACATGCACCTGAGCCATAGCAAACAGTAGATTGGCATCTGAGAAGACGCAATCTCAAGGAGAGATTTGTGACTGGTTTCTTACCACCATGATAGCCAACTCATAGTAAGACACAGATTTCCATGCCCCCTTAAAAGGGATGGGCTACCAATGGATGAAGCAGCAATTTTCATGACAGTCCAGGAGAGACTGAAGTATCAGGTGATGCTGTTCAAAGAGGTGGCACATGGAACATGGTTCTCACACTCATAAACTCTGTGTCAGAACAACAGATAAGTTTGGACCCTTGGTCATTCCTTTTCTCTCGCCCTATACCTGATGAGAGCGGGCCTTCAAATAAGCTTATATCCCATATCTTGGCAGCTGCTAAATCCTTAATAGCAAAGCACTGGAAAGACCCTAGGGCTCCCTCTATGCAGGAGTTACGGTCTTACATAAGACATGTCGCAAGCATGGAGAGTATAACGTGCTACCTTCATGATAAATCACATAATTTCGATAGGGTGTGGGCCCCGTGGTATTTACTAGAAAGCCGTAGCTGCCTATCCAATACAGCTCCCCCCTCTTGCAGATGGAATGTAGCTCTTGGGCCGCCTCCGGACCCCCCAGGCTGGATATGGTGCGCTGCTGGTGAGAAATGTTTGTATACCAATTTTCTTTTTGGTAGTCTATATAAGTGTGTGGTTTAGCTTTCTCTAGCAATATTCCGAGTTTGCTTGCTTATTTATTTATTAGTTATATTGTTACCATAATTTGTGCCTTCCTACCCCCCACTCTTTCTTTCTCTCTCCCCCTCCCTACCCATATAAAAATATAAAACATAGAGGAGACATTTTGAATGTTAATACTTTCATGTCATTGGTGTTGATTGTACCTTTTTCTGTTGTTTCCTCTTTAAATAAAGAGTTTAAAGAGGTGGCACATGATTGTTGCATCTAATCACATGACACCTTCTTCAGTCAAGAACAATGATATTGTATTGTATCCAGGTAAAAAGCCTTTTTTGCTAATTTGAACATTCAGCCACATGGAACCAGACAAAACATTTTATTAAACCAGCTACAAAATATTCAAAGTTTTTATGTGTGTACAAATCTATTTCAGAGTAGGTATGAGCAGATCAACGAGTGTGGTCAACACTTACTAGGGGCTCAATTGTTTTTTAGACTTTCACTCGCTTTAGAGCACAATACTAATTAATTCAAATGGAAATTAGCATTATTAACAATGTTGTTCTTTTATTATTAGTCTTATCTTTTATTTATAAGACGCCACAAATGGTCCACAGCGCAGTACATGAAATGAACAGTAGTATACAAAACACAGACAACAACAGTCCATAGAACACTACAGAATACTAGAATCTATTAGTTAATAGTTTACACAGATAGCTTGGTAATGCAGATCAAGTTATTTATAGGACAGTGAGTGAAAGGGATGGTAATGTCCAATGTAAAGTAGATCTGGGCTCAATTAAACAAGGGCTAAGGAAGCAGGCCTAGATGTACAGAGGGTGATGCAATAGTAGAAGAACATGAAGAGAGTGTCCTGCTTGTGAGCGCTTACATCCTAGAGGGAAGGGGAAGACATAAAGAGGGTGGCACTGTGTGGGGGTGTGTGGGTGATAGCAAAGGAAAAGGAGTTATGAGGAGTGCTGATAGGCTTGAATAAAGAAACTAATTTTAAAGGCAAGCTTGAAGCATTGGAGAGAAGAGGTTACTATGATAGGGCGTGGGAGATTATTCCACAGGAGTGGAGCAGCCCGATCAAAACTCCCGGGGGGGGGGGTTAATGTATCAATCTGTGGTTTTTGTAAGTCACCGATAATCATTGACTTTACAGGGCAGATTTCAAATGGCAATATCTTTGAAGGCAAAACTTGCCTTCAAAGATAGTGGGAAGATGTAATCAGTGTGGTAGCAAGACGTCAGTTGTTGGCAGAACAGAGGGGGGTGGGTAGAGATTGAAGATGTACGGGGAGCCATTGTAGTGACTGCCACAGAGTGACTGCAGAGATAGTGCAGTGAGAGAGAAAAATAAAGGGGCCAGTGACATTGAGGATAGACTGAAGAGGTGCAAAGCAGGACTTGACTTGGCCAGAAAGTGGGAGATTAGAGTAATCAAGGCAAGAGACTATAATAGACTGAATACGAGTTTTGGAAGCTTCCATGGTGAGAAAGGGACAATTCTTGGGCATATTCCAGAGGTGAAATAGCAGGTTTTGGAGAGGGACTGAATGTGATGATTGAAGGGGAGGGAGGAGTCAAGGAGGTCCCCTAGGCAGCAGACTTTAGGGACAGAGAAGAGAGCAGAGTTGTTAGAAAGATAGAGAGAGGAAGTGAGGAAGCCCTGGAAGGTGGGCCCGGTGGACGAGGCATATAGAGTGGACCTTGAATGATGAGAAAGAGAGGGATGGTTCAGGGGGAATAACCTGGGAAAAAGAAGTAGGGGAAAGAAGGATTCGCCACAACCATGCCTGCCCCCAGATCTGAGTGTGTGGGAGAAGGACTAGCCCCAGAAAGAGAGTGCAGTGACAAGAGGTGCTGTCATGAGGAATAGCCAGGTTTCAGTGATGGCACGCAGGTTGCAGGAGCTAGAGAAAAAGAGAGGAGCTAGAGATAAAGTTGTTTATGAGAAACGTGTGTGCAGATGTTAACAAGCAATATTTCTTTGAGTTTTTAGTGAAGAGATGAGAGGTATGTAGCAGAGGAACAACATCTCACATCTCTGTTTTCCAAAATGTAAAGTTTTTTTTCTATTTTGCTTCTCAGATGGCCACATCATATTTGACATTTTTTAACTACGTTGGTTGTTTGAAGAATAAATATGACTTTCCCTTGGTATGAGTCTAGTGTCTTTTCCAATTATGAACGTAATACGAGGAAAACCGATACATTTTTCCATGATTGTTTCCTTAATTACATACAAATAATTCAACCAACGAAATATATGCAACATTTTCTTCTGCCCTCCAACAGCAGTTTACACTGTAATTTCATAGAAATCCCACTGTTTGTGTGTTCAGGAAGCGAGCTGAATGTAGAATCTACACCTCCGTCCACCAGGAACAAAAGTCCTGGCAATCTAAAGAGGTGAAAACGTTAATAAAAGATTAAGGGCTAAAATTACTAAACTGCGAATTTTAAAAAGTAAAGATGTTGCCTATAACAACCAATCAGATTCTAGCTATCATTTATTTAGTGCAATCTACAAAATGACAGCTAGAATCTGATTGGTTGCTATAGGCAACATCTACACTTTTTCAAACCTGCAGTTTAGTAAATATACCCCTAAGACTAAGGTTTATCATATAACAACTCTATTTTTGCACTGACAGGTATGGAAAGCAATTTAAACATTATAAGCCTGATTCATCAAGGCAGGTATTCTGAGCGCAACCCGCATTCAGTATTATATGCACATATTTAGGCTTTGCGTACTCACAAATTCAAGGCATGGATCTCAAGATACGTGTGCTGGTGAATTCAGGTGTAGGCCTGCTGTGCTCTACTACACAAGAGGCTGCAGGACACGTCCAATATGTGGATTACAAATTTGCAAAAGAACGCACAAGAAAAAAAAAATTTGAGTTAATGTCACCTGGTAATAATAAAGGCATTTTTTTAAAATATTTTTTTCTCCATGAAATACATTTATTAGACTGTTGTTAATGTGTACTGAACATAAAAATAAATTTTACAGTTGTTCGTGATTGCAAACCCATGTTACAGCAAGCATACGAGACTGACATCACTACTGATAAGGGCTCAGATTAGCCCTATTGCTGGTGCATAGGATACAACATAAACGTGAGTAACTTTGATGTGCATAGGGCTTGATTCGGAAGTGGGTGCGTGCGTTTGAGTTTGGCAACTTAAGAAAATTAAGTACATGGGAATTTATCTAACTAAACATTATAACAAATTATTTTCATCTCCCCCTTTCCCTCCGAATGGTACTTTAAAAAAAGACCTAGGTACATGGAATTCTCATTTAATTTCCTACATAGGCAGGGTTGCAGTGGTGAAAATAAATCTGCTCCCCAGGTTGCTCTACCTGTTCCAAGCACTGCCAGTCTGAGTCCCCTCTGATACTCTCATGCTCAGCAGTGAATTTCCCACTTTATATGGTCAGGAAGACATTGAAGGATCCAGCACAAAACAATTCTTCCCTGCCTCCTCAAGTACTACTTAGCTGATCACCTTACCCAAGCTGTTCTAGCACATGCCAACCCACACACAAGGATGTGGGTTGATATTGAAGCAGTCCTAATGCATATAACATCCCCCTATTCTGTGTTGTGGGTGGACTCCAAAGATCTGCCCTATTGATGCAACTTCCCCCCACAATTCAGTTATCTCTCTCTGGCAATATTGAGTACACACGTATAAACTTATTGACAACCTGGTGACAATGGTACCATTATATCATAATCCATCCTGACTCCCAGGTCTCAACCCCAGAGCTTTCGTGGACTGGACTAAGCACAACTTTAAGTTTCTACCAGTTATAGTTCTGTGGAGCTTTTTTACAGACTTCTCTGAGCTCCGTGATCACCTTAACTTCATACATGGGTCCTTTTAACAATATCTTCAGATCCGCCATTTCAACAATAGTAATATCAATCTTCAAATCCCCTATCAACCCTGCCCTATCCCACTGAAGACATTTTGTCTATGAAGATCCTCATCCAGAGGCCTCATTTCCACATTTCACTCTCTGTTGCTCCAATACTTACTATCCAAAGAGCCCCATGAGATTCGTAAGGAAAGAGGACATGGGAGAGACTCTCAAACTGAAGAAATGGTATCTGTGAGGTGGTTGTCAAATCTATAACATGCATCCAGATCAAGGTGCGTTCTTATGACCTTCTATATAGATGGTACTTGGTCCCCTCCAGACTAAAATCAATTTACCAATAAAACATTATAAAAAAAAAAAGGAGAAATAGATAGACTAGCTTATGAACTGGTTAGATGTGCAAAGCAAAACTCACATATAATTGTAAACAACCCGTAACAAGTTTTAGCTGACACCGGAGTAGGGGGCCACAGGTCTGCGGTACAGCGCTGCTTACACAAAAATAATCTGCATGGAAGAGTTGTTAGAAGGAATTCTTCCCTGTGACCTCACTACAAGTCAGTGTCTGAAGAATGCAAAACAATGCTTAGATAAGCCAGAAACTTTTTGGAACAAAGTGCTGTGGATTGATGTATCAAACTAGCAGTTTGGAACCACAGCTACATAAAGATACATTTGGAGAAAAACAGGTGAAACAGCTGAAGAAAAGAACATCTTGCCAACCCTTAAGTATGGGAGTGGATCTATTATGTTTTTGGGGTTTGTGTGGCAGCCAGTGGCACAGGAAATATTGTCTGGGTGGAAGGAAGAATGAATTCAACTAAATAACAACAAATCCTAGAAGGAAATGTTCCTGAGCGAGTGCAGAAATTTAAGCTGAAAAGAGGTTGGCTATTTCAGCAAGGCAATGATCCAAAACATACCTCAAACACAACCATGAAGTAATTATAGGAATGGGAGTTTAAGGTTTTGGAGTGGCCTTCACAGTCCATAAACTTGAGTATTATTGAACATATATTATAATATATAATATCATATCACTGGAGACTTTCATAGAAACAGGTGTGTACAGTTATAAAAGTGTTCTTAGATGTAACAATAAAACAAAAATGTTGTCATATATGGTGTATGGTTACAGTTATATATGATGTATGATTATAGTTATATATGGTGTATTGTTATTTTATATATGCTGTATGGTTATAGTTATATATGGTGTACGATTATAGTTATATATGGTGTACGATTATAGTTATATATGGTGTATTGTTATAGTTACATATGGTGTATGGTTACAGTTATATATGGTGTATGGTTATAGTTATATATGGTGTATGATTATAATTATATGGTGTATGGTTATAATATATATGGTGTATGGTTATAGTTATATATAGTTATATATCATGTATGGTTACAGTTATATATGGTGTATGGTTACAGTTATATTTGCTGCATGGTTATATTATATATGTTGGATGGTTATAGTTATAGTTATATATGGTTTATGTTTATAGTTATATATGGAGTATGGTTATATTATATAAGCAGAGGCTCAGAGTATAAAATTGTGACACAGTCAGTTAAAGATATTGGGCCTGATTCATTAAGGATCTTAACTTAAGAAATGTCTTATTTAAGTCTCCTGGACAAAACCATGTTGCAATGCAAGGGGTGAAAATTAGTATTCTGTTTTGCACATAAATTAAATACTGACTGTTTTTTCATGCAGCACACAAATACTTGATAGCTTATTTGTACATTGAAATTTAAAGTTGATATTTGTGTGCTACATGAAAAAACAGTCAGTATTTAACTTATGTGCAAAACAGAAAACTAATTTGCACCCCTTGCAAACATGGTTTTGTCCAGGAGACTTAAATAAGACATTTCTTAAGTTAAGATCCTTAATGAATCAGGCCCATTATTTTTATTGTCTATACTGTCCTGATTGTATGCAATTACTTGCCTACTATTCTACCACCTCACTTCACATCATTGTAGGGGCGGCCTTGTGCTTTGCCATTTCTATGGTACAGTACACAATTTTATAATATAGGCTACTTCTGATCCCTCTGCTTAACAAAGCTAATTAACCCTGAATGCTTTATAGCTATTTGGGAGTCCTTAGTTTTTTTATAGACTCTAATGTACAATATCATTTTCATAATCAACCTGAACAGCATTGCTCTAGTTGAGGAACATGATTCAACCTTTAAATAGTGCTGATTGTTTACACAACTAAAAAATAGCCACACAAGGTTACTTAATGTTAGTTAATACCAAAATCACAGTATTAAGTAATCTTAGTACCGTAATACCAAAAGCTTCTGCAGTTTTAGCCCCTGGTATAAAGCAAGAAATTCTGTGGATTTGGTGGCTTCCATGTCCTTATAGTGGATGTTAGGTTGTGTGTTTTTTTATTATTAAGATTATAGTTATTATTAATAACATTTATGTATAAGGTGCCCCAAAATTCTGCAGGATCATACAGTGGAGAAATTATATACATTAGTATATAAAGCACATTCAACAAGCAAAATGCAGAACACACAAGAAGTATAAATGCATTAATACCAAAAAGTTAAGCATCATGTGCAAGATGCAATAGACAAGGTACAGACCATAAGAGAGGCATAAACAAGGACACACAGCTGGAGGTGTTAGTGGGCAAGAAGAGAAGTGGAGAGAGGGCCCTGCTGGTGAGATTTTACAGTCTAACGGGGAGCAAAGGAGGGGACTGGAGTGTGAAGGGAGATGAAGTTGAAGATGTACGGGGAGGGAGCGGTGCTTAGGGGCTTTGTAGGTGAGGTTGAGGAGTTTGAAATTGATTCTGTAGGGAAATGGGGTGGCTGTGTAGAGTTTACCACAACGTGGAGCCTGAAGTGGAGTGGCAGAAGATGAAAATAAGTCTCGCGCCGACATTGAGGATGGACTGAAATGGATAGATACTGGTAAGAAGGAGATGCTTCTATGGTTTTCTAAACTTCATATACAATTCAGAGCATCTGCTTCAAATGATTTACCTGTCTTATTAGCAGAGGACAAAACACGCTATCCATTAAATAAGGTTTATCTAACATCCTTTAATTATAATTAGTGAGCAATCCCAAAAGTGTACAACTTCTGGATATGGAACTGTCTGCTTGTGTACCTGAAATGAAAATATAGGAGTACTTTTGTTATGTATAAACTATGTAATATACATATGTTTTGTAAAAGATAAGAATTATTGTGAATTACATTACTGCTTAATTTGTTTATCCTACAATTGTTTACTTGTTTAAGTTATTTTAATCAGTATCCTTGGTAAATTGTTACTTGAAGCAATGTCTGCCTAATTCAAGCAGTATCTATACACAAATAAAAAAGGAAAAGACAAATTCATGATGCATTCTAGTAGTATAAAAGTTAAGATGGCCTCTGACACTGTACTTTTGAGAAACAGAACAAAAATCCTTTTTGATAAATTAAAGAAATCAATGTACTTTTAGTGAAGCTTTATAACACTTGAGCATGTTATGCAGTTACAAAAAAAATCCTATTTTACTTACAGTATTGCAACTAAACCACACATGATATGGATACTAGTGTCACCTTGTGGTCAACATGGAGATTGCATGTACTCACTATTTCTTCAAATAACTTCTCTTCTTCATGGTCAGAAGAAAAACAAGAAAGAAAAATGTGCTTTAATGGGGCACTCAGCGGTCCTACTCAGATAAAGTTTCAATTCTTTATTAATGTAATCAATAATAAAAAATAATATTTCCCCTACCTATATAATAAATTGTTGACGAAATATTTAAAATACATACAGTGACTGAGAGTACAATAGTGAATTAAAAATAGCAAAAATTGCTATGCTATGTATAAATGAAATAATTCCAATATCACATAATGTTGTATTTGATATTTATTAAATATTTAATAAACTACTCTAAATTAAGTTGATTTCCTTATTATTGATGAGAATGAAAAAAATATCATATATTCGATCATAAAACTTCACTAAAAAAGGGCAATGATTGCTGTTTCCCTCAATCACATTCATACAATATTATATTCGTGCTATATATTATTGAAGGTATATTACCAGAGTGACTGAGAGTATAATTTCATAAATCAATTAAGGTCATTATATATTAGGCTCAAAATAGCTAGATCTAAACTAGATCTCAAATAGTTCTTTGAAAATGTTCCTTTTATAAAGGGCAGATTACTAGGTATGTGCACCGGCCACTTTTGGTGTCTCGTGTTTTGTGTTTTGGATTCGGATTTGCTTGAGGTTTTGGGTTCGGATTTGTTTCGCAAAACACCTGACGAAAGGTTTTGGTTCGGATTTAAGGTTTTGGATTCGGATTTATTTTGAAAAAAACATAAAAAGTGCTAAAAACCAGTTTTGTGGGGTTTTTTTCACTCCTACGCTATTATTAACCTCAATAACATTCAATAACAATCATTTCCACTAATTTCCAGTCTATTCTGAACACCTCACAATATTGTTTTTAGGCCAAAAGGTTGCACTGAGGTAGCTTGAGCACATAATGCCAAAAGAAGAGGTACAAGATGGAATTGTTCTGGGCCCTCCCTCCCACCCCTCGCGAGATTCGACGCGAGACTTGGACGACAGAGCCTCGTTTTCATTTTTTGCCTGCCGGAAATATCCGAACAGTGCTCGGATCCCGTTCGGATCCGCACTGTTCGGGTGGGCTCGGATTAGCGGAATCCGAGCCCGCTCATCTCTACAGATTACCTGCTCTCTATCCCAGTGAGCTGGGTTTGTGTATATATAGACGAGTTAAGCAAATGGCAACTTATGCTACATATGTAGCTATTTATTAATTGCTTAGATACTATTCTAATTCAAGTCTGATATTTCTATAAGAAATCAAGAATTGATTATAGGAGTAGTAACTGCAGTAGCGAGGCGAACGCCGACGCGCGTTTCCCCAGTTAGCTTTTTCAAGGCAACCAGAAACGAGGTGTAGAGTAAGTATTTATAGTAATAAAAGACGCCCACTCATGAAGTGTATCGCTATCTGATAGGAGAAAAACATCATGCTCCTTCATATGATTGACAGCGTTCTCCGCCTATTAATTCAATGAGGTCACATTTAACCCGCCCCTTAGGGCATCCCATTGCTCGATTATGTCCAAGCTGCTCAAAATGTAAACAAGGTGAACACTAGTGAACACAGTTGACTTCAAAACGTCGCCACTGTGTCAGGGGAAACACTGCAAAATTGTAACTAAAAAGTGGCAAAAATATATTGATCATATACTGTTAGTGGCCAAAAAATGGAAACACCAATATAAACTCACTTAAAAGGTCATCATGTCAGAATATCCTATAAATGCCTAATTAGATTCGAAAGTGACAAATGAGATAGTCAAAACATAAGGATAACATCATACTCATCAATCCATTGGGCAACCAATTGAGCTCTGTTGTTGGGGCCATTGTTCTGTTTTTGAGGCCATTGATCATCTTCATATAATGTTGCAATGATGCAACATTGTATTAAGATGATCACCCAATAACATTAACTAGCACACAAATATTTAAATTTCAGTGTACAAATAAGCGATGAAGTATTTGTGTGCTACATGAAAAACAGACAGTATTTAACTTATGTGCAAAACAGAATTCTAATTTGCACCCCTTGCATTGTAACATGGTTTGTCCAGGAGACTGAAATAAGAAGTTTCTCAAGTTAAGATCCTTAATGAATCAGGCCCTAGATGATCAAGGACATCACCTCTCTCTTTAATCAATACGGGTTAATCTCTCATGTAGATCAGCCTAGACCAAGCTTTTATCCTCTCTCTGCCCTGACACCACCAAATCTGAGCTGGAAGATTTTATCTTTAAATCTCTCACCCAACTAACTTACAGGACTGTGTCCCTGGGATCTTGTGCCACCTCCAAGCCAAATTTGGCTCCAGGAGGTTGGAAAAGGGCCCATGGTGGCAGTCCTCTTGATGATGCTGCTGGAGCTCTCTGAGCTCCAATGTGGCACTTTTCCTTTCTAATAAGAAGCAGTGAATTTTCCTGACTCGTTAGAATCCAGGATACGCTATGAGTAGCCCACGGATACTGCTGCTATGCAGTTCCATGCCAGGGCCAGAATACAGCAGCTAGCCGCCGCACCTTCAATGGACCACCAGAAATCCTCAAGCACTACAGCAGAACAGGAGCTGCATCATAACTCCGCTGGATTCTCCCTGATCACCACTGGAGCAACAGAGTGCAGACGATTATTTATTATATATAATATTAAATATATTTACAGTTTACACTGTCATATGCTGATGGTGCAGTGTGTGTGGTCTAGGTAAAAACATTTCCTGCAGCTGAGCAGGGAGAGGAGAGTGAAACCCGGCCACAGTGTGTGGGGGGGGGGGAGATCTTATGAACAAACTCTTGGAATACGGCAGGAGCATTACAAAGCACAAAGGGCATAACATGGTACTCGTCGTGACCATCCCTGGTGTTGAATGAGGTTGTCTATTCATCCCCTCTCCTGATTCTGATTAAATTGTAAGGACCTCTGAGATCCAATTTCGTGAAGATTTGAGCTTCACAACTATGATCGAACAGCTCGGGAATAACAGGAAGGGGGTACCGGTTTTTGACAGTGATGGCACTGAGTTTGCGGTAGTCAATGCATGGTCTGAGAGACCCGTCTTTCTTCTTGACAAAGAAGAATCCTACGCCAGCAGGAGAAGATGACTTGCAAATAAATCCCCGTTTGAGATTTTCAGAGATGTATTTGAACATTGCCTGAGTCTCCGGTAAAATAAAGGCAAAGGAAATACCCTGCCCTGGGGGATACTCTTGCCTGGTACCAGATCAATGGGGCAGTCCCAGGGATGATGTGGTGGAAGTAATTCTACAGCCACTTTACTAAAAACATCGAGAAAGTTGGAGTAGACCTTAGGAAGAAGTGCATGAGAAGCGATGACCGAATTGCAGGGTGTGACTGGTGTCAAACAACCTGACCTGCAAAGAGGACCCGAAGAAGTAACTTGAGCATGATGTCAATCGAATTGTGGAGAATGTGCCCTCAGCTAGGGCAGACCCAAAATAATAGGGTTAACAGATTGTGGAAGAACCAGAACTCTTATCCATTCAGAATGGAGAGTTTCTACCAACAGCCGAACCAGAATGGTGATGCAGGCAATAGAGCCATTGGAGACTCGGTTTCCATCTACTGCAGTGAGTGCCTATGGCTGTGGCAAGGGTGTAGTAGGTAAATGGAGCTGAGAGACTAAACTAGAAAAAATTAAGTTCCCTGCGAATCCCGACTCAACGAAGGCAGACAGAGATTGAGGACTATCACAAGAAAAGAGAGTAATGGGCATGAGAAACTTGGATTCTTTCTGGGAACAGGGAGAAAAGGACTGGGATCCTAGGATGACCTCCCTACCATGGCCTAGGAGGTGGCATTTCACGGTCTCTTGGGGTATACAGAGAGAGAGAGAAGGTGTCCAAGCTCCCCACAGTAGAGAAAATTGCCGATTCTTCATGAGTCTATCCGGTTCTTCAGGAGACAAGCGTGAACAGCCAATTTGCATGGGTTCCTCGGTGGGGAGCACATGAGGCTGGAATTGAGGTGCCAGACGAGGAAAAGAGCGGAGAACACAATCACGTTCCTGCATGCGTTCACAGTGGCAAATTTCTACTTTAATACATAAATTAAGTTGTCCAGTCTGAAAGGGAGGTCACGTGACGCTAAATAATCTTTTATTCGGTCATTCAAGCCTTGCCAGAAGGTAGCGGGTAAGGGCCTCGTCATTCCAACGGAGTACAGATGCTAGAGTTCGAAATTGTACTACATACTGGCCCGCTGAGGGTGTTCCTTGACGTAGGCTTAAAAGACCAGTGGCTGCAGAGGACATGCGACCAGGCCCATCAAATACCTTACGGAAACTTTCAATAAAGTTGCTGAATTCTGGAGCAGTAGGTAACCACGTTCCTACAAGTGAGATGCCCAGGTGAGAGCTTGGCCTGAAAAGAGAGAGATTATGTATGCCACCTTATTTCTGTCTGACGAAAAGTTTTCTGGTGCTAGTTCAAATTGTATGGCACACTGGTTAAGAAATCCGCGGTACTTTTTAGGGTCTCCGCCGGTGCTGGTAGAGCTGGTGGAGACGGTGGCAGCAGATGTGGTTAGTGTTCCTGTAGGAGCAACTGAACATACTGGTAACGACCCCTGAAGGGTGTCCAGGTGGGAGACCACACCCTGAATTAGAAATGGGCGGGCTTGGTTCCCCGAGCAGCAGTTCTGGCACGTGACAAGAAGAAGCCCATTGTCATGTCTGGGCATAAGACCAAAAAAGCCACTTCTTATGTGTGGAATTATTTCTACCCAAATCCTGACAACAGTTGTATAGCCATTTGTAGTGTATGTCAAGCCACAGTCAGTCGAGGGAGGGACATTAACCATCTTGGAACCTCATCCATGTTACGCCATTTGACGCGAGTTCATTGCAAGGTGTTGGGAAAACCTGAAAGATATGGTAAAAAAATAACAACAAGCACTCCATCATCAGCTAGGACCCTTCTATCACCTACATCCCGACGGCTGCAATCTACACCCACAACACCGTCCTCATCAATATCTTCAGTAGCGATCGGAGTTAGCCCTGCATGCAACTTGGTAAGGCTCGATGACTCCTGCACTATAATTGATTCCTATGAAGAATATTTGAGAGTTAGTCCCACTGCTGCTGCTGTTGCTGGGGGTGAATCTTCCTCCCATAAGAAGCCCAAGAAGAAGAACACTACTACTTTACAACAATTAACTGTGAAACAATCTTTTGCTAGAGGAAGCAAATATGACAGCAGTCACCCAGTTGCAAAGCGGATCACAGACGCCATGGCGACTATGCTAGTGTTAGATCTGCGTCCAATATCCACAATAAACACAGCTGGTTTTTCACAGTTAATTGATGTTTTGTGTCCCTGTTACAAAATTCCATCGCAATACCATTTTTCACGAAAAGCTATTCCGCAACTGTACCAAAACGTTCGTAAAAATTTAGTAATTGGGCTCAAAAATGCCATTCTACCCACTGTACACTTAACCACAGATATGTGAACAAGTGGAAGCGGTCAAACTCAAGACTATATGACTGTGACAGCCGACTGGGTTGGTCATTTGCCTTCACAAGCAGGAACAGCAGCAGCATGTACACCACTACGTAACATTTGTCACAGGCAGGCTACTCTTTGTATCACCGGCTTCACTAACAGGCATACAGCTGATAATTTGTTACGAAAACTAAGGGATGTCTGTCAGGATCTGCCTGCAAGCCCCTTGCAGTGCATACTGCTTTGCCTGGCAGCTCCTGCCTCCTGGACTATTTGACTTTATTAGTGTGTATTTGCAGCAGTACCTCTGATCACCAGAGGTGCTGCTATTGTGCCTTTCATGTTTGCATTAGAGGTTAACCCATTCTCCAATTATCTCATGCACCTGGGTGTGTTCTCATTTCCCTTATATATACCTGCCACTCCCAGCACACATTGCTGGTTATTGTTGTCCCATCCTGTTGTCACATCCTGAGGTTATTCTCTGTGGTCACTTCCTCCTGTTTGTGCTCCTGGATTTATGCTGCTGGAGATCTATTTCAACATACAATCTGCTGACCTGTTCCTTATGTGAACCTGGGACTTATCTGTGCTTTTTCCTGTGCATGCTGCCTGGAATATTTCCTCACCTCCCATTTACCTGTAACTGCTGTATATCTGGTAAATTCTGCAAGCTATTATGTCATCAACTGTTCATACTCTCCAGCAATAAACATTGTTTGTTTTTTCACCTATCCATGGCTCATTAGCTGTATTTCTACATTGATCCGTGACAATGTCATTGATACATGGTTTATACCACTTGGACTCTCCCCAGGATATGTTATTTCTGAGAACGCCAACAATATTGTGCGAGCATTACAGCTAGGTGAATTCCATCACATTCCCTGTTTTGCTCACACAATAAACTTGGTGGTGCAGAGCTCAGGCAGCTGCTGCTCTGAAAAAATTGCACTTTTCAAAGAAAAGCAGGGATGACGCAGGGGGCAGACCACAACAGTTTGACATCTGGGCTGGTTTGAAAGATTTTATCAAAAAATGTGTGACCTTGTCCTACTATTAACATGCAAAGGATAGTGGAGGATTATTTTCAAGAGTTAATTGATATGGAAATGTCAGACAGTCCCTTTCCATACTGGGAAGAAAAACAAGCCATTTGGAAACCCATGTACAAACTTGCTTTGCAATACCTAAGCTGCCCACCCTCCAGTGTGTACTCAGAAAGAGTATTCAGCATAGCCGGGAACCTTGTCAGTGATTGATGTAGGAGGTTACTTCCTAAAAATGTGGAAAAGATGATGTTCATCAAAATGAATTACATCTTCCACGAGGAAGGCTTTTACCGGCAAACACATCCGAGTACTGACACGTCTCTAATGGCAGATTCCAGCGGAGATTAATTAATAGTCTGTGATGATGATGTACACACTGATGAGTGGGAGGATGATGCTGAAGATGATGACGACAACATCTTTTTGAAACTTTCACTATTAGTGTAGGGTGTAATCTACCCCCAAACACAAAAGCTGCTTTGGGCATTTCTATTTATCGTACAGTCTTTGCAGGCTGCTTTTTTGTCAATTTCACTTTTAATGTATGGGAGTATACACCCAAACAGAAAATCTGCTTTGAGCATTTCTATTGATGGTACAGTCTTTGCAGGCTGCTCGTTGACATTTATTAGCTGTAGAATTACCTCACTTATCCAAGAAACAGGTGGAGCGGTCGTAAAAAATGTTTCCTAGATGTGGTAGGAACTGTCGTGTGTTTGAGTCATTGCTCTGTCGCTTACCATCCAGCCAGATCGCTGCAGTATTTGGCTAAAAGTGTATGAAAAGCATATTGTGACCTGTGAGATGGTCAAAATTGAATGGAAATGACTGCAAATTAGTGTTAGTGAGGTTAATAATAATGTATCTACAAAATAATAGCTAAATTATGTTTTTTTAGCCCCAAAAAATTGAATTTTTCAACAAATTGCAAAACAAAACCAGAACACGCAAGGGCAGTTTTGCCAAAACGCAAACATAAAGGTAATCCAGATCCAAAACCAAAACCAAAACACGGGGGTCAGTGATCATCTCTACCCTGAATACACTGCAAGATCTGGGCCTGATTAGCCTCTTGCTGGCATACACGGTGGGCCAGATGTAGAAGAAGGTCCTAGGCCGAAGGCTCATCCTGTGTACTTATGACCAGAGTATTCTGGTTATGAGTACAATGACACTATATAATGACACTATAGATTTCACTGACTGGTACTTGCACAACTAAACAGCGAGGCGTGGAATAAAACGCATCCCCTGAATTCACAATGGACCCCCACAAGGAGGTATGGACTTGGCTGCATGAGGTGTGCAAGTAGGGGTTCTCCAAGTTAGGTAGCAGTGCAGTGGATAGAGTAAAGGAATGGTCTTGCCATTCCATGCCATTTTATTGTTATATATATATATATATATATAGTGACAAACGGAGTGGTTTTCCACAGGCCTCTAAGAGAGGAGTTAGGTATTTAGCCGACAGTCTTGCAGGGCAAGGCTGCAACAGGTTCACACATTTGTACTGCAGTGCACCTAGCTTAAAGATAGTGGAGGACATATGTGTGACAAAATAATAGCAGTGTGATTTAATTTACATATTTTGAAGTGGTTTAGAGGTATTATTTTCCAGCGAACAGCAGCTGACAGTGTGTGTCTACAGTGAGAGTAATCAAGCAAAGCACCTGAAGAGAACTCCTCTATAAAGACCAGGAGGGTCACCTGTCCATCAAGCTAGGGCTGTAGGAGAAGTGTAAAGTGTTTAAGCCTGAGTTGTTCATTATGGAGTGTTACCGATGCCAAAGACGTTGGCTGGTGAATAGGGAGTTCACATTCGGGTCACAAGAAAGTGTGTGGAACTTTGTGTTGTGAGCTAATTTGCATTCTGAAAATAAAAGCAAAGTACAAGCAAGAAGTTATAAATAATAAACTTATTACATATGTATATGTTCCATTTTTACTAGAACCCTGCAACAGAAAATTTGGCATTACACAAACTGTGGGTGTAGTTTAACGTGGGTGTCATTTCTATAGCCAATTAAATATATAAGTATTAGGTCAAAGAGCTATAATTAAATACATAAAAAATTAAAATTTACCACCCATATCTGACTACTATTCAATAGAGATTATTCTAGTGACCTCTATACAGCAAGTGGAAATATTGCCTATAGCATCCAGTTATCATTTATTTAGTACATTCTACAAAATGATAGCTATTGTCACGATACAGAGGACTTGGAGTACCCAACTAGTTTGCCCAGTTTAGCACTACCCTCCATGAGGTGCGGAGTCTAATGGGGAGGGAGGTTTTCCCCAAAAGCTCCCGCAAGGGAGTATGATCTTGGTGGCTCCCAAACCGCAGGTTGCGGTCCTCTCAGAGGGCAATGGGCGAAACCTGTAGGAGAGCCTGAAATATTGAGGAACAGGGGGACAGAAGAGGATGTTCTGCAGTAGTGGTTACTGAAGAGGTCTAGTGGATCTAGGCAGCGGCTATGAGCCAGAATACAGTAGAAAGATGTTCTGCAGCGGCGCTGCGGATGAATCCTGTGGTGCTTAGTAGCGCCTTTGTATCAGGCACACTGGAGCATTGAGGTCCTGCAGCGGCGGCTGCTGATGAATCCTGTGGTGCTTAGTAGCGCCTATGAGTCAGGAACACAAGAAATAAAGAGGTTCTGCAGCATTGGCTGATGATCAATCTTGTGGAGCTTGGTAGCGCCTTTGTATCAGGAACACAAGAAATAAAGCAGAGAAATAGGAGCCAGTACAGGGACACGTCTAACCTGCAGGAGAGACCTGAAGATCTGGAAACTTGGTAGAGAAGCAGGTACTTTAAATAGACAGAGCTGACAGGCAATTAGCCAAGAGTATACAGGAAGTAATGAGCATACCCAGGTGTGTGCATGCTCAGTTCAGACCAGCAAGTGAATGCAGAAAGAGGGAAACAGGTGAGAACAGACCATAATGCAGGTTTAGCTGGTGCAATGTGTGACAGCTAGAATCTGATTAGTTGCTATAGGCAACATCTCCACTTTTTCAAACCCTCAGTTTAGTAAATATACCCCGAAGTGTCCTGACTAATATTGTTTATTAGCCCAAGACTTCTTTTTACAGCTTGTACAAACAATCTGAAGTCCTAATGTTGAGTTAGTCATTCATTTCCTATAGATAGACCTGTCCAGTCTGTGATATGCTATTAATCAGCTTATAGTTATCCTCAAATAATCCATTAGAAAATTTTATTCAACAGCAATGTTTTACCTATATGCCAGCCAAAACCAAATGGCCTGTATCTTACCCTAATCTTGCCTGTGGAATACATAATTCTGTTGTAGTTGACACAGATATAGTTGTGAGTTAGGAATGTAGAGGCAGAAATATTACATGATTTTCAGTTTATCCCACCTTCAGTCTTTTCATTATATGCATAATGCTTTATGCATACACAGGATTATAGTTTATGTACAGATAACGTATATAATTATAAATGGATGGCTAGAGGAGAGGAAACATGGATTAGAGCAAAAAGCTGACCCCACATCTCTGGTGGTGACCTAATATAATTACCATTCCTGCAGTCCCATGCAGTCTCTCAGCAAGCTGGAGAAGAAAGCTGACAGCTTTCTGCACTCTCATTGATGGGTAGTTCCAGCCATTCACTAGAATGTGAAGACCTCCAACCACACTTGGTATGTCAGTAAATGCAAGCACAATCCACCAAAGTGCTTTGAGCCATCCACTGGGTAGGATAAACTATAACTAGATGGCCTGAAAGAGCACGTTTGCACCTGGAGGCAGGCGCTGCTCCATGGCTGTTTTGGTTGTGTGTCAAATTCCATTGTAGTGTCCAGAAAGCATCTTTTGTCACTCTCAACTGCCAGGTGTACTGTGCATGATGCGGCTCTTGTCTGCCCCAAAACCCGAATTTAACAAGGAGGGGAGGTAAAGGTACGTGTGGTGATGAACAGGGGTGTAGGTCTGCTCTGCTCTTCTAGCCAAGATACTGCAGGATAAGTCCAATACCTATGTGGAATATAGTATCACAAAAAAATGCACAGAAAAAAAACAAACTAGTTATCCCATCTGGCATAAAATGATTTTATACCTGCAGAATATCTATATGCAAGCAATGGTAGAATATGTAACCAATTACCCACTAAGGGGTTACGTTCGGCGCTAGTGGGGATAGCAAATAATTATAAAAAATAATAATAAAAAAGGTTAAAAAATACAAAATATAATATACAATAAATCAGGCAATTCAAAGAATTATTGATAATAATAATAATAATAATAATAATAATAAAAAATAGTTCTAATTATCTGGGTGGTCAACCCCCCTGCAGCTCATTAAGTGTCTATTGGAACCCTAAAAAATACAGAAATAATGGCGCTGGGTGAGTGGTGAATGTGGAGAATGTGTAACCCAGCATTTAAAGGGTGCTTTGAAAAGTTTCACAATCACAGATGTGTACATTACTTATTGCTGTAACTACTACTTTTTCATATGTTTAATAAGCCAAAAATGCACATGACCTACATAGGCATCTTACACACCCTTATTAATTTAATCAAAATATCCTTGTGGTAAGGAATGCTACAAGGCTTGTGTGAAAGCTTCACTACAAAACTACTCATATCTACTAAAAAACCCTGTTTGCTCATGCCTGCTCATTTTCCTAGCTGGCTTCTGTTGACTGATAGCTTCCCTTTTCTCTAGCAAAACAATTATGTGGATCAAAAGACAATGTGCCGTGGAATCACTGTAATAATTAAAATTCTAAAATATATACAAAGGTCAGCCACAACATTAAAACCCCCTGCCTAATATTGTGTAGGTCCTTGTGGCGCCAAAACATCTCTGACCCGTCGAGGAATGGACTCCACAAGACCTCTGAAAGTGTCCTGTGGAATCTGGCACAAAGACGTTAGCAGCAGATCCCTAGAGTCCTGTAAGTTGCGAGTTTGGATCTCCATAGCTCGGACTTGCTCGATCAGATTGAGAGGTGGGGAGTTCAGAGGCTATGTCAACATATTGAACTCTTTCTTATGTTACTCAAACCATTCCTCAACAATTGTGTGGCAGGGAGCATTATCCTGCTAACAGAGGCTACTGTCATCAGGGAATACCGTTGACATAAAGGAGTGTACTTTGTCTGCAACAAGATTTAGGTAGGTGGTAGGTGTCAAAGTAATATCACATGACTGCTAGAACTGAAGGTTTCCCAGCCAGACATTGCCCAGATTATCACACTGCCTTCGTCAGCTTACCATTTTCCTCAGAGTGCATCCTGGTGCCATTTTTTCCCCAAGTAAACGACGCACACGCACCTGAACGGCCACACACGGAAGAGCCCAGCTTCTTTCATTGCATCATGGGCCAGTTCTGGCGTTCACGTGCCCTATGGAGCCCCATAAACAAGCTGCAATGCACTGTGTGTTGTGACACCTTTCCACCATAGGCAGCATTCACATTTTTAACAATTTGTACTAGAGTAGCTCTTCTGGCTGACTGGACCAATGGGTTAGCCTTCGCTCCCCACATGTATCTATGAGCCTTGGGTGCCCATGAACCTGTCGCCAGTTCACTTGTTTTCCTTCCTTAGACCATTTTTGTTGCATACTAACTACTGCATACAGGGAACCCCGGGTAAAATCTCCCAATTTAGAGAGGACCCGCCACAATCGTCTAGTCATCAGAATTCGGCCCCCGTCGAAGTCACTCAGATCCTTACGCTTGCCCATTTTTCCTGCTTCCAACACATCAACTTCAAAAATTGACTGTTCACTTGCTGCCTAATATATCCCACCCCTTGACAGGTACCATTGTAATAAGATAATCAATGTTATTCAATTCACTTTGCAGTGGTTTTAATGTTGTGGCTGATCAGTGTATGTATAAATTATGTACAATCATACCCTATGCGTTTATATTCTGGTTTTATTACAGAGAAAAGCTGTAGAAATATTCACTTATGTTGAATATCTTAATATTGTGGGCATATACAAAGTATTCAACTTTACAAATGTATTCTGCATTTTTACAAGCTAGATGAAAAATTTTAGGCTCACTGTTTTGGGTTTCTTAGCAAGTGGCATAACTGATTTTTTTTACAATATTCATACCCTTTCTTTTTCATTTTTCTCTAAATAGCACAGTCCATGTTCATTATTACAAATAGCTGTTTGCTATCTATTTTGATTTTTGAAAAAAAAAAAAATGCCAAGGATTTCTCTGTGAAAGGATTACTGACATATGTTTACACTTGCATTAATTATCCTGACTTGAAAGAAAATATATATTTTTACCAGTATTAGATTGTTTAAAGTTGGAAGCTACTTCTATATATCAATTGGGGACCTTGCGACAAGTCAAATGTACCCATTGTTTACAGTATAACTTGTTATGTATTACAAAGTAAACAAGAACAAGTTGTGTATAATAAATATGTAAACAAATATGTTTACAAATACTAGGAGAACCATGAGTGACGGCTCCAAAATATTTTTCATAGTATGTTTTTAGTTGATAAAAAGGATCATTTTGATCTAGTGGTGTTTTTCCACCACAGACAGTATGCAATGCAAGATTAATGCTCTGTTCTACCATCGCTGTAGTCTGTGTCCTAGACCAGTGTACAAAAATTTCACCCCCTCACGCATACTTCAAAATATTCATTATTTGACAACCCATCCCAAGTTTGAGCCCACAGCCGTAAGCTGGTGGGTTGACCCTTTTAAGACACCAACACATCTAAAAAAAAAAAAATACACAAAGTAGTAGAAACAACATGGTACCGCAGATCCTCACCCCTGCAGACTTCATAAACAATCACTTCTGTCTCGCTTACAGTCAGAAGATTGCAAGTATGGTCATTAGGTAGCATCAATGGAGCATACTAGATCGATGAGGGTTTTTTTTTTTTAATTTTAAAAAACAAGAAAACTTAACACCGTTTAACATATCTAAAGTTTCAGTAGAGGTAAAACCAAAGACACTAGAAAGGGATTCAATCTAAACCCCTCTTCTGTACCGGGCTTCTATCAGTTATGCACCAATTATATGTAACTATGACAAAAGAAAACCTGACTTAACTTGGTTACAAACATATGTGCTACAGTATGTTCACAATGTCAGTACATACTCCATTCCTCCTGTATGTAAATAAGGATTACTGCACCCACCAACGCACATATCCCACATTGCTTTGGGTGACAGTTTGCATTTTAGCCTGTTTCACTATAAAAAGATATACTCACCATGCACTAATGACACACTTAAAACTCTTGCAGATGTTTATTAAAATTAACATATTAGTTTGTATTGTTTAGAATTTTATACAAAGTCTTAATTAAATACACAGTCACTTATATAGAATTTGCTCATGATTTCCTCAATAAATATAAAAATATTTTCAATGTTTTGTCCTGTACCTTTGAGTGAAGGGTTATGACAGAAATGAAGTGTGTCAGCTATAGCAATAAGAAAAAAAAATGAGAAAGCATCCAAGAAGAATTCTAAGTAGTTATACCCTATTTTATTGTATTGTGTTACTGCCCTGATTAGACTTTTTTTTTACAAGAAACACAGACACTCCCATAGCTCAATATGCATCATTTGAAAAGTGAAACCATCGATCGGAGTTCTTTATTGTAACCTACAGGCTTTCAGCATGTTAACTTGAGGATACCAAACTCACAATCTAGTCCTAGAAATTCCTGTTTGACCACTTGTGGCCTAAGATGAAACCCCAAGTCTGTGTCTTTTCAATAAGATTAAGGAACACTTGCCTATTTCACAACCACTAATGTATAACAAACTCGCCCCTTGTGATTTTGGCAGCTAAAAATGCTGTAGCAGATAATTTATGTTCAAATTGTCCTCTTGGCTGTTATTTAGTAAAGATTACTACACTACAGACCAGTCTATAGAAATGCTGGTTGTATACATGAATTACTGTGAATACCAACGCAACCCAGTTTTATCCTACAGCAAACGTACAATGTATCTCCGTCACCTCAATCATTACAAGAAGTTGAATATGAACAGTTCCTCATGCGGGAGTATGACAAATCACAAGCCTTTAAACTTCTATAGAAATTCAGCTAAAAATGAAAGCTCGTCAAAAACAGCAAGCAGCATTAACAAAAAAGAAAAGAAAAAGTCTGGAAAAATATTTTAAGTAGCGAAAAAGCAGCTGCTGAGTCTTGCAGTTTTGCTTTTAAAATAAATGTAAAAAAAAAAAAAAAAAGTGTGGATAAGTTAAAGCACAAATTTAAATTTCCTTTTAAAATGACTGATGAGGGAAGTCATTACAGAGTAACAGAAAAACGCATGAATAAAATATCCTATTTATGGTGAATTGGTCAAAAGCAGATTGAAAATTTTAGTATCAACTTGTATGGCCCCTATAATGTATTTGTAGGCTTTTATTTTCCAAACTTCAGTGATCCTGATAACATTTACACACTTTTAATATGTTCACTGTAGCAGACGTACTGTCCTGACTGACTTACCCTTTTGGAGAATACATCACATATAGCCTGGTAAGAGGTGTGTACTTCTGATACCACCACAAACATTCCATAAACTACAATAAGAGCAGCTTGGTGGGCTATAAGTACCAGCAGGTATAAAGATCCATTATTCTATCATTTATTCTAAAAATAAACTGTTTGCATGCTGCATCTATTGATAACTTCAATGGATAATATGCTTTGCTTTCTCTTTAAGGAAGCAGAGAATGAGGCTGAATGGGAAGCATGCAGTCACTGTCTCCTTTGTATGGCGGTATGCTTTGTTTCCCAGCCACCATTCACACACAGACATTTGCATTGCAAACAGGATTTTCTTCTTTATACATTCAAACTTGTACACAGAAACTACTGAATTAATCTGCATGTTTCAGAAAGCTATTATGCAAAAGATGTTAGAGGAAAATATAAAATATACAAAAATATCGACAACCTCTGCATTGCCTAAAAGCAAAGTCTCCCAACTCAGAAAATGTGGCCAAATACTGAACCATAAATTATATATATCCTATATAAAGCAAACCACACATGGCACCATCTGACTCTTATTTATTGAAGGGAGACTTTTGTATTTGGAATCAGCAACGAAAGCCCAAATAAAGTGCAAGCTATACAGTTTATAGAAATTCATTGATGTCAGGAAATAAAAGTTAATTGTTGAAGTAATTCAGTCAAATTGCATAATGGGCTAGGTAATAGAATGAGAAGATAAAAAAATATTTGGCCAATATCTTTACCAGAAGCAGCAGGGTTGTTTTTAAAAAATGCCTTGCTCTATGAGTTTGCTCTAATTAGTCCAATGTATATTAATTTAAGAATTATTTCTTGTGTGCAACATTTTGGAGCCTACTAATTCCCATATAAGGGTTGCAAGCAAAAACTGCATCCTCAATAGGTAGTCGCATTACTGGGAGACATGCTAGCATGGCCGCTGCAATTACACAAACAGTCAAGTTGCAATGTTTTTTCATTTTAGCAGATGAAAGCAAGACAAGAGGAAAAAAAGAGATATAAGATCATTTTGTTTGAACACCTTTACAAATTAGAAGCCAGGGTAGTAATGAAGTTCTGTTTTCCGGGTTCACTGTACCCCTTTCCTGTAGAATAAAAAGTAGAGATTATTTAATTTTGTAATTGTGAAAGATAAAAGCTTCTGCAAAGAGCCTCATGGTTAAAAATGGTTATTGGCTAGCTGCCCCATTTTTCTTGCATTCTGTTCCATATCCTTTGCCTGTGATCATGATTCAAGCAATGTCCAATTGTAGATTCGGTTTCTTGAATGCGCCGTTGAAATCGACAGCGGTCCCGCGCAAACTCCTCCCAGTGACCTTTGCGCTCCTCTTCATTACACACATAGTATACAGTGACTTTGTCATGGAAGGTCACCTGCAAAACAACAACCATGATGAATATGTATATTAAACACAAGTATTACACAAAATAACCATCTACATAACAAGGTAAACAATTCTATCCCTGGATTCTTGATCTTTGCAACAAACCCTATCCTAGGTGTACGAGTAGCATTTTGCAATACTCGGCTTAAACCTGTCAACATCACGTGTGAAGCATGCTGTTGGGGGCCAGCTAGATACACATGATTATACATAGGAAATAGGTACATTTTACATCATCACGAAAATAAAGTCATCAACATGAGGGACAAAAAAAAATAAAAAAGGAAGATCCATTTCTGTTTTTTCCTGTTGCTTCATTATGAATTTAGAGCTGTGACTCAGCACCAATGGTGTTATCTAGTGGATACAACCACCCAAATAAGCCACTGGGTGTATAAGTGCAGAGTCACGCTAACCCACTCATCACTATCTTTGCAAAGGAAGCAAAGGATGACAAAGCGTATTTTATTCAGTTTAACCCTGGTATTTCTGACTTGCAATTTCTTCAAAAGTAAAAGGATTATCTAAAACTAATAAAAAAATATATATATTTTTTTTAGCCCAAGTTTAAAAACAGACTGCAATTGCAATGAAGACTGTAGATTAAATTAATACAAGTATGCAACATTGCAACCTGTGATTATTTGAAACACAGCATAAACAAAACACAAGTCTCCAAGGTTATTTGATATTCTTAAAAATATATGGGCATTAAGTTAAATTATCTACTAAGGATAAGCCAATATAACCCTAAGGTGCTATTATTTCACAATAGCCCACTGAGGAACAGTTCTCTAATTAAACCCATCTTTTATATACCACAAAAATTTGTTTTGGTGTAGTATTTCCTATTAAATCTTAACGTCTGACATTTTGTTATTGGTATGTACGCTTATTATGCTCTGCGCCGGCTCCCTGTGGAAAATCAGGTCTATCCTGCAGTTACATCAGCCTGATCCCGCCGCGAGTTTTAAGTTTCAGTCCTTTGCATCAGTCTGTGTCTTATCTCTTGGGATGCCATTACTAGGGACGCTCTGATATGGCTTCTAAAGTTACAATAATAACTACATGGCACCTGCAGATATTGAACAAGGTAATCTACGGCTTACAGATGGAAATAAGAATAGCACAACAGCTGAGAAACCAAGCTTTCCATTGCGTCATCAAACATCCAGGAAGTAAGCTAGCCAACTTACACTATGGTCATTAAGCCCAAATCGTGAAACATCCAGATCTGTACAATCTTTCCAGTTATGTCAGTGGCCAAATTGAACACAAATCTAATTGTTTGGTCCCAAAAGACCACTGTGTCCACCATAAGAGGGTTTAGGAATGAAAAACAAAACAATCCTCACCCACAAACACCAATTTAGCAACAAAAAAAAAACAAACAAACAAAAAACAAAAAACCTATTACTTATTGAGTGAAATGCAAAAACAAACAGCAACAGGTATTTGGAATGTGCCTGCTTTAGTGTGGACCAGTAAACCACTGGCTCTGTAATTCTGTTGAAGGCCAAGACATATTACACCTGCACTAAAATAGCAATGATCTAGAGGAGTCATGCAAAGCATGTGAAAGGGTCATACACTTAGCTGCTGTACAAACCAATCCCCCCCACCCATAAAAATGTAATTAAGGGGGAGAAGAGACAAAACACACATTTGTAAGAAATATGCAGACTTCCATATGTCTCGTGGCTTTAACTCCTTGATGACCAGACCAATTTTTACATTTTGCTGATATGGCCTTTTCACCAGTAATATCTAATTCCTTAATTTACACAAGTACATTTTTATTTACGCTGGGAAGACATTTTGGAGACTGGGGACTCATCATCCATTTCTTTATATAGCACCACTAATTCCGCAGTGCTGTACAGAGAAGAACTCATTCACATTAGTCCCTGCTCCATTGGAGCTTACAATCTAAATCCTCTAACATACATACACACAGAGAGACTAAGGGCAATTCAATAGCGGCCAATTAACCCATCAGTATGTTTTTCAAGAGTGTGTGTGTGTGTGTGTGAATCAAACTCATGACCCCAGTGCTGTGAGGCAGAAGTGCTAACCACTAAGCCACCATGCTACCCAGTGACACAATCCAAGGTAGCCCAGTAAGGGACCAGCCCTGGGGCAACAAATGTCCCTCTGACCCCCAGCCCAGTCAGCCCCTGACCATCATGCTTAAGGTGTGGGGAGAGGGGGTGGTTTAATTTTATTAAATGGATAAATATATTTGCTTCCTTTTCATTTACGTTTAAGACTTTTGTCATTTCTTACTTTGGTAGGCCCATATATACGGAGACCCTAACTAGTCTCTGCTGCACACCACATTGTTAGGTCTCGTGCTACATGGAACCAATAACTTCTATCAAGGCAACACTGAATATAACAGTATGAAGGACTGGGGAGATTTGATCTGGATGGCACCAGATTACTTAGCAATCCCTCATCACGGAGCCTGAGTGAGAGAGAAAAAGTTCTCAGAGAAAGAGGCACTGACATACAGTAAAGCTATTCTGGCAGGTCAGGAAGGGATTTAAAAAATGCAAAGCATTTCAGCAATACAATTTCTATGACTCTTGGTATATACACTAGGGAGTAAATGTATCAAGCTGTGAGTTTTCTGGCGGGTTTGAAAAGTACAGATGTTGCCTATAGCAACCAATCAGATTCTAGCTGTCATTGTGTAGACTGTACTAAATAAATGATAGCTAGAATCCGATTGGTTTTTCAAACCTCCTGAAAACTCTCAGCTTGATACATTTACCCCCAGAGCTACTTCCCTTTGCGAGATAGCATGGAGGCCCTCATTTAGCAAAAACAGATTGTAGAAAAGATGCAAGTCAAAACACGGTCACGATTCAGTAAATGTATATTACATGGAGTTTTAAATGAATCAAGTTTTGTGAATGCTTCCACCATCAAGCAGTTGTTCAATTACATCATGAGATGTGCCCTGATTATCTGTCACCTGCATGTATTCACAAATAGGCCAGCTCAAATACAGCACATACTGGAACAGTATCATTTACATTTGTATGCTACAATATGTAAACAAATTTAGTACAAGAGGAAAGCAGTTTAATAATGTGGCCTTAACAGAAACATATGAGCAAGTCCCATGGCCTTCAGCAGTTACAGCAAATGGCATTTCTTATCAATGTTAATCCTCCATACAGACACAACCTGCACAAGAAGGTAGTGTTCCCACAAAGGGCTAACAGCTCTTTGATTATAATATTTATAGTGACTGTACCGTGCTCCTTTATAATGACACCCTAATTGGCTTACCAATATACCCTCACAAAACTGCATTAAAATGTATAAATGTCATCATTACTATGTCACACTCACTGACAACATGTGTGAAGCAGACATGATAAAAAAAAAAGAGCCAGATTTCAAAATTGACCAATCACTGGATGCAAATAATTCCTTATAAGCACACTCCTAAAATCAAACGGACACAGAAAAAAATTATAACTGTCTGCCAGGTAATAAAAAAAAAATAAACTATTTGTTCGCTTTACTTTACATTTTTAGACAATGATAAAATAATTAAAAATAAATAACTTCATGTCCTAATCTGGGTCATAGTTGAAATGTTATTACCCCTGCTTTTTTAGTACAAGTGAACAGCCCCATTACATAGAACAAACATTAACTTCCAATCTTGAGCAACACAAAACCTCAAGTCTATTTCCGCGAAACAGATGCTGATTCAAACCATAATTAAACTTTCAGCCAGACACTTTTAGACTACATGCAGCCTGTCTCAAGAACATATGAGGTAACACTATTGATGAGTATTACTTAAAATATCCAGAGAACATTTTTAGAGAGCTAGGAACTACACCAAACAAAAGCTATATATGGTATTAAAAGGAACAATGGAGAACTAGAATGCACACAAGACAGAAGATCAAAGCTCATAATTTACAATCTTTAAAATAAAGGCTAATTGCTCAAACACAGATAGTTAGGTTTGAGCACAACATGGACAATAAATGTAACTAGCAATCAAGTTTCATGACCTAGCCAAAGATGTTGAAGCAGAGAAAGCAAAACTGTACTATGCATGTTACGAAAATAAAATATGATAATCAGATTATTTTTTGACAAGCGACATATACCTTTCTATGTCCACGATTGGCACTTTCCTCTATGGGCACATTATGCGTCTTTTTAAACTGTAAAATCTGAGGTTCACCTGTGCAGCTAGATATTAAAGTTAATTCACAATTTGTGGGGTTTGTACAAGCAAGCTCTGAATGTTTACTTGCAGTGTCACTAATCATTTTTTTTTTCTGAGAGGTTTGCACAGAGGCTTTAAAGTACATAGGATTGTAGGGGTCATCAGATTTTAAGAAAGCATTCCAAAGTTTAAGGTTTCCCTCTTCATCAGCACTACATTCATCCTCACTGTCACTGCATGACACTGCATCACTGTCACACCATGATTCTTCATCAGACAGTATGTGTTCCTGCCCATCCACAGAATGGGAGTTTTCCTCAGCAACAGTTCCAGTTTGTAAACTGGCAGTAAAGTTCTGAGGGTTGTAAGGATCAGGGGTACAAAGGGGGTTCCAAAGTACAGCTTCCTCTGGGACAGGAGAGCCACTGTCTGTGGTAGATACTGATCCTTCACTGTCAAAACCATCATCCTCATCCCAATCATCATCTTCAGATGAGGAATTCACATCATCCTCTTCATCGCTGCTTAAAATTGTTCCCAAAATATAACCAATGTGCTTATTTATGCAAATGGGAACAGAAGGGACAGGTATGTCCTCTTCTAGGTCAGAGTTCATGTCATCACTGTCCTGGTCATCATTCAAACTTGTAACATCAGAGCAAGGAAGTTCTGTAGGAATATTATATACGACATGAGGGTCTGGCTCACATATTTCAGGTGTTCCAATACCCCCTGCCTTAAGGTATTGTGCAATATTCAAGCACTGCCAATCCTCCAGACTGTGGTATCCTTGGTCCTGATCTGGGCTTGGTAGATATTTACTCTGGATATT
This sequence comes from Mixophyes fleayi, assembly GCF_038048845.1. NCBI lineage: Eukaryota > Metazoa > Chordata > Amphibia > Anura > Limnodynastidae > Mixophyes > Mixophyes fleayi. Next base: position 263,019,214 of record NC_134403.1, read on the forward strand.
GCCTGGCTTCTGCACCAGAACCGATAGCTGATCACATGGACTGCACTCCTGATCAATACCTGGAAGCTCTAGAACTTCCCTCTGGCTCAAAACAAATTCTGTCAAAAGTTTGCTTTGGTGCGGCATTTCCTGAAGCTCACCATCATGCCATTCAGGAACTGGCATATCTAAATTTATGCTAGGGCTAGGCTGGTTAGGTAATACAAACTGGTTTGTGTCAGGGAGCATATGGACAAATTTTTGATTCTGTTCAATTTCTCGAATGTCTTGCTCTTGTTCTAGGTCAGGGGTCACAGCATTCTGGGCCTGGTTCTGCTGCAGGAACCAGAGCCTCTTGTTGCGGATATGCTCAATCTCAGGCTCACTAGGACTAGATATTTTGTCAAAGACGTCTTTAGTTTGCAGGTTATGTTCACTTCCTTGATCAACCCAAGTGAATACTCCAGCTGACCCTGTACTCAATATGCAGGACACCATACCGTAGTAAGAGGAGGGTAGCTGGGAAACATTTTTCTCATGTGCTGCTTCACATGGTCCATTCTCTGCATCAAGTTTGTAACTATTAGACGAAAAAGAATGATTGGCAGAGGCGTTTTTATGGCACTCATCTTCCTCTTGGTTAGGATCTACAAAACCTTCCCAGGAGCCCAGCCCTGGCTCCCAAAGATTCTGCATTTTGCTGTGCACCATAGCCTTCTGCCAACAGTCCAGCTCCTCTAACGTGCAGTCCCAGGAATCCTGCTGCTGGCTGGAAGAAACAAACCCTTTCAATGACCTTAATATTTCCAGCTCTGCTTCTATAGCAGGAGTTGTAAGTTCCTTCCAGGGACCCAGCTCTTCCAGACATCCTCCCAGCTCGTCCCAGGCCCCGGGCCCCAGTCCAAGCGCTTCGAGAACCTCGGGCAACTCACTGGGCCGCACTGACCTATGCACTACCCACCCGGAGGGCAGTAGGGACAGCCAGGAGAGTCCCCACGGTCTCATTAGATAAGACCAGGCAGCTCCCACCAGCTGGAAGAGACGGTATGGGAGCAGGCCGTGCAGGAGGCGGCCTAGCAGGGCCCGGAGCCCCGGAGAGGAGGGGGAGTCCACGTCAGCACTCATCAGGCAGCATGGGTGTAGCCCCGGGGTGTCCAGAAATGGTAATCCGCCGCCATGGGGCTCTCCGGTTGAGAAGGCGGCTCCTGCACCGGCGTCTGCCTGACAGCTGGAAGAGCTACGAAGAAGAGAGCGCAGAAGGGGCGGGGCGTGTGACGTAGGCTGAAGGCTGTGACGTAGGTTTGGGAGGAGATCAGACTGAGGAGGAGGCCGCGCATGCGCAGCGTTCCCGTTTCCGCCAAATGTAAATAATAGAGCGGGATGTGCATATATTGTGAAATAAATAACGGACACGGCTATAGTATTGTACCATATTAAATATTATCATGCCAATAAAATACGACTTACACAGAGATACATTTTTAAAACCTGGGACTTTTCCTGGAAATTAGCCACATTTAGTAACTTATTTATGGGTTTGGGGAAAAAAAAATGTATGGTCGTTTGAAACATAACAACTATGTAACATGAAAAGGTGCAATATGTATTATTGTTAATATTCCTAGAGCTGCAATTTCCTAATAAGCCTGTAGTTGGAGTTTCCAGCTATATAAAGCTCTTGTAACTTGGTCCACAGTCAGTAGATCATAGAATAGATGGGGAAAGGAGCGCTATTAAGGACACTTGCTGCATTTTTGTTTTTGTAAAACACTGACGGAGATAGTTTACATCTTAGGGGCAAATTCAATTACCAGTGAAGTGCTGCAGTAGCATTACTCTGATGTTTTGTAAAAGAACTTCGTTCACTGAGGTACAAGCAAAAAATAATTTCATTACCATAGTTGATTATAACCATTATGAATGCAAGGGCAAACTACAGGTTTCTAGAGGGAGATTTCAAAATTTTGCATCAAAAAGCCTATTTAATAGCGCCAATTGTACTTCCACAATACCTGTTCTGTTATTGCCATCTCAGGATAGCGATAATAATATTATAAAAGTCTAGGGAGACCAATACAGTAAACAGTCACAGTAATCATCTGTGCAACACCTTTTAGCCATACTTGCCAACTTCTAGTTGGTGTCCAGGAGCTGGCGGGGGGAGGTGGGTGTGCGGGGGGTGTGGCTCCAAAAATCGCTGCCTTTTGCATGCACCCTTGTGACGTATTGACACAAACGCATCATTTTACAGTGGGGGGCGGGGCCAAATGCAGCGATTCACCGAATTCTGCCCACTTCACTAGGAAGTGGGCAGATGCGGGAGACTGCCATACTCTCCCAGGAGTCCAGGAGACCCAGACGGAATCCGGGAGTCTCTCGGACATTCTGGGAAAGTTGGCAAGTATGCTTTTAGCTAGAGGTAACCCCTTAACAATGTAGCCTCAGGTACATGGAAATTCAGGAACTGAATGAATGCTGTGCGATGATCAGCAGTATAGCCCCAAGTCTCGATAGTGGAATAGGCTGAGCAGGTAGTACTGTGAAGCGATGAGCTGCCGGACTCAGAAGGACTGAGGTATACACTAGTGTAGTAATTCAGGAACAGAACGGATGCTGAGCGATACAGTATAGTCACAGGTCTTAGCAGCGGGATAGGCTGAACAGCGTAGCTGTAAAGTGATGAGCTGCAGAGAACAGAAGCACTGAGATCCACACAGGTGCTATATCTCTGGAACCGGAATGATGATGAGTAATGCTCTGCAGTGAGGCTACAGGTCTTGACTGGAATAAGTTGAACAGGAAATACTGTGAAGCGATGAACTGCAGAGAGCAGAAGCACTGAGATCCACACAGGTGTTATAACTCTGGAACAGGACCGATAACGAGTGAAGCTGCAACCGATGAATGAACGGCCTAACCCAAGAAGTCAGGAACAAAGGTAAGTATAACCACAAACAGGGGTCAGAGGTGATGCTTCCTTTCAGGTAGGGAGAGCTGATGATCTAACACCCATAGAAAGAAGGAGGACCCTTATAAAGGGAACTGGCTGGTGATCATCCAATCACCGCAGAGCAGAGGTTTTAAGGGTTCCCGGGGTTGCGCATGTGCAGAATACTTGGCAAGATAGCGTCCGAGGATAGAGGAACGCCAGGCTGTACAGCAGATAGCAGTAACCAAGGGAAACCAATGTACATAAGAATCAGAATGGAACTAAACCGGTGAGATGCGTGATATCACCATTTACTTTAACTGAATCTCCTTCGTCTTATGTGCTGCAAGGGTACTCTCTTGTGGTTATCCAGCGACTTTGAGCATGTTGTGCGTAGCCCATTGTATCTCTTTAGTTTTAAAGATTTTCACATTCTTTTTCTGTGCTGACGTTTTATTACTATACTTTATTACACTGGTAATATGCATTAGCACTACACTATTAATCGTTCAGTATTAATGCATGAAAAGTGGATAGATGCGAATGAGCCCTCATTGTTGAACCAAGTACTAATCCAAATAAACTTCCTTTCTATCCACATTTAGGGGTCTATATAACAAGCGGTGAGGCTCTTTCACCGCATTTTGTCATATAGCAAAGGGTTAACATCAGGGAAATCTGGGATTTCTCTGGCCTTAACCTAATTCCCAGAGCTTAACGCAATCCCCATAAATCTCTATAGGGACAGCAACATTAGTAAAATTGTTAAGATGTGAAAAGCAAAGCTTGTCACAGCAAAGTAACCCCATCTCAGCATGGCTTTACTTGTCTTTTTCCATGGGATCCAACTGAAGCCTCACCATCACCACTGAATCCCTCATGGGTGAAAGTGCTATGAAAATAGCACTTCCTCCATTCGCCAGCAAGCATTAGATGCCGGTGAAGAGAGAAAATGCTTAGTCGAGGAGAGGGGTCTGAATCGAGCTCCGTGGTAAATTGCAGTGGTACTTCATTGTCTATAACTGCGATTTTCGTTAACCATATTGATGGTTACCACGCTTGGGTCATATATAGACCCCTTTTACTTTAGCTTAGAGTGATCCTTAGGGGCCTATTCAATTGTCGGCGGAAACGCCAAAAATCCCGCTGTCCGCGCACGGTTACCGTTATTACGGTAATCGTGCGCAGAAAAACAGTCAATACGGTACTTTACTCGCTGGATTTTACCGTATTAACTGTACTAGTTTTAACGCCGCGGAACTTTTGAACAATTGAATATGCCCCCTAGATGTTGTGATTTTCACTATGCTGAACATTGGGCTATGTAATGGCAGAGATTCAGTTCTCAATTCCCCGCGTTGTACTTTTTCACCATACTAAGTACCAAGTATAGCATGAAGTGTAATGTATAGAATTTTTTAATTCTGCACTATTTACCATAGTTCACATGAATATATATATTTGGCAGGTCTGTTATATAAAAGGGTTCCATTTGAAGCTTTATTTCAGCACAATCAACTGCAACTGAAAAATAACTTGGGATTAGAAAAGAGAGACAATTTTGTACTTGGTGAAATGGACTATATGAAAGGTACTACTTGACAGTCATTCATACCCCTCTAGTTCGCTGCCCAGGCATCATCCTTTACTCTCTGAAGCATCCATTTTCTCCACTTCTACTCTATCTCTAAATTCTGTTACATCTATCTAACTTACATATCCAGAATACACACATATCTCACACATGACACTGCAAAAACTTTAATTTATTCACTCATTATCTCCTGCATTGACTATTGGGGGCAGATCAAACTGTAAAAAAAAGCGGCACTAGACATTACGCAGTGATTTTTTCTTTTTGATATATTCCCATAGAGAAGCATGCAAAAGTGAGCCTTAATTTTTATTGTATGAACGGTAAAAATGCGCAGCCACAATGTTCCAAGGAACATCGCCACTAATTGAATCTGCCCCTAGCAATTCTCATCTTGTCTTCTCGTAACCAACCTTTCAGCCCTACAATCCATTTTAAAATGGAGCACCAGGTAGGCTACATTTACTCACCAAATCTTCTTCTACTGCAGCTCCACTGCCATCCCACGACATTGGTTGCCTGTATTTTACCAAATCCAATATATAAAAAAATCTACTTCTACTACAAAGCTATCAACAAAGCTGCACCAACAAACACTTAGTACAAATTATCTACTAACTTAAACCCTTTGCCTTTACCATAAGTCTGTACCACTCATCCTTAATCATTATTTGCTCCAATTCCTGGTTAAAAGACCTTTTGTCCCATCTGCAACCACTTTGTAGAATTCCAGACTTTGCCCTAGCCTCCAAATATTCAAGCATTCGCTGGAAACACTTCTCCAGGCAAACTTATGTCCCCAAACCACTTTTCTAACTTCCCTAAAATATCTTACCCAATTGCCATTAATTTATATGCAAATAAACTGCTTACCCCAAACCAAAAATTTCTGTGTGACTGGATTATACAGCCGCACTAAGTACTTTTTCTATTACAATCTGACTGGAACAATATGCAATATATGGCACTTAACCTCATGTATGAAACTCCTATCCTTGTTTTATTACTATGTTTGTTCCCAGTTATAAAGTGATGTGGAATATACTGGCTATATATACATGTTAATAAGGTAAATTATGTACAAACGCATATTTCAATATGCAGAGAACTTTTTTAGACTAAATGACATTAGTACATTGTATACAATTATGGCTTTCTCACATGTATAACCAAAGCATATCAGTAATGATAAATAACCATCTGTATATTAGTGTATTTACGGTAACTCCCCCTCCCTTGCATTGTGTGTGAAAGTTGCATCAGCCGAACAGTGAGTGCGCATGGGCTGCCTGCGTGCCAAAGTTCAGAAAGCATTTTGCATGTGTAACAAGACGTGCTACAGGCATGCATCCAAGAGTACATTTTTTTCAGTAACTAGCTAGTATAATTGTAATGTGTGATACTTACGAACAGGTTTAGGTGTGTCCTACGCCTCATAAATACCACTTCTCATTCTATTGGTGTGTTATGTCATTAGGGGTATACTATAACAGAAGCTGTATAGTTTAATACAGTGTACTCTTCCAGTTAAGCTGCAATTTTGAAGACTGGATACTATGTCTTGCTTTAGTGTGTATAAATCACATAAAAGTAACAATAGGTGATATTTTGTACATCAAATGTAATCACCTCACCTAACTGAGACTTGCTCATGCTAAAAAAATACATCAACATAGCACATTTTTATGCATTATTTCTCCTGTTGGTGCACAACCCCATCTCACATTTTTGGGAACAGACCCATTTTGTAATATTTATTGAAAATTGAATTGTGCATGTACAGCAACACTGAATACGTTGTCTCCTCAAAGTGGAATTTATTTGGACTAAATAAATAATAGATTTACCTTTTTTACTGCTTTCCTCTGTACTCAGCCTGTAATGGAGGACAGATGTCATGGCTACTATGCAGTAAAAGTAGAACTCACCTGCATGATGTCCCAACTTTAAGAAAAAGCTTACATTTTTGGAATTGCCAACTCTTTTCATTTAAGCTTTTCCATTTCATTTTCTTCATTTTCTGGGCTGTGTTTAGTTAAAGTGCTACAAGTTTACAATTATATTTTTCCTTTATTGAAAGTTTTGGCCATTACCTATTACTGTCACCGCTGTAATTATGTAAAAATGTAGACCTTTTGCAAGGGCTCTGAGGTCTCCTACTAGGGAGAGGTGTAGGGGGAGGGGATTACGTCTGAGTGAACTCTCCCGGAATGTCCGGGAGACTCCCGAAATTAGGGTAGGTCTCCCGGAATCCCGGGAGAGCAGGCAAATATCCCGCATATGCAACATGCTCCTCAAAATAACGCCATTCGCGGCGAATCACATCATTTTTGCCCCGCCCCCCCTCACGGAAAATGGCATTTTGTTGCAGGAGCGGAGCCAAAATTAGGCAAAATACTGCGCCCCGCCCTCCTGCCTGCGATCTCCCGGAATTAGCTTGCCAAAGGTTGGCAAGTATGCTGAAGTGATGTAGCCTGGTCACTTTCAGGTATTACAGACAGTATGTAAATATTACTGATTTTTACTTGCACCTTTATGTGGTGTGTTCAAACATCAGCAATGTTTTAGTACCCTAACATCTTGTGGAGTATCATCACGCAAGGCTCTTATGGGACTTTGCTCAGAATTTAATTTCCCCATAATAATGTAATGCCTTTTACTGAATAATTTCTACCCATTTAAACACTAATATTTAGGTCCTGCTGAACAAAATATTATTTTCTACTTTTACATGCATAATGAGGTCAAGTGAACATGAAGCACTCGGACCTGTCACTGTGCAGCCCATCAGTTAAAAAAAAACCTAATTTCTCTTTCCGTACTTTTTTGTTATTATGTTAGGCTGGATACACACTACAGGTTTTTCAGCCGATTATCAAGCCAATCACACGATAAACAACCGTTCGGGTCGATATCGCATGAGTGTGTACGCTCCAACGATGACCGATTATCATTCCAAAACACATCGTATCTTTTAATTAGCTTTTTAAACCAAACTAAAAATCTCTTTCAAACATGGACCGATGTTGTTCCAGTTCTGCAGTGTGTATGCACTAATGACCGGCAGTGTCTATAGATCTCTATGGAATATGCAGAGTCACAATGTTTTCAGCTGATGGTTATGACAGATGAAGATCACAGAGCTTAAGGAAAATCTTGTAAAATGTGTATAGTATGTATACAGGAATCGGCGTGCTGATCGGGACTTTTTTCAGTCGTTTTTTAAAATTGTTAACGATATCACATTGGGAGAAATTTTCTGTACTCTTGACCCAGCCTTAGGGGAGGAATTCAGTTCCCCCCATAATACCGCCACAGTAAACCTATTGCTGGTAATACGGCAATTTGAACACAGATTTCTGCTCACGGCAAGCAAAAAATGTAATTAGAATTACCGTATTAACGGTAATTATGCGCACAATTACCGTAGTATCGGTAATAGTGTGCAGGCCAGTAACGAGGCCAATTGAATTTCTCCCTTACTATGCAATTTTTTAATCGGTTAGTGACTCTGTAAAAACAGGTACCACTGTGCAAAGAATGGCTTTAGCACTGCATCACCATATTTGTAACCAAATACAAAAACACAATAATATAAAAAAAAAAAAAAAAAAAAGGTTTTATACTTGTTGGTGAAAACACATCTCATCTAGACTCAAACTTTACCAAATGTAACACTGAAGGTCCCAATCACAGTCACATATAATGACTATTTAAGCTGTTTTAGGCCATTTCCAGCCATTTGTGAAATTTATGGGACCGAAAAATATGAGGGGATGATGATCGGATTTAACATTGTATGATATCATCGTTCAACCATGCTACTGGTGCCCTGTTAGATCTTTCACACTTATATGGCTGAATCTGACAAGAGATCTGGATGATACTTTGAGCCAGGAGCAGGCTGGGCTGGGGGGCATATGCCTCCCAGACCGGACCCATAGTGGGCTACCTTTGGCTGGTTCACTGAGCCATCTGTATTTTTTTTTCCTTTAAACTCTTCCTAATAGGCTGCTGAGTCGTGTCTTGCTCACCGGGGTAAAACTTGCCAGCCCTCCCCTGCTTTGAGCTGACAGAGCTTTATCCGACAAGTAATGGTGGTTGGACGATGACCACATACACAGATGAGTTCACTTTCTGATGGTGCTGATCAGGATTGATGGTCATTTTGGAACACGTTAGGTCAAAAGCAGCTGGTCTGTCAATTTGCAGTTGTCCATGGACACCATTACACTAATGGTTGATATGCTTGTCACACTTTCATATATAAGATTTTAACTTTCTGCCTGAAAGAAACCAACACCACATTTTTTTTTACTTAGAAGAACCTTTATCTGGGACAAAACATATCTGCCTACATAGAGTGAGGACTACTTCACCAAACCATTGTGGGATATTACATTACCAGGAGATCCGTTTATATTGACCTTCAGCAACATTAAAGTAATTATCTTTTGTCTAAGGTTAATTTCCTTATAACGAACATATTTTATCTTCCTTATTGTGTTGTCTAGATCAGGATTATTTACAGATATAAAATTACTAAATATTACAAATATTTACCATTAAGAAACTCCAACCTCAATAGCTGACAGGATTGAATAATTAAAATGAAGCTTTAAGGGACATATCTTGTCACCTTATTGCTGCTCTTCTAGGGCATTTTGAATCCATTGGCACTCGTCTCTCTTTGCCATACAGCTCCTGGTATAATGTGCTTTGGTAGAGGACAAACTTGGCAAGCATTGCATTGAACTCTTGTTTTTATAACATAAATACCAATTTGGAAATAGCTAGTGGCATACTAATACCATGTCCTTTACTGATGCAGCTAGGTTTTGTTCACCTGATGTTGGGTAATTTATAAATCTTTATACAAGCCAGACATAAGTAAATTTGCATTTATACTAAAATGTTTGTGAACCCTTTAAAATTGTCCGAGGCATTTTCTGTTGGATCATTTTGAACAATAAATGAATGGAAAAGTATACACAGTATTTTTGTGTGATGATTGCCTGGATTATTTATCTAGTTTTAGGATTTTGATGAAGATCTGAACACATTTAAGGTAACATTTATGCAGAAATGTAGAAAATTCTAAAGAGTTCACAAACGTTCTAGTTTTACTGTAGGTATGTGCATGAAGGTAAAAAGTACAGTGGGCAAGGTTTCTTTTTCTATTTATAAAACACATAGAATATCAGTGCCTATTGTAACCATTTTCAAGGCAGTGATGCCCATGCTCCAAAATCAACTATGCAAAGGGTAGTGGGTGTTACATACATTGAACAGAACTTTAGGTTATTTAATGGAGCTCTGGTGAATATATGAAAAGCCCAACATGAACATTGCTGCATATAGGGAGGGTTAAGACAGGAGTCACGCTTCATGACATATGCAACATAACTGCAGTGTACCATTATGCTAAGTGATCATATATTTGCCACAGTTCCCCTATAAGGGAACAGGTAGGAACACAGTTAGTATTCAGCAACAGCATGGTTGCAGACAGGGTTAAGTTTTCCCTAGGTTCCTCTTTTAGCACATACACACACAGGTGTTCCACATGGGTGTAATCAGTTTGCTTTGCTGTGATTTGTTGTAGTGCTGGGGTGGAGGATAAAGACACTGTTTGTGTGGGTGGGACCACCGATGCCAGTAAGTGGCCGGCTTGCAGACAGGGAAGTTATGTCTAGCCAGATGTAGGCGGTGGGGATTTTTGTGTTACTGTTTCTGGATGACTGCTGTATTACCATCTTGACAACTGCTAATAAACAGTTAAATGGTTCAGCATGCCTGTGTCCGATTCCTGTGAATGCTGTACTTTATCACAAGTGGTGTCATCGTGGGATCTGGTGGACAGCTAAAACACAGCCGTCTTCCCAGCCTGAAGACGCCAGGGTGGTGAGTGGAGTCTGTTAAAAATAGAGATGGGCGGGCTCGGTTCCCCGAGAACCGAACCCACCCGAACTTTGGGTATCCGAGTACCGAGCCGAGTAGGCTCGGTACTCTCCCGCCCGCTAGGAATCCAAATCGAGGCCGGACGTCGTCGGATCTCGGGGCTCGGTTCTCGCGATACTTGAAGATTATAAATACACGCCTCCACAGCAATCCATCGCCATTTGACAGAGGAAGAGAGCAGGGTGTAGTCACAGGCTGATTAGAGCAGGGGCAGAGAATACAATATTCTGATTCCAATTGTGCTAACAAAAATCGCTAGAGAAGAGAGGAGGATAGAGGATTTATTTATTTTTCAATATTTGGCACTCAAAGTGCTTTTGGGGTGTCCCCCATTATTTTGCCTAAATATTTCTGGCTGTCAAAATTACTATCTGTCAGCAGTATCTACCAAATAATTTTTAGCACTCCCCAGTGCTTTTGGGGTGTCCCCCATAATTGTGCATAAATATTTCTGGCTGTCAAAAGTCATATTTGTCAGCAGTATCTAACAAATAATTTTGAGCACTCCCCAGTGCTTTTGGGGTGTCCCCCATTATTTTGCCTAAATATTTCTGGCTGTCAAAATTACCATCTGTCAGCAGTATCTACCAAATAATTTTTAACACTCCCCAGTGCTTTTGGGGTGTCCCCCATAATTGTGCATAAATATTTCTGGCTGTCAAAAGTCATATTTGTCAGCAGTATCTACCAAATATTTTTTAGCACTACAAGTGCTTTGGGCTCAGAATGGATTCAAAGCAGTCCACATATGAGCAGAATGAGCAACCAGGTTCTGTCACCAGTCCTGATGGTAGTGTTCCCAGTACGTCATCTGGGCAAGGCGATGTCAAACTACACAGTGTTTCGAAATCAGTCCAAAAAAAACACACCCAAATTTTTTTTACTGTGTTGAAGCGAAAAAGAAGTGTAACTGACCAAAATTTAAGTGCCGATAAAAAAATAATTGCCAACATGCCATTCTACACACGCAGTGGCAAAGAGAGAATGAGGCCTTCACCTTTCTCTATTAGTGGCAGATCCCAAAAAGTTACCTACACAACTACTGTTACGCGTCAAAGCCGAGCTGCAAGATAACAGTAAGGCATTAGAGGATAATTTTTGCTCTGATTCACAAATGACACCAATCCCTGTGGAGAGTCCATCCAATCGTGAGCATTCTGCTGATGTGTGCTTTAATAGCCCGAGTGTAGCTGGTGATACACAAATTGAGGATGCGACTTTGGAATTAGAAGAGGATGAGGGGGAGATTTGTGTAGGCGACGAGGGCGCTAATGAGGATGTTGATAAGGATGAGGTTGTTTGTGTAAGTTCTGCACCAGTGGCAGCAGTTCTGGCACGTGACAAGAAAAAGGCCATTGTCATGCCTTGGCATAAAACAAAAAAATCCACTTCTTATGTGTGGAATTATTTCTACCCAAATCCAGACAACAATTGTATAGCCATTTGTAGTGTATGTCAAGCCACAGTCAGTCGAGGGAGGGACCTTAACCATCTTGGAACCTCGTCTATGTTACGCCATTTAACGAGAGTTCATGGCAAAGTGTTGGGAAAAGCTGAAAGTTCTTCCAAAAAAATTACAAGCACTCCATCATCAGCTAAGACCCTCCGGTCACCGACATCCCGACGGCTACAAAATACACCCACCACACCATCCTCATCAATATCCTCAGTAGCGCTCAGAGTTAGCCCGGCATCCCACTTATTGAGGCTGGATGACTCCTGCACTATTATTGATTCCTCTGAAGAAAGCGCTAGTCCCACTGCTGTTGCTGCTGCTGGGGGTGAATCGTCAGCCCAGAGGCAGGTCAAGAAAATGAGCAGTCCTACATTTCAGCAATTAACTGTGAAACAATCATTTGCTAGGGGAAGCAAATATGACAGCAGTCACCCAGTCGCCAAGCGAATCACAGACGCCATGGCTGCAATGTTAGTGTTAGATCTGCGTCCAATCTCTACAATAAGCGCAGTTGGTTTTTCACAGTTAAATGAGGTTTTGTATCCGAGTTACAGAATTCCATCGCGACACCATTTCTCCCGTAAAGCAATTCCACAACTATACCAAAAAGTGTGTAAAAATGTAGAGATTGCGCTGAAAAATGCCATTCTGCCCACTGTCTACTAAACCACAGATATGTGGACAAGTGGAAGTGGCCAAACCAAAGACTATATGACTGTGACAGCCCACTGGGTTGGTCATTCACCTTCACCAGCAGGAACAGCAGCAGCATTTACGTACCACTACGTAACATTTGTCACAGGCAGGCCACTCTTTGTATCACCAGCTTCACTAACAGGCATACAGCTGACAATTTGTTACGCAAACTAAGAGATGTGATTGATACATGGCTTATACCACTTGGACTCTCCCCAGGATATGTAATTTCTGATAACGCCAACAATATAGTGCGAGCATTACAGCTGGGTGATTTCCAGCACATTCCCTGTTTTGCTCACACCATCAACTTGGTGGTGCAGAGCTTCCTACGAAATAACCGTGAGATGCAGGAGATGCTTTCGGTGGCACGTAAAATTTCAGGCATTCAGCCACAACATGTAGGAAATTACAGCAGCTCCAAGAGCAGTTTAACTTGCCCTGCCACCAACTTAAGCAAGAGGTGGTAACTAGGTGGAATTCCACCCTGTACATGCTTCAGATGATGGAGGAACAGCGCAAAGCCATCCAAGCATATTGCACAAGCCATGACATTGGGAAAGGAGGGGGGATGTATTTCACTCTTGCACAGTGGGGAATCCTTTCAGTGCTGTGTAAGGTGCTGAAACCATTTGAAGTTGTGACATGTGAGGTGAGTGCAGACTCTGCTAGTTTGAGCCAAGTCATTCCTCTAATTAGACTATTGGAAAAGCAGCTTGAGAAACTGAAGGAGGAGCTGAAAGCAAGCAATTCAGCAAAGTATGTTGGCCTTGGTACTTCATTTGCTTCACAATGATCATCGAGTTATTAAGATCTTGAACTCGGATCAGTACGTTTTGGCCACTGTGCTTGATCCAAGGTTCAAGACCTACATTGAGTCTTTACTTGTAAATGAGCGAGATGTGAACTTTTGCAAGGAGCTATTGGTCAGCAAGTTGGCCGCTGAACTGGGCCTCGGCTTGACGACGTGTCCTCCTTCACTTTCTCCAGCTGCTGCTGCTCGTAAAAAATTAAATTTCCCAAAAAATAGCAGGGAAGACGCAGGGGCAGACCAGAACAATTTAACATCTGGGCTGGTTTGAAGGATTTTTCCAAAAAATGTGTCACCTTGCCCATAACTCCATCCAATACGAGTATAAACATGCAAAGGATGGTGGAGGATTATTTTCAAGAGGTAATTGATATGGAAATGTCAGACAGTCCCTTTCCTTACTGGGAGGAAAAGCAGGCCATTTGGAAACCCATGTACATTCTTGCTTTGCAATACCTAAGCTGCCCACCCTCCAGTGTGTACTCTGAACGAGTATTCAGTACAGCCGGGAACTTAGTCAGTGATCGCCGTCGAAAGTTACTTCCAAAAAATGTGGAGAAAATTATGTTTATAAAAATGAACTACATCTTCCACGAGGAAGGCCTTCACCATCAAAGACATCCAAGCACTGACTATTCTCTAATGGCGGATTCAAGCGGCGATGAATTGATAGTCTGTGATGATGACGTACACACTGATGAGGGTGAGGATGAAGCGTAAGATGATGACGATAACATCTTTTTAAAACTTTCTATGTAAGTGTAGGGTGCAATCTACCCCCAAAGAGGAAAGGGACTTGTGGCATTTGCATATCGCGTACCGTCTTGAAAGGCTGCTGTTTGGGCAATTTCTCCTTAAGGGTAGGGTGTCATAGACAGAGTGATCCCAAACTGGCTTTGTCCATTCCTCTTAATATTGTACAGTCTATAACGGCTGAATTTTTGGGTATTTTCAACAAGTGGAGGGGGGCCTATAGAGACAGAAACCAAACTGGCTTTGTCCATTTCAATTAATATTGTACAGTCTATAACGGCTGAATTTTTTGGTATTTTCGACAAGTGGAGGGGGGCCTATAGAGACAGAAACCAAACTTGCTTTGTCCATTTCAATTAATATTGTACAGTCTATAACGGCTGAATTTTTGGGTATTTTCGACAAGTGGAGGGGGGCCTATAGAGACAGAAAGCAAACTGCCTTTTTCCATTTCTTTACATATTTAACTATAAGTGTAGGGTGTAATATACATCCAAAGACGATGGCTGCATTGCCAATATGCATAGATGGAGAGGAAGACAATCTGTTTTGTGTGTAGAATTAATGAAGGCCTACCTACCAGGAATTAAACTGTTTTTTTGATAATTTATTAGCTTTACAATTAGATTACTTATCCAAGAAACAGGTGGAGCACTAAATTTGGTTATTTTAGGCCCAAAAACATTGATTTTCCAACAAAATAGCAAAACAAAACCAAACAAAACCAAAACACGCCGGTAATTCAGATACAAAACCGAATACAAAACCAAAACACGGGGGTCAGTGACCATCTCTAGTTAAAAACCACTATAATGCATCAAACTGTGGTAATGCTTTGTTTCAAATGTGTTGTTGTGAAGAGAAAAACCTTTGTACTGGGAACTGATTAGCAGCTGTTTGGTTGCAAAAGGAAGCAGAAGTTACACTTGTTAAATATTCAAACTGTGAGTTGGGTGTGGTCCAAAAAAAAATATTTTTTTTTTCTAGTTTGCTTGCTGTTTACCAGTGAAGGTTTTAAAGCACGTCAGCTGGAAAAAAGGGGGTTTAAAAACAAACACAAACAAATGTATTTTTCTGGTAATTTTAGTACCACACCTTGTGGGTCACTCGGTTGTGAATTGGGTGTGGTCCAGAAACTTTTATTGTTTACCTGAATGCTGAGACAAGCTAGGTTTCATTTCCCAGCACAAACTCCTGTGGGAATGGAAGACATTTTAAGAACACTAGTGAATGTGCCAGCAGTGCAAGAGGAAATAACCCAACTTCTCCGAGAGGAGATCGCTCAGGGGAGTTGGGATAGAGAGGCTCCAGCTACCGCCACGCTACAGAAATTAACTTCTGATGATGACGTGGAAAGATATCTAATAGCCTTTGAGCCGCCACCGAGCCAAGTGGCCACTTGGGTCTTGGTCCAAATACCTGGCTCCCTATCTTTCAGGAGAAGCACAGCAAACCTATAAAGACCTAGATGAGGACTAGGCTGGCGATTATCAACGGTTGAAAACCGCCATCTTAGCGAGGGTCGGAGTCACCAGAGCAGGGGAGGTCCAATGGTATCATGACTGGAGTCTCTCCAAAGATTTACCGGTTCGGGCTCAGATTGCTGAACTTGGTAGAACACTAAACAAGTGGTTACAGCCAGAAAAGAACACTGCGGGCAGAATGATCGAAATTCTGGCCATTGTCCATTGTATCTGGGCTATGGACAGAGGGCTCCAAAGGTGGGCACTGCAGGCGGATCCTCAGTCATATGAGGAATTGGCTACTGTAGTGGAGAGATACAGTGCCTTGCAGCATATGCCCAAACCTCCTATACCCGCTCCAAAGTTTGTGCCTTGGTCAAAATCTGGCACATGGAACAGTGGACCGGATGTTGGTGAGGAGAGATTGCTTGAAAAAAAGGCAGCCAAACCTGCATTAAGTCCAATGTGCTTCAAGTACAAAAAGCTTGGACATTTGAAAGCACAGTGCCCTAACATTAGTGAAGCCTATGGATTGTTCACTAGCGCACACACAACCAAGCTATCCAAGCTGCTATACAATGAGTCCGGTTACCGGTAAGTCCTGCTTATTCCGCGTGACTGTGTTTGTGAATCACCATCTTGTGCTGGCTCTGGTAGATTCGGGTAGTGAACTGTCCTTGGTTTCCAGGTCCATATTACCAGAGAAACTGACGCATAATCTGCCCAAAGTAAAGGTTCTCTGTGTCCATGGGACTGCCAAGGAATATGACAGGACTTTTTTGCCTATTACTGTGAATGGACAGACAGTAACAGTGGTAGCGGCTGTTGCCCCAAAACTGCCATACCCTTTAATCCTGGGCATAGACTTTCCACTGTTCAAGCAGATCCTCCAGGAGCAAATCCAGCCGCACACGTCTGCAATTGAAGCACCGTCCGAAAGTCCAGCCTTGATGGAGGAGCTTGAGGAAACAGAAAATGGGAAGTGCCAGGATCTACTACAAAACCTGGACCAGACAATTCAGGAAAATACACCTCCTAAGAGGTGGGGGCATAGACAAAGAAGAGCTGAACAAGTACCAACGCGGAACCAGACCCTGGCATTGTTCGTTGGTGTGACCTTGGGTGAAAGGGCTACGCCTCCCAATGAAGACTCAGACTGGGCAGGATTGTCTAACTTGTTTACACTAAGTGACTTTGGCCCAGACCAACTTGGAGATGTTGCCTTAGCTAATGTCTATAAGAATGTGGTTGAGATTAATGGGGTTGAGAAGGCTAACAAGCCTGCAGAATGTATTGCCAATTATATGGTAAAGAATGATCTGTTGTATAGAGATGCTGATGTACAGGGTAGAACTGTAGAGCAATTGATAGTGCCGCAAATCCATACATCACTTGTTCTTAAAGCTGCACATACACATTTGTGTGGGGGGCACTTGGGGGAAGATAAAACACGGGAGCGGATATTACTCAGGTTCTATTGGCCAGGAGTATACAAGACAATAAGGTTTTCCCGGACGTGTCCAGTATGGCAGAGATCATGTCCGAAGCCAGACTATCGGGCCCGCTAATTCCCATCCCTGTGGTGCAGACCCCGTTTGAGCGTATTGGTATGGATTTGGTAGGCCCATTAGAGAAGTCGCCCTGCGGCCATCAGTATGTTTTGGTCATAGTGGACTATGCCACCAGGTATCCCGAGGCTATACCTTTGCGCAATATAAAGTCCAGTACAATAGCAAAAGAACGGCTTCTGTATTGTACCAGGTTGGGTATCTCCAAAGAAATCTTAACTGATCAGGGTACTCCTTTATGACCTGTCTAATGAAAGAGCTATGGCGGTTGTTAAAAGTAGAAACGTTACACACATTAGTATATCACCCGCAGACTGACTGATTAGTGGAATGTTTTAATAGGACACTCAAACATATGGTGAGGAAGGCAGTGGCGCAGGAAAAACGGGACTGGGATGTGCTATTACCCTATTTAATGTTCGCAGTGAGTGAAGGTGCCTCAAGCATCTACCGGGTTCAGCCCCTTCAAATTGTTGTATGGCAAGCAGCCAAGGGGCATTTTGAATGCTCTCAAGGAGGACTGGGAGCAACAGAGTCCAAAAGAACCCAATGTGATCCAATTTGTGTCCTAGTTATATGCCAGGTTGGCAGGGCTGCCAAGAGGAATTCAGGTCCCGGGTACAACAAATTCATGGGCCCCCCCCTCATAGTCGAGTAAGCCCCCAAAAATTTTTGGCGGCGCAAAAAATTTCGGGGGTGTGGTGATACATTCAGGGGTGTGGCAATGCACCGTTGGGGCGTGGCTAGCCTAACGGCGGTGCAACAAAATTTGGGGGGTGGTCATACATTTGGGGGCATGGCAATGAGCCGTTGGGGCGTGGCTAGCACATCAAAATCACTAGGTCCTGAATTCACCAGAGCGTCACATATGTCCCAGCACTCCTGACTTTTAAGACATCTAGCACTACAGTGTAGTATACAAAGAATGCAGTGTGTACACAAAAAGTTCAGTCTTTGCCTGCACCTTACATTGGGCACAACACTCACCAAAAATTGCCATTGTCCCTACTAGAATCACAACATTTCACACACTCTGCTGCTCTCTCCTACCTGTTCTTCTCACTTTCACCACCTGTGACTGCTGGTTTCTTTAGTTGCGGCTTGTCCGGATCCTGGAATGTTGAAGGACCTATTTGGGAAAAAAAAATGGCTACATTTAGAAAATTACAGTCAGCCCCGGCGTTAAATCAATAGCACCCACGATTAATAATTAAGCCTTCCTCCAGCCCCAACATTAAAATAATAGTATTCACATTTAATAAATAAACCTATTCCCTTCCTGTAAACAGCAATACCTATTTCCCGCAACCATTATTACTGCCATTAAATAACTCATAGTCACATTTAATAAATAGACCTCATTCTCCCTAAACTCACCCCCATATTCAATAACCCCCAAACCACCCCATCTCAAATTAATAGTCCCCACTATTAAATTGCCCCACCATCACCCTACAAACAAAATAGCGCCCATTAATTAGTGCTTCTCTCCCCTTTTTTTTTTTAATTAGTGCTTCTCTCCCCTTTTTTTTTAATTAGTGTTTCTCTCCCCTTTTTTAAAAAAATTAGTGTTTCCCCTTTTTTTTTAGTGTTTCTCTCCCCCTTTTTTTTTTTTTTTACTCTCTGCCTCTCTCCCCTGTTTTTTTTTACTCCCTCTTCTTTATAGCACTGTCCCTTTCTGTTTCCCTCTCCTTGCCTCTTCGCTTCTTTACTTACCTTCTTTCTTTTCTTCTCTTCCTTCTTCTGTCTTCTCTTCTTTCTTCTGGTCTTGTCTGGTGCTCCTCACTGACTGCCGAGCGTGAGCTGCAGCGCTGATCACATGAGTAGGAATCTTTCTTAAAAAAAAACAAAAAAAAAACATCAAATAGAAATAAAATAAAAATAAATAAAAATTAAAAATTAGCACGCGAGGGCCCGGCCCGGGCCCCCTGGCAAGCCCGGGCCCGGGTAAAATGTACCCGCTCTCCCCCCTCTCGGCGGCCCTGCAGGTTGGGGAAGATCACCCCTTTGGCGCAATAACATATGCATGAGGCACAGTCGAGACAAAAAAGAAACTACGATAAGTCAGCTGTAGTTAGGGCTTTCCAACTAGGTGACAAAATTCTGGTCCTGGTACCTGTGAGAATCACTAGGTGGAATTGATGATACCTGCCAGCAGTTGGCGCTACTGAGTGCTGAGACGCGGAGTCTAACACGCCCCTGGTTTTCACCAGGAACCCCCGCAAGGAGGTATGGACTTTGCTGCAAGGAACATGCAGGTCGCGGTTCTCAGTATCAGTCAGCTGGCGAGGTAACAGTTGAGGAAGCGGTGACAGCCCACCAGGATGCAGGATGGAAGAGTAGTCAGCAAGCCGGGTCAAACCAGAGGAACAGATATAACCAAATCACAAGCAGGAGAATGGTCAGGAAGCCGGGTCTATACCAAATATCACTCTAAGCCAGAATCAGGAACCAAAGGAGAAGTCAGAAACAAGCCAGGGTCAGAATCCAATAAACAGCAACATAGGAACAAATGCTGGAGCAAGGCAGAAGACCAAATACTCTGGCAAGGAAATGGCCTTAGTGAGTTCCTTAAATAGAGGGAAGTGATCCCTAATAGGTGCCTGACATCGGCGGGAAAACCGCAACCAATCGCTAACAAGTTGCAGGGCGACGAAGCGTAGAATCTTGCGCATGCATACCGATGGCAAACGCAAACAGCGTCAAGTTGCTAAGTAACGGTTGCCAAGCTCGGCGTATGCATGCGAATAGAACGGCAAACATCTCTAGGCAGCGGGACGCCAATTCAGCAAGGGGATAGGCGTCCGTTTAGAAACAGGATGGCGCCTGACAGTACTCTCCCATTTCTTCTTTTTCAAGGCTTGCAAGGTCGCCTCTCTCTCCTTCTTGAATTTGGCCAATAAGCGAGGGGCATGTATCTCTTGTACATCGATCCAAGATCTCTCCTCGGAGCCATAACCCCTCCAGTCAACAAGATATTGGTGGCGACCCCTGGAGATCCGGAAATCCAGAATCTGATTTATCTCATACTCCTCCCCATGATCAGTCTTTACTGGGAACGGGGGTGGGGTTCTTTTGACAAATCTGTTGAGAACGAGGGGTTTTAGTAGAGCAATATGAAACACATTGTGAATCTTGAGTGATGGAGTAAGTAGGAGTTTGAATGTCACGGGATTGATAACTTGAGTGATTTGAAAAGGTCCGATATAACGGGGTGCGAGCTTCATGGTGGCAACTCGAAGTCTTAAATTCCTTGTGGATAACCACACTTTGTCCACAAGTCGAAGTCTGGGGACTGGTCTATGGTGACGATCGGCGCTAGCTTTGTAGCGTTGGGAGGATTCCAATAACTTGGACTTCGCCTGAGACCATATTTGAGAAAAGTCCTGAATGAGATTCTGCATGGCCGGAAGCGCTGAACCAGGTTGGAAAAGTTCAGGAAGGAGAGGGTGAAACCCATAGGTAAGAAAAAATGGAGACAAACCAGTAGATACGTGCACCTGGTTATAATGAGCAAATTCTGCCCAACACAAGAAACGGCTCCATTCCACCTGATTACCTGAAGAGTAGGTCCTGAGAAATTGTTCCAAGTCTTTGTTGACCCTCTCCGTTTGGCCGTTAGTTTGAGGGTGGTACCCTGAGGAAAACTTTAGATTGACCCCCAACTCTTTGCAGAATGATCTCCAGAACTTGGACACGAGCTGTACTCCTCTATCAGAGATAATATCCTGGGGACAGCCGTGAAGACGGAAAATCTCCTTGATGAAGAGGTTAGCAAGGATAGAAGCTGAAGGAAGTCCCTTGAGAGGTATGAAATGTGCCAACTTGGAAAATCTATCCACTACCACCCAGATAGTATTGAATCCATGGCTAGCTGGTAAATCGGTGACGAAATCCATAGAAATACTAGTCCATGGTCTCTCTGGAATAGGGAGTGGTACCAAGGGTCCTGCTGGAGACTGCCTGGGTGTCTTGTGTATGGCACAGATTCCACAAGCGGCAACATAGGCCTTAACGTCCACCTGGATAGAGGGCCACCAATAATGCCTAGAAATCAACGAGAAGGTCTTCTTGACACCCGCATGCCCGGCAAACAGAGAATCATGGGCCCACTTGAGAGCCTTGGGCCGAAGCCTGTAAGTGAGAAAGGAGCGACCAGGAGGATGAACCTTGGTTGAGGTTCTAGTGAGGGCCACAATGGTAGTAGGATGCAAGATGGTTCTGGCGGTGGGGACGGGTTGAAGATTTTTATCATCAAATGACCGGGAGAGAGCATCCGCCCTGATATTTTTAACCCCAGGTTAAAAGGTGAAAATGAGATTAAAACGGGCCAAAAACAGGGACCAGCGGGCTTGACATGGGTTCAGACATTGAGCTGTTTGCAAGTACGTTAAGTTCTTATGGTCCGTGTAGACAGTAACAGGATGCTCAGCCCCTTCTAGCAAATGTCTCCACTCCTCTAGGGCTGTTTTGATGGCCAATAATTCTTTATCCCCTATACCGTAGTTTAATTCACTGGGGGAAAATCTTCTGGAGCAGAAACCACAGGGATGAAATTTTACATCAGAATCTCTCTGTGAATGAATGTCTCCTATGCCAATGGAGGATGCATCAACTTCAACAAAGAAAGGCCGAGACAAGTCAGGTTGTAGCAAAATTGGGGCGGAGGAGAATGCCCTTTTTAATGACTAGAAGGCACTGAGGGCTTCGGCAGACCATGATTTTGCTGCTCCCTTGCAGGTGAGAGCAGTAATGGGAGAAATGAGAGTCGAAAAGTCTTGTATAAAGTACCGATAATAATTAGTGAAGCCAATAAAACGTTGGATAGCCTTGAGACCCAATAGTTGTGGCCAATTGAGAATGGCAGCTACTTTCTCAGGATCCATGGAAAGATCATCACCGGACAAAATATATCCCAGGAAGTGGACCTGAGAGGCTTCAAAGACACACTTCTCCAGCTTGCAGTAAAGGTGGTTGGAACGTAGTCGAGAGAGAACCTCCTTGACGTGACCTCTATGGGATTCCCTGGAGAATATAAGTATGTCATCCAGATAGACAACGACTGAGAGATAGAGTAGGTCTCGGAAGATGTCGTTAATGAACTCCTGGAAGACCGCTGAGGCATTGCAAAGGCCAAAAGGCATCACTAGGTATTCATAGTGGCCATCCAGAGTGTTAAAAGCGGTCTTCCATTCATCGCCCTTACGAATCCTAATCAAATTATAGGCGCCCCTGAGGTCTAGTTTGGTGAATATCGTAGCACCTTTGATCCGATCGAATAATTCGGAAATCGGGGGTATGGGGTACCTGTTCTTCACGGTAATGGCATTGAGTAGTCTGTAGTCGATGCATGGCCTTAGAGAACCATCCTTCTTTTTTACAAAAAAAAATCCTGCACCGGCAGATGAGGAAGATTTTCGAATAAATCCTCGTTCGAGGTTTTCAGATACATACTCGGTCATGGCTCGAGTCTCAGGGAGGGAAAGAGAGTACGTTCTACCACAAGGAATCTTCTCTCCAGGAATAAGTTCAATGGAACAATCACAAGGCTGGTGGGGTGGAAGAGTCTCAGCGGCAGTCTTACTGAAGACATCCGTGAAGGCAGCGTATTCAGATGGCAACCCAAGACTGGGTCTGAGAGCGTGACATCTAATAGGCAGGGTATTGAGGCATCGATCAGCACAGAGCGGACCCCAGGAAGTAACCTGAGCATGTTGCCAATCAAATTGGGGTGAATGGTTCCTTAAACAGGGTAGTACTAATATTACTGGATTAACAGTCTGTGGAAGGACTACAAACGAGATCCAGGAGGCCAACTTGCAGTCGAATAGGCCGGGTGGCCTGAAAGATAGATCCATTAGCCACTCTGTTACCATCCACCGCTGTCAAAACCAAGGGTTGCAATAATGATTTCAGGGGTAGATGAAGGTTGGCTGCTAAGGATACAGAAATAAAGTTTCCAGCTGCCCCTGAATCCATGAAGACCTGAAGGGAGACCGGACCCTGGGAAGCATGAATATGATGGGCATCAAAAAGTCCATTTTGTCTGGAGAATAGGGGGAAGATGTACTCACGCCTAGACCGGCCTTCCCGGCAACGACTAGGATCTGGCGTTTCCCGGTCTCTTGGGACACTGTGATAGAATGCGAGAGGGGTCAGCACAGTAGAGGCATAGACGGTTTTTAAACCTTCGTTCCCGCTCCTCCACCGTTAGACGAGAACGCCCGATCTGCATGGGCTCCTCAGGCAGAATTGGTGGGTTCTGAAAGGTGGGGGCCAAGCATGGACTAGCCCGGCGAGATTGTTCTCGTTCCGGATTACGCTCCAAATACCGGATATCGACCTTGATGCATAAGGAGATCAGATAATCTAGAGTAGCTGGTAAATTGCTGGAGACCAACTCGTCCTTGATCTGATCGTTCAGCCCCTGCCAGAAAGTAGCTACAAGGGCCTCATTATTCCAGTTCAATTCTGAGGCGAGAGTTCGGAACTGAACCGCGTACTGACCCATGGGAAGGCTTCCCTGGTGTAGCTTTTGTCGAAGTCAGCAAATTGGATAAAGTCATTTCAATTAAAATCGAGCAAACTTGGTTGTCTTTGTTTTAAAATATGCGAACGGTACGCTACGGCGTGAAAGGGCGTACGCAGCTGCAACACGTGGCAACAACAGTATTTAGTCTTTCTCATACATTTGCACAAACACGCACACTTGTAAAATAGTACACATTAATGGTAGTTGCAACACATAGTCATTTCTCTTGAAATATAGTAGTATTTATGTGTAATATTATGAGTTATATGCATATCAGTAAAACATATGGTACACATTGAAGGAATCAAGTCATGTGTGGTATCATACTTATCCCCTTCGCATTTCCCACTTTCCGGTTCACTTTGCGAAGGGATCGCAGGGTGCATACACAAGTTATTAATGTTACGGCATTATGGACTATTATGATGAGAACTCTTGGCGGGAAGATCAGAGCCCATCCCATGGAGAGATGACCCCCTCCTTTGGATTCCTGAGCTTAAACTAGCCTATGATCTACAACCCCCTGGACCCTCCTGAAACCTGGACCAATAGAAGCAAGCCACACCCTTTGCATTGTTTTACTGTTTGCATATAAGCAGCAGCTCCTCATCTAGTGTTCAGACATCTTGTCCCCAGACTTCAGGATTGAATGACTGTACACTGGATCCAGAGCGCCTGCGATAAGTAACGGCTGTACTTATTATTATTTCACTAAGATATATCTACTGCTACTTTTTGAGAATAAATCTTTGTGCGTTAGAAACACAAATCGAGATTCGACAATCGTTATTGGATAGCGACAAAACGCTCATAACACTTTAAAATGCTGGAGGCTACAGAAGCAACTCGACCAGGCTCATCGAACACTTTTCTAAAGGTTTGTATGAAAGAAGACGAATTTTGTAACAGGGGGTCATCATGCTCCCAGAGAGGAGAGGCCCAGGCAAGCGCTTGATCAGTGAGTAACAAAATAATATATGCCACCTTGGCTCGTTCTGAATAAAAATTTCCTGGTTATAGCTCGAACTGGATAGCACATTGGTTGAGAAACCCTCTGCACTTTCTAGGATCACCACCGAATTTGTCGGGCGGTGGGATGCGAATCCCTCCAGTAGGATTAGGTGCAGCTGAAGCAGAAGAGCCAACAGCGGGCGGTGCGGGAGCAACAGATACTCCGGGAGGAGTCAGGGTTCTCTGGAGGAGGGTATCCATGCGTGTAGCCAGTCCCTGAAGGCACTGCAGGAGCTGAGTCTGGTTAACCTCTTGTTGATCAACTCGGCGAGTCAGGTGTTGCAGGAGGTCAATAGCAGAGAGATCACCGGTGCCTTCGGCATTTGACATGGCCAGAGTATACTGTCAGTATCACTAGGTGGAATTGATGATATCTGCCAGCAATTGGCGCTACAGAGTACTGAGATGCGGAGTCTAACACGCCCCTGGAACACCAGGAACCCTCGCAAGGAGGTATGGACTTTGCTGCAAGGAATGCGCAGGTCACGGCCCTCAGTATCAGTCAGCTGGCGAGGTAACAGTTGAGGCAGCGGTGACAGCCCACCAGGATGCAGGATGGAAGAGTAGTCAGCAAGCCGGGTCAAACCAGAGGAACGGATATAGCCAAATCAGAAGCAGGAGAATGGTCAGGAAGCCGGGTCAATACCAAATAACACTCTAAGCCAGAATCAGGAACCAAAGGACAAGTCAGAAAACAAGCCAGGGTCAGAATCCAATAAACAGCAACATAGGAACAAACGCTGGAGCAAGGCAGAAGACTAAATACTCTGCAAAGGAAATGGCCTTAGTGAGTTCATTAAATAGAGGGAAGTGATACCTGATAGGTGCCTGACATCGGCGGGAAAACCGCAACCAATTGCTAACAAATCGCAGGGCGACAAAGCGTAGAATCTTGCGCATGCGTACCGATGGCAAACGTAAACAGCGTCAAGTTGCTAAGTAACGGTTACCAAGCTCGGCGTATGCATGCGAATAGAACGGCAAGCATCTCTAGGCAGCGGGACACCGATTCAGCAAGGAGACAGACGTCCGTTTAGAAACAGGACGGCGCCTGACAGTACCCACACAAGAGAGTAAGCTCTTCACCCATTGTCAGGGGCCATATGAGGTGATTGAGGCTGTGGGGCCTGTAAATTATAAAGTCAGGCAGGAAGGCAGGAGAAATATTCAGACATATCATGTCAACTTCCTGAAACCTTGGCATGATAGGGAGGAGTCACAAGCCATGTTGGTAAAAGCAGTTGTGCAGAAAAACAAAGTTCCCATGAGGGACGATCTGTCCCCAGGGCGGAGACGACAGACTGAGGTAATGGTTCAGAGGAACCTTGACGTGTTTTCTGAGGTGCCAGGCCGTACCACTCTTATAGAACACAACATAGTTACACCTCCAGGGGTGGTGGTGAGAGTAAGACCATACCGCATTCCTGAAGCTAGACGTGTAGCTGTGAAACAGGAGGTTAGGAAAACGTTGGACCTTGATATCATTGAGGAATCCAATAGAAACTGGAATAGCCCCATTGTGTTAGTGGCCCAGCCAAACGGGAGTTTTCGTTTTTGCAACAACTTTAGGAAGTTAAGCGAAGTCTCTCATTTTGACACATATCTGATGCCCCTCATTGATGAATTAGTGGAAACCTTAGCCAATAGTCAGTACCTCATGACATTAGATCTAACCAAAGGCTACTGGAAAATTCCCATAACACCATCTGCAAAGGCTAAGACAGCCTTTTCAACCCCAGATGGGTTGTTCCCATATAAAGTTCTGCCTTTCGGGCTACATGGGGCTCCCGCCACCTTCCAGAGAGGCATGAATCGTCTCCTAAAACCACACCAGGGGTATGCAGCTGCATACTTAGACAATATAGTCATCCACTCCCAGGACTGGGAGACACATCTAGCCAAAGTGGAGGCAGTATTATCCTTGCTTAGGGAGGCGGGTCTAACCTCCAATACGGAAAAATGTGCATTGGCTATGCATGAGGTCAAATACTTGGGGTATGTTGTAGGACAAGGTCAGGTCAAACCCCAAGTAGATAAAGTAAAGGCCGTCAGAGATTGGCCCAAGCCTGTGCGGAAGACCCAGCTGAGAACCTTTTTGGGCCTAGTGGGCTACTATTGCCGGTTTATGGCTAAGTTAGAAACTAGGGATGCTCCTTTTACAGAGCTCCTAAAAAAGGGTTATCCAGACAAGCTGGTCTGGTCGAAAGCAGCGGAGGCGGCCTGGTGGGATCTTCGGGTGGCTCTGTGTTCAGCACCAATACCAAGCACCAGATTTCAGCAGGAGCTTATATCTCCAAACGGATGCCTCTGAAGTAGGTTTAGGCGCCGTGCTGTCACAGAGGTTGAATGGGAGAGAAATACCCATCCTCTATATGAGCCGCAAAACTTTTGCCCTTGGTCACTGACCATGCACCACTGAAATGGATGCACAGAAACAAGGAGGTGAATGCCTGGGTAACTAGGTGGATCCTGGTGCTGCAGCCCTACCACTTCACAATGGAGCATAGGCCAGAGAGTCTGCACAAAAATGCACACACCCATTCTCGTCGGGATGCGCTCTCTGCAGTGTCAGCGTTACCAAGGTTAGTAACACTAAGGGGAGGGGTATATGGCAAAGAGGGATATTTGTCAGTTCCCCTATAAGAGAACAGATAGGACCACAGTTAGTCCAAGGTTAAGCTTTCCCTAGGTTCCTCTTAACACATACGCACACAGCTGTTGCACATGGGTGTAATAAGTTTGCTTTGCTGTGATTTGTTGTAGTGCTGGGGTGAAGGATAAAGGCACTGTCTGTGTGGGAACACCGATGCCAGTAAGTGGCTGGCTTGCAGACAGGGAAGTTATGTCTAGCCAGATGTAGGTGGTGGGGATTTTTGTGTTACTGTTTCTGGATGACTGCTGTATCATTGCTAGAGCCGTTTACCATCCTGACAAGCATACCTGTGTCTGATTCCGGTGAATGCTCTACTTTCTCACAAATATATATATATATATATATATATATATATATATATATATATATATATATATATATATATATATATATTAAATATAAACAAAAACAGACATAGATCCTCTGCACTCACCATGTACAGACTGGGGTGCAAGAGGGGGTTGCCCACATTGTATAGACAGAAAAACAGGGATACTCTGCACTCTCCAAACACATAATTAATGCTGTACTAAATACTGTTCTATATTAAAAACAGGGAATGTTAGTTAAGTCCCATGACTCTTGCACCCAATTTTCTACATTTTTTACATTTATTAATTCCAACTTGTGTCAGGTGAGTCCCAGGTGTCCCATGGCTGCTAGTGCTTGGGAAAGTCTTGCCTTTAAAAGCTGTGTGCAGGTAAGCCTTAAGCCCAGATAAAATAGCATAGCATTTGATCATGTTAGGACTGACCAGAATAAGAAGACTTTAGCGTCAGTTGGTCAGCTTAACCTATATTGCAATATGTGGAACTAACATTCCCCGTTTTTAACCTAGAACAGTACCTGGTATAGCATTTATTATGTGTTTGGAGAGTGCAGAGTATCCCTGTTTATATATATATATATATATATATATATACACACACAAAAACAAAAACAGACATAGATCCTCTGCACTCACCATGTACATACTGGGGTGTGCAAGAGGGGGTTGCCCACATTGTATAGACAGAAAAACAGGGATACTCTGCACTCTCCAAACACATAATTAATGCTGTACTAAATACTGTTCTATATTAAAAACAGGGAATGCTAGTTGCAGATATTGCAATATATGTTAAGCTGACCAACTCACGCTAAAGTCTTCCCAATCTGGTCAATGACATGAAGTGAATAATATTGATTATCTTATTACAATGTCACCTGGGATATATTAGGCAGCAAGTGAGCTGTCCGTTCTTAATGTTGATGTGTTGGGAGCAGGAAAAATGGGCAAGCTAAAGGATTAGAGCGACTTTGACAAGGGCCAAAGTGTGATGGCTAGACGACTGGGTAAGAGGATCTCCAAAATGTCAGCTCTTGTGGGGTGTGTCAGTTATGCAGTGGTTAGTACATAACAAAAGTGGTCCAACGAAGGACAACTGGCGACAGGGTCATGGGCACCCAAAACTCATTGATGCACATGGGGAGCGAAGGCTAGCCTGTCTGGTCCAATGCCACAGAAGAGCAACTGTAACACAAATTACTGAAAAAGTTAATGCTGTCTATGATAGAAAGGTGTCAGAACACACAGTGCGTGATGGGGCTGCATAGCCACAGACCGGTCAGAGCGCTGATGCAGACTCCTGTCCACCACCAAAAGGTCCTACAATGGCCATGTGAGTTCCAGGAGCAGGTGGAATGGAAGAAGGTGACCTGGTCTGATGAATTCACTAAAGGCTGTGTACATTATTTACCTGCGGAGAAGTTGGCACCAGGATGTACTATGGGAAAAAGGAAAGCTGGTGGAGGCAGTGTGATGCTCTGGGCCAGGCCTGGCCAACCTGTGAATCTACAAGTGTTGTGAAACTACAAGCCCCAGCATGCTTTGCCAGTAAATAGCCAGCTCATTTCTGGCATGGTATGCTTGGAATTGTAGTTTCACCACACCTGGAGAGCCATATGTTGGGCAGGTGCTCTCAATGTTCTGCTGGGAAACCTTAGGTCCTGGCATTCATGTGGTTGTTATTTTGACATGCATCACCTACCCAAACATTGTTGCAGACCAAGTACACCGCTTCATGGCAATGGTATTCCCTGATAGCAGTGGCCTCTTTCAGCAGGATAATGCACCTTGCGACACTGCAAAGACTGTTCAGGAATGGTTTGAGGAACTTGAGATACTGACTTGGCCTCCAATCCATTTCAGTATCTTCGGGATGTGCTGGAAAAACAAGTCAAAGTCATGGTGGCCCCACCTCACAACTTACAGGACTTAAAGGATCTGCTGCTACAATCTTGGTGCCAGATACCACAGGAAACCTTCAGACATCTTGTGGAGTCCATGCCTTCACAGGTCAGAGCTGTTTTGGAGGCAAAGGGGGGACGGGGGACGGGGGACGGGAGGGGTTTAGAAAATATTAAGAAAGTGGTTTTAATTGGAATATAATTTTCTGTATAAAAAAAACTGACTTTAGCGGGCGGCCGTGGCTACATATCGATCCTGTACAGTTCTCTCGTGTCCTCCTCATCCCCTTCCACGGAACCGTCTGAATGGGCATGGGAACTGGATCTTGGAGTAACTCTGGACGAGGAGGGATGGTCGCTCATTCGACAAAAGATTTCAAGATCTTCCATTAACACAGCCATTCAGGAAAACAAATACAAGATATATACAAGGTGGTACATGGTTCCTGCGAGGCTACACTCTATCTTCCCCCAAGCCTCAGACCTATGTTGGCGTAACTGTGGATATGTGGGTTCTTTCCTCTACATATGGTGGGACTGCCCGCTTGTGTCCAGATTTTGGGATGAGGTACTTTTACTGGTTCAACAGGTTACCTCAATCAAAATGCCTAAGAACCCGCTATCGGTGTTACTGTATCAACCTATGAAAAGAATCTCGAAGTCATCGGATAAACTTGTTCCAACACATTTATAATGCAGCTAAGCTTCAGTTAGCTAGTGATTGGAAGAAAGCTACACAACCCTCTAGAGAGGCTGTTATTATCAGAACCTGGCACACTGCCTCCATGGACTATATAACAAGTCTTCTCCACGACACAGTTCCCCCTTTCCACAAAGTGTGGGGCCCTTGGTATAGTTTTAACAATAGCACTATGCCAGGCCTCTTATAAGCCTTATATGCTCTCTCCCCCCCCCTTCTTTTTCTTTAATTCCCTTCCTTTTTGAGTTTCCTATATATCTGTCCCTGTGTCTCTCTACTTCCTTTCTCCCCTTTTACTTGTTTCTTTCTTCTCTATCTATCTCTCTCTTATTCAATACCACCCGGGCTTGTTGGGCTCACGGACAGAGACGTATCCCCACTTTGGAATGCCCCTTCCCTTTCCCTCCAGTTCCCCCCAACAAAATAAATCATCATCATCATCATTTTATTTATGTAATCAAAAAATGTCCAGCAGCTTATCCTACTTGATATATATTCCCAACCTTACATAGTCTATCTTTGGTACGGAAAAATCTTCACTTTTTGTCTTATTCACCCATTAGGCCTTTAATTTCCAGCTAGCACTTGGAATGTACCACATTGTGAGAGTTACATTTAAGTACTACGTGTTTTTTTTTTTTGTTTATCTCTCTTTTCTCCGATTTTGAGTATCTTATATTCTCGGTACTCGATTACTGTCAATGACATGTATTGTTGTGCTTTAGGTCTACCTGCTGTTGCAAATAAAAAGTTTTAACAAAAAAACAACTGACTTTAGTTGGGTTTACAACTAATCCCAAATTCTGTACTTTTCAGTGGTTGATCCTGTGCTTACCATATAGGCACAGTTCAGGGTGTAGTATAGATATGGTTTAATATTTTATTTAGTTGTCTGGAGGTAGAAAAAGAGAAAAAGTAAATAATGTATTGGCTTGTACCTGCTCTAAATGCATTGCTTAATGTTTTTTTTTACATTCCTTCTTTTCACCATGGTCCTTATATTGTCCAGGCAGTTGTTTTTTGCTCTTGTGTACAACACAGGCTCAGCTATACACTGGGCATGGAATATATCCACCTGGGAACATTTATGAAAACTGGAAAATGTGTTGAAACCTACATCATCCATTTATATATTTGCTTAGATTTTCTTAACTGCACAAGTAAAGTCTGATTGGTTCCTACAGCAGTGTTCAGAAATGTAGCCCACACAGGAATTCTATGTAATATCCAATGGAAAGACAAATGTAACAACTCTGTCTAGAATATATAACGTTCTTTGAAAAACCTTTCAGGAAGCTAATAAGATAAATCAATAGTTTAATAAAAGTTAAAGGATTACAGAAAGAAGCCAAGTAGTAATTTGAATCCTTGAATTTTTGCCACTTGGACTTACACCACCTAAGGCAGCTCTACTTCAATTAATATTTTATACTGGATACCAGCAAAACTGGTATCCAGTATATTATTCAAGGCTAGTCTCCAGTTCCAATATTAAGATATACATTAATATTCCACATGCTATTAAAATGTATTATATAGGCAACATGGGTATTATGTGGGAGGCTGAGGCTATAGTTGAACAGCCCTTTATAGAAATACAGTTGCCACTAAAGCTGTAAATTTGTAACATTGCTAGTAATAGTATTAGACAAGCGCCAAGGACCTAAACATGTTTGGTAATTATTCATCTGGAGATGGCTCAAACAGAAACAAAAAGGTACAAAAATGTGATTTGTAGTAAATATGATACATTGGGAACACCCTCTTCTAGAGTAGACAAACAATTTATAAGACTACAAATAATGTGGAAATTAGACACAAATACTGCAGACATTAGAACAACAGTTCATTTATTCAACACATACACATAATTATTAGGTTTGCATTAGTGGTCAGTAATAGGCAGAGGTAAATGGACTACTCTACTCTCTGCCCTCTCTAAAGAAGCTCTCCTTGGGAAGCACGTTCTTTAAAATTGTCCACAGCATGAGAACCCAAATTCTTACCATAGAAGAATTACAGACTCCACTTCCAGCACACACCCCAGGCTTTCTTCAGATTTTGGAGAGACTGTACTATAACCTGCAGGGAAGTTACTGAATGGTGTAGCTTAGATGAACCAATCATCATTTTGTGTCACTTATGTCCCAAATGTCCTGAAAATCTTTCAAGTACAAAATGTCAACAAGAACTTTATTGATTATCTTATTGATTATATAACAGTCACAATTTCTTGGCATCCTACGAGTGCAATCACTGGCTTGTGCAAAGACAACGTCACTCCGGAGATCACTCAAATGGTCCCCTTGGTTCTACCTACAGACATATTTATTATTTTAAAATGTACTTATACTGACAAACCAAGTAATTTGTATCCATACATCTATAAAAAGCTATTGAGCGTATAGTGGGTTTTCAATATGGTTCTTAAAAGTGACTCTCAAAACTAGAGCAACATTGAGTTCACGTCTCCCATCGATCTTAGAGAATTACAGGTCACAGATCTATGGCTAATTCACAACCTTAAGGTTTTTGACATAATAATTTGTAAAGTGAAGTACTAGCCCTTTTAGACATATACATTCTGGGGGACATATTCTATGCTAGGTAGAGTTGTTATTGGTCCACTTATTTATTACTCCAATTATATATTGCTGGTTACACTTTCTTTAAGCTCTTATTTCAGTAAGATTAAGGGGACACATCTACTAAAAAAGAAGATTTAGACCTAACTATGGAAACTAAATAAATACAGAAATTATAATAAAACGAAATGTAGAGAAAAAGGTGTAAAACAAGATACATACATCTTCAATGCAACTGCATTAAAAAAAAAAGGTGCTTAGATCTGTTTGCACTGGTAGTTTTGCCCAAACGTTCCAGGAAGTGTCAAAAAAAAAAAAAAACCTGCTAAATTGTTTTCACCCACCCCAATATGATATCATGGACAAATCCTATTTACATATTCAAAATAAAAATGCATAACAATTCTAGGCCCTTTAATCCTCCCCACCCTCAAAAAAAATCCCAGCAAATGTAAGCGATATTTGCACTAGTCTGGTTCCCTTGACACAAGGTAAACTTATTAAAGTTACTGTAATATTTCCAGTCTTTGTCTGAAACCCTTCTCTAGAAGGAAGTCTGTAATTATTTGCAGTTTCTTGAATTCCCTTGGAAAAAAAAATATAATATATATTAATATCCGCTGTCAATTAAAATGAAAACTCCTTGAGCTCGTTTCTGGTTACAATAGCCTCAAACAAAACAAGGCATTGTAGAGCAATCACCAAAGAGGTGACACATGCTATTTTCTATGGTACAATTTGCTCAGTGTTCTTTAATTTGCTGTTTGGCTAGCAGAACCAAGCTTGAACCAGCACATCTTCTCTCGACTGAGGTCCAGTTCTCTGAGCACAATGGTGACTTCGCCGAGCAGGATATTTTCCCAGAATCCTTCCTCACTGAGCACTGTTAGCCAGATCTCACGTTGTTTAAGGTCTCCTTTGGGAATCCCATCATAAACTAGCTGTAAAACAGAATTGGAAAGAATTAAATAAAACATTAGTTTAACACCACAGACCCATTTTCTAATTTCAGTACAATAAAACAGTGAAACAAATGGTTGTATTCTTATTATTGACTTACAATGCTAACAGAAAGGTAAAACAAAGTAAACCCATCGACGGAGCATCTAAGTATAGCAAGATAGTCACTGGATAGATGATGATGAATTAATTTAGGAAACTAATCACATTTAGGAGTTGCTTTGTAGGAAAGCAATCATCCAGCAGACAGGAGGGAATTTGTGTCACTTTCCATTTTCGGTTAAAGAATAAAAATCACTTATTGGGCTGCAACTTCTCAAATTGCCTTAGATGAGGATTCCTTCGTCCATCTTTCATTTAGAAAATAAGCAAAATAGGAAAACTATAGGCAGACACATAGTGGTGTAATATCCTCAGGTATCAGGGGTATAAAAAAAAGAGTCCCACGTTATCAAGGGTTCATGTGCAATTACAAATTGGCAAATTGAAATTTGTACGAATTTCAGAATCCAACAAATCAAGAGATTTGCCCTCTGCAAATTAACTCACAAATTGATCCTAAAAAAATGCCAACTAAATAATACCCACTGTAGAATGAAACTCTGCTGCTGTGCATGGAACGTAAAGAAACCTATCTGCAAAGAATCAAAACATATGTCTATAGCCTTATAAAAGAAAGGTGCTTTCAACACTCAATCTTCCTGGATTGTACAGGGGGACAATGTCTGTGGATACTCTCTGTGACTGTTAGCACAGTTTACCATACACTTGTGTGTGCACTGCATTTGCGGTCTTAACAATACTGCCGCATTGCCTGCCTGATTTATCTATTGTGTTTTTCTTACACCCTCACTACAGCAATTGGACTTCACAAGACAAGAGTTCTCTGTACTTGTCATTGGCACCATTAATTATCTAGATGTAGAAATACACAGGCTATTCTGTATAATTTCAACTGGTGTATTAGTTCAACTTCACTGACTGGCACAAATCATAATTATTTTCGGTATTTATGACTCGCACCTTGAACTATTCAAAAGTACAACAACCAGGCATTTTGATGGGAATAAGGCAAATGCTTATCTTTTTTTTCTAAAATAAAAAAGGGTGGTGTTTGGAGAGGCCATCTTTGAGAAGTGTAGACTACACCTACTTTTATGCAGTTGTAGAAAAAAGCAGATTTCACGTTTTTCCAGAGAAAAATTATAGATATGATATAAACGGTGGAAAGTGTGCATTTTTAGGGAAGTTCTATGTTTTGCTAAGTGGAAGTTACTGTAAATGCTTTGTAAATGTGCACATTTGATTTTTTTTTTTTTGCCATTTATATACAATTCTCATGTTTATTTATCGCTTCTCTAGTTGCCCACCCATTGTTTTTCATCTCTAGACAGCGACATTACATCCAAGAACAAAAGTTTTACAATGTTTTCTTATATTTAAATGACGAAACATGAGGGTATGGCTTCATTAGAGATCCCTGACAAGCAGAATTGCCTCATAAAAGAAAAATACACCATAACATATTTTGAGTCAGAGCAAAGGTCACGAGGGATGTTCATGGGAGCCTTTCAAATTCATATGTCAGCTGTACACTCTGCAGACAGATAAGCTGTTCTGATTGCATGATTTTATGCTTTCTACGTGTCCTAATTTATCTCCAATAAAGAAATACATCTCTTCCTTGTACACATTCCATAACCCGATGCAGTGCGGGCAACAGAGGGTATGCAACCCATATCCACTGTAACCAAGATAAAGTCAAATCTTATGGAGTCTTGGGACTTTGTGTTACTTACAAAATATGTATTCTTATTTAAAGCATATTTGCTATATAATAGTGCATTGAAATAATATGTATGTTATTTAATTGAAACCAGTTTTGGGTACAGGCTTGAAAGACGAAGAGCTAACAGTGACTTAATCTACATCCTTGGATTTCTACATCGTACCATCTACCCAAAAATTCATTTGCACTGCTAGAATATCTAAAAACAGAGATTTTTGTATCAAAAAATAGGTCTCAACTTTGGAGTCCTATATAGCAACAGAGCACTTTCTTTTTTAAATAGTACAACATTTTTAGCCTATTACTTTTCCTGGAAACTTAATAAATATTTTTTATACATTGGAAAATTGTTTTATATTCATTGAGCTGTTCTGCAAGCCTGAATGACAGTAATAACTGCTTCAAACTGTACTGTCAAGAACAAAAGAGGATGTTACACGAATATCCTTTACTTATAATAGTCAATCTTTCCCAGTACTTTACATGTAACTTTATTGTTAATTGTGTTCCTGATCAGTGCACAAATTTCATTGCATGCGTCACCCTACATGAACAGGAGGCACTGGTATTGGACAGATTGCATGCCCACCATTACTGACTGTCCAGCTGAACTGTTGCCGTCCCCATCAACACAATAAAAAATAAATACAAATGTAAATAAAAACGTGATTATTTGACATCCCATAATATTCATACTTAAATTGCTGCTAAGGCAAGAGCCTCATCTCTGGAGAGTCCTGTCTGCCAGAACAGATGCAGATATAATATATATATATATATATGTTAGCATGTCTGTAAGCACTCCCCCAACATGCAGATAAATACCATTTCATTATAGGTTGGGTTGCATGTTTTCTTTGCTACTTTAGTTTTCCTCTTCGTTGTCTTTTGTGGATCTGGTAAGAGATAAATCTTCACATACGGATTTGGCTCATTGCTATCCTGAAGAGGCTGTTCAGAAGAGAGAACAGATAAAAATATGTTACCTGAGCATAATAGTCTAAATATGACCTTAAAGGTGCAATACCACCAAGGGAAATATTTCCCTAATATGCCCCTCCCACTAGAGCCCAGGTGACTGCTACCTACAGCATACAACACCAGGAAATCAATTAAGCTAACCATCATTAAATGGCGACAGAGGGGTGTGTGAGCAGGAAGACCAATCACAATCTGAGATTGTTTTTCACTCTGCGGATCTGCAAGCATAAGTGCACTTGTCCACCAAGCACATTACAGGTCCTACTTCATTTTCTTTGGAAACACCTCCATAAATGAATTATCCACCTAGTTTTGTGATAAACCTTGTGTGGGAACAGGAAGAACCTACCAACCAAGTCCAGCCTACTACCACTTTATGACCACCTTTATTTCCATTTTTCTAATATAATACTACTTCTTGGTGTAGGTTAATTTATGGCTTAAATTATAATTATGGGCGGCAGAGGATGTCAGGACTGTCTATAACATATGACACTTATGTGTTTGTAGTTTTTTAAAACATGGGTCAAAGTGTGCCAACAAATGTGCTATCCAGTAGAAGTGCAAACGTAAGAACCAAAGTCCCATTATAAGTATAGGGATGTTCTCTGGCACTTTTGGAGGTGGCAGATAATTTAAGGCAGAGTTTCCCAAACCCAGTCCTCAGGGCTCCCTAACAGTGCAGGTTTTCCAAATCTCCTTGCTGGAGCACAGGTGTATTCATTACTGACTTGACACATTGTAACAAACCCACAGGTGGTCCTAATTATGTCACATGTGATCCGGAAAACCTGCACTGTTAGGGAGCCCCGAGGACTGGGTTTGGGAAACTATGATTTACGGCCTTCTGCAGGTAGAAAAAGTCTGTACCACCTTTGAAAAGCAGGCAACTTTACTTTAAATTAACCTTTACCTATCCCTTTATCTTGTTTAAAAAGAATCCTGAGAAATTAAGACTTGTTTCTGCACTTCTGTATATGCAAACGTGTGCATCTAAATTATCATCAAGCACAACTCCTCCTAACAGCTGATGCAGAGCCGTAACTTTAGAATTCTAGCGCCTGGGGCGAGAAAGACAAATGCCACCCCCCTAGCTCTCAATTTTAACCAAATGAACCTAAACTATTTATAAATTGCGCCCCCCTTCAGCGTTGCGCCATGGGCGGTCACTCCTGTTGCACAGCCCTGGTTACGGGCCCTGAGCTGATGTAAACATCTGCACCTCCCCAAATGCCACTACCCTGGCCTGCATGGGTGCTTCTTTGGCAAACTGGGCATACTCCCACAAAACTAGGTACATGATATCACAAAAGAGCCTTTCCATTGCGTTTTTTCCTTTATCGTTCATAAATGACCCTTAATGATTTTTTTTAAGCAATAATGTTTTCCCATTATTTTATTTTTATATTTAAAAAAAAAAAAAAAAAAAAAAGACTGATTAGAAAAATTGTACATTTGTATTTAAACATATTCTCATATTAAGTTTTCATGACATATCTCTTTACATTTCATAAGCTCCCTCTTCCTGGCCCATCTGGTGCTGGGTATTCCCTTGTGATTCGTGCTTGTTCTTGCCGCTATATGATGTCATTGTAGAGCAATACACAACACAAAGCAGCTGATGTAATTTACCTGTCTGAGTAAGTAACCAGCAACATCAGTGCAAGTCACTGTAGATTATTTGTGCCTGACACACGCAGTTCACCTAACAATCCTATTGTGTAGGTGGCCAGGAAAAGAAGCAACTACTGAGGTTGTGGTCACTACTGTTTTTACATCATTAACAACTACACTTAAAATTGAAGCTGTTTACATCTGTAGCAACATTAACTATATATATATATATATATATATATCTCCACTTTTATGAGCTTATTAGAACTAAAGAAATTTCAGATGTCAACTTCTCTTAAATAAAATGTCGACTAAACAATATTTAGGAGCCAATTCAATTAGGCCGCGTTATATAAAGTAGTTTCTCATTAAGACAGTAAGTAGGTGTAGGGGGAGCAGGAAAGTCTCCTCTCTCCTAACAAATTTACTTCTGCAATGGCCCACAGTCCTTACCATCCTCTAACCACTCTTGTATCCCCCCAATTTACCTTTCTGTTCAGTATTACGCCACACTTGCTTAGTAAAACCATGAACCCATTGTTTGTTACCACTGTAAAGTATGTGAACTTTATTTTTATTTTCAGTTTAGTATTATGTATACTTACCAGGCTTCGGATATGCATCACCATAATGAACAGCTGGTCATTCTTATAAGAGATGGAGAGTTTGACCTCTCCTCCAACTTTCCCCACTGGTACAGCCCATGTTGCATCTGTTAACGCAAACCAAAAGGTTTATTTAGAAAAAGGAAGACTTTCTCTTGGTATAAATCTCCTTATCCAACAGTATGCCTAGTTCCATATCTACTGGATGTTTGTTTTTTCAAACTGACAAAATATTTATTGAAATGAAGGACAAATAACATGAAATTTATAATAAAACACAAGATTAATTGCAGAGTTTAAAATATGTTCACAACATGAATGGTTTAGGAAACAATACAAAATGTGTTTCCATACTCCACACTCAGCTGACTCAGACATGTCAGACTGGAGTCTGTGGGACTTCAGGTAGCCTTCTCTTTATTAGTCAGTCCTAAAGTTTTCAAATAAATGCACAGTAAACAATTTTATAGTCAATGTCCATGCTTAGCCAAGGGTGGTTTTATTTAAAATGGTGGTTGAAAGTGAACCAAACCAACCAAAATCATTAACTAGTGCAGAATGTATTCCAAAAGAGAGAGAGTGTGATCCTGAATTGAAAGACTGTGATCCTCTTACATTCATCCTCTGATATTTGACATCTCTGGCCTATTTTTCTGCACTGCCTTATTCAGTTGTGTGTTGCTGACTGATACCCCTGTTTGTAGTGGAATGTGAAAATGTAATGACTGCACATGACACCTAGCTCAAGACAGGGAAGTAGAAATAAACTAAAGTGCAGCATTAATGTTTACAAATCAGAATTTGAAATAAAAAAAAATCCCATAGTGAAATTTTAAATACTTCCCCTTACAAAAATATTTGAAACTGTGTATTTTATTACCAACTTAGTGATAGAAGAGGGAGACAAAACAGAGACAAACATATAAATTCACCTGATGGCCTCTGTGCTACAGTGTTGGTACTGTTCTTCTCATCCCGGGGGAGGGGGTGGAAAAAAGTATAAACCAGATCACACTAAATAAAAAAAAAATAAAAAAATTGAGCTCATTAAAAAAAGAATAAAAAAAACAGACATAAGGTTAGGGTGCAAAAACAAGATTTCAGTTTGCAGGATAGGATTATGTAAATGAGACAGAGGGGCGTGATATTGTAGGTGTGGCTAACAAGAAATACAAGTAAGTTGAATCCAGTCAGTACAGAAGACATTACAGAGAAGAACGTCCATTCAAATTACAATTGCAAGTATGATGAACACTACAAATTGAGGGCTAAGTCTTGGTGAAATCTGCAACAATAAAACAAAATGTAAAAACATGATTATCCTTTTCTGCCTGTTGTCACAACCAGCACTAATGTATTGCCATTGCTGGATGCTGCAGTTATACCTTTAAGGAAAGAATCTCAGACAATGGTACTCCTTTCCTCTGCCTCATACCATTTGCACATTATTCTGATTTACCTTATACGTAACTGGACATTCTGAGTTACAAGTGGTCATGACAGGTAATGCAACAGTAATTTATGAAAATACAAAAGTGTGACCTCACAGGGCAATTACTGTTTTGCGATGTCACATACCAACTGTGCACCTATTCTCACATTTTTATGGGGAAGAACATGAATCTGCAGGCCAAGGTGGCAATACCTCAGATGTACATCATTGTGCAACTCTTGATGGAAAGAGCTTGGTGGATCAGGACAGTCCTTGCTGAGTGCTGGCTAGAAACATGAAGGCATCTTGTTATACACCCACATGCAGAAATTAGATTTTGTTGTGGAGGGTAATTTTATTCATCTAAGATTTCAGGGATGGGGAAGGCACACTTAGGTAAACATTTCTAGTTTAGCATAGGGACAAAGTGATTTTTTTCTTGTTTTTTCAAGTTCACCAAATAAAACGAGCCTCAGCCTCTTTTGCACATAGCAGTCACACTTTACACAGATAAGTGTATTACGTGTAATGTAATAAAAACCTAACAAAAGTGAAGGGGTGGTCCTAATTGCATGTTGGAAAGATTCTGCTCTTTTCCAGACAGAAATTAATGAGGTGATGGAGTTTATTGTAGACGAACAGTTGGGATATGTGAAAGTTTCTAGTGCTCTCTTTTCAGATAAAAATACATGGTCCAAACTCATATGTGCCCTGCCATTGCCATAACTGTGTTTACTATGCTGTCCCCTACCGCTGTACTATGCATTTATTCCCAGCCACTTGGACTGTGTGATTGGCATCCAAGGAAGTCTCCTGCCCCCACTGTGGAAGATGAGCTCTCTTCATGTTAATAAGCACATGAAAAGTGCATTAAAGAGAAGACAAACAAAAATCAATGATGCCATTCCCACCATCAAGTTTCAAATTGTGAATGTCACGTCTACAATTTTAGAATGCCCTATTTCTTGTATATTAACAGCCGCTATCAATACAATAACTTGTGTTTGTAAATCCACAGGGCATGAAAAGAACATGGAGGAGGATGCTTTTCACAGTGTGACTTACTGTTAACAAAAAGGACAACAGAAGTCTAATACTGCGAAGAGGCATTGTGCGCTGTGTGTAGGAGTCACAAGGGAAGGATTCAGCAGTGTCTCTAGTAACAACAGACTCTCTTCATGCAAATGAGGTAGGATTACAGTGCATTGGTACAGCACAAGCAAACAACGTGACAGGTGCAGCTTAGTCACAAGGAAAATGTTGTGAGAAAACATTAGACTCTTATCAGCACCAGTATCAGTCTCTCCTTTCATATCTGTTATGGCAATTGCTGAGTGCAGGAAAAAGAAACTTATGTGAATGCATAATTACATTATATTAAATATAATTACATTATATAAGTCGATATTTAATTACTTTTGAACCCTTGAATGAGGAGATGGATAATTAAAATATTTCCATTTTTATTTATCAGAGAATGAGACATTGACAGTCCTGGAAAAATAAAAAAATTGTTTATTTTTTTTTAATATATTTTACTAGTCCAAATTGTCTTTATATCACCACATTTTTGTTTGATATCACCAAGACGACAGTCAACAATGTTTCACCATAATGTGGCCACTCTGTGGCATTGTTTTA
Organism: Mixophyes fleayi; assembly: GCF_038048845.1. Taxonomy (NCBI): domain Eukaryota; kingdom Metazoa; phylum Chordata; class Amphibia; order Anura; family Limnodynastidae; genus Mixophyes; species Mixophyes fleayi. Next base: position 263,061,156 of record NC_134403.1, read on the forward strand.
TTGAATCTATTGATAACTCCCTGTTAATCAGCAGAACAATCAATATGGAAGTTTGAATAAATACAACACATTGCAAATCTGCAGAGAATTACTTATCTCTGTGAAGAATAACTTAAATAGCAAAACATTATTAAAAAAACCCATTTATAAACATAATATATTTTAATTGAATGTGTATAAAAGTGTATTTCCTATTGAAATGTCAATCAGAAATGGGTATTTGCTTAACCCAGCAAGAGGATTCTACCAAACATACATTTTCTGGATCATTAAATTATAGCAAAATGAACCTTAAAATACAGGAATGAGCTTGCATACTGCTGTTTCAGCCCATGTCCTGTTATTCCATTGCACTATTAAATATTCACATATATGTAAAAAATAAAATCAATGCACTATTTTCTGCTTTCACTATACAAAGATGTTAAACCTGTATTACATGTCTAACAAAATATGTTTATACACTTAAATAGTTTACTCATTTTTTTTTAGGATTTACTACGCTATTTGGGAGCTACCTCATAGACACAAGTGATTTACCAGCTGTCCATACTCCAGAGCAGCAGTCTCCCCATCAGCTACTACCAATAGAAAAGTGCCAGCAGTGCAGAGATTCACAAATCTCTTGCCAGCGGGCGGCAGAATAAACCATTAAAAGGCCACTGAGTGAAGGGCAGGAATCACCGACATTGAAACTCTACTATTCTATTAGTCGGAGGTGGGTGGTTTAATATAAAACTATTATTCATAGAGGGGTTCTTCTTCAAAGGTATCATTAATATTTTTCCACATTGTCTTTATATATATTTGTGAGCTCAGAATTAGTCTTTGCATGCAAATATCAAGAGTACAACTTAACACAGCTAATGATTGACATGTCAATTACACTAAGTCATTAACGTCACTTCCAATAAATGGAATAACTGACACTTTAGAAATCTAAATAGACACAAGCACGAAGAGGAACCGGCCTCCATACAAAACAAGGAAGGAAAATATCAGTGTGTGGTGCTAGTTAGTACACCTGCTTATGCACTGCACTACAGCATATTCTCCCTATGACACACGATTGCATCAGATATACTTCCAGCAACCTTAGCAACTCCCTAGACCATACAGATTAGAATATCATTCTTCATCATTAGCGACTTCCACCTATGTTGGATTTAAGGAAAAACAACAGCTGCAAAGTAAAAGCTTTGCACGGACCCTGACCACAAATCACTAATTTGTTTCGGTGTTAATGAATAACTTGGCTGGAACAAATGCAATTTCATGTAAAATGTGAAAAAATAAATCTATAATAAATCACTTCTACTGTGAAAGGAATGCAGTTTCTATGGTCTCACCTCTGCCACTTGAGGGGGTGCATGGATCAAGTGCCAAACATATCCATTTAATTCTTCCTTCCGACGCTCTGCTGCTGCCTCTCCACGGGAACGGCCAATCACAAAGCGGCTTGGGAAACTGAAAAAGAGGGAAACTCAGGTTACAAAATCCCATGTCAGGCTTTCATGTTTATACTTTACTAATGTACAATTTATTCAGCTCCACAGTATGAGCCTGATTCACGTTTAAACGCAACGTGCACATAAGAAGTGGTAAAAAAAAATAAATAAATAAATAAAATAAACTTATGCGCAGTTCGACCAAATTTAAATCCAAGTGCAACTCAAGATACGTTCCAATTAGAATCTGGGAGTAAGTACGCTTTACTTAAACAGTATTTAGACACACAGAACAGACTGCAGTATACGCACATGCATATACTGTACTGTATTTACATGAAGAGGATTTCAATGCATACTGTGCATAAAATCCCTCCCTAGTTCTCCTTTCAATTGTGCATGCACTTGCGTTCATTAGCGTTGGCTATGCACAGAAATGAACCTATTTCATGCAAGATATGTCACACAAATTGACATACATCAAACACCACTTTACAAATGAAGTACATGTATATAACGGCAAGCAAAGTTACATACAAAAACAATACCACTTGAGGAAACATAAATATAGTAAACTGCTACCCCTGTGTTCATTTGTATCACTTTTAGGGAACGAATTCTAGAACACAAGAAAGGTGTAATCCTCCTTAAGATGCAAAAATTATGTAAATTCAAAACCTCAGGAAAAAGACAATGGGGGATATTTACTAACAGAATGCAAGCGTGCAGTGACCCACAGCAACTATTCAGACAGATGATTTTGATGTGTAACTTGCATTAGACCATTATTTCCCACTAGTGTATTGGGAGAACACATTTTGCATCACCAGAATAGGCTAAAAGAAGTTGATATTGTGCAATGTGGCCGTTAGGGAAACTCTATTCCCATTATTCCCATGGAAGGTGTCTCACAATATGAAGAGGTTGGGAGAAACCGCTACACCTGACTGGTCAGTGCTGAATGCTTCCTATAGGTTATACAGAACAATTGCACTATGTTAGTAAATAACCTCTAGCAGGAATAGTTAGCTAATCTTGCCAGGAGTTATTTATTAACTGTACATGGTATGTTTCCCTATTCAGTTCTCCAGCAAAGAATCTTAAATCTAGAACTAGAAGCTTGCCATGTTGTAATGGGGCAGTGTGCCACGGCACTAGCTGCATGCAGGTTGAGCCTGGCTAAAAGTGGGCAATAACCAATTATAACAACCCATTCCCATCTGTTTTCCACAAGTCATTATTTGGTACCATTCAAAATACGTAATGGCTTGTTACTAATAAAGCTCAGTGCCTAATAATGCTGAAACGCCTATTGCATTAAGCAATAAAGACACTAAAGTCCCCACTATGTTATCAATAAGACAAGTAACCACTATACTAGATCATTCCTCGCTCTGCTATAGTCACTGTTATATCTGAAACAGTGTATGATGCTTTAAAGAACTTTATTGTTATTACAATTCCAGTATATTTTTTTTATCACACCATGGGTATAATCTCCCCATTCCTGGCCCCAGTAGAAATTTTGCAGGTGCTGTCGTTACCCATCAAATTCTATTTAACATCTTTGAGCAGTATATCGCCATTTGCAGATTTTTCTCCACAAAAGCTTTAGAATTTAAGCAACATGCCCGGATTTCGTATGCGACAATAACATAGTCTGCTCATACTAGCATCTTTTTTTACTTACACAGTGCGATCTAGACTCATGAAGGCACCCTAACAAAAAGTACAGGTTGATTTCCAGGAACAGGTTCCAAACCCAGAATGTAGTAGCGCACCTACATATGTGTGACATATAGGCACATTCGTCTGTAATGAGAGGCTATTCACACCCACATGTTGTGCATTTTCATAATGATCTTTACTGTGTATTGACACAAGACAAAACACAGTCGAACATAGTGCTACTGAATGCAATCAATGGATTAGTAGTGTACAGAGTACGACAGTAACAAAGCTTCTCAGATGATTATATCACAGACAACACTTGGGTCACTCCGAAATACTAGACAAGTGCTGTCAAACTCTAGACTCCACAGTTTGGGTTATCCTGGGTGCTGTCTGTGTAGAGTCTAGGTCCTCCACTGGTTTTGGTGGGTATACTCCAGTTTCATCCCTACACCACCAAAAACATAGTGATAGGATAAGTGACTTCTCATTAAAACTGGCCTTAGAGTGTGTGTGTGTGTGTGTTCACATTTGTATGCCCGAAGTAGGGGATTAGATTGTAAGCTCCACAAAGTGCTGTGTAATATGTTGTTGCTATAGAAATAAAAAACAATAATAATGTAATAGATCTTGTTTATTCTTTTCAAGTGGTGATTCAAAGTGTCTGCTTGTAAGTTACCTGGGAAGCTGTGATGATGGGAAGAGGAGCCTCAGCTTGTTGTGCAGCTCTTGAAACTCCTCAAAAGACCTCTGGATATAAGTGGTGTCGTATGGGCTCTCTCGTACCACCTTTATGACATAAACCTGCAGAAAGCAGCACAAATATCCATTTATCATCATTCATTCATCATCATTTATTTATATAAAGCCAACATATTCCATAGCACTTTACAATTGGGGACAAATACAGTAAGAAACAAACTGGGTAAAACAGACAAAGAGGTGAGAAGGCCCTGCTAGCAAATTTATAATCTATGGGACAATGGGAGTTTGATACATGAGATCAAGGTCTACATTTTGCATTTCGGTCCAGTCAGACTGCAAAGGTAAAAGTGATTTGTAAGCTAAATGACCCCGTCACACAACAATGTTGGTCAGGGGGTAGTTGTCCTGTGTGAAATTGTGTAACGGGTGGTAATAGGGTAATCTAGTGAGGTTATGAGGGCGGTTGAGGAATATTATAAGCTTGTCTGAAGAGGTGGGTTTTCAGAGAACGCTTGAAAGTTTGGAGACCAGAGGAAAGTCTTATTGTGCGAGGGAGTGAATTCCAGAAAGTGGGTGCAGCTTGAAAAAAGTCCTGTAACCAGGAATGGGAGGATGTAATGAGGGTTTATGAGAGACGCAGATCTTGTGCAGAACGGAGTTGCAGAGTTGGGAGATATTTTGAGACAAGAGAGGAGATGTATGTTGGTGCAGCTTTGTTGATGGCCTTGTAGGTTAGTAAAAGTATTTTATATTGGATTCTGTAGAAAACAGGCTACCAGTGTAGAGACATACAGAGTGATTCAGCAGAGGAATACCGATTATATACAAGTGAAGGATAATAATTCATACTCCAACATCTCAGACCATGTTATGTCACTATATTAAAGCTAGCGTCTTGTTTGCGAGAATACAGATGGGGGAATGTCTATGACACTAGTACAACTCGGGAAAGACCTAAGTTTACCCTTACTTAAATATGAACAAAATCCCAACTTACTTTGATAGATAAACATATACAAAAAAAAAGGCATTTACTCACATATCCTTTGTTAGGATTGAATATCTTTTTATATCTGGTCAGGAAGACATCACATATCCTCCCATTCATCTTCATTGTGTGAGTCTTTGGTGCAAAGGAGAGAGCTAAACGCTCATCTGAACCACTAAACTTCATCTGTGCCAGATTGTGAATGAAAAAATTCAACTTTGTTGCCACTGATCCCAGACTGGACTCTATGAGACTGGTACAGAAAAACAAGTAAGGAGAGACACACAATAAAATACTCTATTCAATTATGATTTAATAAACTACATTTATAAAAAAACAATTAAAAAAAAAACAGAACAAATTGAGTGCATAATACAAATTCTGCCAAACTGTGGTGGTGCATAGCAAAAAAGAGGATTTATGTACTTACGTTAAATCCGTTTCTCTGATTCCATCTGGGGGACACTGCTTACCATGGGTTGTGGAGGGGAGCTTGGGAGTTGGCACCTAACTAGTTAATTTTAGTACTGCTGGCAAACCCCTCCCCTCTACAATCCCCCTGCCTCTTCCTGTCCAGTTAGTTTTAACAAGCCCAAAGATAAAAAGGGCAGTCACACAAGAGCACACAGAAGAAAAACAGAAGGGAGGGATCGCAGTGTCCCCCAGACGGAATCAGAGAAACGTATTTAACGCAAGTACATAAATCCTCTTTTCTCTTTCATCCGGTCTGGGGGACACTGCTTACCATGGGGACGTTCTAAAGCAGCACCTAAGGGTGGGACTACTCTGAAAGCCCCGCTCGTAAGGCAGTACGAGCGAAATTTGCATCTGCAGAGGCAAATATATTTAACTGGTAAAATTTGGTAAAAGTGTGGACAGAGGACCAGGTGGCTGCCCTGCAAAGCTGGTCTGCAGAAGCTCCATTCCTTGCTGCCCACGAGGCCCCCACCTGGTGGAATAGGCCGTAAGTCTCCCCGGCACAGAACGGTTAGCCTTTATATAAGCTTGCCTGATGGTAGACGTAATCCATCTGGCGATGGATTGTTTTGAGGCTGGCCAGCCTCTCTTATTAGCGTCATAAAGGACAAACAGAGAGTCAGTCCGTCTAATCTGGGAAGTTCTTTTAACATAAATGCGGAGAGCCCTAACCACATCTAACTTTTCCATCGATTGCTGATCCGCATGAGAAGTAGATGAGAAAACCGGAACTATTATTTCCTGGTTTTGGTGAAAAACCGAAACTACCTTTGGCAGAAAAGAAGGAAGGGTTCTAAACACCGCTCTGTCCTCGTGGAAAACCAACTAAGGTTCCCGACAGGACAGGGCTCCTAATTCCGAAACTCTACGAGCAGAAGCAATAGCCAGAAGAAAGAGGACCTTCCAGGTCAACCACTTTAAATCTGCCCTGCTCAATGGCTCGAAGGCGGGCCCCTTGAGCATGTCCAGAACCAAGTTGAGATCCCATGGAGCTGTAGGAGGGACATAAGGAGGCTGTATATGCAGAACTCCCTGGAAAAAAGTCCTAATATCTGGCAAATCAGCTAATTTCGTATGAAAAAATACTGAAAGAGCTGAAACCTGAACCTTTAGGGAGCCTAATCTAAGGCCTGCTTCTAGGCCGTCCTGAAGGAAAGCTAACAAGCGAGGGAGACGAAAGGAGGACGATTGGTATGTCCTATTTTCGCACCAGCTAATGTAGGCCTTCCAAATCCGGTGATAGATGCGAGATGAAACTGGTTTCCTAGCTCGCATCATTGTTTGTATTACACTGGAAGAAAATCCTCTAGCCCTCCAGAGGCTGGCCTCAACAGCCATGCCGTTAAATTGAGCTGAGGTAAATTCTGGTGATGGAATGGACCTTGAAGAAGAAGGTCGTGTCGATACGGAAGATGGAATCCCGGACCTTCCGCCATAGATATTATGTCTGCGAACCACACACGCCGTGGCCAGAAGGGAGCTACTAGAATTACTGGCAGGGAACCCTGCCGTACTCGTCTGAGGACGCGAGGAAGCATGGGGATCGGAGGAAACAGGTATCCCATCCTGAATTCCCATGACATCGTCATGACGTCCACTGCCATAGCTAAGGGATCTCTTACCCTTGCGCAGAACCTGTGAACCTTTCTGTTGTGTCTGGAGGCCATGAGGTCTATGTCTGGAAGACCCCACCTGTAAACCAGAGATTGGAAGACTTCCGGGTGAAGTGACCACTCCCCCGGCATCATCTGGTTTCGACTTAGATAGTCCGCCTCCCAGTTTTCTATTCCTAGAATGAAAACTGCTGATATTGCCGGAACATATAGCTCTGCCCAAACCAATATTTGGGCTGCGATATCCATCGCCGCTGCGCTCCTGGTTCCTCCTTGACTGTTGACATATGCCACGGCCGTGGCATTGTCGGACTGAATACGGACTGGGTGGCCCTGAAGAAGGGATTGCGCTCCCTGAAGGGCTAGAAGAATGGCCTTCAATTCCAATACATTTATTGGGAGAGCCGACTCCTGAACCGACCAACATCCCTGGAGCCGGAGGTGCAGGACCACCGCCCCCCAACCTTTGAGGCTGGCGTCCGTCGTGGCTATGATCCACGACCAAGGTGCGAAGGATCTGCCCACATTCAAGTGATCCTGGCACAGCCACCACTGAAGAGATGTTCTCGCCCTCTTGGATAGAGAAATCTTCTGAAGATCTAGGCGAAGGTGTGAACCTGACCACTTTGACAATAGGTCCCACTGGAAACATCGAGAATGAGCTCGACCGAAGGGAATGGTCTCGAAGGAGGCCACCATCTTTTCCAGTAGCCTCATGCACAAGTGCATTGAGGGTCTGGGAGAAGACAGAACCTGAGAGGTTACCTTCTGAATAGAGGTGATCTTCTCTACTGGGAGAAATATCCTTTGTTTGCTGGTGTCCATGATGAGTCCCAGGAACACCATGCGCTGACATGGAACCAACTGGGATTTCCTTAAATTTATCAGCCATCCGTGGCCCTCGAGAACCGCTTGGGTGAGGGATAGGTAATAGCTTAGGCAACTCTCTGAGGGAGCCTTGATTAGCAGGTCATCCAATTAAGGAACGACCTGAACACCCTGCAGGTGAAGACATGCCGCCATCACTGACATAATCTTTGTGAAGACCCTTGGCGCTGTTGATAGGCCAAAGGGGAGGGCCCGAAACTGATAGTGAACTGATCCCACCGAAAATCTGAGAAGGGACTGATGGTGGATCCAAATGGGAATATGGAAATACGCGTCCTTTATATCTATGGACGCTATGAACTGATCTTTCTCTAGGCCGTTTATCACTGACCTTAGAGATTCCATCCGAAACTTGTCCACCTTTAAGTGGACATTGAGGCCCTTTAGGTTTAGGATAGGGCGAAAGGAACCGTCCGGCTTGGAGACTAGGAATAGGCTGGAATAAAACCCTGTTCCTATCTGGCAATCTGGAACCTAGCAGATGACCTTCTGAGCTAGAAGAGAAGCTACACAATCCTGTATAGCCTGTCTTTTTACTAGATCTCGGGAAAGAGGGGCCTGGAAGTAACGGCGTGGAGCCGGACCTAAAAGGTCTATTTTGTACCCCTCTGAAATAATTTCCCGAATCCAATGATCTTGGGAGGACGCTGCCCACTGTTCGTAAAACAGAGACAGACGTCCCCCCACAGGCGCCCCCTGCAATACAGGGTGGTCGTCAGGATGCAGGCTTCTCCTGGAATTTAGGGGCCTGGCGTTTGGATGCAAACGAGGACCTCCCTCTGATAGAGGAGCCTCTGGAATTGGATTGCCTGCCTCTAAAGGGCTGTCCCCTATGGGAAGAGGCCCCACGAAAGGGCTGACGAAAGGAGCTACCCCTCGGGGTGCGGCTCCTGTTCGCATAAACTGGCAAGGACGTGCTCTTGCCCCCCGTGGCCTGGGAAATAAGGGTACCTAATTCCGGGCCGAACAAACCTGCAGCCGAAAAGGGGATAATTTCAACGGACCTTTTCGATTCCGCATCACCTTCCCAGGATTTCAACCAAAGCGTCCTTCTGGCTGAAATGGAAGCCGCCTGAATGAAAGAGGAGACTGCCGCTGAGTTCTGGGCTGCCTCATAAATATACCCCGAAGCCTCCTTTAAGTGTAAGGCTAGGGGAAGAAATTCAGAGTCCTGTAAGGCCTCAGCTAGCTGGTCTGCCCCTGCCTCCATGGCTCTAGCCACCCCGGCCGAGGCAAATGTGGGTCTGAAGGCAGAACCCGCAGCCGCAAATATGGATTTGAGCTGGGATTCAACCTTGCGGTCATTGGCGTCTGGAAGGGACGCTGAACCAGGGGCTGGGAGTAAGGTATGCTTTGCCAATCGAGCAATAGGGATATCCACCTTGGGAATACTCTCCCAGCGAACCACTTCTTCTTCCTGTAAGGGATACAGGGAAGAGAACCTCTTGGGGATAGAGAATTTTTTTATCAGGATGTTTCCATGCCCCTTCAGCAATATCTCTAAGTTCCGCGGAAGGGGGAAAACGGCTGGCCTTTCTCTTGGCCTTTTTAAAGAGACTTCTGTCCCTGGGGGTAACATCTTCCGGTTCCGGGAGATCCCACGCCTGTCTTACCGCTAAAACCAAATCGTTAACAAATTGGCCTTTAGACACTTCTCCCTGCTCTGAGGAATGACCTTTTTTGGTAAGTGTCCGAATAAATTTCCCCTTCTTCCTCGGACTCCTCCTCAGAATCTGAGAGGGCCAAGAGGGGATTAACATATCTAGGCCTCCTTCTTTTAGCAGGCGGGGTATTTGAGGGGTCAAGCAGCTGGTTAAGCTTGTTCAGCCCTCTGATAAAAGCTGTAGACCATGCCGGTTCTGTAGCAACCAGGGCTGGGTCAGTCTGTAATGAGGATGGTCCCGGCAAACTCAAAGCACTAGAACCTGAGGAAGCCGGGAGGTCTAACTGCGTATTAGCATTACTAGTCACCGAAGTTGCCACAGTAGTCAGCAACTGGTTAGACTGAAGGACCATTTGAGCTAAAGAGCTAACAGACTGTAAGGAAGGTTACCCAGGCTGGTTCCACCGACGGTGAGACTGAAAACTGCTGTGTCTGTGCAGTGGAAGCCTCTGCTTCACATGCCGTGCAGAGCGCCAACGGGTCCCTCTGGGCACATAGTAATGTAACATTACATTTAGAATATGTGAAATATTTTGACGTAGGGCCCTTTCCCTTATCTGTCATATTTATAAAGGAAGGCACACCAAGCACACAGACTAAACAAAAATCTAGCTGAATATACAGATAGATAATAGAGAGAGAGAGAGGGAGAGAAAAATATGTAATGAACAGAGTAATACCAAGTAATCAACTGATATATTTCTAAAAGTTGTACTTGCAATTAGTAAACACCAAAAATATCTATGGCTAGCAGGAGGCTATAGTGTAAACCTGCTAGCCCAGTATTACAACATCAGATATGTGTGTAATTAAAGGTGATACTTAGCCCAAGGGCCACCAAGGGGAGAAGATCTGACAGCAGTCTGTGTTTTCTCCTCAGCTCTGTTCCTCTTCCCGGGCTTGTGCTGGCACCAAAAGACCTGGGAAAGACCATCTCTCTCTCTGTAAGGAGAGGGGGAACTCTATGTATTAGCTCCCTCTTCCTATAGTTCTTTTCCATGTTCTTCTCCTCAAAAACTCCAAAAGAACTTGCATAATCGTGGCAGAGTGGTGGAGACCTCTAGGACAGAGGTCTCCGCAGCGGAAGGTCTCCGACGCCCCCCCTCCTATGTCTGAGGCGGGAATCTTGGTTTTGCCCCTTTCTCCTCGGCGCTGCAGCCGAAATCCAAGATGGCCGCCGCCATTTTCATTATCCGATAACCGGCGCTCTATGCCTGTAATGGCAGCGCCGGTTATCGGGGAGGCTATAGGAGTGCAGCGGTCCATGAGACCGCTTGTCACTCCCTTCAATCAGGCACTTTGTACTTCAGTCCCTGTCAGTGAGAACCGCTGGCTCTCAGCTGACAGGGGAATGCCTGCGCTGCCGAGCTGTGAGTGTGTTCTCTATAGTAGAACACACTCCATCGCTGCCACCTGAAAAAAGTAAAAAGATAAAAGAAAAAAGAAAATTTCTTAACATTAAACTAAGCACTAAACAAAAAGGCTGCCCAACTCCAGGGCACCTAAAAAAAACTGGACAGGAAGAGGCAGGGGGATTGTAGAGGGGAGGGGTTTGCCAGCAGTACTAAAATTAACTAGTTATGTGCCAACTCCCAAGCTCCCCTCCACAACCCATGGTAAGCAGTGTCCCCCAGACCGGATGAAAGAGAAATTCTTTATAAAATATATGTCAATAGCATCTCTTATTACATCCCTCACAATTTTTTTAGTTCTTTCTTTCTCAAAGTGTTAATGTCTGATAAATGAGCATTGTTATCATGGCTCTTAGGCGGCACCATGATGGGGACAGGTACAAGGTTTTCACCTCGCCTCCTGCCCCCCAGCCTGGTCATCTCCCCTCACCATTCATAGAGAAGCAGCAGGATAGGGAGATAAAGTATGCTGTCTTTCCTGCCACTACTACTATAAAGCTGCACTACAACTTACTGAGAAGAAATTTAGAAACGTGCTCATCCCAATAGCTGGAGTTCTGTGGCGGCTATATGCATGAGGGAAGAGGAAGCCTTATTTTAAAATGGTAAATGCTCCCAATGAGCCGGAGCTCCAGTAAGGGGAAGGGCATGTTAGTAAAATGTTATAGTAGGTGGCAGTGCAGATTTAACGCCACCTGCCACTGCGCCAGTACATCAGTTGCAGGAACACCCCGATTGGTATACTTATATTCTAGTTAAACGTATTAATAATTCCAATATTGCATTGCACTCTCAGCATATCAGTCAATGCTCTTCTGTCTACAAGAGCAACACAACAATATAGTGTGTTTATCTCTCTAATCACCGGGTAAAATAGGTGGTGGCATCGGCCTCGGAATCTTGTGGGCGCAGAGCATCGTAGACATACTTCAAATCCTGCAGGTCAGACAATTCTGGAATCCCACACGACAGCATCTAAAAGCAAGACAAACACAGATTAGGCATAAAGTCAAGAACTAATATTTCAATAATTATATGATGGAAATGCAATACTTTGAAAAGCTCAGCTCCAAAGTAACAAAATACAGCTGTAACATGCAGTACGGAACATGGAAACCTTTGATTATATCTCATGCATCATCAAAGCTTTCTATTATATAGCATAATATTAACAGATACCCTTCAGGGCCAACTTCAGAAATCTTGCTGCCCAAACAGTTTGATAATCAGGACAGTTCCTGCTCACCCGCTCACTCTGGGGACTACAAAACAGAGCCCTCATACAAAGCAAAGTCTTGGTGGCTAGTATTTATAGCAGATCTACTGGCTAGTATATAAGCAGACTTCCAATCTAACAGCTAGTATATAAGGCAGATCTCCGACCTCAAGTAGTATATACAGCAGACCTCCACTAGAGTGGCCAGTATATAATGCAGACTTCCATTTTAGTGTATAGCAGACCCTCATATGGTGGTTAGTATACAGCAGGCTTCAATTGTGGTAGCTAGTATATGAAACAGATCTCCAAGCTATTGTATAGCAGACCTTCATTTGCTGGTTAGTGTACAGCAGACCACTATTGTGGTGGCTAGTATATAGCAGATCTATAGTCTTCTGCCTGGTATAACCCCTCCTATGAAAAGTCACCGACTCAAACCAAGCCCCACTCTGCCATTTGTGCATTGATAAAAGGGAAGAGCCACTGAAAGATGTTGGTAACATCTAGCAGATAGCTCTCAGCATTCCAATATTTTCATATTTGTACTGTTTCCTGTCTGACACTTAACAAATCAAAGTGGCCCTTCCCCATAGCAATAAACAAGCAACAGAGCAAAGGTCCCAGGTGCTACTAATGACATAATCAGGACCCGTACCGCCATCAGTTTCCCAGGCTCACTAACCAGCTCCCTCCTTCACTCTCTGTTGGTGGTCCCAGACCCCTTTTTAACAACATAGAATAGTTGATTGTAAATGTGAAATGTCTCATCTTGTACAGTAAATTAAACTGCAATAACAATAATCAATGGACTTGATTTCCATTAAGTAGAATACATCTATCCTTCTAGTTGTGTTGGTATTAACATGAGTAGCTTACTAATCCCAGCAGGTTGAGAAAAAGGTGAGTATGCTTGCGGATGAGATTATACGCCTGGCAGCACAAATCTACAAAGTCATGGAAGCGGCTGGAAGTCTTGTCTCCTCCATTTATAACATAGGCCATGTCCGATGTGAAGACAAAAGGGGCACGATCCCTGCAGTGACACAAAAAAGGTACTTTTGTTATAGAATGGATAAAACTCAGCTGCACGGGTGTATTGTTCTCATGTACGCTCTGTTTTTCTACATTTCTTGTGTAAAACACATGAAGCCTACATGGAGGCTTTCACTTCAAGTGCATGGTATTTCGCTTGTGTCTCGTTCAAGTGTAATAGAAATAAATAGTGATTTCACATATGGTATTTTGGACACTTTGTGCTAAGCATTAAAATAACAGAGTGCATGTACACATTTTTGGCTTGCATGTGATTTCAAATAAGAGACACATATATGTTATATGCACTCACCGTTTTATGTTACCAAACATTTGTGCATGCCCCAGGAAGCGGCCGAAGTCTATGTGAAACATGTGGCCACTGGTCTTCAGCATGATGTTGTCGTTGTGTCGATCACAGATCCCGAGCACATAGGTGGCTACACAACACCCCGCACACGAGTAGATGAAATTCTCCACTGCCTGTGCAATGAAAACATTGCCATGGTTAATGACATATAAGGTGTTTGATGAAGAAATAGGTATACTATATTCATTTGTTTTTTCCTTGCAGATCTTCCTGTGCTTGGGCACTTAAATGTGGTTATAGAAGGACGCTAAGAAAAGGAGGTCATCAATCCTTTTACTGTCAGTGTGGGTGCCGATATTACACCTCATGCAGTCACGCCATATTCTCATTTGTGCAATGCATCAGTTTCCCCGGGAATATTATTATACTATATTATTTATATTATTCTAACTATATTTCTAATTATGTAGATTTTGTATTTTGACTTTTTTTCTGGACAGATCAGGCTTTCTTTTGATGCAATAGTTGAGTGAACATATTTTGAATTTATGGGTATTAAAAAGGGAAAAATAAGCAAAATAAACTAAAAATGATTGTGACTTATAACGTTTGTGGGAATATTAGATAGATAGTTTTGAAAAGCTTGGTCTAAGTTTGTGGGCTAATAATAAAGTATTTTGTGTGTTTGTGTGTGTTTTTATTAACTTCTTTTTTATATCATCAATAGGGGAAAAACTATTTATTTTTAGGTTTTTGCACAGATATGCGCCTGAGGCAGACCAGCACTGAGACACTGTGGTTGCCATGGTAGTCCATCACAGAATTACACATCATTAACAGGAACTTGATTAAACAAACCAAGGACACAAAGTAAATACCAACATTCTTCTTCTAGCCTGCTACAGTGGTTTATGTTAAAAAAAAAAAAAAACACAGCTCATTTTTTCATGGGACTGCTGCTTTAACTTAACTTGTAACCTTCTATAACACCCAATGCTAGATTCAAACTATTAGGAATCAGGGATTGAGATGGCAGAATGGGCTTTGGAAACCTCATGCTGTAATCATAGGCAGGTAACTAGAGAGGTGGGAGGTGAGTGCATCTGATTTAAACTGCATTTTAATGGTGATTGAATCATGTAGGTCAGTGTAGGGCCTGCATGGATGCAGGCTTAAATGTTTTGATCAACATTTGAACCAATACCTCATGTTTTCACTTTGCTAGATACACACATATATGCAATATTAAGGATGAGCGCTGACAACAACTGTCTTTTGTATACATATAGGGCGTTCATACTGCCATGCAGCTGGTATCATATAGAGTATGGGATTAGCAGAGCACAGGCTTATTTCTTCTCAGGTCCTAGAGAGGTCTGTTCCAGAACAGATCATGTCACATCACCTTGTCATACTCATCCTCTGTGGGATTGTGCTTTTTTAACCAGACAGCTAGTGGTCGGTCTTTAAACGAGCCAGTCACTCCATGCTCCACCTGGATCTTCCTCAGGGTTTCTGCAGATGGGATCATCTCAACCATACCTGTAAGAATGGACATCAAACTATGTACTTGGATCTACATAGGTGAATGGGACACGCAGTATGAGGACAAACAACTTTGATAACAATTTGTCACTTATACGACTTCAGAGGACAATAATGGTATTACACATCTTACACAGTTATAAAGAAATTGTATGAATCTCAGTTTCAGACCATCAATATATTTAATTGAAAGCATCATTTTCACTGGTTTATTGTCCAACCAAAAGTACAGTAATTTTACTTAAAGACTTAATACTGCATAATACTGAACTAATATTTAAAACCTTCTCTGAACTTCAGGTTTGCCTTGGGCAAAGATGGCAGTGTTCAGAGAGCAACAGAACAGACACCTTGTTTTATTTATTTTATTTTAATTTTGCTGCAATCATGCAAAGGGAAACTTCCCTTTAGAAGACAGCGCCGCTTTAAATTTAAGCGCTGAAGACGCCGAACTCGCCGGAGTTGAAGAATCCGGACATTAATACATTTACCCCCAGGTCTAAATTTTCATTTAACAAGACAATTGGGCATTGGGCATGTTGGGAATTGTAGCGCAAGCTTCTGATACGAACACTAAAGTGGCAGAAACTGCCTTTCTCCTAGGTCCTCCTCACTACAATTCTACCTTCCACAGACTCCGACAGCTTAATAGTTTTTTCTTTTTGCAATGAGTTTGTTGGGAACAAGTTAACATTACAGAGCAAGAGGTAAAATTAGTGCAAATTGAAATTTATTTTTTGGGGAATAAATATTTTTTATTGAGTTTTACAAAGACACTTGTAATTTTAACCTTGCTTTAGCAAGGTATACACACACTTATATATGCAGCACAGGAGGTGAATAGTTGCATGTAAGGGGCAGCACGGTGGCTTAGTGGTTAGCTCTTCTGCCTCACAGCACTGGGGTCATGAGTTCAATTCCCGACCATAGCCTTATCTGTGTGGCGTTTGTATGTTCTCCCTGTGTTTGCGTGGGTTTCCTCCGGGTGCTCCAGTTTCCTCCTACACTCCAAAAACATACTGGTAGGTCAATTGGCTTCTAACAAATTGACCCTAGTCTGTGTGTCTGTCTGCTTGTGTGTGTTTGTGTTAGGGAATTTAGACTGTAAGCCCCAATGGGGCAGGGACAGATGTGAGTGAGTTCTCTCTGTACAGCGCTGCGGAATAAGTGGCTCTATATAAATAAATGGTGATGATGATGATGTAACATCATGTAAAAATGATATATAGTAAAAAGTGTCAATATATCTCCATTTAGCCTCACACACAACCACATAGCCAGTATACTTCCACACAGAAGTGCAGGCCACCACACAGTCAGAATAGCAAACAGCCTCACATACTCCTATATACTGCTATACAGCCTCACATACTCCTATATACTGCTATATAACCTGACACCTCAATACATAGCCAGAATACCTCCATATATACCATTTCTTTTCAACTCCAGACTGTTAGAAACAGTGGTGAATTATAGGTACCTCGTCCCCGGCCTGTGGAGAAGCAGCGGAAAATCACCATGCGCATATCTAGACCCTCTTGAATCCAAATTTTATTCATGATGCGAATCATCTGCAAGGTCAACATGTCCTGCCGAAGGTCATCTCCACACTGGCAGGGGAAGAAAAAGTTTTATTAACTAAGTTTATTTGTCACCTTTTCAGGGAAATATTATTTTTATATATACATATACACACCATACTTGCCTACTTTTAGAGGCATCTGTCCGGGAGGGGGTGCGCTGAGGGGCATGGCCACACCGGGGCAGCCGTTAGGCTTCGCCCCCTGTCAATCGACTTAGCTATTTTAGCCAACCGAAGCAGGGGGCGGGGCCACGATGACGTGTTTAGCCCCGCCCCCACCATCTTCAACAGCGAGGTCATCTGGATCCGGGATTTTTGCCTGCTCTCTCGGGAGTCCAGGAGAACTCACAAAAATTCGGGAGTCTCCCGGACATTCCGGGAGAGTAGGCAACTATGATACATATATACAAAAATGTACATGAGGATGCACTCAATTCACAATAAGTAAATCAAAACTTAAAAAGCTGTGCATAGTCCATAATTCAAAAAACAGGATCCATAGTTGTTCAACAAATGAACAGACCGGCACCAGTGCGTTCATTGTGGAAATAGATGGTCCAGCATGCTCTGACAGTCACTGACTGGAAGGACATGCAGGGGATTGTTAAACAAGTTCCAGTATATTGAACGGGCTTCTAAGATTCCTGCCAATAATGGGGGAAAAAAAAGACTGACGCTATTTTAAAATGAATTTCAATAGAAAATAAAATGTTTACCACATTAATATACACTAAAATCTTATTTGATCTTTTCTGCCCCTGCCCATAGAGAGACTCCAGCCCTGTCCTGACCAGGTTGTGTCCGATTTCCATAATAACAGAAACCCCGTACTTACGATTTTCGCTGCCATAGTGCGAACAAAATGGCTGCCATCAAAACTCATTCACAACTTTATGGTTTTCAAACATTTTAAACTAAATGATCAATTGACATTTTCCATTTATTCAATTTTATTGGTGTGAGGGCTAACACACAGAAGACAAGTTTAAAAAATCTGTGTAAGTTTCACATTGTTGAAATGTGTCCAATAGAACGCATCAAAGCTGCAGCACAATGTACAACAGTTATTACCGATTATTTAAATATCACAGATAATATCACAGAGAAGCCCTCAACCCTGGCTCGGAGTATCACAGATCTTTATAAACAAATGCATGGTTAGAGCAGCTATAAATGTGAGGAGACTGGTTATAGAGTTGGGCTCAAGGTTAGTTGAGGATTTTGCAACACAACCAATTCTTCATCCAAAATGGCTGTGGATGAAAACACTCAACTAATGTACCTTTTGTGCGCCATCTTTATATGTCTTCCTCAATATCTCAGAGACTGGGAAGCTCATATTACATGCAGTTGCAAATGTTGCAAATGTTCCAGTGCAAAATTCCCAGGCAAGACTTTGAGTCTTAACTTTACAAAAGAAAACACAAAGATTTTATTTTATTTTGTATTATTATTTTTGTATTGATTAACTTGCAAAGCTGACTCATAAGAATTGAGCATTTTGTGCACGGTTTTAGATCTCTAAAATCTAAAATGAAATAATTATGTCTCCATTTTACCCATCACATGGTTGAGGGAAGATACCTTAAATATGATGGGGATGTTTTCTCCCAGTGGGTCCACGTTCTGGAAGGTAAGCTTTAGAGGCACAGCATTCGAGTTGAAGTGTGAACAGCCCTGGCAGCACAAAAACACAACCGATTATTGCACGGCATTTGCAGGTAAATGATTAGCAACTGGCTTTTGCTGGATGACATGGATGGAATAGTGTTTAGAGGGGATGTATTCTGTAGGGGATTCTCCACCATTACTGGAATGTGATCACCAGTACTGGAGGGCAGAAGATGCAAGCGTTCTCAGACTATTCTAGCTGGTGACGGTGATAGCCCCTAGTTACTGGTTGAAATGCGTTGATGGGAGAATACACTGGCACTCGTTTGTTGTATACACTAGGAGAGTGGCGACTGATTGGCATTCTTAGGAAAGAGAAGATTACGAACCCAGGCAATTCTTACACAATGCTATCAACACCTGCCTTTGAATAAACGACTTTCTGGTAGGAACCCAACACATCCCAAATGGGGAATTATATGCTGCTTAGTAATCTTTTGTAAATATATCATATTAATTTGTTTTATATGCAAGTTTAATAAAGTACTTTTATGAACAAAAAGACTCTAGAATTTATTACACTGGTCTCCTCTTCCCCTCTGTCCCTGTCTTGCATATATGGAGGAGACTTAGAGCACCGCTAATCAGGATTATAAGAGATCCCCTGTGTATAATTTGAAGTTGTGCCATAATTCACAGTCTGGTTTTTTTGGTGGTGGTTAGAGGATGGAATAAACATGGTTCCTGATTATATTAGCAATAACTTCCATTAGAACCTGCCATTACTAAATACATACCAACCCATAGAATTCCTAGGCTCTCTCTCTGCCAGCAATCTCCAGCCTATCGTTGCTGGTAGTGTGCAACCACAATGGGTGGGCAACCTCAAAGCAAATAAACAGCTAAGTCACAGTTTATGTAGCTAGGTAATGACAGCTTGTGCAGATAGGAGGTAAATAAGAGCCACTAGTAAAAAGAGAGCTTTAACTTCTATTTCTGGGACTGTTATGCAGTTGCATTTAAAATAAAACACTGTAATATAATCTAATGTATTAATCTGAACATAAGGATTTTTTTCTCGTAAATTACTATTAATGAGTCTTAAAGTACAAACATTTGCTGAGAACAAACTATGTGGAGCAGGTTTATAAAAGGTACTGTTGCTTTACTACTGAGCATCAAACCAATTTCATTACTGAATTAAGGTTAATGAGAATGCATGGTTTGTTAATCATGTGACATGGATAATAGACAGAAGTCCATTGAGCTGCTTGGCCAACATCTATGCTTGGAAAGCTAAAGAGAAATGAAAACATACCTGTGTAACAATGCCTTTCACAAGGAGACTGGGGCTCAGCGGGAGACGGCATGATCCATTCAGAGCGAAGAACTGCTTGACATCCTCTAAACCATTCTTCAGGATTTCCTGTACAAGAGAATCACCGCTACATATATATAGTAATGCCCTACAGCATATACCCATTATACATTTTACACACTCGTGCACCCTCCAGCCCAAAAACAACACAAATAGAGTTGGCCACTTAATGGGGATGTGCACTTTCCCTTTTGTAAAAGCCCTGCTTTTGACATGCTTGAGAGCTCACAAACAATCAGATGCCCCCTCTACGACACTTCCTCCTCTTTTAAAAGTTCTGCCTCTGATCTCTGTCAGAAGATATTATTGCTTACAGTAGGGAGTGTGTATAACTTTTAGGAATATACCCAACCCCCGTGCTCTACCCTAATCCTTCAATCAAGCAGTTTGGTGCATGTTCCCTCCTTGGGGCAGTTTAATTATCAGAGCCCACAGTTTTGAAGTCTAGAGGCTGGATGCAAAAGTTGGAAGACCCAAGCTTTGATGCTGGAGGACTGAAGCCAGAGGACAACATTGAAGCCTGCCTTGGGGGAGGTGTAAATTAAACACAGCACCTTATTGGCTGGCTGCAGTAACTCCTGCCAAATCTGTTTCTATATTTGCTACACACATCCTATGACAGATTTCAGTTTGCCCCCAACCTGAGGTGGATATATGTTAAAAATAAGGGTTCCAGACGAAGGACTCACTTATCTAATTGTCACAATAGTGGTGGAAAGCGGACATTAACTGGTGATAAGGAATGCTTTAAAAGGAACATTTGCTCTTTAACATCTTATAGAAAAAAAAACACCCAGCATGCCTAATATGGTAGTTCAGTATAAAAATCAGTCCCTAACACTTACTGGTCTGGCTGATGGAGCTCCCTCTCGGACCTTCTGAGCCAATTTAGTTAGTGTGTTCACCAGCCAGCACTGACGATCGAACTCCTCTCTCAGACCTTTTCCACAACAGCAAAGGAGAGCAGCAAGCAGGTACTGATAGCGAATACTGAACTGAGAATCCTTCAGACAATCCTTTAACAACCTGTGTGTTGTATTTATATTTTCAACATAACTATATACAATATCAAAATACATATATACACATACACACATATATATATTTTAAACTCACCAGAAGAAGTAGTGAGTGATCCTAAGGTCACAAATGGCTCTTTTCAGTAGGAACCTGACAAGTGGGCTATCCAGGTAACACTCATATTTTAAAGCCTGATTTGTAAAGAAACGAGAGATAGAGGTATTAAAATAATAATAATAAAAAAAAACACACTCAAACATTTCAAAACATTCTCCAAGGGGATTTACAAGCATATTGTAAAATTAGTACTATGCTATAATAAATATACACTATGCAATTTTGCACCTTGACAAAACCATGTTGCACTATAGAGGGTGGGGAAGCAAATTTAAACTTGGCAGACAGATTTAGGAGTGGGGAGCGTCCTAGCTCTTCTCTAATTGTGGTGTAAAAATAAAGCTTGTAGCAAGTATTTGCTACATGCAAATCAAGGCAGTATTTTCCCAACATGCCATAAAAATTCCATTTATACTTAACAGTTAACTCGCAACATGGTTTGTTCAGGTGCAGGCCTGACATCCTTTGCTGGATTTGCCAGTAACTCTAAATGAGTCTCTATAGCAGACCTGGCCAACATGTGGCTCTCCAGGTGTTGTGAAACTACAAGCCCCAGAATGCTTTTCCAGTCGATAGCCAGTCGATAACTGGAAGGGCATGCTGGGACTTGTAGTTTCACACCACCTGGAGAGCCAAAGGTTGGCCAGGCCTGCTCTATACTTTCACTCCCTTAATCACTTGTATCTAGCTATTACAGTTATAGCATTGATCACTGATCACTTGTTAGTAGCCTCCTTTAATTTTGTCAACCGATAATGTTAATGCTTTGTGAATATATTTAAAAAAAACCTCAGTGGGCGCACGCTAAAGATTGTTTGGTTTTCCATCAATGTACCTAGATGGTCGTCCCAGCCCACCTACTCTCCACTCTTGGGAGATGCATCCAAAAAACTAAAATTGCGAATGTTACATCAAAGCCCAACCTCCTACTACTTTAGAACTACCTCTTTCATTAAACTGAATGTTCCATTTTTGACTAAAATACTGCCTGGTTTAGCATCAACTAGAGAGTGGGAATCAGATCACCTGCACAAGCTGTGGAAGGTAATCCAGAAGCTCAGCATCAGATATGGAATCAATCCACTGCACAGCTGTACGTCTCACTTCTTGATCTGGAAATCTGGTTAAAAATAAAGTGAGTCAGAACAGAATGAATATTTTAGAACTAGTAGCCAAACTTCATTGATAAGGCAGACTAAATCTGGTGCCTGCTTGGGGTTTATCTTGTACATACGTGGCATGAAGCAGACCCAGGGCATCCTGGTGTTTCATATGGGTCCACTGGCCCAGTAGAGCGTAGATGTCTGGCAGACATGCCCACTGCCAATTAGGTGCACTGGCCAACACCAATGGAAGGGAGCTAATCTCAGAGTGACAGTAATAACGCATCTCCCACAATCTTTTCTTATCCACGTCTGTCAGCCTGAAAACCAAGAAAACACAAGGAAATGTAATTCACTGCATGATAAATACTTACAATCTTTCCCTAGTTTGACCCAAGTCACAATGCCATATTGCATCTACATAAATTGTCACATCATATTATACTGTTAATAACCCAGATCACTTGAGCATGGAGAGGAAACTACTTCATGTCATGTGTTTTAAAGTGACGATAATGAAACACTATACTCAATAATGAACAAAGAAATACTAAAATACAATACTAGTAGAGCAAGAAGACATAACAGCCCTGAACAGTGAATGGCCGAGCATGGGGAGATCAAATGTCTCATAATAAAATCTCTCAAATTTACCAGAGTTTACAACACCAGATGCTCTTGTAAGCAGATTTTGTTAATTCGAATTAGAACCTGATCCATGAGAAGTTGGAAAACTTCATAAAGTGTAATTCGTTAATGGCTTGTACATACATTTCTGCCTGCCTTTATGGTCTTCTGCTATTGAACAAATAATATTTCACTGCCTTGATTGCAAGTTCTAAACATCCATCTTAAAAAGTTGAATCGACTTCCTCATATGACTGGCTGTACCAAGCAAATTTTCCCCATCTCTTTGCTCGGATCAAGCAAGGCAGGGCTATATCATCTCATGGCTGGGGGAGGATCATTGGCGTTAAGATGAACCTGACACCATTTTTCAGGATTTTCAATCTTCTTTTTTGTTCATTTGGCATAGCAAAACCCTTAGAATTTCTGTAACGGTCCTTAAAAACTCCAGGGCCCAAGGGGTAGAGGCTTCCGGAGATCAAGTTTTATTATCTGGTGTCTCATCTGAACCAGGTGGTAGTCACTTATGATCAGGGCCGAATTAACCATAGACGGATTAACCATAGAGCTAACTGGGTTACAGCCCAGGGGCCTATGGCATCCAGGGGGCCCTTGAAAGTGCTCAGCAGCAGTATTGATCGCTCGGGGGAGGGGGCGCCCCTAGCCCGATCAGTGCTACTGAGCACTTTCACTGCGGTCCTTCTCTGGCGCGCTGTATTCTCCTTACTGAGGAGATCTCGTGAGTCTCACTCTCAAGAGATCTCCTCAGTAAAGAGCGTACAGCGCGCCGGGGAAGGATGTAAGTGCCGGGGGGGGGGGGGGGTGCAGGCAGCTCGGATCACGGGGGGGGGGGGCCCTCACGGGGGAATGGAGGCCTCCTTAGCCCAGGGGCCTCCATTCCCTTAATCCGGCCCTGCTTATGATCCCTACCAGACTATTGCGTGAATGGCCTTGGAGACATATTTCACAGGAGTCCACTTCATATTCCCACTGGGGCCTTTCCAGTACGGACTGACCACCCGCAGCCTCATTTCATCCAGTCTCTCAAATTCTGCCTCTCCCTCTGGGACAAATGCCAATGCAGATACAAGCTGACCACTTCTATTTCACCCATCACACCGCTTTGGAACAACCCTCACTTTTCCCCCCAATACTTCATTCCCACATTTTAAACAATGGATTTAAGCCAGGATACAGGTGGTCTCTGACCTCATTGTCAACTGGAAATTGGCTTTCCTGACGGATTTTCATCAAAAGTTTGAACAATTTCACCCCCTTTTCTTTGAATTTTTTCAGGTCTGTCACTTCACTATATCCCTGTCCTCCCTTGACACCTTGCAGGCGCTTACTTTTTTTTGAGTGGTTGTGTCTCCAATCTCCACTCATTTAGGGATGATTTCAGTGGTGTATAATTGGCTGATCGACACCACTTTCACCTCTCAAGGGCGCCACAAGCATGAATGGGAGAGGGACCCCCTCTGGATGAGTCTTGCTGTGAGGTCAGAGAGGGGATTGCCACAATCATAATCTGCACGCAAACTAAGGAAACTGTCTATAAATTATACTACAGGTGGTGCTACACATCTGACAACCTCTCCTAATATGTTTCCCATGTCTACTCTGAGCTGCTGGCGGATCTGTGGTCAGAGAGGTATGCTGTTCCACTTTTGGTGGACATACCTGTGCATAGTCCCCTTCTGGAAGATGGTCCTCTCAATCATTAACTGTATCTCTGAACAATAGGTATCTAAGGACCCCTGGACCTTCCTTCTCTCTCGCCCCCTACCTGACGAGAGCACTTCATCTAACAAGCTGATTTCCTATATTCTGGCCACCACAAAATCTCTGATAGCTAACCATTGGAATCCCCCCTCCATAACTATGTCTGGCATGTCGCAAGTATGGAAAGCTTCACCTGCTACCTTCATGACAAATCCCACAAGTTTGATCGTGTCATGGCCCTTGGTTTCTTTGGGAAAGTCGTAGCTGTTTATCCACCCCTGCCCCGCCCCACATTTCAGAAGTTGCAGACCTCCACGCAAGATTGATCCTGAGCTGCCTACGGATCCTCCAGGCTGGGAGCGGTGTTTTCTGGGTAAGTGCCACAATATTGTTGGTTTTTGTTCCTACTACAGTCGGTGGCCCCTCTGTTTGCACCTGTTCACAGTTTGAATCCCTTTACCTTCAATGCCTGTGTTATCAGTGTCTGTCCTCCCACTTTTTTCCTGTTCCTCATCAACTCCCTTCCCCCCTACTCTTTTCTGATCCCGCCCACCTTGCTTTTACCTCTTTTTTTTTTTTATAACCAAACTTCAGAGGATACACTGTGTATTAATGTCTCACAGTTTATTGTATCTAACAGCTTTTTTTGTTTGCTTTCAAAATAAAGAGTTTAAAATTTTTTAAAAAGTTGGTTATCACCATTTGTTTGTGAATTCTATGGTGAAAGTCTGTTTTTATCATGTGAAATTAAGGTTTAACAAATTGTTCACATCAAAAGTTTTCCTACAATGAAATGCATAAAAATTAAAGGTTATTCTTTAAAATGTAATACAAAAAAAAAAAAATACAAACATTTTAACTTTTTTTTTTTTACACTAAGAATTTCACTTTACAGAATTTGACCCAATTTAATGGTGGGATGAGGGTCGAGGTTAATCATTTATGGTGGGTGGAAATTATTAATTTATTTGTGGGATGAGGGTGGCTGCTATTTTTTTGATGGTAGATAATATTTAATATAATAGAGGTGTCATGGTGGTGCCTATCAATATAAATGTTGGGTGATGGTACTATTAATTTAATGCTGGGGTGACTTGGGGACTAT
The DNA here is from genome assembly GCF_038048845.1 of Mixophyes fleayi. Lineage (NCBI taxonomy): Eukaryota > Metazoa > Chordata > Amphibia > Anura > Limnodynastidae > Mixophyes > Mixophyes fleayi. Next base: position 263,086,395 of record NC_134403.1, read on the forward strand.
AATTGCATGTGGGACTGAGTTTGTGGATATAGTAGAGCTATATTAACTGTGAATACGATAAATTTAATGGGTTAGTTGGATGATAAAAAGGGCTAAATGTGAATGCTATTTGGAGGTCTGGTTCCAGGTGGGGGCTAAATAATAAACTTAAGTGACATTGATTTATCGTTGGGGCTGGTTGAAGTAAGGCAGGTCTAGATTGTACACTCATTAATAGGCTTTCCATATTTCATATACCTATCCTGTTTCCAAACACAGCCCCAACATTCTAGGATTCAGACAAGTAGCAGTTAAGCTGAAGACATGAGCAGTAGTGGGTAATGAAAGCTGCAAATACAAGAAGGATAGAGATGGCCTGATTCTGATGGAGCAGTCCCAACTGCAGAGGTATGTCCTGCTTCACATTGCTCTGCTCGTGAAGGGGGAGCTGCGTACATCTAACAGTAGTGCACGCAGCATAGTCTGTGTATTTGAAGTGGATGGACAGGAGTTGCAAAAGTGGTCTAGCACAGTCTACAATAATAGCTACTTCACTTACATGCTTCTAATGCCCACTCGGGCTGCTTGGCATTTAAAAATCTTCCATAAATAATCACATAAGGGATAATGGATCGTTATTTAAGGCTATTTGAATCACAGAACTATTTTCTAATAAAGTAGTCAACTAACGTAGGCAGAAGTATTACTCCATTTGTTTTCCGAGAACAGTAGTTTGTCTTCATATATTTTAGTGAAGTCAGTAAATGAAAAACAACCAAGACTTTACTTATAAAGAGCAGATGTGCCCACATATGTATTTATAGCAAAATACAGTGAAAATATGATCTGAATATAAATAGAATATGCTTTTCAACATTCAAGGAATAGCTGGGATTCTTCTGCTAATAAGTAAGTAGATGCCATTTGTCACTAGAGGGCAGTGTTCATGTACATCTGCAGATAATGGCCACAAACCAACTGGCAAATGACTGACAGGTTATCTCACAAGGAGAGTTCCCGGGAAGTGACTGTTACTAAATAAGGGACAACATTCTTGATAATGTTTTGAAAGTCTTAAACCACAACATTGTTTATAAGAGGAATTCCTTAAAAAGCAAGGACTACAAGTGTGTGGAAACATATGAACTCTGACAAACTGCTTAGCAGTAAAAGTGACCGGGATTGTAATATACACAAATATACATAAATGTAAACATATTAAACGCAAAGTCAACAAAAGTGGAATGTGGCTCCTTGGGGACCGGAAGTCTGAGCTATCACTTGTCATTCTCCATATCACAGAAGTTTTAAATTACAGGTTTTGCAGTCATCAAGACAAAGTCTTTGTGAAACCAAGTTACAATCTTCTCTCTTGCTGTCTGGGTGTTGAGTTACCATGAGACAGCTGCTAAATGCATGGGAGTGTGTGTAACACTCAGATCACACCCATGACATGTCACAAACTGCCCAACGTTTGACATCTGTAGCCAGCTTTTGGGTACATTTGTAAAGAACTGGAGAAGTGTGGGGAGAATGGTGCAGAGAATCAGAAGAAGTTGTGGCGCAGGCATGATATGGATAGGGTAGTTCAGAGGTCACCATAGTGCAAAAGTTAACATTGATGATACTTAAGTTCACCACTAATTAGGTAAAAGGTGGCAGCATCTCACGTCTGGCCCAGAGAAAATAATTCCGAACAAGTATAACACAGGCAGGGGCATAACTAGGCATTTGTGACCGTATAACCACATTTTTTAAGGATTCCCACATACAGGAAGCAGAGAGTTTCTCACCTCCTCTAGCTTACTGATGCTCGCTCTATTGATCATCAAAATTACATCCCACACATGATAAGAAGAGGATTTGCAAATATTTGTGCTTATAGTGGAAATAAAACACACACTAATGTTGTCTTTAACATGACTACTGGTCTTAAGGTGATCCTAAAAAGATAACCCCAGAATGCCTTCTAGCCCCTTCTCTAGCTCTGATTCACTACAACAGCTCTACTCAGTAGAGCTGGGTACACACATATGCAATTACCGTGCAGATCACACAATCAACAACCGTTTGGTCAGATATTGCATGTGTGTGTACGCTCTCACAATCATGTTCTATCGTACCAAAACACATCACATCTATAGATTTGGTTTTATAATGTTCCTAAAAATCACGATCAACAATGGAACAATGTGTTTACAGCAGATGGTTATGAGAGAAGATGATCACATATCTGAAGGTAAATTGGTGATAGGGTTACAGAAATCACATCTGAAGTAATTTTGCATAGGTGCGTACCTAGCTTGAGCCATAAGGCTCTCCAGCTGTTGATACAATTTAGAAACAGACTACCCTTAGATAGGCAGATTATCCAAGAAATATAAATATGGATTTTAACAATTACCAAATCAATGGGTGGTTTGAATGTAATGAAACATTGTTCAGCTCTCGTTTAAGGGCTTATACTCAACAGCAGATGTAGTTCACTACAGACCTCCCCAAACCCTCCTCTTGTCATGGAATCCAGGCACCCACCAGTATAAGGACTCTTTCTGCATGGCTTCCCGCAACTTGCTCCTGTCGTCCTCTGACAAGCTAGACAACTCGTATCTGGGACTAAAAGCTTCAATTTCTGGCTTTGTGAATTTCACATCAAAAGCAGAAGTAGGGAAGTCGATCTGTAGATGGATAAAAAAAGGGGAGAGAGAGAGAGATATGACAGCTGGTTGAGCATTGCTGTGGCATAGAATGAACTTTTTATTTTAGAGATAAAAACTTTATAAAATCAAAAGACTCACACAAGTTGGATGTACATACTTTGTTTCACATAGAGACGCATTTGTTACCAAATATTCCTACATGAATATGACGGTAGCTTCAATCACCATTGTGCTGTTGGATGACAATGCTACTTCCACTATCTAACACTCAGTGAGTGGCTTGCCTCTGGCTTCCATTCCCCCCCTCTTCACATCCCTTACCATGTCACATACATCTCTGTCCTCAGTAACACAATCACACCAGTAGACAGATAAATGCCTCCCACAAGATCAGAACACGACTACTAATGCAAACATTATGATGATCTGATTGGTGAGAGGATTTTTATCTGTCACTTCATTACTGGGGATGTGGAAGCTCAAGAGATGCAGATTTACAACAAAATGCTGCTCTCATTCCAGTTAAGTGCACCTTAAAAATAAAAAGTGTTGTGCCATCACAAGGGTTGTGAGCTACAGATTGACAGTGATGTTTGAAGTTGAATACATTTTGATGTTTGTACATAGAAAAAAAAGTTATGGTTTTTCCTTAATATAAAAGGTCTGTTTTGCTTTTTCCTTGGTTAAACATATAAACCAGCGGAAATAAAAAAAACAAGGTCTCAAATCATATGGCAACACAGGTCACACATGACTTTAAGAATGGCCTGATTGGCTGAAATTGGTCAGATGCTTTCAGTGTTTGAACACTGATTCTGGGTGACTTTTTTCACCTGTCATCAGAATAAAGTGGACTGCATTGCTTTTTTCTGCTCCATGCAAGCCTAACCAGCATAAACCTAGCATAGGTAATTCAATGATGTTATACAAAAGATACCAAACATAACCAAGGCCAATTAGCCTTCCTCTAGCAATCCAGTGGTTAAAAGAGGACAGACTAGTTCCTAGGTAATAAAAGTCTGGTTTTCTTAAAAAGAAAAAAATCTTAATATTATAGTCTCTCAGTTTCCTGGCAAGGGAACATTAGCAGCTGTTTTACATTCATTCTAGTTCCCTCTTTCTTAATCCAGGGAATGACTGCTCCAACTCCAAGTACAAAGAGTGGAGGACGTGGCAGCGCAAAGTTTTTAACCCTGGAGACAATGGGCATTTTCACACAGGATTGTTTTGGTCCACATGAACCCTTTTAGTTATGTTGCCCATAGGAACCTACAGATAAAGAGAAAACTAAACCCATTAAACCAATTTTTGTTGTTACTTCCTGTTCATTTTTTTATTATTAAACTTTATTTATACAGTCTAAACACACACTGACACACACACACACACACACACACACACGTAAATGTCATCCAAAGCCAATTATTCTACAAGTAGATATTTGACTGTGGGAGAAAAGCAAAAGAGCAAGAAGAGTGCGTGGAGATTGTACGGAATAAAACCATGACTCCAAGCAGCAATACTAATCAATGTGTCACTCTATAAGACACTCTATAAGACATAAATATTAAATCACTTTAAAAATAACGGTTTAAAAATGAATAGTTCAAGCATTAATAACAGATAACTTTTTGGTGTGTTTGCAATATGATTTGGGGCACACGTCACAAAATACCCACGTGAACTGCCCCTTAACGGTGTAGTCCTCCACAAAGATATGTTTGAATGGGCAGAACCAAGATAGCCCAACAAACTGCATTTTGCTGTCATTCTATTGTGCAATTCCCCTCAAATACACTTTCTCCATCTGAATGTGCTTTATATAGATTAGGATCAATGATTTCAATTGAGGGGTTTACTAATATTTGCAGATCCCGACTCAAACATTAGTTAAGCACACAATTAGAACTGTCCCATCATACTGTTAATAATAACTCTAAATATACAGTGTATGATCTACATGCTCACATTATGACCAGTACCATTTAAAATCACTAATGCATAACTTGCAGATTATTTGTGCATACATATCCTAAATATTCAGAATCATACAGGGATATACCTTTATTAAAAGCTGTGGTCAAAGAGGAAATTTAGAAGTGGCGGAATGGAAAACGCAAGTGAATGGTATTTGATAGTTTTATAATGGAGGCAGTGGGAGAAGTGTGGGTATGGCCTAATACCATATACACCCCCACTTTGACCACTAATTAATCATATAACATTCCAAATTGTTCAAAATAATTTAATTTACAAAATCCATTATGAGTGATCTAAGAAAACACCACAATGAACACTCTAAAATCTGCCCACTTCTCCATATAGCACACATTATCAAAATAAGAAATCAGTGTTTTCCCTAGAAAATGTTGCCACCTGGGTGGTATTAAGAAGCAGACGGGTGGGGGCAGTTGTAATTCTGAATATTGAAAAATGTTGGAGGTTATTTCCCACACCTGCCCGGACTGGTCACACTGGTGGTCAGTGGTCTAACACACACTGTTGTCTGTAGTGCTCACATAGTGCCTATTCTAATAGGAGAAATAATGGTTTATTCTATTATAATTGGACTGTGTTGGGCTTCAAGAGCTGTGTGGCAAGTATGAATAGCCAGGTGGAGCACCCAGGAAATAGGTGCTGGGGAGAACACTGGTAATCTAGTACTTTTGCTGGTGTTATCAGCAAATTCCAAGATCTGTTTATGTTATAATTCAAAGGTTACTTAAGTACACATTTGATACTAATTAAGCAGACACCTGCTGTTAGTTACCATCTGCTCAGGTAGATAATTTTTGACACTGTAGTCTAATTCCTACAGCACCTGTTTAATCAACTCTCACACTAACAGTGTGTAATGCCAATACTTTCTAATGCAAAATATGTGCAAGTATCGTTGCAAACAGAGGAATTTATAAAGTTTAATCCACAGAATTTGGTGACAGACATTGCCAATGCCAATTATGGATGATGCCACTTGCCCCAAAAAGACTGCTGAACTAAAAAGCAGACATTATGACGGGTTTACACCATTTTGCTGAATCCAGAGTATGGAAAGCAAATAAAATAAAGTTGTGAAAACACCATTTCAAATAAGTGTCTCTTACAATGATTATTTTCATTCAGTGTACTGCAGACTTCTTATTTTCCTGCCAGATATACATTTAATGCACCACAGGCTCTGACAGACCAAGGGAATGGAATAAGTGTTCAGCAGGAGTTGGATATATCTTTGAAATTTGGAAGCTATTTTGGAAACCTTACAGTAAATTAAGACCACACCTCCGAAATTGTTATACTGCATGCCTTTTAGCCACACATTTTTGGAAAAAATGAAATATATTACAAGCTAATACACAAATAGCCATGGAAGGATCACAACATGAGCCATGATCCATGCTTTGTCTGCCAGCGCAGTAAGAGATGAAAGAGAGACAATAATGATTATGTTGAAGCCCAGAATAGTCCTAATATCTACACCAATGTAATCTAAAGGTTGTGATACAGGTCTCTTGCTGCCGGTGGTGGAAAGGGAATACCAAGTGTTGGAATCGTGTCTATTTTTTATTTTATTTACAATTCTCTCCCAGGAATGAAGAAACTTGAATCAAACTACATTGTGGAACTATGATGTCTGCTGTTAGCCAGTCTTGGCCAGGACCCACACAGCCAATCCAGGTTTAAATTGCATGAAATAATTACATAGAAACAGTGACTAAATAAACATACAAGTAAGAAGGAGTCTGAAATAAAACGTTTTACTGAGGGTATAACTTCCATTCCAAGGGCTAGATTTACTAAGCTGCGGGTTTGAAAAAGTGGGGATGTTGCCTATAGCAACCAATCAGATTCTAGCTGTCATTTTGTAGAAGGTACTAAATAAATGAAAGCTAGAATCTGATAGGTTGCCATAGGCAACATCCCCACTTTTTCAAACCCGCAGCTTAGTAAATAGGTAGTTAAATAATAAGATGGCTAGATATGTAGGGCAGTATGTACCCCGCCCCCTCCCAGATCAGTAGCAATACTAGACCCTTAAGTCACAACTAGATTACACATACAAATTCATGATTTTGTGTTTCATCTAGGGACTAGCGCAAGCTGGGGTCTCTTGGGGGCCATTTATGTGTAGCTTACATTGGGGGGTCTTGGTGTCATTTTAACAAATACAGATGTGCATATTTTTAATAGCAAACTATCCTTGTTTTTTGGACTGTGCAACTCTCTGTACTGTAAATGCTACTACGCTCACTTTCTAATATGTTTTATACTTCACAAAAAAAAAAAAAAAATACTGTCCATAAAGATAGAAAAAGCAGAAAATATTTTCAATTATCATCAACACTGACAGTGGGCTCAAGGTTCATTTACTTATTTCTACTTCTTATCATTTCTGCAAGTGGATCTGTGTAATCTAGTGATCCAGTGGTAACTGGGGATAGTGTAAACACATAATACACTATAAAGAAATTTCAATTAGCCGCGATGTTCCTAAGAACTTTATAGCAGCAATATTTTTACAGAAATCTCCGCTGATTTTTCCATAGTAACAGTAGAAAAGCGCAGCAGCAATGATCTGAGGAACATTGCAGCTAATTGAATTCCCAGCAGTGACTAATTATGGGGCACTACAAAACACAAACTGTAAATACTGCCTTCTTATTCCATATTTCACTGTTACCTGAAGAATGATGCTGTCCGGCTGATTCACATTTGGTGTACTGAAACTAGTGCTGCCATGTTTTGTAGTTGGCCAGAGACCCAGTAACCGACGACCACAGGTTAAAAGTCTTTAGGAGATAAAACAACAAAAAAAAAATGGTGTTATGGTAACATATGGAGACCTAATGGACAATGAAACCAGACTATCAGTGCTTTGGAAAGTTAACCTCACCCACATTACCTGACAAGGGTGGTCGGCTATAGAATAAACTAGGGAATATCAAGACAGAGTCCACAGGTAAGAGAATTTGTAAGTGTTGGAAGAGATATCCAAGTTTTATCATTGGGAACTAAAGATCACACAAATCTGGCCATAATATGCTACTTGTTATGTCTAATGGTGTTCCTTGAATATTGTATAGGTTCACATCTATCCCACAGAATACACAATAGGCCAGCAATCACAGGGACCTTCTTTCATAGAGGACACAGGCTCTATGTCATTGAAATACAATATGTCCCTGCTATCACCTCTTTATGCAACACAAAAAAAGGAAGCCCTTACTGTTCATTTAAACCTTTAGAAACTAATCTTTGAGGTGATTCTGATAACATGTCCTAGATGTAGACAAGACGTTCCAACTATTTCGGATGAATGAGGGAGGTATTAAGGGAATTCCATGAAAGCACTTACTGCCTAAAGTTAAACAGAGGAGTGGTGACCCAGCCCAGTGGCTGAGGATTTCGTCTTTGCTTGCTGGCTTCAGAGGAGCCCCCAGGATGGGCGACAGGCACGGCAAACAGTGTAACTGTTAGGAGAGTCTCTCGAGGCAGGTGGTTTATCTGGACTGGAAAACAGATCCTAAATAAAAAAAAAAAATTCATGTGAAACCCAGGTGGCCACTGCCTTAAGCAGAACTGATCTATAAGGGGCGGCAGATTTTCTCCAATGTAATGTACCTTAGAAAAGACACAGACATTTTAATCACAGAAAATTAGAAAGTGCATTATTAAATCCTTATAAAAAAAAAACTCAGCGGTAAAACATGCCTATTGTTATGTCATTCTACAGAACATCAACGTTTTTACTAAGCCGTACTCTAGAATAACAGAGCTTTTTCACCAACTACATATTTCTCACATTAATCTAAACCAATGTTTCATTTTTCTGTACATAATATAATTTGTAGCTCTGGTGTAATAACACAGACATGTGGATATTATTGAATTCAGGAAGGAAGTGAAACAATGAAGGGGAAAAAAAAAAAAAATCAAGCACATGGAAGCTATAAATATAATAACAGCATTCCCAACAGATCATTACCCATAGAAAATATGACTACAGAGAAACCACAGGCAGGAATGATGTCATGTGCAGGATGATATGAAAGGGTAGCAAATATGGTGCTGAAGACTCAGTCATGGGTGATGTACACTGAAATAAATGGGCCATAAGTGGCAACTATGAACAGGTTATTGCCATGTTACAGTTAATTCGCTCAAGCCTGGCTAGCACACACCCTTTTTATTTTCCCATATTGGAAGACATTTATAATGAGACGTCCATTCAATTTCAGTTTGCACTAAACATATATTCTCCAGTTGCAATTGACAATGCATGGACAAGGACACGATTATCTTTGAGGACATACACACACACATATATATATATATATATATATATATATATACACACACATACACACTCTGGAGATTAGCCTGCAAAAGTGTTTCTTTAGATTTTAAGTATAAGCAGGGCGACTCCTGGTACCCATAAGTACCTGCCTATGTAATACAATGCATTTTACATAAAAAAAACAGTACATGTAGGTGTCTAAGAAGTTCCATTGTAGTGAATTTGGGAAGAGAAGTGTGACATTCTGGAATGCTGCCTTTTCAAACTCATGATACACATTCGCTGAAATCTCCAGCGAACAATTAGACCATGAAGGTATCCATCTACGGCCTGGGCACCCTCCCCTTACCATGTGCGGTGCAGGGCGCCAACTTCTCCTCTTGGAAGGGTAGCACTGGTCTGTGAAATCATAGCCCAACGCTACGCTCCCAGGCCATTACCAACATGCTGGTGGTTGCTTTGCAGGTATCATTGGTTTAACGTTTTAGGCTAATCCCTGGTGTCTTAGGCGAAGTCTAGGTTCGTCTGTGTCAAAGCTGGCACTGCACAAACAGGTACATCTATGTATAGCATGAATACAATACCAAGTGTACATAATTAAATTACACTATTTAAAAGCACAGTTGCCCTCTGCACTACAATGGTAGTGTTAATTTATAATGATTTTTCCCTGGAAGTTGACTCCGTTCCAAGTTACCTGAACATTGCGGTCAGTCAATGCACTATGGCAATCCACATTGTTAAAGGGAAACCTGGTCATGAGTCGGCAAGATATGGCATGGTGTAGTGGTTTCTTCTTTTCTTGTTAAACACTGAGGGCCTGAGTCATTAAAGAGAGCAAAGCATAAAATAGGTGTAACTTTGCACCTGGGCAAAACCATGTTGTATTGGAGGAGGAGGTATATTTAAAATGTGGGGACAGATTTATAATTGGGTTAGGGCATGTCCTAGATCAATATTAAATTTCAGTGTAAAAATAGATCAATCAAGTATTTGTGTGCCAGATGAAAAAACAGCCAGTATTTAATGTATGTGCAAAGTAATAAACTAATTTGCACCCCTTGCATTGTAACATGGTTTGTCCCGGAGAACATTTACTCCTTTTTCTGCCTTACATTCCTTAATGACTCAGGCCCAGAGAGCCTAATTTACAATTAAGAGTAAATCCAGGTAGAAGGTGTAATTTTGCATCTTTACAAAATCATGTTAACGCACCCCTAACATCTCAACAAGGCTTGTCCAGGTACGCATTTACACTCTTTAGCTGGATTTGCTCCTAATGCTAAACGATGCCCTTAATCTCTTTAAGCAAGCAATTTAAATTAGCTATTTAAATTGGGTAGTAAATCTCTAGGGCTGCTGCAAAGGACATACATAAAATGAAAATTGATTTAACATATGGGTGTGTGATATGTTTGTTATATGTTGGCTCTCTTATTAACGTATTTATTTCAAAACACTAAAGAAAGAGAATGACCTAATAACAGATAAAATAAATAAAAGTTCACAGAAGTTTAAGAATTTCTAGCATGCTTGGATGGAACCATCACAACAACATGAGGAATGAACATATCAAAATAACATGTAAGGGTTCTATGAGGGTTATAAAGAAAAATACACAACTAACGCATGGGAAATACGTGTTGTAGAAGTGAAATGCTTGGGAGACAGAGGAGGTAAGAGAGTAAAATTTTTAAAAGCAAGAACATAGGTATAATACAGGATTTGAGATGCATCAATTTAGAATGAGACCTATAAAACAGTAGGGTACAATGTTTTAGATTTAAAAAACATACAAATGCAAAACAAAAAAAACCCAAACAGCATTGTACAAATACAGCATAAACCGAGCAATATGAAGTAATCAAAAGCATGTCAGGGAATGTAATGAGATATTAAAAAGTAATAAAACTAAATTGGTTATAGAAAAGGCAATCGAGAAAATAATAATTATATGTACTAGCAGATATTAATTATTTGGGTATCTGTGGTGTCCTTTTCTGATGAACTTTTCCAGAGCTTGACAATTCTCAATTCTTCATTACCTTACTACAGACTGGCCGCCCTCCCAGTGTCAGGGCCAGAAGGGTTAATCTCATTAAACAACAGATCCAAGAGCTGTGAGAGTTACAGAAAACACCATATCGTCTGATCCATTTAAATCAATCCCAAGGTTACAGGAGGTCCGGCTAATTAAAGGTTCAGAAGCAGAACTGTGCTGAACTACGAGCAACTTCACAGCTTCCACCAGCCCTTCAGAACCTCAGACGCTTTAGTCTTATACTCTCAGCAGAAGTACAGTACTTCAGTCGCACAGTCACAGAATCGTAAAGATGTCCATGGTATATTTATAGCTCTCAAAAATCTGCCGTGTTTTTTGTATGTATATATATATATAAATATACTGCTTTGGTCTCTTGCAGAACTGCAATCTACCTTCCCCTTTCTCTGTATCAGGTCCTCTCTTCTTCCCTCTGAAGTCCTCTTTCTGTCCCCTTTTCCGTTCTTCTACAAGGCCATCAGGCACCAGCTAAGTTTAACTGTTTTCCATATGCTGGCTGTTGCTCCTCACAGGACTGGGAGGGAAGAAGGCTTGGACTGAGTCAATCCCTGGCAGGCTATTTTGGGAACACAGCTGAGATCAAAGACCGTGTGGGGGACACAAGTCAAAAGGTGCAGCCCAGGCACTTCTAAACAGGAAAAAATAAAGCGTCTGTGCCCTTATATCAGTGCAGCATAGCAAGTCTTGTTCTTGGGATCACAGCAAACCCTGCATTTGAGCAGAATGTTACAAAAAGGTATGTTCTGGGTGAAAACACTAATAAGTGGCCCGCTGGAACAGCACAGTCATCAACATATTCAGAGGGACGTGTAGTTATGTTAAAGAATGCAGGTGTACCCACCTATGAAGAGCCTGCAGTTATACTCCCCTGCGGGATAGTTATTGTTATGACTATTTGATCTCCTTAAGCCTTGAGGGAAAATCTCATGCGTGACTACAGATATGCAAATAGCCCCAAAGCCACATATGTGTTCTATAGGGGGCAGTGCAGAAAAACTCCACCCTTAGGATCTACATAATCTGGAACAGAAGATTAATATGCAATTACATTATTAAAATCAGAAAGTATGTGCTTACATCTGATCCCAAACAATGAGGTGGAACAGGTATTTGTAGACGTGGATCTTGCGGGTCTGCAGGGCACTGCACAGCTCCTTCCCTCCATGACTCAGGGAGCAGGATACATAGAAATCCTCATAACTGCAATGACAAGGAACAATGTGATACACATCCTGGCTATTGTCCAATGTTTAAACATGTGTTTGAGCCCAAGAAAGCCCACTGAAAGCTAACATACATGATACGGTGTTTGGACTTATAAATATATTTATTGTACTTTACTTCCATGCTTCAAACATACTGTGCATCTACAGCCTCATTTACACAATTCTTACACATATCAGTCGCTGCCAGTCTCCATCACTTCAAATTCTCATGGTACCGCTGCGTACGCTCACACAAACCTATTATTAGGGTTTGTGGTAAATGACCAAATTACCATGATAATACTGTGCCTGTTCTGGAAAGGTTACCATGGTAATACTGAGCCTTTTCTGCAAAGCTTACCATGGTAATACTGTGCCTTTTCTGGAAAGCTTACCAAGGTAATACTGTGCATTTTCTGGAAAGCTTACCATGGTAATACTGTGCCTTTTCTGGAAAGCTTACCATGGTAATACTGTGCCTTTTCTGGAAAGTTTACCATGGTAATACTGTGCCTTTTCTGGAAAGTTTACCATGGTAATACTGTGCCTTTTCTGGAAAGCTTACTATGGTAATACTGTGCCTTTTCTGGAAAGCTTACCATGGTAATACTGTGCCTTTTCTGGAAAGCTTACCATGGTACCTTGAGCTGAATTACTGGCACAGCAATTTTTTTAAAATGTTTCTAATAGGCTACAGAAACGGGTCTCACCCCCCAGGCTAAAATTTATCAGCCGTCCCCTGGGGCCTTTCCAGTATTATAATTCTGTTGATCTCTATATCAAATTCAATGTCAGCACATTCTGATAGTTTCTCAAGTGCTTTACAAATCAAACACAACACACAGAGTTCATGGTCCATCATGTGTTCTGTAAATTGACATGCGTTCATTTAAGAGAATAATGATGCTTAAAAATAAATTATGCACAATGTTGAGGAGTGTCCCTTTAAGTAACCTTCTAGACTTCACTGAAAAATATAATTGCAAAAACTTTAATGAATGTATACAATGTATGCAGGAGACTGTATGTGACCTGTTGAAGGCTTCAGGGACCCTGACTGTGTTTTAGGCTAACCTAGTGTGCTCCACCAAATACTACATTTAAAGGGGAACTCCACCTTTACAGAACTTTGCTTTTCAGGGGGATTTGCAAAGACAGAAGCTCATGTGTTGTCTTATCAAAAAACAACCAATCTGCCTGGATAATAAACTATACCAACAATGAAGTGCCCTTTATGCTTTTCTTCTTCTGTATGTACAAGATCTTGCTATGCTAGAAGGTATTTTTATTCTTTATTGTTAATCCCACACCGGCACATTGCATACATTTTTATTTAATTTGCACATAACACTTCCTTTAGGTCGTACGTGACGGCATGCAGGGCCCTCTCATTTTTGTGCGAGTTGGGCACACTTCTAAATAGAAGGACAGAAAGGAGACAAGGGGGAGCGAACGGGTAGAGAGGGCATATGAAATTTAGGAGCTAGTGCCCAGCTGCATGCCTCACTTCCCCACTCCTAACTCATACACACAAGGCAAGTTGTAACAGATTTATTAAAGGGAGGGGTGAGAGTGTAGAAAGAAATACCAAAGGTCACGCTATCCCCTATTTCTGCACCTCCTCTAGTCTCCTCCTATCCCCATAACACAACAGAGAATGAAAGGAACCTTTTAACAAAGGGGGATCCCCCACCCACTTTTCAATCTCCCTGATGCAGCAGCCTAGGACAAGCAGAGCCTGGAACTGACCATCTGTCACTGCATTTGAGAGGGGGAGGGCTGGAAAGCAGAGAGGAGGGAAAGGCTGAGAGAATGAGGAAGCTGTGGAATAAGACCAGAGAATTCCAGCACAGCTGTTAGCTGAGGGGAGAGGCTGAATAAACTGCTCCCTATTCATTCCATGGCACTCATGATCAGGAGAGAGAAAGACTGATCAAGTGGGGAGGGACTGGCAACATCTACCCTCATCAACCCCCTGCAGCCAGTGTCTCAAAGTCAAACAATGCACTTACATTGTCAGATACCTACCATGCTGTTTTGTACAGCTTGTTTTTATCCTTTCAGTTAACATTTAAAACAGTATTGTCCAACTTTTCCAGAATATATATGTATATTTTAAATATACCCTCATACATATACAGACACACACACACACACACATATACATATACATATATATATATATATATATATATATATACACACACATATACACACACACACACACATACATATTCACACACACATACACACAAATGGATTTGAGTCCACATATGATACCAATATTTAAGTCAGAATATTCAGAAATAATAATAATAAAAAACCCATGTGACCTGACCTTTGTTCAATCTTTTGAAACCACCTTATTCCTCTTTTTTTGGTTCCCAGACACTATAAAAGAGTCACAAGAAGCTATTTCCACTATGTTGACCTGGATGTACCAGGACTCCAAATTCCAGGAAAATAAAAGAACACAGATTCAAAGAGAGCAAAACATGCAATTTCCTGAGCAAAGAAGGACACGTTAGCCCTAAATATATTTAAATATCCAGGGCCATCTTAACAGCATTATAGGCCCCCCAGGCAAAGCAGTGCACTGGGGCCCTACCTACAAAACCACTCACAGGAATATAAATGTAAATTCTCAAAATAAATTAAACTTATATTTATTGGTACCTTCAACAAAATCAGTGTTACTACTAGCAGGGGGAGGCCGAAATGGACTGTTAAAAATATTAGAAGAATTTTATTATAGCTTTACGGCTTCAAACAATCATGTGTGTTGATTTTGTCTTGTTTATGTACAATTAGTACGCATACGTAGTTTTCTTTCAAGGTCAAGATATGTATTTGCAAACGCAACATCGCATGTACAGATAATAGCTGATACTGAGGTGATTAGTCCACCTAAATGTTTTAATATAAAGGGTTTGAAGGTTCTGAATAAATCTCCTGGCATAATATACTGAAAAATTGGCAAGCCTATGGGGCTCCAATGCTCATGGGGCCCCCGGGCAACTGCCAAGCGTGTCCATACATTAAGACGGCTCTGAAAATATCTCATCTGACACTACCTTTCAACCTTATTAATAGGTAGTAAATAATGATGTATGCTGGTCCAAGCATTTGGCATCAAATGATAGGATTGTTGTTCAATTTGACCACACGAGGTGAATCGAGCTGTATACAAACAGTAATTTATCTGGCCACATTGCTGTATCAGTGAATGATCGCACACAAATGAAGATTATAGTCATTGGCCAAACACAATCTTGCCCGATAAAAAAAATCTCAATGATTCTGACTAGATTTTACTGCGATGTGTTGTTGTTTTGCCATTATACAAAGCATTGTCTGGATCACTCCATGTGTATCCAGCTTTAAATCGATTCTACCATATCAACCTTTAAAAATTGCTCTATTATAAGTTTCCACTTACAAGCAAATGTTTACAGAAATATGGCTGTATCCAGTATTTAGTTCCTGATTCTAAGGAATTCTTGAGAACCATGTTTACAGACATACCTGGGCTTGAAAACATTCTAGAACCTGTTTAACAGCATTTTAGACTTGAGAGGTAAAACCAATTTTTTCAGGACAGCAGGGACCCTGCATCTCACCTGGCTGCCCATGTAATGGGGATCCGATGTGCAGCATAAATAGTGAAGGCAAGGGGGCTGGTGAGGAGTGACGCGTCTTGAGTCATACTTTGCTTCTGCTCAGCATGCAGCACCGTCTGGAAGTCAGCATTGAATGTACTGCAATACAGCTGGACCAAATCCAAGATGGCTGCTGTAAGGCTCTCTACAACTTTCTCTAAAGGACAGATAAATGAAAATTGTGAGGTCTAGACAAAAACAATGTGTGGCAATATATATACAATTTAACATGTCACAATATATAAGGGAGAGATAAATTTGTCTCACATTTTTAACGTAATCACAATCATTTTGGACAAGCGGGAGACACAAAAGGTGATATTAGTCATACACTTTATATTGACAGTTGAACAAAGTGTAATTTTTTAATGTGTCCCATTAAAGTTATACACATTTAACAAATAAGATATTTTGCAAAAGATAGACAGAACAGTAACTTGTCTTTATACTCTGATGCATTTTAATTGTGCTCCAGTTGTGTCAACAGATTTTTGTAATCCTGAAGATAAACTTTGTACTGAACATTCCGAGACCAGGTACAAATAAAAATCAACTTTATAGACAGTAGTTACACATTTACAAAGCATTTCCACTTGTACTACTTGATATGATGAAACCTGAAATACCATAAGTCACTCCCATAAACGGATTTAGGAAAAAGGAATTGTGAGAAAGAGCAATTGGTTGCAAGCACTCCTTGTACTTTAAGAGTTCAAATATGCTTCAGTATGAATTTACAAATTTAAGTTGACAAAGTGCTAAAAAGAAGCACTAAAATAAAAAATAAATAAAAAAATAAATAAAGTGTAGCTGTAAAATATTAGGACCATCTTCAAAAGCTATATCCACCCTTTTGTATCTACCAGCCCCTTTCCCCTCACCTAGTAGAACTGTTGGGATCCTTTGCAGGGGCACTCGCAGTTTTGGAGTACTCGCCTCTTACGCACTTGCCGTGTTCCTCACCCTGATTCACGTCCGAACAACTTGCATATAAGTTTAAAAAAAGAGCATGGAACATGAGGGTAGTTCCGTCCGTATTCAAATCCAAGCATATCTCAAAATATAAGCCATTCGGCGTGTGTGTGTGTGGAAAAAACTATTTTCTCAGAACGGGCTCATGCAATTGACCTGAAATTTGGTATACTGACATTATTTGACAAAAAAATTATAATAGTGAAGTCAGTTAACTTCCATCATCCCCCCTTCCCCCCGTGGGAGGGGTAGTAAAGGCTAAATTTACCAGTTGAGGGCTCAAACTCTTGACCGTGTGGGTATTTATTTACCAGAGCCTGTGTTTGGTCATGGACAATTGTATGTCGCATTTTCACGAGTACGGAGAAGCAGTGATGTGAAAGTGCAGGTTATGAATACCGCCCTTCAAGGAAGACTGATTGAGCACAGCGATAAGGTGTTTAGCAGAAATGTTATGTATTGAGAGGTTTTAGAACAGTAAGACGATGGAGATTAAGGATGTGGCGATGAAGATGAAGCATGAGGTGATGGAGAAGAATGATGAGGTGGTGATGTGGACAAAACCACGTTAAAAAAGGGCGCTTACGTCGGGAAGTAACGCTCTTCCCCTGAGGAGGCCTGGCCTAGCCCCAAATGCATGAAAAGAACCTTTTTAACACCTTAAGTAGCTTGATTTGACTAGAATGCATGAGTATCATGCACGGGTTAACTCGTCTCAAAATAAGTTTCAATTTGAATCTGGGTGTAAGTACGCTCTACCTAAGCAGTACTTGCCATACGTAGACACACAGTACAGACTGCCGTACACACACGTGCATAAGTACAATAAAAGATCAGAAAGTATAAAACTTTTATTTGATCATAAAATAAAATGACTCTTAAGAATATAACTATTTATATATTTACTTTCAATAAATATTTTATTTAATGTCAATATTATTTTTTCAAATTAATTATAAAGATTATTTCAATGTATACTGTATATACAATGCATTTTTATATACAGTTGTTCTGTGATAGCTACTGGCATGCATACATGTACTTTTTAAACAAAGACTATGCCGTGTCAGTCATCACAGTCGGCATTTACACCTGTCCTGTAGTGGGTACAAAAGATACAGGTGTAAACAAGCGTACTTACAACAGACTCGGGACTTGAAGCGGCTGCACCTGCGTCGGAACGCCGGTACTGTACATGGCCTATGTTAGTCAGCTGCTTCCCTCCCACATTGTCTCTCAGGTCATAGGCAGTAATAAGTGTCATCTGCATTCGGATATGAATTGCACATACAACTACATTCCTTGGCATAAGGTCAGACTGGGCATGTGCAAAACTATATCACACAAGATATGCTGCGCAAAAGGACATACATCTGAACCTGAATCAGGCCCTCGTGTGTTGATAACAGGTGTGAGGAGGTACTGCTTTATAATATCCCGTGTTCTAAGTTTAATAGTGGGCCCACGATCCTGCTGGACTCCCTGTCCTGCAGGACAAACATACTATTTGACCTTTTTATTAAAATGGCCTTGGCTGTTAAACTATAGTTCTCAGAATGTCCCCTTATTTTGAGAACTTTTTCACCTTGACATAATATTACAGACAATAATAAGTTGCCTAAAAATTGCATAGAGCTACAATCCCAAGTCATACAAACAAAAGTCTCCATGAAGTGGGGCCTACGATGAGAGTTGTAAAAGAAAGCATGGTCAAAAAAAGTAACTGCCATAACACGGCTTGAAGTCATTATATTTTCAGTTCCCAGATTATCAAAATCATGTAGACTTACCTTCCAGAAACAGGATCAAGCTGCGAGATTGAAAAGTGGAGATGTTGCCTATACCAACCAATCAGATTATAGTTGTCATTTTGAAGAATGTACTAAATAAATGATAACTAGAATCTGATTGGTTGCTATAGGCAACATCTCCACATTTTCAAACCCGCAGCTTGATAAATTTACCCCCTGGTGTTCATAAAAATAAAAGTACCACCCTGTTCAAATTCTCTTTATTCTAATAAGGTCCTGAAACATTTCTACATATGTTTGTTAATGGTGTTAGCAGCTCTTTTGGAACTAACTCAATATTAAGGAATTTTATTATTTTTAAAATATTTTGTATTTTTTTCATTAAAGATAGTCCGTTTTTCCAGGATAAATCAAATTCTACAGCCAACTTCAGTATTCATCTCAAATTACATAATGCTTAATAAATGTGTTACAATCTCACCAGTACTCAACTTTTTGAGCATAGTATTTCCACTTCAATAACTTACTAGGACAATATAAATAATAGTTTATATTCAATAACTGTTGATCCCCACGTGCATGTTCCAACTGCATCACATTTGTCTGTTCACTTCAATCTGCCATGTAATGTGAAACTCAGAATTGTTGATTTTAACTAAAATGCTAAATCTACATTTCAATTACATAATGGTATATCTTGTTTAGTCACTTAACATTCACACGGATACAGTCGCAAAGTAATCATGTTTTTCCAGTTTCACTAGTGTATGAGTCAGTTTTAAAACTGGCTACATACTGACATGAGTCATAATGTGATATACTGATATAGGGTTGTTCACCTGTAACTTTTATTGTGTTTTTCATGTGTTATCCAGCATATGAAAAATGTATACAAAATAGAATTAAATGAAATTACAGTCAGGGTTGTAGATCACATTTTTACCATCTGGAATTTTAACGCTGTACTGAAGATTTCAGATCACACCATTTTTTATTTCTAGGATGACGTGTTTTTCAATTTTAAAAATGCAACTGAGGTGTCTTTCATACTTCTAGATGTGAAAAACCTGTACAGGTGCCAAAATGCTGTATGCACACAGAGAGACAATGTATGTGTGGGAGACTTAAATGGACACTTCAACACATTATCACCCCCATAAATGACACTACAATACACCATCAATGTCATAACTAACTCAGCATCACCAAAACAAGCAAGTAAGCCTCCTTCTGGGTAATGACATTTTTTTAAACAAAACAGAAGAAAATACCAGAGCTCTCCATGTGTGGTTACATGTTAAGCTGACAAAATTAGGGGAGAGAGAGAGAGGAGATCCCTAATCCTCTCTGAGGAAATACAAAGTTACACAAGAACAAACTCCCCGGCGCTATAGCATGTGCTGAGACATGAACCAAATAGGGATAAAATTGTCAATATTTACAAACATTAATCTCGCAAAGGTAGGATATTTTTTTAATGCACAGAGTCTGTGCTTTCGCCACAGAGTGCAAAAATGTGAAACCCCCCAAAAAAAAAAAAAAAGGTACAACGGTCTTCAGACCATCCCGTCAATCCCACCATCGACTCCTAGGGCAAAAGGACTCTGCAGGCTTCAGTGGATCCTTTACCCTAGGGTCCGGTGAAGCTTTACCCAGAAGAGCATAAAGTGGAGCATTGGAGAGGTCAGGAATGTGGAAACCTCAGGGTCACACCACCTCCTTTAGTTCTGAGGGATGGAGTTCTTAAGGGGAAACTGTGCTCACCACTTCTAACCTAATTTCTAGGCTGCAACTGCCTATGAGCAACATGCAAATAAGTCTAAGGAGAAAGGACTCAATGTAGTGCCACTACTCTCAATGCAGTGCCACTACTCTCAATGCAGTGCCACTACTCTCAATGAATGACACAGCAACAAGATGTTTCACTATAATCTACACTAAAACATGCCACAACTCGTGCTGCAAATCACTGTCACCACAGAGCAGAAACAATAAGCCTTTACCACCACAGTTGACAATGAGAGGCATCACTATGCTTATGAGTGCTTTCTTATATGCAGGCACATACTATCACAGACATGTGCCTCCCCATAATCAACACTATTACAGCACCACAATTACTGGAACAATTACCCTCAATAAATGACATTTAAGTAACTGCAACCCATTGTAAGAACCACATACAGATACCATCCACAACAGTCACACGCAGGCAACCCATACACAGGTAAAGAATGACATCAAAAATATTCTGCGATAAGATTCTGTTAAAAAGTAATAATGAAAACCACACACATTATATTATTACCTCTGTTCTCTCTTTTGGTCAGAAAGTTGGGGTCCTGTAAAAAAAAAAATATATATATTGTATATAATAAACTCCGTTACATTTGTCTTTCCAAACAATTAATCTCAAAACCTTTACCCAGACAAGAGGCAGTGGAATGGTTTGCCTAGAAACCTGTAAGTTATTGAGGTGTCAGGAGATGAGGAGGGACTTGTAGGGATTGCAATCCACTATCTTGTTAAAGAAATGCTCCTCACAATTAACAGTACAGATTTGTAGTTGTCAAATGATCTATTCATATTTAAATTCATCATAGGAGTGGTCTATGGCTGAAAAGATGGACAGCATGGTGTGGCACAGTGGTTAGCATGGCTGCCTCACAGCATTGGAGTCATAATTTTGATTCCAACAGGGACCCATCTGTGTTCTCCCCATGTATGCAGAGAAGCCTCTTAATATTTACTATTGATCAACATATGGTATTTATATTCATGAAGATATTTAAAAAATTAAAGAGTGGAAGAAATCGATCTACCGGAAGATCAAACTAACATGGTGGATGAAGCAACTAAGAGGCTAATTTAGCATTGAATGTATTTGTGCTTGGAACATATGTTGGAAAAGATGCATGTAAGAAAGAGCATACCAACATGTATATGTTGATTCAGATGCATCTCATCTGATGCACCCAGCTCAAAAACAGTAGCACACGCTCCAGATATAAGTCAGAGTATACGTACGCACTACGACAGTATACAGTTGTGACTTCCCAGTGTTAATAGTAAATGCTAAAATCACATTGTCCTATTTGTACACTTTCCAATATTGTAATGAAGTGTCATATACACAAGAGAATAGCGTCTTGATAGTTATTAATAAATGTGAAAGCCACAATATGCATATAAAATGTAATTAAATACAAACATCTGCTGCTATACTTGTTAAATGAGAATCTTTCCTGCAGTTGCTCAAATGGAGTTGTCAGTTAAGCAATATGAATAGGTGGCCTAGACTTATTACCAGCTGGAAAGGTCAATACACAATCAACCAATCAGAATCGGCTATATATCATCATTATTGCGTACTACTGCACTAACCCTCTAGCTACCGCAATAGGTACGTCCAGGTGTCATTAGCTGAACACACCCTACTGTATTCAGCTTGCCTTTCCCTGCCCACCCTGTTTCTCCAGATATAAGGAGACACAAGTCAACTACACAGAAATATGTATATACGGACATATGCGTATGCATGCACCAAACAGAAATGCATGACTTATGCCAAAAAATAAAATAAAAAAAAATATAGATGTAGTCCCTTAACGTCTTACACCCACAAAGAACTATGTTTCCATTTTATTGCCCTAAATTGTTGTGCTTCGGACCCAGCACTTTGCACCTTATTGGACTTGATCTGGACTCTGGAAGGACAAGGAGGGAGCTGGTTGAGGGCATTGCTGATTTCCAGGGTCTCAACAGCTGCCAATGCATTGCAGAGTGCCTTGACTGACTGTACCACCCTCTCTGCTCGTAGATGGAACTCTGCCTGTTAAATAGAAAAATGAGACATGGAAAATGATATTACAAAGATCACAGCACTGAGGAACTAGCATGAAAACAGTGAAGGAAATAAAAGGAAGCAAGAGTCAGACATTAGAACATGCGCAGTAGTAAAGGAAACTATTACATTATTACAAGGAAACTATGATGAATTCATAGGAATTGAATTGGACTGAATTCTGTCGTGTTTTTTCACATGGGTGAATTTACTTAAAGTTGCGATATCCTGGAGAAACATAAGATAGCATAGAACCAACATACCAACACCATACCAGGGCCATGCCATACCCAGACACGTTACTTCACAGGTATGTTTAGGGATGGCTCAACTCATTACACTTTCCTGGAGACCTGGCTTTGGGTCCTGAATAAAACTTTGCCCATCCTAAATTAAATCCCTGGAATGGTGTTGGCAAGGTTATCTTGAGTTCTTTATATCTGGTATGCCCAACTGTATACATAGAAACATTTGGATCAAACATCTTTTCTAAATGACAAGTGTAAGAACTTGTTAGACTCACTAGTACATTTTCATGACCGTGGTCATTTTTTGATTTCTTACTTAAATTTTGATATTTGTTAGGAGAAAAAAAATAAAACCGTTGAGCATATTTCTACATATTTCTTTATAAAAAACAAAACTTGCGCTATGGAGCATCCCCTTTCCTTTTCCTTATATAGAATAGAATACAGTATATACAATTAATTAAATGAACGCAGTGAATAAACTCACGTCTGATGCAACAAATTCATCCGCTTCGTTGTGAAACGTGTCGAAGAGCAGGGACATGGCCTGTCTGAGAGGAGACACATTTATCACACAGGTTCTCAACAACACATCCTAGTATAAAAACCTGAAACTGCTTAGACTACAGGAAACAATAAGCAGAGCTAGGCCGTAACACTAACCATAATGTAACCACTACTGATTTATCTGCAGGCGCTGCAATAAAATGTACAATACTACTATATCAATTATAGTTGGGTTAAGAAAATATTTAGACTTTGGGTTCTAATGTACAGTAACAGCATGAGACTCTGCATGCCTGTATAATGTTTCCCATCTCCTACCTGGTGATGGTCTGTTTGACTGGTCTCTCCTGCAGATGGACATGATGGTTCAGAGTAGATGGGCTCCGGACGTCACTGGCCTGGGAAAGGAAGATTTGACATTACAAATATTTATAAATTGCTTCCATGTGCCCCGTTTTTTCCCCAGAACAGTAACTGGATTTAGACTTCTCTTTAACTCTTAAATTTTACACTAAAAAGTTTTAGATCACACTTACATCTATAAATTATTTTTTATCTGCAATAAAATATGCTAAATGGAATGAAGGGTACAATTATAGACATGGCAAACTCATGTCAAACGCTTTTCCTAGTGTTATTTTCCAGAATATGCAAGGCCAGAGCTAAAATAATGTTCTGGGTAATGTGAGACATGGAAAGTGGTGCTCGCTAGCTGTTGGATAACAAGTACAAGCATGCCCTGCCAGCCAGCTGTGACCACTGAAAATATATGAGCTAATCCACACATGGAGTAATCAGGGCTGGCATTTTGATAGCTTTCAATCAAATTTAGGTGACATCAATATGCAGATGGGGCCAAAACAACCAGCTAACCTAATCCAAAATCCATTTATAATTGAATTTTACACTGCAGGAAATCTGAACAACTGAGTTCAGTCTGCACATGTTTGGTCATCCCCTGGGCTCCATTATCAGCGCAATCTGGCAATCCCTGTGTATTTGCGAATAGTCTGTAGAGCAATCACGATCACTTTACTTCCAAGTGCTGACCTGGCTTTTGCACTGTGCATACACAGCGATAAGGTTGCACATGCTCAGAATACAGGAGCCATAGGAGGGAGGACAGGTGCCTGAGGCCTGCCAAGGATGCTCTCCCCATAGCAGGGGCAAACGCAGGATTTATAGAAGGGGCTTTCCACACCACGCCACCAGTGGGTGTGATCAGCATGCATGGGGGCGTGGCTATAATTTTAGACAGTGCTTGGCTGCTCTCCAACTCTTCATATCCCTATAATATACATGGGCCATGCTGCGTGCACTACTGTTAGGTGCACGCAGCTCTCCCTTTTCAAGCAGAGCTGTGTGAAGCGGGAGCAGGGTTTAGCCACCTCAATTATACAGTGCCCCAGGCTTGGAGGGGGGTTTCCAGGCACTAGGTAACCCCCCTCGGTTTGCCTATGCATAGGGTACAACAGCTAACACCATCTTCAGATGGCGTTCGCAATCAGGAAAAAGTTCCAAAAACGAATGCTTTTCAGAGCTTGGTAAATAGGTAAAGACTGCAGTCCCATTGAGAATAATAGGGAATGTGGTATTCTGTGCTAATGCAGGTGATATCTCTGGCTTTGTTAGCTGATTTTGCCTAAACATGCGAAAATAGCTGTTTCTGCATGGTATTGGCTTGACAAATAGGGCTCTTAGTAGCTGGACTTTGCAACCTAAGTGGGGGACATATATACAAGCTGTCACAGGAGTCTATGTCTAGGATGAATAAAAGAGAAACCACATTTACCCACATTTATAATAATTGTAGTGGCAGGTTTAAAAAAATATATACCCCCAACATGCACCTTGCACAATATCTATGACAAGCACTCTGGTAAATGGGAATAAACGGTGTCAGTCACACTATGGGGCACTATGATTCTCAATGAACACTAAGAATATCAAATAGGTGTTTAATGCCTCACAGGCAGAGCGTTTATTAAGATACAATTTGTTGAGTGGTTCCCTCTTACCGTTCTTGCGAGATCACCCAGCACCATCTCTTTTTTAATCAGCTGAAGCCGGACATCTGTATCAAATTTCCTGCATTGTTGGATGTATTCATGACTTCCAAGGGGCTGTTGACTGTAGAGAAAACCAAATACTTTTAATAGGGGACAATTAAAATCTATATAATGAGAAACTGTAATAAACACATCGGACTGTTGTCCAATGTTAAAAAATTTTTTTTAAAAAAAATCAAAGAATGTAAAAAGACAAAAAGAGTGTGAAACAGAAGCTCCACTCACTGATAAATGGAAATGGATTTTAAAGGGACATATTGAATTAGCTACGATGTTCGGATGAACATCGCGGCTGCGCATTTTTCACGGAAATATAGCAGAAAAACATTGCAGTAACACGGAGTGCCTTTAGGCCCGTTCCGGAGGCACACAGCGCACAATTGAATATGCCCCTAACATTGCTGGTGTGTGTGTGAGATAAACGGGCAACCACAGTGGTTGGGCCGTATGTGATTCAACTTCTGACCATCTGGATCTATCCAATTTGGTCACAAACATGTGTGAACAAACTGGAAACAGATCCCATTGTTCAACACTCAGACTAAACATCAGGACCTTAATGTGTATGGGCAGATTAAGGCTACTTAGGGTTGGGCACATTGTAAATGTTATAAATTAGTTATAACGGATAACAGTCCCACATTAGGACTAATGCACATCTGACAATGCAGGGTTCACTTCATTCTTGTTAAAGCAGGATTTGGGCACTTGCTATGCTGTATTTAAAAATGTGCCTGTCTTTTTAAATAGGTGCATAGCAAAATGTTGTTTGTAGCACAGTGAAACTTAAGAAACTACGGGGTGGAGGGGTTGGGGACTAGAAAAACCACGAATGTCATAACTTCACACATTCAGAAGTTCAACTTCTTGGGCAAAATTTAATTTAAACAAAGAAATCACAGTTACGCCCCTTACAGCCATGTTTATACAAAACAAACATTTGTGATTAAAGTGTGTATTTAAATGTTTTTAAATCTTGCCACACACAAATGTACAGAAAGGCATTTCAATACTAAGACAGAACATGACAAGTACAATATTTATACATCATTGTTTTCAGAGGTGTAGCAACAGGTGGTAACTGCTATATGCTGCACAGGATACAGGCTCCTTATGACTGTCTGTCTCCGAGACCATATAAGCAACAGCATGACCTGTTTAACCGTAATATGAGCACTGTAACTTGGGAGCCACCAGAAATGCAGGCAGTAATGGAAAAAGATTATGTGCAGTGGGTGTATTAGGGGTGGAGAGAAGTGAGGGGGTCTCGGGTAGAATTTTGCGCCAAGGCCCAGGCACCTGTAACTACACTAAGACTTGTTATCTAACAGAGAAGTGCAAATCATTGTTCTCTGTAATAATCATTACAGGCTTTGGCTGGCTTACTATACTTTTCTTCAATAAACTTACAGACAGTCTGTAATGTACATACAAATTCACTTCCTTCACAAATCACATAACTTATTTACAAAGATTTTAAGAGAATGCTACTAGAAGTGCTTTCTAACAAAGCAACTGGCCAGGTGGTTCTCTAAACACAAAGAATATTGACGTAATGAAAGAGAATAGCATAACTCAAGCAGCTGTCTTCAGGGGAGTCAGTTGTCCTTTGGAAACAAAATCTACCTGTCCCTTTTTACTTCTCGGGACAACTTCACAGATCTGTATGGTATTGGCACCAAAGAGTGTCTGCTTGGCTTCTAAATATGACATATTGTAGAGCTGTTAGTTGCATGTACTAAGCTGTGTTTTGTGATCATTATACATAAGTAAACTAAAAGATCTTTTTAAAACGAATATAAAAAAGTTCATCTCTGGCCATTTGAAGCGTTGGGAGACATTGAGACTGGGGGGGGGCGCGCTGTCAGGGATTTCCAAATAAGAGAGAATGAGAAAGAGAAACACATGACATGATAAGGAAATCCCAACTTTCCTGCAAGGGAAAAAAATAATCACTGCAACGTGTTCCGGGTTGAAACGAATACCAGCTGAATCTTTATAGTGGTTTCTATTGTCTGCTGAGTTCTGCTGTTTTGTGTCACGGTCAGGGCAGAGTTGCCATGAGGATAATAATACACAATCACAGAAGCTCTTGGCTGTTATTACAGGGGCAATCCAGCAACAGCAGCAGAGCTAACATTGTAAAGAAGACAGAAGGCAAGCTATCTGGGTAAATCAGTTATTAACTTTTAATAAGCACTGTATTTACCACATGTGAAGCCCCCTGTCCTCCATTTCTGATAATATATTCCATTCATTTATGTCCCTCTCTTTGGATCAACATACACAGCAGCATCTCTCTGACTTTTTAAAAATATTTAAAATTTGTACTCGGACACGCCTCTTCCAAAAGGGGGCATGACCATGCAACATTAGGGGTGTGAGCATGTCAAAACGGGTGCGACTACATTACAAGATTGTGGTTGTCTAGCGCTAGACACCTCTCGTGACAAGGCCCCAGCTCCCCCGAATCTGGTGCAGGCAGCACCCATTCATTTACTTACTTTGCCTCAACTTCCTCAAACAAGCTGAATGGCAAGATAGCACCCTCAAGCCAGGGCTGTCCCACCAGAAATCAGGACAACTGATAAGTATTTAGTAAAGATACTACCAAGTGGGTCTCAACACCCATCGCTCTGTTAGTCAGGAAGACTAGAAAAATATAAGTTTCCCTTAGCTACAAAAAAAACACACATTCATAGATCCAAGAAAATGGAAATGTTACTATGTCAATAACAAATAGAGCAATTACTATTATTCATAACACAGTACTTGCTCTACAAGCGGAAGTTTATCTAAGGCAGGAATTGGGCGGTATATCAGAAATTGTTTGCCCAGACTCTTAATCGCAGCACCACCTGCATCCTGAGGCCAACAGTCTTGATAATATACAATATATTACTGACGGGCTATCACACTCCATTCATAAGTGAGTGATTATGGGTATTAAAGCAGCCAAATAGGGTGGAATGTCATCTCTTCTTAATGATAGTCTATGACAGAAATAGACATTATTAAAATATACACACTTACTCGTAGTTTCTATAAATCAAAACTGTACTTTATTTCAAGTGCTAAAGTCTGTCAGTGTCAACATATTAAGCTGCTCATTAAGAGCCTCATTAGAGTATGAACAGCTACTTGAAGCCATCATTGATGTTCAAATATGACAGAGCTCATCACTCATTCCAGTTAATGATTTATGGGCAAATATGCAGTGATTATAAAAAAGAGTTAAAGGTTTCTCTAAAACCTGTTTTGCCATTTCATAACTGAATTGGTTAGTAATGATCGTTCCATTGACAACATACAACCATGGAAACAATGATGCTGTTTATAGTGATAACTATCACTAAGTTATCCAGCAAAAATTGTACCCTTTCTGGTTTTATGGATTGAATATTGAAATGATTGAGATTTACAAGTATTCTCAATCAATTTTAGCTAAAATATATTAGCAAACGGTCCATAGTAATTTATGACACCATTATTGCTAAACTTCTTCGATGCTATATGGTTAAGATTTCATTAATTTGTATGCTCTACTTTAACAATGGATGAGTATTAATGAATACTGAAGAGTGTGTCAGCCAGTCCGTGTGTTTTCTAGCATCCCTGTCATCCCTAAATGTAAACATATTGTGCTTCAATGATAGATAAATGGGGGGAATTCAATTCCCCCCCGAATTAGCGCAGCATTAAAGCTGTTACCGTTATTACGGTAATTTTAACCCGGCTTTCTGCTCGCAGCCCCCTGAGCTGCCGTTGAAACTACGGTAATAATGCGTAGGCCGCATTACTTTTACCAGTAGCGCGGCCAATTGAATTCCCCCGATAGACAAATAGTAGTAGGATTGTAAAACCATTAATGTTCAAACATGACGGAGCGGACAACTCGCTCCAATGAATGATTTATTGATACCCATACAGCATTATCATAGTAGCTAATAATTATTTTCTTTACAAATTGGAACGTGCTGATGTAGACTTATAAGGGCTAATCTCTTCTGACATCCTTTTACTAACTAAATACAAGTCATACACAGTTACAGCAAATACTTCATGTGGTTCAGCCTAAGACGGAAACTTTTTTTTCTGTCCCAACCAGGGGAGAGCTGGCACATTTTAGCATGGGAAAGGGTAGACTCGGCACAGCAGCATATTAGGAAAATTTTAAAGGAAAAAACTGTAGGAAGCCCAGTGACCCAACCCAAGGTAGCCCTCTATGTTACCGGCCCGGGGTGCATATGCCCCCCTGCTGCCCAGCCCGGCCCAATTCCTAACAATTGTGATCCTTCAGATTAGTTTATTCATTTTAGTATGTTTCCTGAACATATAGGGGGAACGCATTACCACCATCGCCAGGGTAATTTTAATGCAGATTTTTGCTTGCGACTCAAAGCGGAGAGCAAAAATCAGTGTTGAAGTTACCATAGTAACGGTAACAATGTGCAGCTATTGCAGTAGTAACGCTTTGTTCTAAAGAACAACGCAGGGAAATGAATCTGCCCCATAGAATTAATATTTTAGTTTTATATTCTATTCTAGTTTTTTAGATTCTGATTTTGCTCCAATTATAAAGTCTAGTAACGAATCTGCTTTCTGACAGTCTTGTGGCACCGACTCAGTTACATGGGTGTCCCTAAAGACAGAAATAGCGGCCCAAGTATTACTGATCTTCGATACCTCTGCAAATGTGGGTTGTACCATAGGTCCAGCTGTTTTATCTGTCACTGTTAGATAAGTAGACGTTACTGATGTATATAGGCCAAGTTTCACAATGCATTTCCTGGTATTTATTATCTCCTTTGTGAATGAGAAAAAAAAAAAAAAAGATCAGCTTGCTGTATATCTTCTACAAATTAATTTCCATATTCATCATTTAGTGGCCTAACATTATAAGCTTTCTTTTTCTTGATATTTGTGTATTTGGAAAAACGATATGTTTACAAACAGTTTTTCAGCTTCAGTCTTAAGTAACAATTTCCTTTCCACATATTTTGCTACATTTCTTGTATGAATTTTCAGTCCCTTCTAGTTTTAAGTAAACAATTTTACATTATTACCTTGAATACACTCTTATTTAACTGCACTGGTTGCTATTTATTACTAAGGATTATTTTCCCATCGGATATGTACTTGCAACAGTATGTAAGACTGGCTGCCATATAAAAAATAAAGATTTGTTACTTTGTTAGAACTACAAACATCACTGCTCCAATTTATATCTGAAGTTAAAATCCGCCATGATGAACACCCCATTTTTCTTTGCTTCCCTCTTATTTGTAATATTTTAATTTCAATACATTTATGCTGGGTGACTTATAACTAACCCTAATCATTACTTCACAGGTGTCTTTCTCTAGAAGGACTCTACATTGTGATCATATTCACAGATATCCTCCTGTCGGGCAGGTCTTAAACAGGTTTTAACATATAAAAGTCCCTTACCCTTTCCTATCCTTCCAACTTCCCTGTCTAGTTATGACTTCCATGCAGCCAAGCCTCAGTTACACCCACCATATCAGAATTATTTTTCAACATCATTCTAATTTGTTTATTCGGGTTTGAAAGACTCCGGTCATTTGTTGCCATACATTTCATATTTTTACTGATATTTAACACATTTCCTTATTGCCTCCTTTAAACTCAAACTCTCCCTCTACTTCGTACCAATTTCCTTCAACTAAGTCCTGTTCACTGTCTACACTACTTCTATCTCCATCCTCAAACACAGATTCAAGCTACAACAATCTCCAGCCATCTAACCTTCTCCCCCCAGCACAGTGTCACACTGCCTATTCAGATGCAGCCTAACCCTACTGTAGAGCCTGTAGTCAAGTAAGAAATCAGCGCAGTTCTCCAAAACCCCCAAACCCACCTATAAATTCCATGAATCTGTATTTGAGGACTGCCCATCTACCTCTAACTTTCTCATTAATATGGATATGAATCAGGACTACTTGGTCCTCCCATTAATTCCCTCCCAATAATCTGGGGGAAAGAAACCTGTTTGGCATTCACAGTCCTGGCTGTCCTCCTATTAAATACCCTACCATAGAACCTGTCTGGCCTAGACTATTGCCCCATTCCCCATGTTAGCTGGATGAGTTGCTAATGGAAGTATCCTCCATCAATGCTACTCCCAAATGACACTCCCAATATCAGCCAATTTGGCATATTTATTGAGATGTGTCAGATCAGAAATAACCTCCCTGACACTCTATTTTCTACTACTAGCTATAACCCAGCTACCTACCTCAACATCCTGCTCTCCCATGTCTCTGCCTCCATCCAGTTCACCGATCCCAACCAGTTCCTGCTCAGTGAGCAGAACATTCCATGTCCTAATTCCCATGAGCCTAGCTCACATCTGGCAGACCATAGCACAAGTTGTACACTGGATGGCATTACCGAGCACTGCAATTTACTAAAGCAATGTGGGAACACTTACTCTAAAATTAAATTAAAAGCATTGCGTAATAATCAACTAGAAATAATTAATGATTTATACATTTAGTACTAAACCATATTAAAGTAGTGCAGGGGCAAACGCAGGATTTGCAGAAGGGGGTTTCCACACCCTGTCGCCAGTGGGCGTGACCAGCATGCATGGGGGCGTGGCTATAATTTTAGCCAGTGTTTGGCTGCTCTCCAACTCTTCCTATCCCCATAATATACATAGGCAATACTGCGTACACTACTGTTAGGTGCACGCAGCTCTTCCTTTTCAAGCAGAGCCGTGTGAAACTGGGGCAGGGTCCAGCCACCTCAATTATACAGTGCCCCAGGCATGGATAGGGGAGGGGGGTGGGGGTTTCCAGGCACTAGGAAACTCCCTTCGGTTTGCCTATGTAGTGTTAGAGACTACCTACAACTACAAAGTAATACTTAAAAAAAACACATATATAATCATATAGGTCTTATTTTTCTGTAGGACATTGTTTTATTAATAGTTATGTTGCTCTATAAACTACCAGAGGCTCCAGCCCCCTGCCAACAACCCTTCAGTTTTCCTCTAGACCCCCTTCCACCTGACAATGCACTTTTCATTAAGACAATACCCATTTGAAATAACGGTCACTACTGATTGTCTACATCAGGCATGTTATACTCAAAACCCCAACTGGGCCAAATAATCAAAGTCGAAGTTCTTTCTTCTCTTCGGTTTTCTTTTCGTGGCTCCTCTGTGTGCGCTTCCAACATTTAGTGCAAATGGAGGGGTGGAAGAGGGCCTAAGACGGCGGCGCATCAGAGTTTTTTTTTATTATTATTTGTTTCTGGACCCTGGTGGGGCTGCATGCTGCCCACAGGCTTGACACGTTTGGTCTACATAAGAAACTACAAAGAACTGGTTCTGATCGTATCATATCATATACCCAATTTGCAACTGTGCAGGTAATTATTTTATTTTGTGCTGTTGCTTTTAAAATGAAATCTAAAGAGTTATAAATACACCACTGAGAGGAGAGTACACGTCACAACCTTTATGTTAAACTTGCGTTTTCACACAACGAACAGGAAATGGAAAACCTTGCATAGCTCAGAAACCTCACTTATTTTTGCACTTAATTTGTAGTTTAATTTAGAAAACTTTAAATATTACGGATAGACCGTGAAGTGTTTTAGTGGTCACCTGTAAGTTCGGAGACGGTCTAATACATCTGTATAGGACTGATAGACAAGCAGTGACTGCACATCTCAATTAATGCCACAAGGAAGTAAAACATTGTGAAATTCACATTCACTTTAAGAAGTTGCTAAGCTACAGAAGTGTCTTTATTTCAAAGATAAACAAAGGGAATGTTCATGGAAAAATACAAGAAAAATAAATATCCACAGTAACTAGCACGGCATCTACACCCTAGCATAGATCCATTATGGTACTTACTTCTGCAGGAACTCCTCCAAGCCACAGAGCTTGAGCACATAGTCAGATACACCGAGATCCTCCAAATCATCACGGGTGTAGCAAAGAGTCTGGTAAATGAGTAGATCTACAGTAGAGGAACCTGGGAAACAAACAGAAGTTTCAGTAATGGTGAGTTTCATCCAGATATTAAAGCTGTATTCTCACTTATATTTGAGCCCTGGGAACTACATGCAGAAAGGGTTTCTTGGGGCGAGCCCCAGGGGCAGGCTGGGTGGGTGGCAGGGGCCGATACCATTGTGGGCTACCTTGGGCTGAGTCACTGGGCCACCTGCATTTTTTCTCCTTTAAAATGCTCCTAATAGGCTGCTGAGTCAAGTCTTGTGTTCATAAACTGAAAGAAGCTTTCATTTTCTGAACACCTCTGCAGTTTAGAGTGGAAAGGCCATCAACATATAGTCTCCAAGCCTTAGGAATCCATAATAAATCTGCAAAACTAGGTCTACCCATGGATTCTGAGGAGGTGGAACAGACCAGTCTCTCAGTAGTGATAACTGGTAGACCTCGTGATATTTGACAAGGTTTGGTAGGGCAAGGCGTCCAGATTTTTGTTAATGGTCATTTGTGTGCTGGCCATACATGCGGGTTTATTTTTCCAAATGTAGGTTCTCATGTTGGTATAGCATTTGTCTAGGAATTTCTTTTGGATAAGAATGGGTAATATACCAAACATATACATCATCTTAGGTAGTAGCATCATTATGTAAGCTGCTATTTTACCCAACAAAGAGACCTTGTAGCACAGCCATGATTTGGAAAGGCTGGGGAGTTGTAAAAACAGAGGATAATAGTTTATATCTAGTAGGTTATTCGGATTAGGGGTGATTAGTGTGTCTAGATAGGGTAGGGCAGAAACCTTCCAAAAGTAGGTAAACTTGTTTCTAAGATATTTTAATTTTCCACTAGGTACATTAATCAGGATGACATCAGACTTAGATGCATTTGGCTTATAAAGGGAGGCCCTGCTTTAATGTTCTAACATTTCATGTAGGGATATCAGCAAGGTCTCCGGGTCAGAAATAAAAAGTAGCACGTCATCAGCAGATAGACATAGCTTAAGCAAAGTGTTTCTCAAGAGTACACTCTTGAAAAAGACTAAGAAAGTCTGATCTTTTCACCCGACAGTTCAATTGCCAAGATAAAGATGAGGGGGCACCTGCAACCTTACAACTTTAAACCTTAAAATAGCTCAACTCATCCTCAAATTTTAATGAAAGACTGTCCATTTATACTGCAAACTTAAAACACCGGCCAGCACGGGCATTAAAGTGAGGATGCCATGTATCAGGATTAGATTTTAACGTACTTTTGCGCAAGAGATATAATGATGGTCAAAGAGTGACATTACAAAAAAGGGGTAGTAAAAAGGGGGCGTAATATAGTAATATGTCATATATATTACTACAACAACACACACATGTTCGGTGGCAGATGGTAAACTTACAATCACAGGTGAAAGTCAGAGGATCTCTTAGTTGGTCAATTATCACAGTAACTTTCAAGCTCACGCCAGGACCAAGGTGCTCGGGACTTAGGTTTACAGGACTCCAGACAATGCCTGTGTGTATCTGATCTGTCATACTTTGTCCAGAGCGAACACTGGGGGGAGCGACAGAGGAGAAACGGATTGATGGAGATATTGTTGGAATGAAAGAAAAATACCTGTATATTACCACTGTTTCTCTGGATCAGTTACCTAGCTATTTATATTGATGTTACATTCTTGTCATTTTTTGCTAGACCCTTATGTATCCTCATAATATGTCTGACTTGAATATGCTATACATGTACCCTTGTATCTCTCCATTACTCACTCTTTCCTTTTTTATTACTGTTCATTTTCTCTTTACTTGAAAACTCCAAAAATATTACTATGTTAAAATACAACAAAATGTAATAACTACAGAAATAAATTGCTCATGAATATTTTTACCAGAACTGTTCTGACATTTAACGAAAGTAAATACAATATCATTTAGCCCCTTCTACAGCATATAAACACACTTTTTTTATGTTAAGTATCTCATTAAAAAATAGGATAGGCATAGCGTGTCCTAGTCACTACAGTTTAAATCTAGAACACTCAATTGCACAGACAATAATCCCATCCTTTACATGTGACTCCAGCCTTCAGGCATTACTAAATATTTACTCACACATCCAGCATGTGGCAAAAAGCTGCCGTGTCCTCATCCCTCTGCTCTGACATCTCAAACAGCTCACAGCCGTTCTGCTGGGGGTACGGCCGGATAGAATCCTGTACAAGAGACAGCGACATTGCAAAGTCAGGCAGAAAAGAAAATGAAGGCTTTCCTCTTCCGTTCCTGAAGTATCACTGCCACATAATCTTTCGTACTTTTTATATTCCTTAGTGGGGAATTACATACAGACTAAAGGCTATTGATAAGGAAAGAGATAGAGCAAGGCAGAAACAGTGAATATAGAATAACATATAGAGCAGGATAATCTCACATGTTAATGAATAGTTTTCTATTATTAAGTTGCATTACATTGAAAAGGTCCATGGCTGAGTAACTGTATTTATGGAATACACTTTTCAAAATCCATAAACAACAGGAAACAGAGGTTCTCGGTTCCCAGCTTTACTGTGTATCTCCCTTTCCTTCCCCTCCATTCACCCTCCTTTCCGCTCATACTCCCTGCTGGCTTCTCACCCTTATACATAAACTTCTCCTGTGCAGGTAACACTGTACAGTACAGAGAGGAAGCAATGCCAGATCTAACACAAAGCGCTGCACCTAAATTGCCATGGCCTGAAAGGGTTAAAAGTACCAAATTTGTATTCTGCAAGAGTGCAATTTATTAGGTTATGGATCATTTACAATGGACACCGAAGATACCAAACCCATGGAACATTATATTGCCATACTCATAACTTACTGGTCCAATAGACAGCCTGGTGTTCCTAGATTGTTTCAGTCCATAGGTACGAGGTGGGATTTGTGGGGGCAGAGTGTTGCTTCGAGCAACTGGTTTTCCAGTGATACCTTTTCGTAAGCCTACACCCTTCCAATGACCTTCAGCTTGGCGCAGTAGCTCAGAATCATAAGTAGATGACAAATTAAGGCGAGTGATCGTATCATTTATTCCTTCATAGTCTAAATCAGAGAACCCAACTCTCCTGTCCAATACACTTTCATCTTCCTCCTCCATTTCCGAAATCCTGCGGCTGAGCAGCTTCCCTCCCAAATCTCCTGTATACACATTGACATCCCGGGAGTGAGAGACCTTTGTATTGGATGGAGAGAGCTCTTTGCTTTGGCTCAAAATGTGCGTTCGGGGCGGTAGTGGTGGAGGTGAAAGATTTTTTGGTGACCTTCTGCCTTCTTCTCGTCCATTGCTGTGGTGTTCATCTCCATAAATATACAGGTAGTCTCCAGAGGGTGGAGGTTTGGTTTTTGGGGGTGATGGGACAGTAGAAGGAGTCTGTGAGACATCATCCCAGGAGATTAGAGGGCTCTCAGTACTCAAAGGAGGTCTGTTATCTCTGCGGAGTCTGGAGAGCGCATCATATTCCATTTGCAGGGCCTCTGCTAGAGCCAGTTCTTTTCGGCTCATTCCCAGTGACTCTAGGCCCTTCCATTGTTCTTTCTGCCCACCTGATGTTGACATTACTGGGGTTTAGGTGGATGGACTGAAACGGAGAGGAGAGGGCTAATGCTGAGATAGCTCACTGGCTGCCGGTCACGACATGATGATCCAGAACTCGAACCTTCAAAAGAGACAAAGTAAATTACAATTTATCAGCATGGAACAAAATATGTCATACTAAATCTATAATTACCTCGTAGGTTTGTATTGATCATTCAACATTAGTTTAACTGCGTATAACAAAAAAATTGGCACGTGAAACTTTTCTAGCAGGCATTGAAGCTTCATGTCTAGCCTAACCACTGTTTAAATACCTAACTGTTCTAGCCAATACCACATTTATTTGAAAGATATTATACAGGTTTTTTCTGTAAAGTAGTACTTCCTCCCCAAACCTCGACTGCCTGGAATATTTATATCATATTTTATGCCGGGTTGTTTTTTTGTGCACTTTATTTTAAAGCAATATTATCATCATTACAGCCACCACTGGATAGTTTGTATAACATAGGCGGGGGCAAGAAGGAATCACTGATAGGGCTGGCGCCAAGAAAGCACATTTTACAAATACATTTTGTCTGTGTACGAGTATTTATGTTGCAAACACCACCAATGGCTTTCCTGACTTGGTGTTTAAAAGCTCAGTGATGACAGGAGAATGGCACACTGTCTGTGGGACCACTCTATCCATCCTTCCACAGCTGAAATAGTTTCCAAGGGACAACATCGCAATCAGTATATTAAATAACTCTTAGGATCTATACATATATACACACACTAAGAATGTAAGACATCCTGTAAAAAAACAAAACAAAAAAACAATAACTTATATTTGGAGAGTAGTCTTGACACTTGTGTCACATGACTCATTTTGAAAGTGTTCCATAATGTACTTCATAACGGTCACTGAAGGCAAATCTAATTTGTTTCAACTAAAAAATATCATAATTTAAGGCATAATTTACCCTCTGTACGGTCAAATAAAACATACTGGTCACCATTGGACTTCTTTAAATTGGTTGGATTGTGAAAGGGGCCGGGGGGGCCGTGGCGGTGAACTGGGTCATATGTCCCAGATTTCTAATCCAAAGGACAAAGGTGTCCGCAGGCAGATTGCCCAGACAGAGCTCTCACATCGGGACTCTCATCTAAACGGGACAGTAAGGAGTTATGGATAATAGTATATTTGAAATCATCTCAGGTTGTGACCTGTATTAAAGCAATCATACTTTTATAAGCATATCGAACTCCTCAAAATGAAAGGGACATTAGAAGTAAATATGAATGCATTCTTCTAAGAACTATGAAATCAAAACTGACTGATTGATTATGATCGATGACAAACTCATAGTTGCAGAAGTGTATACATACACATTAAATGCATACTATATTCAACCATGTTTCGCAAGCTTATAGCACATGTAAAAAGGTCATCACTGCTTATGTCCTATTTTATACTGTTTTAGAGGTTTTGTGCTAAAGAATAAATTATGTTCAAGTGGCTCATACAAAAAACAAGTAGTTCAACAAATCCATGAAGGGAAGGAGCGTATACACACACACACATATATATATATATATATATACACATATATACATACACAGGGTGATTTAAGTGTCGCAGTACACCCTTTTATTTCAAAAACTCTACAGGAATTGGGAAACCTGAATACTCCAGTAAGCTATGGGTTGACGTGGTCTATCTTTTACGGTATGTACCAAACATGGGCGCCATCTTGAAATCGGCCAATCGCCCCAATTCCTGTAGAGTTTTTGAAATAAAAGGGTGTACTGCGACTTTTGAATCACCCTGTATATAGATATAGATATATATATATATATATATATATATATATATATATATATATATATATATATATATATATATATATATTTATAATATTTTTGGACTATTATCATCAAAGCATGTTGAATAGGCACTGAGAACGCCTGTTAAATGCTTATGTATAAGCACTGACTGGGAACACTCACTGGGAGCAAGTGCATTGTTAGGACGTTCATACAGATATATACTCACCAGGGTGACTAGTACACAGACAAGTATGTAGAAACAAATGTATACACCGCAAGTTATATTATATATACATATAAATTCAAAGGCACAGAAATGTATACAGACAATTTAACAAGCCATCAAACATATACAGAGACACGCACAGAATTGTGCTCATTCCAAGAAAGAAATTAACTTGTAGAGCTCACTTATAAAGACATATAGAAATACGAAGAAGAAACACTGTCAGAATATCCTCCTAACACAAGAACAAATAGAAGCATAGACAGTCATTCACAATCATGAGTAACCTCAATACAACAAACAGGCCACAAGAGGTTTCTGTGGCAAGACCGCCAATTGACCCAGCACTACTAGCATTATGCCAGAAAAACACCACAGGCAAACAAGACATGCAGATACTAGATGTATACAGTGCACACACTGTATGGTTATAGACAGGATCTAACAAATGCATATAACTAATACACATAATACAGAGGAGCACAAATATCAACACCGATAGGGTGAAGATAAAAAAAAACAAAAAGACAAATTGGGACTGGAATATATTAAACAACACAGGGGTTGCTCACCCAGGTACAAACAAGATAATGTACTGTACAGCATTATTCTCTAATTATGCACAGTCCCCTGATGCATAGGAACAGGAGACATGCACATTCATAATCCATACTGCCTGTAAGGCAAGACACACACATTATATACAATCAGACAAAAATAAAGGGTATTTCATCCTAGACCTCTGTACCCTAAAGCCATCTAGACTAATGCATGTAGCACTGTTGCCGCACAAAGATTTCCTTGCACAGAATTAGATATTCAATGCTTAGGAGGTATTTATTCAATATGTCCAGCTGCTGTATTACAAAGAAAACAAAAATATTGTTTTTTGGGTTTGTTTGTTTTTGTTTTTTTTATTAGAGCTCGTTAAACAAATATTCTTGTTTAATTAACTTCACATCTTATGTAGATTCTTTTTCCAAAATTTAAATTTTTCCAGTTCCAATTTTTGGCATCTTATAGAAATATTAATGAAAAAAGGCTGTATAGTCACTTTTATGCACAACAAATATCACTAATTTGATAATTGTACTATAAATAAGGAATTTAATACTATAACTGTAAAATGTTCCTTACACACATCACATGCATTATAATATGATACAATGACAGATTATTATTTAGGAATTTAGGGCAATAGTCTGGTCCACAGTGCAGTAAAGGGTCCCAGAACATTCTTTTCAATCAGTATTAATTTGACTACAAATCAAGTGAGTATGGGCTGGGCAGTATAGTCTTATGAACCTAGGTGGGTGTTCTGGAAGTTTATTTTAAAAATATGGAGTAGGAGGCTTGCTGTGTACTGTATATGAATGAGTGATCCAGGTTGGCTAATAAAATATTATTGTGGTTTCAGTGTGATCAAACATACTGGTAGGTTAATTGGCTGCTATCAATATTGACCCTGGTCTTTCTGTGTGTATGTGTGTGTGTGTTAGGGAATTTAGACTGTTCGCTCCAATGGGGCAGGGAATGATGTGAATGAGTTCTCTGTACAGCGCTGCGGAATTAGTGGCGCCATATAAATAAATGAAGATGAAATAGTATCGCATGTGGATTGTAGACCAACAATAATTTTAATTCGCCACTGTGTGCAAAATCTCTCTCCCATGTTTACAGTCAATCACTGCAAACAGGTAATTTTCTACATCCCGATGTTAAAATTCTGCATTAATGATGCATTTTCAAGGCAACAAATGTTAATATACAAACCATTTTGGCAAATCAGATACATTTAACTTGCTCCTAATTGCCATTTTCTTGGAATGCTTCTAGTTCCACTTAACTGACACAAACGTCAATGCAGATGAAAATTTATCCCAATAGGAGAGAGCAAAGTAGTCACACTGACGACATGTGTAAGAAGCCTTTACATATGCATTTGGCTTGAACATGGTAACAACTTCCTGCTTTCCACAGTTGCATATTTAAAAACCCAGCATGAATGCATATCAAAAGGAGTACATAAATGCAATCCAGTTTACATGCAATAAAAAAATAATGCAGAGCAACCACCAGTGTGTATGTAGCCTTAATGAGGAACTAAACCCTATAAATATATTTTGGTATTCTGTGGTAAAGAAGATTCTTATAAGGGGTAGGCAGGGCTGGAGCACAGGGGCCAGGGCCAGCCATATAGTGGGCTACCTTGGGCTGGGTCACCTGCAATTTTGTTCCTTTAAAATGATCCCAATAGGCTGCCTAATAGAGTCCTGCCCCTCGGGATAAAATTTGCCTGACCTCCCCTATTGTTATGCTAAGAAAATCATTTCACTTTCCTGGCATGTTGCCAGGTCGTAGAATACCTCCCAAGTCACTAACTTGGACAAATAAGTAACCTGACAATTAGCAATGGTGATGTCTGTGTTCCTCCCAACTTTAATTTGGGACAAATGTGCCAATTTATGGGGCTGTCATCTCAAATCGGGACAGTTGGCAGTTGGGGCCCTTCCAAAATTCTGCTATAGCCTATCTATGTACATGAAGACGACGATTTCTTACAACCGTAGGAAGCAACCTACACTGTTAGCCGATCATAGGCTTCCTTTTGATTACTATGACATCAGCCACAACCTGATCACTAGACG
Organism: Mixophyes fleayi; assembly: GCF_038048845.1. Lineage (NCBI taxonomy): Eukaryota > Metazoa > Chordata > Amphibia > Anura > Limnodynastidae > Mixophyes > Mixophyes fleayi. Next base: position 263,127,874 of record NC_134403.1, read on the forward strand.
GAAATTCAACAAGCTGGAGAACATTAGAAATTGTCTGCAGAGCCACTTCTGCAACAAGTGGTTTGCCAGGTACTGGCCGCATAGCTGCTGTACCCCCTGCTACCATGGTAGTTTTGCCCCTGCTGGGCAGTATAGCACTCAGGTGTGCCAAAGTTCTTTATAACTCTTTTGTAAGAGTGGAGCACACAGAACATTTTTCCACCTGTATAATTAATTATTTTGTGATTACATCATTTACTCATACTTGCCAACATTTCAAACCTCCCCCTGGAGATCCCGGAGGGGAGGTTAGAGGGCAAGTGTTGGCGGGGACATGACCCTGCTGTGTAATGTGCCATGGGGGTGGGGCTATGATGAAGCAACTGCAAAATCAATTCCCGTCTCCACCCAGTTCAATGGTTAAGCGAGTGAAAGTTGGCAGGATGGCCTGCTCTTCCGGGAGTCCGGGAAACTCCCCAAAGTTTGAGAGTCTCCCAGACATTCTGGAAGAATAGGCAAGTTTACATTTACTTTATCAGAGAGTCTGAAGAAATTAAATAAATTCTCCTATTGTTTAATGTAGGGAATGGCTGGCAGTGTATCCTAGAGATAATTTGTGGGACTAGTTGCAGATGTCAGGTTTGACCATTTTGCTTTTGGAACTTGACCATTTATTTAGGTCCAGTAATCTTTAAACATTATGTTTCAAAACTTCCTCATTATATTGATAAACACCTAAAAAGGCACTGTTGAGTCAGTGTGAACACACAATTGGACTTATTTAATAACAAGGTGTCAAATACACAAATGTGATCTAACCAATTGCAACCAATCAATTATTAGATTTCATCCTGTAAAGAGTTTGAAAAATGACAACCCATAGACTATTGGTGGGTGGAGAGGGGTCTGAGTTGGTTATGGAGAAGTATGAAGGAGTAAATGAGGGATCTAATGGCATGTGGGGTGTCTGCTTATATGTACTTTTTTTAACTTATTACTGAGATTAAACGTGATGTATTTTTTAAGATTATAGGTCTGTCACTTGTATAGAGTGTAAAATGGTATGTCTGACAGCTGAATCTAAGCAAACAAAATGTTATTGTTCTCAATGTTATTGCTTATTTTTAGAGGCAATAATACAGCCCTGTTTCTTAAGACATCGGATGTGCTGTTCTAATGATGGATACATCAAATATTTAAAATATTTTCTAAGATTTTTGAATTTGCCCAAATACTGAATTATTTTATCTAAGATTCAGTTGAAATCTATTTGTGTGGTTTTTTTTTAGCATTTAAAAACCCCCCTTTAAAAATCCATTTTCTCTTGTACCTCTCCTGCTTTGAAGTATGAAAGAAGCCAGCCTGAGATGAGAGTATAGCACATAGAGTGAATGTCATCTTAAATTGTGAACAGGGTCAAGGAGGAACTCTATATCTAGTGCACCACATGTTATAAGCAAATACAAATACCTGGTAGCATGTTCTATTTAAGCAATGGAGTCCTAAATGATCACATTTTCTGAGTAATTTTACCTCCTATGATAGATATATCTGTGTCCTGTGCCCTAAAATTCACAAAGGTAATCAAGATTCTGCAGATCCAGAATTAATCCTGTATTTGGCAGAATTCAGAATTGAAAATTGGATTTAGTGCATCCTCAGGTTCACATCAGATATTACAAGAGTGTGTATGCTCCCATGATCATGTTCTATAGTAGCAAAACACATTGCATCTGTTGGTTTAGTTTTAGAAACTTCCTCAAAATCTCTATAAATGATAGAACAATGTTGGGCAAATGTGGAAGTGTGTACGCACTCACTACCAGCAATGTAGGCAGATATCTGTAGTGTGCAGAGTCACGATCTTTTCAGCAGATGGTTATGACAGATAAAGAGCACAGATCTGAAGGTAAATCGTGTAGGTGTCTACGCATGAATCTACATGCTCATCGGGACTTTCAGTCGTTGCTATAATCGTTACAGGAATCGTATCTGAAGTAAAATACAATAATGAGTACCCATGTTACCTTGGAGTGAAGATGAATGCATGAAAAACATCTAAATTACACATACAAATGCAAAAAAAGTGTGAATAAACTCTTAGCATTTTACCAAAAATTAAAGTTACATTTTTTTTAAACTACTTAAATTGTTTAAAAAGTATTGCATAGTTCATAATGTTAAAATTAATAATTTTGTTATATCATAAAAAGCAAAGTTCTTGTTATTTATCTGCTTCTCAGATTATTGCCTTCCATACAAGAATGCACTGTGTGATTATTTACTAAGAATAACAGCATTTCATCACAACCCCTCCCCCAGTATTCCCAGGGTACCTTCTTCTGAAACTCTCAGCATCTCTCTAATAACCAGCAATAGGAGAGGAGGAGGGGGGTTACCCATCTGTATAGGAAGAAGCACAAGTCAGGGAGGGGTAAGGGGGTTACACTGTATGATCACAAGCCCCCTCCTCCTTCTGATGCTTGTGTCCTGCACCTGCTGCCTCAGCTCTGCAGATGAATCAAGCGGAAAATTCATGACAATGTCTGGGGGAATGTTTATTCCTGTAAGGCAGCTTCTCACCACATGCCCACAACACAATGCTGAACTCAAGCGTACAGATCTGCTCACACCTCTCTACACTTACCAGGCACTGTGCAAGTACACGGAGGCTGGGTAATATCTGCATCACTGATAGAATGCAAACAACACCTGCTTAGACCTTCTCACAGCAATTTGAGCTGCGGGTGTACTTCTAGGCTTGAAAAGTGGATTGCAGATCAAGATCTAAGAATGTGTGTGTTAAGACGAGCTATAAATGTAAGTCCTGACCTGTTGCAGACGTTAAGCGAGACGCTAATGAGTTAATAGGCTGCATTTTCATGAATATTGGTTAAGGCCACAAAGTGAACTCCTACATTGTGTGTAAGTGATGGGTACACTTTAAGGGCTATGAATGCCCAAATCTGATTGCTTAAAAATATAAAAAGACAGTTGTCAACTCTAACCTTTAACATTGCATATTTCTGTGCATCTTGCAAAATGAAAACATGAGGTATTAGTTCATATTTTGATCAAAACATTTAAGCCTGCGTCCCAGCGTCAAGGGTAGGGATGTTTCTTTTTAGACAGGCTAAAAAGATACAATATTACAAAAGCAACATTGTTAAGTGTTACTGAGTAAAAAGCAATACAAATCTAGTGCAAACTTCAGCTGTAACTCCAGGTGAACAATTTTTCTGCTAAGTATTTGTAGAATTGTGTCTGGCAGGAGCAAAGAATATTGCAAAGCAGATTAAATAAATGGGGAAGCATTACATGCTTGATCTAGGAGCACCTGTTGCTCCTGAGAGTTCCTCTGGAAGTCATCACCACACATTTGGATATATTGGCTGCCTTGTCCAAATCACACCAATTAAAAGGTTGATCTGGAAAAAGGACCGAAGAAATAAAAGACTTGTCAATGCCAAAAACTAATTTCATAATAGTTCAGCAAGACCTACCTGGAGATTTGCGATATAATTTATTAAGGTCATACCTTAGGCCAGTCCCATTTATAATCTGATAAGCATTCTTTCTGGTGAAGAATTCCTGTAAACTTTATGAAAATGTAATAAAATGATAAACTAGGGATTGGGCAGTTTACACACCTTTCACTGCCAAAAGGGCATTCCACTGGGTTCATTAAGATTAAACTATACACATTAAAAGGCCGCAGTTCTAGACCTTAAAAAAGCATTTTACTAATCCTTTTAATATTGCAATAGGGTAATATATAATGTTATACATTTGCTTCTACAAGCGCGGCCTTTATGGACGGGGAGCTGCCGTGATAATCCCTCTGAGAATAGACAGACCTGTGCTGCATATACTGACAGTACAGAAAAGTCTATTATTCTGTATAATAGATAAACTAAGTAAAATGATTTGTGTTAGCATCTACTGCTGTAAACAGGCCAGTTTAATTATTGACTTAACGTGTGTTGCCTTTAGTGCATAAACAAGACTTTTGTAACATTATGCAACAAAATGTAATAAAATTTGTACTTTATTAAAAAAAAAATATATATATATATCAATATTATTCATTCAGTTCTACCGATTCTTCAGAGAAAAAAAGCTATGTTCCAAAGGTAGTGACTGCTATATTTGCCACCCACATTGCACCCTCTATCACCTCTCTCCCATATTATCCGTTTATCCTGCTGCCCTTGGGAGGTTGCAGGGCAGCATCCAAAGCTATTGGAGGCTATGATTACAAAATTAAATTATAGTGCACAGTGCAGTATAATTACACAGTGTGTTATTCCAAGTTGTCCTTTGGTAAACACATGCTTCTATAAGAATCAACTTGCCTCTTGGCAATAAGGTGTCCACTGAATTAATAGCCACACATGATCCAATTTTGTGCATTAAAAAAATGGTTGTTTGCTTGATTTTAAAGGGGCATTATGCTTTGTGGGACCATCTTACCGAAATAAAAGTGCAATATCTATCATAGGTGCTTTGTTAAAATTGTGATAAAGCTAATCATGTGTTAAAGGTATTTATCTATTCGTTAATGTTACCTGATAATTTGTCGTCGTCCCCGCTGAAGTCTAACTATGGTATTTCATTTTAAATTCAACAACCAAGTTGTAATTAACAGTTATAACTTGTGTTAACACATGCAAATAAATGTGATTATTTATGCAAATATGCCATGCCCATATGTTTTCCTGGACATGTAAAGAACACCATGGAAATACCCCAATTATTAATAGAGTATATTTTACGTCTGCATAACACGGGGGACTGCTAAGCAAGGAAACAAGAAAATAGCATTAAAAACCTATATTAATACACCACCTCAGGTTTTAGCTGCAATCAATCCATAGTGGGCGGCTTATAAAAAAAACAAAACACTCACTTTTCCCATCTTGTGTGGGCTACATCGGTATCAGCTTTCCAGCAGTTTTGTATCAAAGCAATATGCATGTAATGCTATTATTAGTGGGAAAAGGGCCCAATACAACACACACCCATAGAGTTTAGGAAAATCACCAATTCCGAGAAACTGATAAAATAACATACAAGAAAAAGTTTAGATAGAAACAAAAATAGAATCAATAAAAAGATAAAATAAATATAAGACAACATGAAGTCGCATACATTGGGATACAGTTTCTGTCAGATAGATCAGCAGAACATTACTTTACAGGGTGTCCCTTTAGTACATAATGAATGGACTTGATGCATTTTAAAGATCCAGCTTTAGAAATTAAAAGAAAAAGTGGAGCTTCTGTTATGTTGTACAAATAAGACTCAACCCTCAGACACACCCTGCTGTCTGCACAACCTATACATTCCTCTGAATGTCTACCATTAATATGAAAGCAACAATCAGCTTTGGTGAAAAAAGAATATAAATATTTAATTCAAATTATTAATGCAGACAAATAACCATAAAAATATATACACATACCAAACACACCCAGGGAAAGGTAGTGATTAGCTGGGCTTCCAACACACTGAAGGAGAGGCGGAAGGTCCATTAGAGCCTTCTCCTGGGCCCTAAATATATAATGGATTGTTCATAAAAACAAATATGGTAAATTGCAAACACACTCAATGCCACTGTAGACTACAAATCCACGTCCCTACACAAAAACAATTAAATCACCTATTGGAACTGCAAGCATGAGTGTGCATTCAAGGATGTCAACTCAGGACACTATTCCCAGGATCCTTTAGGTCAAATCTCATGCACCTCCTAAACACTGCACAGTAACAGCTATTGACCTCACAGACAGGAAGCTAATTAACACTGTCCTTTAAATCATTCAGATCACTATATTGAACACAGACCTGAGAAGGGAGCACACAGTTTGACATTCTCCACACATGCATAATCTCCAGCCCAACAAGCAGTGTACAAAAACACCTTATGATCTTTTTGACACAATTAATCAGTTTTGGTGTGCTGCTTCAAGTCAACAGCCTTTAAAGGAAAGATGTGCATTATTTACACAGAAGAGAAACAGGTCCTATTTAGAATTGGCATCTTACATTAAGCAGTATATTTGCCTTTATAAATATGGACGCTCTCTTGGTACTTAAACTGAATCCACCAACTATACAAAAAACATGATTTAACCAATATTTTATGTATTGTGCTTATGCATACTGTGTAAATCCAGTGCTTAATGAGCAGGTTGTATTGAATACCTTAGAACGAAGGTAATCTGCTGACAGTAGTACACACTGCGGGGTTAAAAATAAACTACACAACCTCATAAAACAGGAATGTTCAAGCTTTTTGTGGACTGAGAATGTGTTCTGATATCTATCTATGCATCATAGTTTTACATAAGCACAAAAATAGCCTACTGTATATGGGCGCTTTCAGTATATCAACACCAGACTACCTAACCTGGTGAATACAGAGCTATTGCCAAAGAAATGAAGAAAGTGATTTACCCAGAATACCTTGCTTAAGTATTGCTAAATTAAATGGTTTCCAATTCCAACAACTGAGTGCTTACCAAATCTGCAGAACATGATGGTATGTATACAGAAGACTATGTATCATATAGAACCATTTGCCCCGAATTCTAAAATGTGTTTTTTTCAAAATAAAGTTCCAATGCGTGATGATTTTCCTATGTTCATCCACACTTCTTCTGAATGTGTGTGCATAGCATAGTTGTCATCACTAAGGCCTTTTGTCCAGCCATGTTAACTATTTGTGTTATCTGATCAACCGCATGCATTATAAACTTGTGTTTATTTTTATTTTTTATAAAATTATAACACCCAAAACAAAGATAAAATTTACGACAGATGCAGATGAGCATATCCATTTTTTACAAATCCAATCATTTCATCTATTTAGAATATACTTTACCATTGGATGTCCCTAATATTTTTTCCTTTGCAGATACACTTGGGAAGCAGAAGTTTTTTTAAGGATGGCTGCCACCCTGAATATTGGGGATTGATTTATATGTCATTTTATGATATATGTAATGTGACATTTATTGGATTAGGCTTTCTTTTGCACCTCTATAACTTCATTTCCTGACTGATTATAGGAGGAGATAAGCAATCAATAAAAAACAGGTACAGTTTATTTATATCACTATAATATATGGCAATATCAGTTCTATAATGGCACATTGAGAGATTCCTAGTATGTTCTGTCAATTTATGACAACATTTACTAGAACAAAGAAACTTGCATTTTATATTCATTTCAAGTGACAATGGTATTAACCCTGAAAAGCCACATTGCTTGCAAGTGATCTTTATCTGCGCAATAATATAAGTGTTCCTATGTTATCCAAGGCTGATATCTACAGAGGTGAGGGGAGATTGCATATACACCTTTGGTAAACACAACATGGAATGAACAGGTATTGCAAGATTCATACTGTGTGTACAGGTAAAACTCTGACACAAAAATACACTCCCTACCATGGCTGGATATCCTGCGGTATTAGGTTGCGTAAGGTAGTATAGGTACCAGAAAAATGGAAAAGCTTAACACAACAAATGAAAATAACTCATACGCCTAGGCCTGCTTTGTGCTAATCTCTCTAAATGGGTAAACCCAGTGAGGACGCACACTTTAGTCATTGTATTAAAGATCAAAGCATTTTATAGCATTTTTATTCACCACAAAAGTCTTTAATGTCAACATATACAGCAAGTCTTCCCATGTCCAGCAATATCACTGCTGTTAATTGGTCACCCAGAATAAACATTTACAAATTAATAACTACACACCAAAAACAGTCATCCCCACACCAAATATACTTATTGCATACTTTTTTTTTTTTCACTTTGTCTCCAGCCTCTTTTTTTTGTTAGTTACGACTTTCTAATGTCAGTGACATTCTATGCAAAGGACAAATAAGGAAGAAATTCAGTAGATATTCCAGTAATGTAAAAAGAAAGATAACCCCTGCCATTGTAGCTTTGGTGACAGACCAAACAAGTTTCCTTTTCGTGCTTCAATATGGCAACAACAGGTCTGATCGAAAATTTTAATAACACTGCAAAACAACAGATGGGATATAAAATTTGCAAAAAGAGTAATAAAGTGTACATGTCAGTATTGTGACACTCCTAGCAATGCAGTACAGAAACAATAATCAGGTCTTAGTGGACTTGTTTTATTTGTGTTAGATGCTGTATTAACAGCAGTTAAAAACATACAGAAACGCTTGTATATAGAGCTCTTTATGAAACAAAATGCATATAACCTATTTGTTGATACAATGGCCAGGATAACATTCAACAGCATGAATGAAGTTTTTTTTTTATTAATGGATGGAAATTGTAACCATGGGAGAAAGGTCTAACAGATGAGAAATGTACCACAGAGGTCACTGTATTCTATTATGATGTAGTTTTATTAGATTTCATGCTTCTAAAAATGGATTAAAAACACAATCACGAATGAGTCCTTAGCATAGTCCAAAGGTAACAGATTTAGGTTTATTTTGGTCACAATAAAAGCTAGTATAATTTATATGTCAGCATTTAAGACATACTTGCCAACTCTCCCTGAACGTCAGGGAGACTCCCTGAAACAGGGGTGATCTCCCTCACTCCCTGAAGAGTCTGGCATTTTTTCCTGATGCTGAGTCAGTACAAGAAGTCATGTTGTCTTATCTGTCAGTCTTCACCATCTGCGATATGATGACACAGTTCAGAAATTGTGTCCTATGTCCATGTATTGACGCCTATGGAGATGGCCATTTTCATGGAGACCAAGATTTAATCAAAGACTGACATATAAGACAACATGACTTCAGTCATGGAAACAGAAATGTAAAAGGCACTTCAGTCTCTAGAGATTCATTAGCTGCTATTCTTTAACGCATAGTTGCCTACTCTCCCAGAATGTCCGGGAGACTCCCGCATTTCTGGGAGACCTCCCGGGCTCCTGAGAGAGCAGGGCAATGTCCCTGTTCTCGCCCCCGCAATAGATAAGTGGCCTGGAGTGGAGTTTAATGACGCAAATATTGCACCATCTTAGCCCCTCCCCCTGCTGTAATTGGCCAAAATTGTGAAAAGTTTAGGGGGCAAGGCCAAAATGAAGCGATTCATCGAGCCCCGCATTCCTACCTCCCCTGGGATCTCACTGAAGCCAAGAAGGAAAAGTTGGCAAGTATGATTTAAGTATCAAGAATTCTCAAAAATTCACTATAGGGACTTTTTACTAAATAACAGCCCATGTTAAACATCAGCACTTACTGCACTTCACACCAGTGACGGATCCAGGGGGGGGGCAATCGCCCCCCCCCCCTACCAGGGGCTTTCTGCCGACAGCTGCACACTGTGCAGGTCCGTTCAGCAGTGACAGTGTGCTGCCCGGCTGCTCCGATTGTGTTTTAAACACAATCAGAGCAGCGGGACAGCACACTGCCGAGCGGACCTGCACATAGTGTGCAGCCGCCGGCAGCCTTAGACATCAGAAAGGGGGCGGGGCCTAAATCGCCCCCCCCCCACCCCCCTAAAATCGCCCCGGGTAGGACAAATGTCTAGATCCGCCCCTGATTCACACCTACAGCAGTTCGCTAAACAGAAAAGAAGTGCTTTGGCCTGTGCGTTTAAGACATTGCATGTTTTGTGTTTCCTTCCTATTGCAATCCCCAGTTCACAAGACTGTATGCATTTTCTATATACACTGTCTATTATAGTGTATATATAGATGTATATTATCACTGGATGTAGAAGCGTTGTAAATACTCAATGCTGCTGCTGTTCACTTTTTGTAAAATGTACATGAAACAAACATTTGACTAGTAAGAATGGGAAGCATAGAACCTCGAACTCTACTTTTGTGGAGGTTATCCTCCTAGGGTTTAAATGTGTAATATTTTACAGGTAAAGCCCACATCTCATCTGTAGGCATTTACTATCTACACTTACCTGAAGCTTCCACCATATTCATTGGGCCAGCCATAGCTAGACCTCTGCCTCATCCACGTCACCAATCCAATATCTTAGGTTTGAACACTACTTCAAAAACCAAAGACACCAACAGCTGACACATAAGGGCACACATTAATACAGTATACACTATACTAGACAGTTATACAGAAGATGCTTACTGGGTTATATTTATAAAACAGACAAAGAGCCTAAGAGGCTAAACATAAAAAAAAAAACCTCCACGGAAGTGGGCAACCAGACTTTATTAAGCAGCGGTGGTCCACAGGTAGCTGTCAAAAGAGTCACATGTAGTCCTTCTATCCAGAATACTTTCCTAGTATCTGATTAAGGCCACATACCAATAGGCGTTTTACAACTTTTTTTTAAAAAAAAATTTTTTATAAGACGCATAAAAAACACATATCAAATTAATTTGATTAATGTTTGAGGCGCATTTTTACTAGTACTTGTAGGGTAAACCTAGAAATACACAGAAACTGAACAAATAACAATCCAAAAAACATTACCACAATGCAACACAAAAAATACACCCATGGTTATGGGAACACTAGAAACAATGGTTTCTAGCCTCAGACCTGTTTATATGCATTTTACAAACATAAAAAACAAAACAACCATCGGTATGAGGACTAAAAGAGCTAGCACAGTGCATTTAATCACACTCTAGCAAGCTCATTCATGATTGGATGTTGAGTTTTCTCACCAGTTTGACTAGCCAATCATAGGTTAAACCACATTATCATAATCTGATCTCATCCAATGTTTCGCTGCTGACCCTCCAACCAGTACTAAATGCTCTGTTCCTGAACTTACCACTTATATTTCTATTGCAGTAACATGAGCTGTGTAAATTGATGTTCACAAACACCTTTCTTATGGATTAATTAATTCAGCCCAATAAAGAGATATGTGAATACAATAAAGAGATACGTGGAAAGTTTGGGAGCAGCATATTTTGTACCATGTGGAACTGGTCATTTTGGAGGGTCTGGGTGATGTGCAGCAACTTTTTGGGTCCAGTGGTCACTTGTAAAGCTATGAAAATCATCATGTTGCTTACCAATGATTTAAAGTACAGTGCACTTGCCAACTCTAATTTACCCTATTTAAATAACATACATAAGACCTATACATAGCTAGCACAGGATTTCCATAAGGGTGTTTGGCTCTAACAAGCAATAAATATTACATCTATGAGGATTCAAAATATATATTATACTGGAAAAGTATTAAAAAGTCACACTGCACTGCAAAGCAGGTTTATGTGGTGCTGAAATTTGTAATGTTACAACTTCTCTTTATACTATAAACTGTTCTTTCAATAAATGTTGGCCTACCAGCAGGGTTTCTGGTAAAGTGTAACCTATACCAATAAGTAGTTTAAGGTAAACCTGTGGTTTTACACTAACTCAAGTGAGATTGACCTCTAATTACTGAATGCATTAGTTTAAAACCAGCCATTACTACACTGACCCTTTGTTAGGACTTCAATCACCCAAATCCACAAAAATCATAATTGTACACTGTTGCTATGTTCCTGGACATTGCGGATGTCCTCTACTCAGATACCAGATACAACTTAACACTACTAACTCTCAGCATTACATACCTTAAAAGCACTACATATACAAGCTACTATGCCACAGTAACACATAACAAACACAACTCTCTGATCCCCAAAATACAGTGACATACTATATATGCAGTGGAGCGTGAAGCATAGATATACCCCACCCTCATTTCCAGCAAACAGCACTAAGGCATCCTACACACCCAGGTTTAAAAAAAAAAAATACCCAAAAATAAAGTAGTGACATCCTAATTTAAAATAGGACATTTTATTAGCACTACCATTGCTATCTGACATTCCAATGGGATAGATATATGTATTAAAATGCTATGAATACTACATATTTGCACATCACTTGACACCTTCAGCTTCCTGCATACATACAACACGCTGAAAAACCTGAGATATCATACACATTGCCTCTGATTTCTAGCAACACTCTCCATCACCCGTGCATCACATGCACCCTGCAGCCATGTACCCTAGATACATTTCTCCCGAAAAACAGTTGATATTAAATACATATAGGAGAAAAATAATTCGACCAACCGCACCCCTACTGATACAAGTGAAATGCATTGCTGAGCATTAGCCCTCGAGCAGCAGATGGGTTAATTATACTGGTAATTGAAAACATTGTAACATCACAAGTCCCAGTTCATTTTCCGTTCCCAAACTACGCCCTCTCACCTGTTTTCTTGTAGAGTGGTCCAGTACAAACCCCGTAGGGATCAGGGGAGATCCGAAGGAAATCCTAGTGATTTCCCCGAAGGATGTTAAAAGCCTCTGTAGTAAAAGGAAGCTCTGTCTGTGCAGCAGGCACGGAGCACACTGAACGATGCACAGGGCAGACAATAGAGTGCAGTCAAAAGTGGCGCCATCTGATGGACACAAGTGAAATTGCAACCTAAATAAATTGCATCAATTACAGTACTTACGTAGCCAATGCACCATATACCCATCAGCAGGGCCATCTTAACAACATTATGGGCCCCCGGGCAAAGCAGTGCACCGGGGCCCCTATATATATATATATATATATATATATATATATATAGATATAGATATAGATATAGATATATAGATAGATATATATATATAGATATAGATGTATAGAAAAACAGATATAGATATAGATATATAGAGCTAGAGGTACTTGCTCAGTGACCCTTGAAGGTTTTTTTTTACAGGTTTTTTCTTTTGCAGGATTATTTATTCTAATTAAGAGCCCTGCCTATGGGGCCCCCTTGCCCGTGGGGCCCCCAGGCACCTGCCCATCGTGCCCAATGGAAAAGATGGCCCTGCCCATCAGTGATATACCACACATTGCATCAATAACCTGTCTTCTAAATTTATGTATATACTTTTTATACTTTTTAGTGAATGTAAAACCGCTGTGACAATATTGTTTACAGAGGAGGGCTGGCAAACCTTAGCTTATTTTCAAGGGGAAAAAAATGCAGGTGGCCCAGTGACCCAGCCTAAGGTAGCCCACTATGGGACCGGCCGGGGGAAGGTGGGGGCATATGCATCACTGCCCCTAAATATTTGCAATGCTATCTCCATTGGTGGAAACTTTCCAAATAAAAAGAACAGAAACACACCTATAGTTCTAACTGCTTTCAATATTTATAAAATATTTATAAAATATAGAGTAAGTTTTGCAAATCTCCAAATTGTCAACAGGTTAAACTATTCAGATAAATATCCATATTTACTTACCTATAAAATAATATATTCTTTACACAATTGTAAACTTTGTAATGAAATGCAGTTTTGGGATAAACAGATTATGTGAAGATTTTAGATTATGGAGGTATTTTGAAGATTTTAGATTATGGAGGTATTTTTTTTAAGATTTTAGATTATGGAGGTATTTTGAAGAATTTCTCTCGCTGTTTATCACAGCAATAGAAAATCTTTGGCTGCCCAATTTATATTAATAAAATTATATTACATTATATTATATTATATTAAGAAAATGTCTATGGGCAGCTGAGCAACGCTCAGCTCCCTGGGGATACTGGTTGGCAGTGATAAGAGGAGTCTTACCGGTCACTAGGTCAGTGCACAGTCCCTGCTGGCTCACGTATGTGCACTGGAACTGGAAGCCCAAAAAATTAATGTAAAAAATAGAAAATAATAAATAGCATTATTTAAATAAAAAAGGGAAAAAAATGCTTCATTTTAAGAATAAAGGATATTTTCCATAGCTGACCCCCGGCTATCGCCATCCTGAGATCGTACTAGCGTTAGGACAGTAGTCCTTTTTTCGCCATGTAGATAGAGCTCCTCTCTCAGGGAGGTCCCCGGCGCCCGCTGCCAGAGTCAGTTATCAGCCTCATGTATTTTTAAATGCATGAGGCTAATTTTTCTGCACAGACTCCTCGGAGCGCTCAGAAAGGGATGGCTACAATGGGACCTATGGGGCTGCAATGAGACCTATGGGGGAGGGGGGCTGAAATGAGACTTATGGGGAGGGGGGGCTGCTGTCAGGTTAGCACACAAAGGAGTGAGTGTGATCCTGCTGTTTTAACTGGGATAACTAGACCCCCCTGGAGGCGTCAGGTGTGGAGTCTAAGAGGGTGAAAGGTCTTCACCAGGGAATCCCGCAGGGGAATTTGGGTTTAGCAGCTACCACTCTGCAGGTCGCGGCCCTCCAGGGAAGTTCCCAGTATAACAGTTGGGAGAACAGAACTAAGCAGCATACAAAAGGATACAATTTAATTATCAATTTAATAAAAACTGTCTCCACTAGAAGTGGAAAATAAGTACAGGTTCAAATGAGGAACAGGATACACTGCAATGATGAACCACGGCAAAAGTAGTAGAGTGGCACCAATCACGAAGTTCCACAAATATGAACAGAATATATAATAACTGTAAATAACAGCAATACCTCCTAGGGAATGAGATATAAATACAAAGTTCACTGAAGTGCTGAGATTACTACAGATGGAAGAGCACAGCTTGATACTATAGGAGAATAGACACAGTCAATAATTCAACTGAACAGTAGCAAGCATCGGCAACAACGAATAGTCCAAACAGTCAGTAGAAGGTAAGTTCAACTATATCCATATATGTAGCAACGGAGAAAGACCCAGTCATCAGTGAGATATGGAACGGGTCAGCAAGGGTAAGTGATCCAAGCAGAGTAGCTAACAGGTGTTGATAGCCGAAATCAGTGAAATCAGGAATACCGCAAGATGAATCATAGCTTACCACAAGAGTGTAGAGCAATTCAGCAGTAAGCAGCGATACATATAGGAGAGGCAGCAAACGTAGACCGCAGCCTCAGTACAGATGACATAAAGCAGGTGAACAAAGCAACGATGACTCACGACTTTGTGGAAGGAGGGCAGAGGGGCTGCAATGAGACCTATGGGGAAGGGGGCTGTATTGAGACCTATAGGGAAGGGAGTCTGTAATGAGACCTATGGGGGAGGGGGGCTGCAATGAGACTTATGGGGGAGGGGAGTCTGCATTAAGACCTATGGGAGAAAGGGGGTTGTAATGAGACCTATGGGGAAGGGGGAACTGTAATGATACCTATAGGGAAGAGGGGTTGCTATGAGAAGGGCCGCCGAGATGAAGGGGGAGGGCGGGTACTATCTACCTGGGCCCGGGTATGCCAGGGGGCCCGGGGCTGCACTGCCGACTTTTCTTTTTTTTTTTAATAAAAAAAAAAAATGTAAACTTTTTTTTTCTTCAAAACTTTCTCCATGTTACGGGGGGATAGGGGTAGGTTTCGGGTTCGGGTTCGGGGGTGTGCCACAGTAGTTGTGCCGGCCGCGGCGCACAGTCCAATCCGCCAATGCGATGACGTCACGCGAGACTGTGCTCTCGCGTGACTTTGTGGAACTTGTTTACAGCCTGTGACCGCGCCTGTAAGGAGCGTGAGTCATAGCGCTGTTTTCGGTGCAGGGTGCAGGCTGCAGGCAGCAGGGAACAGGGAACATTGTAAGTAGAATTATGTTGAGCCACAATTTGCCTCCTGGGAATGGAATGCATTGGATATTAGTTTGTTTTCAAGATAAGCATTTGGAAATTAGCTTTGTATTGTAAAAACTCCCTTAATGGTTACAAACCAGGCATTCATTTGTGTGTTTTATCTCTCTCTGTATCTTATACACATTATTGTAGTAGGGCATGCCTTGCTATTGAAGACCTTTGCAGGATTTCTGTAATGCTGATAATAAGACCTAGCCATGTCATTGTGGATCACAAGTGGTCATGTGATTGGTAGAGTGTGTTAAAGGGACACTGTTCTGCTCATTGCTGGGTATAATGGTTTGGACATAACTATAAATACTGTGTGCTGGTCTGCAGTTCCTGGTTATAGAGAAAGTGAGTATATCTGTCCCCCCTTTTTCTTTGAGCAGAATGTAATTGCTGCCACAGAATGCCAGCTCATTCATACATTGTTCTGGGGCACAAGAAGTGGTGTCGGTGGTCGCATAGCAAGCAACTCATTAAGCTTCCAACTGAACAGGGACACCGGACACATGGACACCAGTTTATTCTCCTCTAAGCACAGTTCTTAAAGAGGATGGCAAAGGGGAGCTGAGTAAAATGTATGGCAGCTACACAGGGCCATGATGGTCCGTCTCATCTACTGGGCCAAGTAACACATGCTACCATGGTACGCCCGTGGCTGGTCACTACTACATATAATGATGTGTACACTAGTGCCTTTAGCCTGCTAGTCTTTGCTGCTTGGACGCTGCACCCTTATGCCAATGGTGTACACAGCAAAGCAGGTATTTTTCGGCAGGAGGGTGGACTAGCGCTTTCAACCTGGTAGACATGAGCCCCAATGATGCATAGCCACGCCCAATTGTATGACCACTCCCACCATTGCCACGTCCCATTGTATGACCACTCCCGCCATAGCCACGCCCAATTGAATGACCACTCCCGCCATAGCTACGCCACAATTTATTCCGCCGCCCGAAAAAAATTCTCCACTGCAACGGGGGGGGCCATGAAGTTGCTGTACCGGGGCCCTGAATTCCTCTTGGCAGCCCTGGCTTTGAGATCTATGGGATAAGGGGGACTATAATGAGAGCTATGGGTGTGGGGGGTTGCAATAAGACCTATGGGGGAGGCTGCAATGTGACCTATGGGGGGCTGCAATGAGACCTATGGGGAGGCTTGAATGGGACCTACAGAGGAGGAGGGGGCTGCAATGAGACCTATGGTGGAGGGGGGCTGCAATGGGAGCCATGGGTGAGGGGGGCTGCAATGACACCTATGGGGATATGGGGACAAAGGGGACTGTAATGGGTCCTATGGTGAAGGAGGGAGCTGCAATGAGACCTATGGTGGAGGGGGGCTACAATGAGAACATGGTGGAGGGGGACTGCAATGGGACCTGTGGTGGTGGGGGCTGTAATAAGACTAATGGTAGAGAGGGGGTTGTAATGTGACCTATTGTGGAGGAGGGGAAGGCTGCAATGAAATCTACAGGGGGGCCTTCAATGAGAGTGACAGAGAGGAGGCTGCAAGGAGAACAACACGGAGGGGACTGCAAGGAATGTGACGCAGAGGGGGCTGCATTGATAGTGACACAGAAGGGGCTGCAATGAGAGCGACACTGAGGGGGCTGCAATGAGAGCAACACTGGGGGAGCTGCAAAGAGGGAGGTATGGAAGAGGAATGAGAGAGATATGAGGGTAGCAATAACAGTTTTCTTTCTTGTGAGTGTTGACACTATGCCCTTAATTTTTGACAATAGGGACTCCCTGTCATAAGGGACCCAGCACCCCCAAAGCTCCCTGTTAATAATCATTATGCATTATCATTGACATTACAAGGCCATTTATTAAGAAATCATCCCAGGACAATGCGCCCAATAGAATACTGTCCCAGAGATGACTTTGCTTCACTAACAAGTCCGGGTTCTGACCCAGAGTCTTTACTTCGCATACACACCCTTAGGTTGCACATGTGCAGACACATTTATGCTAGTTAACGAAGGGGAGAGCAGGAAGCCTCCCAAAAGTCCTCTCCTGCAATGCTCTCCCCATAAAGCAGATTGGCTAACGCCATGAAATAGCATGAATTATTTGAAAAAGTGCAAGGGTGCCAAATATTTTGTAATAATGTGTTGTTTATCTGGCTAGCCCTAATGAAATAAAGCACAAACCAGTGGACTATATGTCGTTAAGGGGTGTAGTCCAAGAACAATAACTCATATAGTACCATTGACCAAGACTGTTCAACAATGGATTGATGAGTATGATGTTATCCATATGTTATGGCCTTCTCAGTCACCAGATTTATACAAGGCCAGAAATGACACTTTACACCACCATCAACCTGGTGTCGGTTGAGTTACCTTTATGTGGCATAATGGTGTTGAGCCAATATGAAAGTTTTTATTTCATTGTTAAAATATACTGTATCGTTAAGAGCCTGTAACATTTCCAGTACTGAAAGAGGTGAGATGGCAAGATATATTTTTTACTCACAGGAACAAAGTTTTTTAAAATGTTGTCAACTATGACTAAAAGGGTAATTTACAAAAGATCACCATCAATGTTATTTTGTGATGCCTATTTTGTAGTAAATATAACAATTTTTTATGGGAAACCACGTGGATTTTGTAAGCCAAGACAGAGGTATCTTCTGAATGCAGGCTACACACATGATCCTACTTATGAACCCACAATGAAAACAGTAGTTTGTTTTGTGTGATGAGATTATTTAAATGAGATCTAAAGGTTTGGGAAGGTATATCTAAGGAGAATTCCGTTTATCAGGTGAGTGCCATTGCAGAGCATTTTTCTCTCAACAAACATACTTGAATTCTATGGGTACTCAGCTGATGCCAGGAACCAAGAAGTGTATTAGGAGAAAAAACAAAAAATGTAATTTAATGAAGGGGATTGTTCTACAGTGGAAGTAGGATGGACATTTTCACGCTTTCTATCTTGCACATTTCCAGTTGGACATGCATTGCTACAAAAGAAGGCACAGATTGATTTCATAAACTGGGATGTGAGCATCTAGGTGAATATGGTAGGTGGACAGTTAGGAACAATTGATCAAGCTCTGCGTATCTCCACGGTTTGTACATAGCAATGTTACTACTCCCCCTCATCATCCCATCACAGTAAATGTTCCGCTCCCCCCTCACCATCCCTTCACAGTAAATGTTCCGCTCCCCCCTCACCATCCCATCACAGTAAATGTTCCGCTCCCCCCTCACCATCCCATCACAGTAAATATTCTGCTCCTTCCTCACCATCCCGTCACAGTAAATGTTCTGCTCCGCCCTCACCATCCCGTCACAGTAAATGTTCAGCTTCCCCTCCTCACCATCCCATCATAGTAAATGTTCGGCTTCCCCCTCACCTTCCCGTCACAGTAAATGTTCGGCTTCCCCTCCTCACCATCCCATCAAAGTAAATGTTCTGTTCCGCCCCCTTACCATCCTCTTACAGTAAATGTTTCCCTCTCCCTCCATCAAAGTTAATGTTCCCCTTTCCCCCATTACAGTAAATGTTCCCCTCTCCCCCATCAAGTAAATGTTCCCCTCTCCCCCCATCCCGTAAAAGTAAATGGTCCCCTATCCCCCCATCCCATCGCAGTAAATTTCCCCTCTTCCACAACTCATCACAGTAAATGTTCCCCTCCTCCCCAATCACAGTAAATGCTACCCTCTCGCCCCATTACAGTACCATTTCATCACAGTAAATGTTCTCTTCACCCCCCCCAATTACAGTAAATGTCCCCCTCTCCCCCAACCCATCACAGTAAATGTCCCCCTCTCCCCCAACCCATCACAGTAAATTTTCCTCTCCTCCCCAATCACAGTAAATGTTTCCCTCTCCTCCTATCACAGTAAATGTTCCCCTCTCCCCATCACACAAAAAAGTTCCCCTTTCCGCGATCACAATAACTGTTTCCCTCTTCCCCCATCCCGTCAAAGTAAATGTTCTCCTCTCCACCCCATCCCATCACATCACAGTAAATGTCCACCTCTCTCCCATCCCATCACATCACAGTAAATGTTCCCCTTTTCCCCATCCCATCACATTACAGTAAATGTTCTCTTCTCCTCTCCCCTCCCCCCCATCTCAGTCATGTGGGCAATTAACTTACCTTCTTGAAGCAATGTGGCGGCTCCAGTTACCGATAGACTAGGAGCATGGTGCACCGTGCCGCGCGCTTCCAGTCTATCAGTGAGGAAAAGGGAGCTGGTCGGTCAGAGGGGCCTGGACAGTCCAGAGAGCACAGAACGGGCCCAGGCCCCTTAGTTTGTCCGGGCCCCTTACAGTTGTACCAGCTGTACCACCCCTGATGACAACCCTGCTTTTAATAGTGCACGGTTTGTGCCTTCATGTTACACTTTAATGAGAAAGTACATTTCCAGGCAAACGGAGATGTAATAAAAAGATCAACACACCAACAATTACCACATATAATAAAGGAAGTTCCAATGTCCCGTCACTCTCATGATTAATGTAAGCCATAAACGAGGCTAAGCCAAGCAGTATTGTAAATTAAAAACCCAAAAATATATCTTATAGAATGTGGTGATACTAAAGTGGTAGGAGGTTGGACTTTCTGGGACATTCTCCCAAGAAAGAGTTTTGCACAATGAATCCCTTTAGTTTTTTTTTAAATTCCGCAGAGCTAGACATCCTTTTAGTGTATGGGTCCAAAAAGGTCATCCTATCGGATGTCGGTCAAGATGCATGGTAAACAACAGCGTATTTGTTTATTGTTCGACTGCACCAATAGTGCCCTGCTAAATCTTTCAGAGTTGATCATACACATTTATATACAGAGAGCTGCAGAGATCTGACCTCTCGTATTGGGTGCTGGGAGTCACACTCACACGTTGGACTAAAATTTAAATTTGACAAGTTTGTAGAGTATTATGTTAATAGGAACTTGGTATAAGAAGGGAAATGAGCTATTTCCTTTTTATAGTTTGAAAAGAGAAATGAAGATGCTTGTAAATGTTCATTAATATTGTAAAATGCATGATGTAAAATGAAGTGACACAACATAACAATGCACATTCTCCCATGCCTGTATCTGAATGTCTGTAGCATCCCGTCTGTTGCATTCTGCAGAATCTCCTGACCTTACCATTCTATACCAGGTCAAATGTTACAAGGGGCTCAATACATCATGGACTGACACAGAAAACAATGGCATTATAAGCCAATATTTCAGAGTAGTCCTCTATAAAAATGGAGTTTACAAAAAACAAAAGAGAACTGTAATAAAAACATAAGTAAAATGTTTTACAAGCGAATTCTATCCTCAGCATTGCACAGTATTACATAGATGTACCAATTAAGTTATTTGTTTGTTCAGATGTTTAACCACTTAAGCTGGTTACATATGAAGGGATTATATTGGGGAATTTAATTATGCTCAAGTAAATTGCATCCATATTGCTCCATTTGAGGGGGCAAAACAAGCAGGTAGTCCAGTCAGTCCTGATCAGATATCTAACGGGTTGGGAAATCTGACCAGCTGATGAGCACAAGCTGCGCGTGTCCCATCATTGTCCAGAGAGACTTTGCGTCTAAGCAGATACATCTAAACACATCACATGCAGTACTTTCTTGCACAATAATTCCCGGTATAACATGCCAGTACATAACCTTATTCAATTGAATGTATAATGGATAGGAGTATTACAGCGCAATCAGGAGTATTCACATATGTGTATATAATTCATGTGATCATACAACAACAAATGAAAAACAATAAATGGAAAATATAGTTATATTTTCTGATGATAAGATTCTTCAATAGTATAATTCAGATTCTTTTCTCCGTATTGTGAGATGAATGGTGCATAATATAAAAAAACAAACAAATACAACATAGTGTGATACCATTTAAACAATAACTGTAAACTTTAACTTTAAACTTGAGTTTTCATCTTAAAATGTTTTCAACTGGTTAAATCCATTTATCTTTTTTTATGTGATTACACTTACTAGAGAACAAAAATATATTTGCCTGTAGTGTTAATAACACAATGATGTATTATAGTGTTGAATCCATCACCACAACAATCCTTCCGTGAGAACACTTACAAGATGTATATTAATAGAGAGCTTGATATCAGGTTTCTTTTAAATCCTCATGGATATGTAGATGACTTTTCCTCAATAGGAGTAACAAGAAAAAAGATGGAATCTAGTGCATAATCGTTTACTATAAAAATAATTTATTGCACATCTTAACTAATAAAAAAAACAATGGATCAACAGTGTGATTGGATCCCTACCAGATTGGAGATAAATGTAGGCTTAGTATGTTATAAGTCCCCGGGGTTCAGCTCACATATCTCTCCACTGGAACTGTAGATGGTAGTTCAGGGGTCTAAATCACTGTCAGTCTGGTAACCCTTTCTTTCCAACGCGTTTCGACCCTCCAAAAGCAGGTCTTTTTCAACGATGGGGTTACACCATACTGACTCCATTTTTATATAGGAAATTCATTGCATCCAAGTTCATAGGTCACAGATAAATCTCCAAATATACATAAAAAAACATTTAAAACACATTCATCTTTGGACAACTTTAAGAAGATATACATATATATACAATACATACAACAAAATTCCAATTATATATGTAAAACATTTGCATATATTCATCCTACTTACTGCTCCACTCAACATTGTTCCCCTTCTATTAACATTATTTTTTCTACTTCAACACTCAAACGGCCAGCCATAAAGGACAAGATGTATTTTTATTCCTTTTTGATGTATAAAGGCTTAGATATTCTGAACGCCATTTGCGTTTCACTATGGACTTCCGGTTTGCGGGTCACGATAATTTTATCGTGACTTCAATCAGAATAGGAAAATAAATGCGCTTCGACCCTCCAAAAGCAGGTCTTTTTCAATGATGGGGTTACACCATACTGACTCCATTTTTATACAGGAAATTCATTACATCCAAGTTCATAGGTCACAGATAAATCTCCAAATATACATAAAAAAACATTTAAAACACATTCATCTTTGGACAACTTTAAGAAGATATACATATATATACAATACATACAACAAAATTCCAATTATATATGTAAAACATTTGCATATATTCATCCTACTTACTGCTCCACTCAACATTGTTCCCCTTCTATCAACATTATTTTTTCTACTTCAACACTCAAACGGCCAGCCATAAAGGACTAGATGTATTTTTATTCCTTTTTGATGTATAAAGGCTTAGATATTCTGAACGCCATTTGCGTTTCACTATGGACTTCCGGTTTGCGGGCCACGATAATTTTATCAGAATTTAATCAGAATAGGAAAATAAATGTATAGCTTTTAACAGGCCATAAAAAGCTCTTAAAAACTGTGTGACACTTTTCTTAACTAGGCGGACTCTCTATTTTTATGCTTACAAAGTTACAGGGTACTATGGAGCGTGTGTGATGCTCCGTTATTTACTTACTTCCGGTCTGCCCGCTTTAAAACTACTTCCAGTGGACGAAGGGTATATTACACCAACATGAGATATTTACTGCATTCGCGCTCCACTGACTACTTCCGGTTATTGTACCACCATGAGATATTCCTAATAATCTGATTGCAGTGGAACGCATTTGCGCTCCACAGACTACTTCTGTTTCACAACACCTGAACTGCCACAGGTTAGCCAAGCCTACACTAGAATATTTGACAGACTGTCCTACCTGTTCTTGTCACTTTTACCACCTGTGGCTGCTGGATTCTTTACTTGCGGCTTGTCTGGATCCTGTAATGTTGAGGGCCCTATTTGGAAAAAATAATTAGTACATTTATAAAATTCCAACCAGCCCCGGCGTTAAATCTATAGGACCAACAATTAATACTTAGGCTTTCCTCCAGCCCCAACATTAAAGTAATAGTATTACCATTTAATAAACCTATTTCCCTCCCTCCAGACAGCCCCTGCAATAAATTAATTGCATTTACGTATAATAAATATACCTATTTCCCGCAACCCTCACTGCCATTAAATAATTCATATTCACATTTAATCAATAGATCTCATTCTCCTCAAACTCAGCCCCACATTCAATTAATAGCCCCCAAACTACACCATTTTAACTTAATAGTCCCCACTATAAAAATAAATTGCCCCACCTTCACCCTACAAACAAAATAGCACCCATTATTTAGCCACCACACACATATATTACATTGCCACAAGCCTGCTGTGCCATCACACACAATACTGTGCCCCTTAAACACCATGCTGTGCCTCCTTATGATCACACTGCACCCTCCATGCTGCTTTTGCTCCCCCCCCCTACCCCTGGCCCCCTTCATCACTCTGTACCATGCTGCTCTTGCTCCCCCCTTCTCCTGGCCCCCTTTCATCATCCTGTGCCATGCTGCTTTGGCCCCCCTTCATCACCCTTGCAAATGCTGCTTTCGCCCCCCTTCATCACCCTGTGCCATGCTGCTTTGGCCCCCCTTCATCACTCTGCCACGCTGCTTTGGCCCCCCTTCACACTCTGCCATGATGTCTATGCTCCCCCTTCACACTCTGCCATGCTGTCTGTGCTTCCCCTTCACACTCTGCCATGCTGTCTGGGCTCCCCTTCACACTCTCTGCCATGCTGTCTGTGCTCCCCCTTCACACTCTGCCATGCTATCTGTGCTACCCCCTTCACACTTTTCCATGCTGTCTGTACTCCCCCTTCACACTGTGCCATTCTGTCTTTGCTCCTTTTCACTCTTTGCCATGCTGTCTTTGCTCCCCCTTCACTCTCTGCATGCTGTCTGTGCTCCCCCTTCACATTCTGCCATGATGCTTTGGCCTCCCTTCACTCTCTGCCATTCTTCTTTGGCCCCCTTCACACTCTGCCATGCTGCTTTGGCCCCCCTTCACACTCTGCCATGCTGCTTTGGCCCCCATCACACTCTGCCATGCTGCTTTGGCCCCCCTTCACACTCTGCCATGCTGTCTGTGCTCCCCCTTCACATTCTGCCTTGCTATCTGTGCTCCCCGTTTACACTCTGCCGTGCTGTCTGTGTTCCCCCTTCACACTCTCTGCCATGCTGTCTGTGCTCCCCCTTCACACTCTGCCATGTTATCTGTGCTACCCCCTTCACACTTTTCCATGCTGTCTGTACTCCCCCTTCACACTGTGCCATTCTGTCTTTGCTCCTTTTCACTCTCTGCCATGCTGCTTTGGTCCCCCTTTACTCTCTGCCATGCTTCTTTGGCTCCCCTTCACGCTCTGCCATGCTGCCTTTACTACCCCTTCACTCTGCCATGCTCCCCCCTTGCTTCTGTTCCTTCACTTACCTTTTCTATCGGCTTCTTTGTTATCATCTTATCTTCTCTCTTCTGTCTTCTTGTCGACTCCTCTCTGCGCCGCTCCTCACTGAACGTCGGGTGTGATGACGTCATGCCCGACATTCAGTGCAGACAGTGCAGAGAGGAGGGGCGTCGGCGCTACGGTCGTGTATTTTTTTAATTTTTAATTTTTTTAATGTTTTCCGTCCTCCCCCAACCAACAAAGAGGGGAGCGATCAATGCTGCGTGCACTACTGTTAGGTGCACGCAGCTCTCCCTTTTCAAGCAGAGCCGTGTGAAGCGGGGGCAGGGTCCAGCCACCTCAATTTTACAGTGCCCCAGGCTTGGAGGGGGTTTCCAGGCATTGGGAAACCCCCCTCGGTTTGCCTATGAGGAGGAGGAGAAGCAGGACTGTCATGCAAGTGTGGTGGCTAAGGTTGGCAGTCACCCTCCTATATATGCTAAAGGAGCACAATTACAGTTTAGAATCCCTGCTGAAATTGCACATGTAGATTGGAGCTGGCTAGAAAACAAGGTCCTTGTGACTCTGAGTTGGGGTCATGTAGCTCCACTATGTCAAGTCATTCAATGCAAATTACCTTGTCATATCTTTTTACTTTTATTCTCTGCATGCATTTAGTGCTTTAAGAGAGGGTCTTAAATTGTCAAATCAATTGTGTTTATTATTGATAATTTAATATTGTCCATACCAAATTTAATTTTAGGATTTCAATATGATTTTATATATTTAGTAATTTTTGTTTATTGCAACATTCGAAAAATTGTCATCTCTGTCTAAATGTACTTAATGTACTGTGTCTTAGCAGGTGGAAGTTGTACACATTCTGTTCATCAGAAGGTTAACTTAAAGATCAGTGAAGCACAATTAAAAGTGTTTATTATTGGATGACAACTCAAAACAGAGTGTATACAATCTCCACCTCCTTATTACATTTGTTTCATAATGTACTTTGACATCAAGTGCATTATGCAAAAAGTGATATTCTACAATAAGCAAAAATTACTAAAATTATAAGACCCCTTTGAGACCCAATATTTGAAGTCACTTTTATTGGTAAATTGGTTTTAAAATTTTGAGTTAATGGCCTTGAAATGTTGACTTCCTCAAACCTAGTCATGTGGTATAGCAAATAAAAAAGCCTTTAAAATTCTGAATAAAATGGGTTTTTTTGCTTTTGTTTTTTGTTTTTATTTAAATTTCTTAATCCTGGCCTTAGAAAATTTAGGTTTTCTGAAAGAAAAAAATGTGGATTTCCGAAAATAAATCGAAACATACCGGTACATAAGATAAAAAAAAGATATTCAAAATTTGTAGTAAGCATTGATGGCCTATTAAGTATACCAAGTGAAATCAAAATTGGAAAACATAGGGTAAAAAAAGTAGTTAGAAATGAGGCCAGTGAATGTGGAATGAGTGACCCTATGGTGGTGTAAGGTTCTGAGACATTGAGGGGTTTCAATTGTAACCAATGTGCCGCAGAGTTCCCCTGGAATGGTCTGTGAAGGCACTCTGTGGCGATTTGTCTCCGCTCATTTTTCTTTGCACCCTATAGAATAGAACTGGGCAGGAAAATGAGTGGAGATTCCTTACCTTAATAAGCGGTAATGTGTGAGTCATTAAGGAAAGTAAGGCAAAAAAAGAGTAAATTTGATATAGGACAAACCATGTTACAATGCAAGGGATGCAAATGAGTTTATTATTTTGCACGTAAGGAAAACAGCAGCTGTTTTTTCATGTAGCACACAAATATTTGATAGCTTTAATGTTACACTGAAATTTAAAGTTGATCTAGGACATATCCTACCCCAAATATAAATCTGTCCCCACATTTTAAACTTACCCCTCCAATGCAATATGGTTTTGCCAAGGTACAAACCTACTCCTTTTTTTCCACTTTTCTCTCCTTACTGACCCAGGACATTGAGATGATGTCTATGAAAAGGGCCCAAATTCTGTATGCCTGTGTGGGCGGTTAAGATGGTGCATTTGCAATACGTACATGCTTTAGAATGTATGTGTCAGGCCGTAGGCCTATTGAGGACTACAAAGAGCAGGACACTAACCGGTATTAGCAATACTGAACTAGCAGGTGCGGAGTCTAACGTATTCGCCAGGGACCCCTGCAAGGAGGTGTGGACTTCGCTGCACAGGGTACACAGGTCGTGGTCCTACTAGCCAGTTGCCTGTGTAGTGTAGAAGAGTCAGATGGTCCGGGTCAAGCCAATCAGGAATGCAAGGTACCAGGGAGAATCCAGAGGAATGGTCAACAAGCCGAGGTCGCGGGAACAATATGGGTCATACAGATGAAGGAATGGTGACCAAGCCGGGTCACAACGAGAGAGGAAACCACAGGGAGCACAATCAGGAAACTAGGAGCAGGGAAACCAGGAACACAAGGTCAAAAACCTGTTACTTTGGCACCCTCATGGCACCAGAGCCAGGTTTAAATAGGGGCAGGTAGCAGTTGATAGGAAGAGCCAGAGGGCGGCACGTAGGAGACACAGTAGCGTCCCATTGCTAGGCAACGGGACGGTGGCAGGGCGCATGCACCTGACAATATAGCTGGCCGAAAGCCGCAGCGCGTCTGTTGCTAGCAACAGAGCGCTATGGCTCGGGGGCAGGCGTCTGTCCCCGACTTACAGGGGATCAGTGGGGATGGTGCCTGACAGTATGCTGTTATTGTTGTCCATGTGGCAGAAAGGAGGAAGGAAGAGAAGAAAGAGAAGGAGATGCACTAGCATCGGGTTCCGCGGATGCGCTCAGACCATGGTCTTTTAGGGTCCATTTGAACTTGGGGTCCCTGTCTGATTAGGAGGTAGTGCAGATATTTCACCTGAACCGCATCAATCTCCTGAATTTTTATGAGCAGGTGAGAGTAGAATTGCAACCAGATACATCATGGTCCCATGCAGTTTCTGGGCTGTAAGGTGCTGTTCACTTTAAGGCCACAGGCTCCAGAGATGTGGACATCAAATAGGCGACATGTTCACGGCATTTGACTGTAGTGATACATGCCTTAAAAAACTTGTTGCATGTTGTATGCTTCCCCAGCCATGAGCGACAGTGGTATGAACTCAATGTAGATTTCTAAAGGCTCTCTGGAGTTCCAAATGCTCTGGGAGCTATAGATTGTACTCATATAGTGCTAAGACAACTTGTTCTGAGGGGTATTTATCAACCACCACCACCACCACTCCTTGAATGTGCAGGTAGTCTGTGATGCAAACATGCTACTGCCGCCTCACAGTGTCTTAGCCTGGCTGCCTAAAATCTACTCATAGCAGGGCACAATTGCTAATACTAAAACGCAGTTTTTGTCATGGGAAAGCTGGATGTTCAAGCCTGCTTTTGTCTTCTGGACCTGGCTTCCCTCACCTGCCTCCTCCAATTCCTCCTGTACCTCCTCTGCCTCTTCCTGCTCTAACTGTTGCCCCTGTCTAGCATCCTCCACTCCAGTCTCCTCTCCCACTCTATCACCAACAAAATACCACACTTAAAGAATTAGACTAACACAAATAGTACTCACTCAACACTCTCTCATGAACAACACAGACAGCACCAAACAAAACCCCAAAAAACATAATACATAAGACACACAAAACAGAAAAAGATAACAAGACCATTTTTAGATAATATTTTAGAGCAGCACTTATCATCCACAAATAAACGCTCCAAACACTCACCTATTCTCCTATGCACTAACTTCTCACAACCCTATCAAAGAAATGGAGGAACAGCCAGCCTTTTCTAATTCTAGTGATGTTTAAATTGCGTGTGACTTGAAATATCCGATAGAAAGTTTCTTGGTGGATGATGCAATTAGATGATAAATTCTGCATTTTGAGGCACCAAACCTCCAGGAATTGATGGCGATGTGCAGTGGATTTTATCTGTCGCACAAAGTGCCATTTGATACATTAACCCTTAAGTATTTTTCTCACAAAGTGATGCACAGTTAAACAATCTCTGATACCTGCCATAAATACATACTTATAAAGAACTGGTAGTTGCTCAAATCAATTTATAGGCTATAACAGGTGCATGAAAGGGTGGGGTTATCCTAAAAGGAAAAAACAGAGACAAATTCCCCCAGCACACTGCTATAGCCAGCAACAGATCTGCTATTTCTACTGTAGATAAAAATGCAAAAGTCTCAGTTGCACACATTTGCAAATGTATGTTGAAGCCACCCACCACGCCAAGGTGCTTTTGCTAATAGGGTGGTCCTACTCTAAACAATGAGAGTCCCATATATTTGGGCCATACATATGTGTTTTTAAATTGAGAGCTAACTTACCAAAGAGGTATCCCAGAGACCTCCAAATAGCAATCCAATGTCAGTACTCCCCCTCAGCTACTGACACCAACATGCCTCTCAGACAAATAAAGAACTGGTAGTTGCTCAAATCAATTTATAGGCTATAACAGGTGCATGAAAGGGTGGGGTTATCCTAAAAGGAAAAAACAGAGACAAATTCCCCCAGCACACTGCTATAGCCAGCAACAGATCTGCTATTTCTACTGTAGATAAAAATGCAAAAGTCTCAGTTGCACACATTTGCAATTGTATGTTGAAGCCACCCACCACGCCAAGGTGATTTTGCTAATAGGGTGGTCCTACTCTAAACAATGAGAGTCCCATATATTTGGGCCATACATATGTGTTTTTAAATTGAGAGCTAACTTACCAAAGAGGTACCCCAGAGACCTCCAAATAGCAATCCAATGTCAGTACTCCCCCTCAGCTACTGACACCAACATGCCTCTCAGACAAATAAAGAACTGGTAGTTGCTCAAATCAATTTATAGGCTATAACAGGTGCATGAAAGGGTGGGGTTATCCTAAAAGGAAAAAACAGAGACAAATTCCCCCAGCACATTGCTATAGCCAGCAACAGATCTGCTATTTCTACTGTAGATAAAAATGCAAAAGTCTCAGTTGCACACATTTGCAAATGTATGTTGAAGCCACCCACCACGCCAAGGTGATTTTGCTAATAGGGTGGTCCTACTCTAAACAATGAGAGTCCCATATATTTGGGCCATACATATGTGTTTTTAAATTGAGAGCTAACTTACCAAAGAGGTACCCCAGAGACCTCCAAATCTAATGTCAGTACTCCCCCTCAGCTACTGACACCAACATGCCTCTCAGGCAAATGTGTGCAACTGAGATTTTTGCATTTTTATCTACAGTAGAAATAGCAGATCTGTTGCTGGCTATAGCAGTGTGCTGGGGGAGTTTGTCTCTGTTTTATAAATACATACTTGCCAACCTTTTAAAACTTAATTCCTGGAGATCCCGGGCAAGGGGGTGTGGTTGGAGGGCGGGAGGGGCAGGGTGCCGTGAATCGTGGCATTTTGGCCCAGCACCTGCGACAAAATAGCGTTTTGTAGCAGGGGCGGGGCCAAAATGACGCGATTCACCGCGAATCGCGTCAGTTTGACAGAAGGTTGACGTTTGTGGGGTACTTGCCTGCTCTCTCGGGAGTCCGGGAGACCTACCCGAGTTTTCCGGGAGAGTTGACAAGTATGCATAAATATAATCACATGCTTCAGCCTGCCACTACACTTCTTATTTCACTGTCCTGGACATCATTAAGCTGGGTACACATATATGCAATTATCGTGCAGAAGGCTGACGGATCCTGATGTTCTTAGTGGAGAGCCATACTCTGTCCCCTTACTTGGATTCATAAGGATGTCTCTAAGCGATCGTTAAATAACATGGCTCGAGATGCAGCTTTCTTTAATGAGATTATTATTTTCTATATTCTTTTCAGAGAGCAAGCAATTTGTTCGATCTCAGGGTGGGTGGATGATATCAGAAAATGAAACAGACTTGGGATGTCTTCCATAAATGCAGAAAAATGGGGTTTAACCAGAGTAAGAGTGTGGTGAAATTATGTAGGCAAATTCCACCCATAGCAGATATTCTACCCAGTTGTCATGTAATTCAGAGATGTAGCATCTGAAATATTGTTCCAAAGACTGGTTTACCCTTTCCGTCTGTCCATTAGTTTGGGGGTGATAGGCTGATGAAAAACTCAGTTGAATGTCTAGCAAGGAACTGGGCCACAAATTGAGTTTCTCTGTCTGAGACAATATTAGTGGGTATACCAAGGATTTAGCACAAGGTAGCTTCGGTAACGTAATAAAGTGAGCTATCTTACTAAAGCGATCAACTATCATCCATATACAATTGCACCCTTTAGACAAAGGCAAATCCGCAATAAAATCCATGGAAATGTGGGTCCATGGAACACTGGGCATGGGTAAAGGGATCATCTGTCCTATGGGTAAATCTCTGGGTGTTTTTACCCTGGAACAAATTTTGCAGGACCAAAGTCTCTTATGTCTTTATTCAAAGAAGGCCACTGTGCTGTCATGGACCTGAGACAACACAAACTGTTTCAGAGCTACTGGCACAAACAACAAATTGGGATGCATGGATGCTGGTGTCTGATCCTGAACTGCCTGTAATTGGGTTGCCAAATCCTGAGTCAACCCTGAGACAATGGTTTCAGAAGGTATGATAGAAGTGTTATAAAGGGGATCATCATGTTGCTGTAGGAAATTTCTGGATAAGGCATCCACCTTTAAAGGCTTAGAACCAGGGCGATATGTGATAGCAAAACTAAATCGAGAGAAGAAAAGAGCCCAGCGCACCTGTCTTGAATTCAACCTCTTGGTAGTCTCAATGTATTGGAGATTTTTGTGATCTGTGTACACTGTAATGCTATGCTTTGTGTCCTCCAACCAGTGTCTCCACTCTTCGAATGCCCATTTAATGGCCAGCAAGTCACGATTTCCACACATCATAATTAATCTCTGCAGCTGAGAATTTCTTAGAGAAGAATGCACAGGGGTGTAAATTACCATCAGAACTGGACACTTGTAACATAACTTCCCTTACACCAACATCAGAAGCATCCACTTCAACTATAAAAGGTAGCTCTGCATCTGGATGTTTAAGGATGGGAGCAGAAACAAAGGCCTTTTTGAGATTCTCAAAATGCTTTTACAGCTTCTGGCGGCCATACCCCTGGATCAGCTCCTTTCTTAGTCAATTGAGTGATAGGTGCCAGAATTATCGAAAAAATGCGAATGAATCTCCTGTAAAGGATTGGCACACCTGAGAAACCTTTGGATGGCTTTTAGGTTACAAGGAAGGCTCCAATCAATGATGGTTTGGACTTTGGCTGAATCCATTGTAAATCCGTTGGCGGAAATGAAATACCCCAAGAATGTCACAGTGGAGACTTCAAAGTCACATTTCTCCAACTTGGCAAACAAATGATTCTCTCTGAGTTTCTGTAGTACCAAACGGACTTGTTCACGGTGTTGAGACAAAGATATGGAGTAGATCAAGTTACCATCCAGATACACTATGTCGAATTTACTCAGATAATCACGTAGTACATCATTGATCATGTCCTGGAACACGGCTGGTGCATTAAAAAGGCCAAATGGCATAACACAAAACCTGTAATGTCCGGAATGAGTATTAAAAGTGGTCTTCCATTCGTCACCCTTCCAAATGCGTATCAAATTATATGCGCCACGTAAATTTATCTTTGAAAATACAGAAGCACCTCTAAACTGATTGAACAACTGAGAAATCAGTGGCAGAGGATATTTGTTTTTAATGGTGATATGATTCAGACCTCTAATTAATGCAAGGTCATAAATCTCCATCTTTCTTTTTGACAAAGAAAAATCCGGCACCAAGGGGAGATCAATAAGGTCTAATGAACCCTTTTTTCAGGTTCTCAGAAATATAGTGCTCCATGGCTTCGGTCTCTTCCATGGAAAGAGAATATAAACGAGATTTAAGAAATTTACATCCAGGCTGAATATCAATAGTGCAGTCATACGGGCGATGTGGTGATAGTGTATCTGCAGCTTGTTTGGACATCAGCAAAATCTTGATATTGCAGCAGTAGTGTGAGACCTGGTTTGACCAAAGCCATAGCATCCTTAACAGATGTTGCTAAGCATGTCCCCTGGCAGTCTTTCCCCAATGCCACCAGTTCTCCTGTTGAGAACAGGTTGATAAGCCATGGGTACCGCAGAGCCATAGGGCATGTGGGTGAATGAATAAGATAAAATGAAAGGAAATCTTTAAGGAGTGCACCCACTGTCAGGGTAACAGAGCTGGTACTCTCTAGCATGCTTCCGCCCCCAAAAGTAGGTGCCCATCCAAACCGCAAACAGGTACTGGAACTTCTAATGGTTAGGTAGGAACAGCAAACTTCCGTGCCAGAGATATATCTAGTAAATTTCCATCTACTCCACTGTCCACAAAAGCTAGGAGATGAACAATCCCAGAGGCCAGGGAAATCTGTGCAAGTAACTGGAGGAAGTTTTGTTCTGTAAAAGGTAAAAGCCTAGATAAACTTTCCTTGTATTTCCTGTCTTACCTGAGTTAGAGATAGAGAAAAAGTTCTACGGACGAAATACCTTTTCCAGTCTTCTTTCATTTATTCGCTGATCAATGCGAATTGCCAAACACATAAAGGACTCCAGAGAATCAGTGTCACGGTACCAACGAGGAGAAGTTGGGATCCTTACAGTTCAGCTGTGATTGGTGTGACCTCACCTAGGCGCGCGGATTTAACAGAATGGAAGGTATTCACCAGAGATCCCCGCAAGGGAATTTGGACTTAGCAGCTTCCACTCTGCAGGTCGCGGCCCCATAGAGAAGTTCCCAGAGAACTGAGAGAGAGCGAATGAATTACCGGTAGTCGCACACAGAGGGATGATAGGTGTGGCTGGGCACCGTGGAGGTCTGCAGAGTACCACTGAGGAGTGGAGAGATGGAAGATCTGAAGAATTACCACTGCTGGAGTGGGGTGCTGCAATGGTCCGCGGAGTACCACTGAGGAGTGGAGAGCTGGAAGATCTGCAGAATTATCACTGCTGGAGTGGAGTGCTGCGATGATCTGCGGAATACCACTGAGGAATGCTGACACAGAGCATATGGAGCGGAGGCCCAGCAGAACCTGAAAAGGTATATATATATGGAGGGCCGGACTGGCCATCTGGCACTTCTGGCAAATGCCAGAAGGGCTGATGGCATTGTGGGCCGGTCTGGCTCCCTGCGACCCCCCCTATTAAATTATATTAAATTATTTATTTATTTTTAGCCCCGGTGGAGCCGCCATGACGTCACACGCGTGACGTCACGACGTCACATCACGCGGCCGCATAGGACTGGCTGTACAGGGTTCACAGTGGATTCCCGGAGGCTGCTTATGGTAAGTGTATTTTTTTATTTTCCCAGGGAAAATGGTGCTGGGGGGGAGAGGAAGAGGACCCGACAATGTGTGTATGGTGGGGGGGGGGAGAAGAGGTCCAGACAATGTGTGTATGGGGGGGGGGGGAGAAGAGGTCCAGACAATGTGTGTATGGGGGGGAGAAGAGGTCCAGACAATGTGTGTATGGGGGGGGGAGAATTGGTCCAGACAATGTGTGTTTCGGGAGGAGAAGAGGTCCAGATAATGTGTGTATGGGGGGGGGGGAGAAGAGGTCCAGACAATGTGTGTATGGGGGTGGAGAAGAGGTCCAGACAATGTGTGTATGGGTGGGGGAGAAGAGGTCCAGACAATGTGTGTATGGTGGGGGGGGGGAGAAGAGGTCCAGACAATGTGTGTATGGGGGGGGAGAAGAGGTCCAGACAATGTGTGTATGGGGGGGAGAAGAGGTCCAGACAATGTGTGTATGGGGGGGGGGGGAATTGGTCCAGACAATGTGTGTTTCGGGAGGAGAAGAGGTCCAGATAATGTGTGTATGGGGGGGGGGGAGAAGAGGTCCAGACAATGTGTGTATGGGGGTGGAGAAGAGGTCCAGACAATGTGTGTATGGGTGGGGGAGAAGAGGTCCAGACAATGTGTGTATGGGGGAGGGGGGGAAGAGGTCCAGACAATGTGTGTATGGAGTGGGGGGGGGGGGGGGTGAAGAGGTCCAGACAATGTGTGTATGGGGGGGGGGGAGAAGAGGTCCAGGCAATCAGACAATGTGTGGATGGGGGGGAGGAGAGGTCCAGACAATGTGTGTATGGGGGGGTAAAGAAGAGGACCCGACAATGTGTGTATGGGGGGGGAGAAGAGGTCCAAACAATGTGTGTATGGGGGGGGGAGAAGAGGTCCAGACAATGTGTGTATAGGGGGGGGGGGGGAAGAGGTCCAGATAATGTGTGTATGGGGGGGGGGGGGGGAGAAGAGGTCCAGACAATGTGTGTATGGGGGGGAGAAGAGGTCCAGACAATGTGTGTATGGGGGGGGGGGAGAAGAGGTCCAGACAATGTGTGTATGGGGGGGGGGGAGAAGAGGTCCAGACAATCAGACAATGTGTGTATAGGGGGGAGGGAGAAGAGGTCCAGGCAATCAGACAATGTGTGTATGGGGGGGGGGGGGAGAAGAGGACCCGACAATGTGTATGGGGGGGGGGGGAGACGAGGACCAGTCAATGTGTGTATGGGGGGGGGAGAAGAGGTCCAGACAATGTGTGCATGGGGCAGTGGCGGATCCAGGGGGGGGCCATCGGGGCGATCGCCCCCCCTAGCAGGGGCTTGCTGTTTAAAACACAATCAGAGCAGCCGGGCAGCACATTGTCACTGCCGAGCGGACCTGCACATATTGTGCAGCTGCCGGCAGCCTTGAAGTCAAAAAGGGGGCGGAGCCTAAATCGCCCCGGGTAGGATACTTTTATAGATCCGCCCCTGGTATGGGGGGGGGGGGGGGGGAGAGAAGAGGTCCAGACAATGTGTGTATGGGGGGGGGGGGGAGAAGAGGTCCAGACAATCAGACAATGTGTGTATGGGGGGAGGGAGGAGAGGTCCAGACAATCAGACAATGTGTGTATGGGGGGAGGGGGGGAGAAGAGGACCCGACAATGTGTGTATGGGAAGGGGGAGAGGAGGTCCAAACAATGTGTGTATGGGTGGGGGGGGGGGGAGAAGAGGACCAGACAATGTGTGTATGGAGGGGGGGGGGGAAGAGGACCACACAATGTGTGTATGGGGGGTGGGAGAAGAGGTCCAGACAATGTGTGTATGGGGGGGGGGGGGAGAAGAGGTCCAGACAATCAGACAATGTGTGTATGGGGGGGAAGAGTTCCAGACAATCAGACAATGTGTGTATGGGGGGGGAGGGAAAAGAGGTCCAGACAATGTGTGTATGGGGGGGGAGAAGAGGACCCGACAATGTGTGTATGGGGGGGGGAGGGGAGAAGAGGACCAGACAATGTGTGTATGGAGGGGGGAAAAAGAGGACCACACAATGTGTGTATGGGGGGGTGGGGGAGAGGAGGACCCGACAATGTGTGTATGGGGGGGGGGGGGGGAAGAAGAGGACCAGATAATGTGTGTATGGGGGGGGGAGAAGAGGACCAGACAATGTGTGTATCCGACCCCTTCACGGAAAAGGGAACCAGGGAGGGAGCCGGATCGTGACCACAAAAGGTAAGTTTTTCTTTTTTTCAAAAGGATTTTTTTTCATTGCCTTGGGCCCCCTTTCCCCCTGGGCCGCCGGGCACCTGCCCATCATGCCCAGTCAGAAAGAAGGCTCTGGTTCATCGGGGGAGGGTTGGGGGGAGTCATCGGGGGCCCTGCCTGCTTTAATGTACTGGGCCCCATGATTTTTGATGGCAATGTGTTCAAAGGCAAGATTCCCCTTTTAAAACATTGCCGTTTTAAATTTAGTTGTCAAACTCGCCGAATATCAGCGAATTTCA
Organism: Mixophyes fleayi; assembly: GCF_038048845.1. NCBI lineage: Eukaryota > Metazoa > Chordata > Amphibia > Anura > Limnodynastidae > Mixophyes > Mixophyes fleayi. The sequence goes on from NC_134403.1 coordinate 263,164,415, forward strand.
AAAAGCGCTGTTTAATGCATTTACCCCCTAGACATTGGGACTTAAATCCTGAGACTTAAACTCTGTATTTAAAGGTACAATACAATTTTTTTCACTAAAGACTGTTCTTGCTATTGGAACCTACCAAATCAGAATCCATTATACAAATACCATGTCTGACAACATGGTCGTAGTTGGGCAGACCTGGACAGGAATTTGGGAAGATTGATAGTGTATCTTTTTAAAGAGCTTTGCCCCTTTATATAAATGTATAGTGAATCCTATTCACCTATGTTTTCATGAGCTTCACTAGGTTATATCTTCCACTTTTACATGCAATTAACAATAATAATTAAGTGGTGCCTCTAAAACACCTGTAGGAAATCAGTTTAAATGGCTTGACAATGAAGGAGCACCTTCAAGAAAGCTACAGCAAACATAAAGTTTATAATGATATTTTCATGTAATATACTACACAAATTGTTGCACTTTTGTTTGTTTTTTTAAACTATTTTGTGTGTAATTTGTACTTTCCATGTTCCTATGATTCTTTATGAAGAATCCCCAAAAATTTATAGAAGAATATATATTATAATCTATATAGATTATAATGACAGGAAACTATTTTTTTTCTGTCCACAAAGTAGTTATAATAAATACAATGACAAAGTTGCAGTTGGAAAAATAAATCTTGTTCTTGCTACAAATATGCCATGTAGCTTTTGGTCATAGTCATCTGTAGAAGATTCCTGGAAGGAATTCTGTACTTAATGTTTACCACTGACATTTAAAAACCTATACTTCATAAAACGATTTCAGAACAATGTACAATCAATAAAATTTAGAAACAAGAATACGAACGTTTACATAGAAAATAATTCTGTCTACTATCCTAAATGTCAGATCAAGTCAACGAGTGCCCGGATAGCTCAGTCGGTAGAGCATCAGACTTTTAATCTGAGGGTCCAGGGTTCAAGTCCCTGTTCGGGCGGCACTCTAATTTTTTTTTTTTGCTTGGATCACACTATATTTTGTAATATTTTGTGCATTTTTTAACATATATATATATTTATTCACAGTGCATATTAAGATCATATACTTTTCAGTTTATGTAACTTTCAGATGATACATGTGCTGCATATATTCAATATGTAAACAGACGTAGCTCTCAGTATAATTAAAACTATAACTGTCTAGCCAGATTTTGTAATTCAAATGGTAGTAATCATACATCATATCATATACACCAACAGTAAGGAGAACACTATTCTGTAAAAAAAACAAATAAATAAAAAGGTAACGAGTCGCCCGAACAGGGACTTGAACCCTGGACCCTCAGATTAAAAGTCTGATGCTCTACCGACTGAGCTATCCGGGCTCGTTGACAGTTGACCTGTTGAAGTTATTTACAAATTTTCTATTCTATCTGTAACTAACAGAATAATATACTTTTTATATCAGCCTCAGAACTAATGTCGTTTATCTGGCATTGTTTTAGATATTCTATTACCTACTAAGTATCTCATGTGTATTTTAGCTTAAAACTGAATTGGTGACCCATGCATTTTTTTCATACATATTCGAAGTTAAAGAGAAGGAAAATCAATATTATTCTTCCACAAGCTCCCATCACTAGAATAGTATTTTAGTCACTTTGGGTTTGTGGACTGGTCATAGCAACTCACTACAACTGTCATCCCTAGAGAGCCCAAGAACCATTGAGGCGTGTAGATAGCAGGTACTGCCCCTTCTACACCATCAGTTGCATCCTCTCTATGGTTTATCATATTACTCCTCGTGATCCCTCTAAAATGGACGCCAGCCGGAAGCTTCCCCTTTAGACGAGCGGAAACTATAGGGACACCATGTTACGGAAGTCGGAAGTGGTATTATCCTGGAAGATGGCGCTTTATCACAGTTAATGGTCGACAGGTAGGCCGTGTACGTCATCTGGGGAGAATGCAGGCGCCTCGTGACGTCATGGGACGAATTTAGGGTGAGAAAATAAAGCCTGCACTCTGTTAGTGTAACCCTTGTCCCCCAGGTGTGTGTGTTTGCCACGTGTTACCTGAATGTGGGAGCAGGAGATGCCGCCTCCTGTATATTGGTCAGTGACAGAGCGACCTTCCAGGCAGACTTATGGTGGAATAGATGGTTGCTAATATGCAATAGCAGATGTAAGGTCCACAGACTAAGTTTCTATTAACTATTTAGTGGCTGGAAAGGTTTCATCCACTAGTGGTCTGGTGAAGCCCTTAACCAGTTTTCATGTTTTACCCATATACATCACTATTAATTATCAGCCTACTCAAGCAATTTTTTGATATTGAGAATAGTTTGTTTTGTAGCATATTGGGAAAATTCTCTTTTCTTATACATTTCATATAGACAACAAGTGATACAAAATACACAATTCACGATTTATTAGAAAACTTAGTACAACTCTGAAATCAGAGTATAGAGACACTTTAAAGGTGTGTGTTCTACCCAAGGTTGGCTAAAGTTATGAGGCAGAAATAAAGGTACACATTTTAATTTTGGGTTTTTGACCATTGTTGGCATACATAGATGCAAGCCCACTTTGCCTAAAAATAAAAGGGGCGGGCAAGAAGAAATAATACTAATACTAGCAATCTGTATATTCAGAGGCGGAACTTGACAGCCTTGTTCCATCGACACAACGTTGCATAACATAATTTTAAGCAGCATGAATAGTTAATCCATTCTGCTAGTGTTCACTTTTAATTCAATCTTCTCAACATACTTCCCAACACTTTAAAATGCATATCTGGACAAAATAAGATTCTCTCATGACCCCCAGTCATGCCCATACTGTGTTCTTCCCAGAAAATGTAGCCAGTCTGGTGGCATTAAGAAGTAGCTGGGTGTGGGCAGTGTAATAATTTGCAATAATATTGAAAATTGTTGGAGGTTATTTCCTTCACCTGCCAGGACTGGTCTAAGACACACTAGCACTCACATAGTGCCTGTTAAAACAGGACAAACAATGGTATATAATATTATAATCATACATGCCAACTTTCAAAACTTCTCAACCAAGGGAGAAGTCGTGTGACAGGGCGTAGGAGGGGGGTGTGGTGATGTTGTTGTGTCACCATAGCTCTGCCCCTACTATAAAATGCCGAAATTCATGGCATTGAATAGCAGGGGCGGGGCTTAATGACACGATTAAGCCCCACCACCTCCATTCCATGCCATGAATTTCGGCTAATCCAGGAGGTTTGCCTACTCGTCCGGGAGGACTTCCCGAAAATCGGGAGCCTCCCAGGAATTCCGGGAGAGTAGGCAAGTACGATTATAAGACTCTGTCGGGCACCAAGAGCCAAGTGGCATTTAAAAACAGCCAGGTGGAGCATCAATGCCTTTGTCCTGTTTTAACTTTTATCAGTATTTATTACGCTGCGGTGTCTTGGTGTTGATGGTAGATGTGTGCCATATTTCAGCAGTTGTACTGAAACTTTAAAAGTTCCAGTTTTCCCATGGCTAGTACAATGGTGTTTAGTAGTGTTGGTTATCAGGGATAGACTCTTTGCCTTTTAACAGCTGGTGCTGACCTTATATCTGACTAATCTAATTAAAATTATGATGTCCTGACCACAATTTGACACAATAGACATGGTTATATTTGGAAATTTTCTGAAGTGGTTTTATCATAATTTGTCACAGTATGTCTGAAATATTCTAAAACACACATTAAAATGATCCTGTCTTTCCTCACATTGCCAAAATTTATTTTCTCATTACTTTGTGTAGCAGCTCTCCTCACAGTCAATATAGGATGAGGCAATTATGATATTTTCACAGAGGAGCAACAATTGTTTGTTTTCTTTCTGGAACTTTGTGAATATCAAGGTTTTCAGATATCACATCTGTGTATAAAATATATTATGGTTGCCAGATCAGCAGTTTAAAACTACAAAATTTAAAAATCTCATGCAACTTCCATGCTCCACTAGTAAAACTGGTTAAAATGAGATTAAAAAGAATCTATTGGTTTCATTAGCAACTGACAGTACCTACATAATTTATATAGATTTGTTTAGTCTTCGTTAATCTGACTTCATGTCTCTTAATGGGGTTTTGCTTTCTTTCTTTCTTTCTTTGTTCTTGCTTTCATTTATTTGATCTGGTTTGTATTTGAGTGCCAGCTATGCCAGTTCTCACTTGGCATGTCCTCTGAATGCTGTAGATATTTACACATGCTGTGACATGTCATGGGCTAAAGGCCAATGGCAGTTGTGTGCGCTGGTACATTCCCAGGGAGCTCCCCCCAAATCAACAGTCCGGCTGGTATTCTGCTACTATAACAATATAGTATGCAAATTTAACAGTACATCTGTTACTCAACTGAGAGCAAATCCATCTCTACACAAAAATAGCAAACTTTGTACTATTATTATAGCAGATGATATGGGTGTGTGACAGGTTTGTATTGCAATTATCTAGATTTGCTGTTTCGTACTTGACATGTCCATGGGGCTATATTGTGTGTGTTGTCTTCAGTTGTAATTCCTCTATATGTGTGTTTTTGTTTCCTAATAGATTCAACCTCACAGACAGCTTTGTCACTGCCAAAATGTCAACTTCTACCTCCTCACAACAGCTGCTAGGACTAAATCCTTCTCATTGTAGTATACAGGGCACAGAGGGGAATGCGGTATGTAAAATAATAATCTCACATGATTACATAAAAGCCCCACAATTTGGTGTCTCGTCACTGAACTTTGTACTTACCATAACAAGATTTCTGTTGTAACAACCACAATTGGCTTTTTCTATTTCATGCTCTGTTTTAATTTGTGATTGCTCCATGTTTCTGAATGCTATAGATTGCTTAGGTATACAATTGTTGTTCACTGTTAATGCATCCTGTAAGGGATTAGCAAAATGGTTAATTGTAATATTGCAGTTAATTTAAATATGTGATTCATTAGAATTGAAGTGCTCGCACAAATATTTAATGAAAACTCTACTTGTGTGCATTATGTGTACATAATTTCTCACCTCATCAAAATATTGAATTTATCTGTGCATAGTTAAATAAATAAAAATAGAATTTAAGAGCTAGTCATTCAAGTCTTGGTGACAGGGAAGATGTGCATTTATTCACCTCAATGCAAATTAATGCAAGAAGTTATCTGGCTCCTGGCATTTGTCCAGCCCTGCATCTAGATCCGGACAACAGTTCAGATGGGTTACTTGAATTTTTATTTTATTTTTTGTTAATCATATATAAGAAGTAGACTGTTTTGACTATTGTGACTTCTGTTTGTATTTATGAGGTGAGTTCCCATTTTCTTTTGTTTTATTTTTTTTTACCTTCTCACAATTTACAAAATTCAATTAATATATTTGTGTTTATGTTGTCAAAATTTATTCTATGTAAAAAAAATGTTGCCTATTTTTTTTTCTTTTTTCTCAGGTACGGGCACAGCCGGCTTTGCTCAAGCTTCTACACACAGTGGGGGCAAAGGGTGACACATTTACCATAAAGCAGGCAAGTTTAAATATACAAGTCCTGTAGGGTTCAAAAAAATAAACAAAAAAATGATATATGCATATTTAATTGCTTAAGCTGGGTACACACTACAGAAATTTCAACCAACTTTTTATGCTGAGCGATTTTTACATGCGATCTATGTTCCGATCGCTCGGTCCATGGACTGCATACACACTAGCCTTGTTTAGGACGATAAAGGGAAAAGCGGACGTCCCTTTAGCGACTTTTTACAGCCATGTTGTCGTGAGCAATGACTGTAATTTCGTACTCACTGTTGTGGATCGGTCGGAAGTTTATACACACTACACAGCGGAAACGAGATTGGAACGAAAATATTAAATGGTACGACCAACCAAATGAGGCGACAATCGTCCATTTGGGCAGACTTTCGACCATCGTGTCACTGCACACACTGACCCGACATTTGAACGAGCGGTCGTATGTCGGCTGATTTAGCCGATTATTGGATGAAAACTGTGTAGTGTGTACCCAGCTTTACAGACTGTTATTTCTGTTCACCTTGTATGGGAGTTGTTTTTTTAGATGCCATGTTGACCTTTTCAAAAGTGGGATCTACTTTACCACACATTGTCATGGAAGCATACTCTACATGTTTAGTAAAGTCTGTTCTATTTAACCTAAGTATTTCAAACAGCATTGCATTTGTTACGTACAGATAAGACATGTCTTTTATTTACTCTTTATAATATAATGGCCACATGTTATACTAACCTGAAATAAGGTATTTTTCTGTTGCTAATTATTTGCCTTATGTCAAGGTGCTCCATCATGCTGGAAAAGGCATTGTTCATCACCAAACTGTTCTTGGATGATTGGGAGAAGTTGCTCTTGGAGGATGTTTTAATACCATTCTTTATTCATGGCTGTGTTCTTAGGCAAAATTGCCTGACATGTCCTTGAGAAAGAGGGACATGACCCTCAAAGTATTCCAGATCTTCCTCTTCAAGGAAACTGGAACACAACAGTATATTGTGGGCATGGGCTGATGCTGGTTGTGGCATTGGGCTATGAATGAGTGTTGGGTATGGCTTATGCTGAATACAGAGCTGTAATTGTGAGCATTGGGTTGTTTATCTAGGCATAGGTATGATGTGGTGAGCATGATACTCAGTTGGACCTTAGAAATAATTTTGGAGATAGGGTCAGAGGCCTGGGGTCTTCCAAGCATGGGCAGTTGCGGCCCGAGTAGCGGTGAGTAAGTGGCCATTGAGGTATCAGTCTCCCGAAGAAGTCCAATGGGGGGGGGGTATGTAAGAGGGTGTTGTCAAGGGTGGATAGTGAGCCTAGTAACACATTATCAATGTAAACAATGAGGTCCATAGAGGGCCGATCCCAGGGCATTTCCAAAAGTTGTGGAAGATGTTAGAAGGCACCCCACAATTACGCCAGCAGGAATTGGTATGTGTTGGCCAAATCTAATGGAGTTTGACCAGTGTAAAGTAGAGCATATTGAGTAGTTTATACATCATCTCCGTATGGTTTAAGCAGCGAGACATACAGTGAGTTGTGCGAAAAACAGACTTCCATTGGGTTGAGTTAAGCTCCTGCCCGATGTCTCTCTCCCAAATCAGCTGGGAAGGGTTTGAAATGCAGCTAGTTTTTGAACAGCCAATTGTACCCAGCTTGGCCACCTATGTGTAGCCAAATTGGACACTGCAGTGCTAGCTCTCATTTTTACCATACGACATATGCAATTTGTGTTTACTTCTTAATGTGCAGGTCCCAAAATGTGGTGGTTGAGCGCTTCTGAAACCTCCTGTGGGAACCATATTATGCTCTGTTTAATAAGGGACCACTTTCCTTTTGATTTGTTACATTTTCCTGTATTTTGTTTACATACAGTGACAAAATTTACCAATGACTATGATCCTATGTGCATCTTTGAATAAGATTTGCATTTGGTAACACTTTCTAATCTCCATAAAGTAATGGAAGCGCCTTGCAACCATCAATTCTAATCTCGTAGCAAAAATGTAAACAATAGCAGATTTTATTTAAAAATCGAATTCTTCTTGGGTGACTGACAGAGGTGTTATTGCAAAGTTTGTGGAGGATTAAAATAAAATTAAAAAATATAAACAAATAAGGATTGAATAAGGAAGTGAAGGATATGGTTAGCGTCTGTCAGTGAGGTATTAAATGTACTGCAATTTCATTACTAATATGTCAGTTCCGTCTGCTGATCTGTGACTTATTTGAAACACTTCTGCATTTAAATAACTTATTTAGCAGCAATTCATGCAGTGGAGGAATAAAGGCAATAAAATATTTTGAAATGTCATTTCTTGCTGAGCTTGATTCACTTCTTGTAATTCATCTGTAGTTGTCACTCTCTTTTAGACAGTATAACATTTTCTTTCACATTCTTCTATACTGCTATAAGAATCACATTATCCTAGTTTGTATAGACTACCATTTATGAATATATTATTAGGAACAATTTACAAATGTTATGCGTGTCAATTCACTCAAATTGTTGGTCTTGTTGAAGTTTTTAAACTGGTTTTCCACATTTTGTGTGTCCTAAACATTGGTAGGTAGATAAGAATCCCAAGAAGGACTCGCTATTCACTCATAGCAGCCTGGCTCCGTACTTCCAGTTAGGCTCATACACACTAGATGGAACAAATGCATATTACAACTAGTATAACCTAAACATCTGTCTTTGGAGAGATCAATAATTTCTACAGTAATTGCATTGATTGTACTTAGCGGAGCACAGGATGTAACTGGAATGCAGCGTGTTCTATTTTTGTTTTGCGTTGTAAGCGCTGCGGAATCAGTGGTGCTATATAAATAAATGATGATGATGAAGTATAGAGATGTATTTATCACAGATCAATGACTTTTATAATGACAGCCATTATTACTACACATTAGGGTGTATTTTGTCAAAAGCCAATTAACCTACTAGTATGCTTTTGAGTTATGTGGGAGGAAAGCCATACAAACTCCACACACATGGATCCTTTGATCAAATTGAACCGATGAATCCATCGATCCATCACTGTGAGGCCACAATGCTGTTCCAGGTATGTCTACCATGTGGTGGACATGGCTAATGTCATTGGAGAAAGCTTTATTATGCGTGAATGCCAAATAACTTGTCACATGGTTAGAAATAAAAAAAAATAAGCTCCTCATTGGAGTGTAGGTAGACTAATCAGGAGCCATTTGTCAATCCTACCTGTATGTTAGAAGGGGCTCTCTTTTGGTAATCATACATCACTACTGAAGACTTCCATCAGAGGTCCTCCTTAATATTTGGCTACTGTTAAGCAGAAGTTGGAAATCCCCTTTCATTCTTGGTAATAAACATATACACTTTTTATATCTTGTCACAGGCAGTTTAGACATAGTGTGTATTTTGCAGTAATGGAAGATATTAACCTTTGTTATTTTGATAAGCTTTAATTACATTGTCTAACTTGGACAAGACAATCAATCATTACTAACTCTTGATAAGTTGATTTAGGCTTACAACACATTGTTGGAAAAATAACTTGCTGAATTATTTTAGGCTAGTGGCATATTTTGTGCGATCAGTCTTCAGGTTACAGGCATGTGAACTCAGAGTTCCGATAACATGTACACCCATAAACTTCATGAACGCTGCTGCAGCATTCATCGTGCGCATCAGAGTTCGTGCAACAGGGAGGCAGCATTTACATAAGCTACTATGTTCCACCTCCAGGGCTAATCTATGCATTAGCCATAGATGCATCAGTTAGTGAAGCAGTCCTGTTTAGTACCAGATCTATTAATTTGGACACTACCAACAAAAATCTTGCTTGTTAATGGTACTCAAAAAATTGTATTATTTTAACCATTCTTTAAATTTGTTTTTTTATGTGTAAGAACAATTCTGCTTTGGTAGGCAATCTACTCTCAGATTTCTGTGTCAGGCAATTACTGGCCATAAATGAGATACTTTCACCAGTATATGATAAAAACCACTTAACCTAGAATACAAGTCCCTTTATTTGTGAATGTTGATAGCTATTTTATATAAATATGTAAAAGCAATTTTTATCGCTATATATTGAGGGATCATCAATTGCATGAAAAGTGATTCATCTCGTCCATAGAATTTAATAGGATAAAAAATATTTAATATCAGGCTATTCTAGAAAGTTGCTCACCATGTAGGTTTTGAATCTCCTTGAATTGCACTGTTTTTTTTTTCTTGGTGAATTACTTACATGAGAATTAATTTTGACACTGAATTTGCAGTGTAGTCCTAGTCTAAGAGAACCTATAAAACAGGAACTGTTTGGGTGCTTAAGACTGAGAAACTCTGGTACGTAACTCCACAGGCTATAATGGCAATGACCAGTTGTGCTTAGTAGACTACAAGTCTGAGGGAAGCTGGTTCATTAAAAATAGAGTATAGTAAATGTTCCTTTTTTTATTTTAAAGGGAAGTAAATATCTCAAGCAGATATGTAGTTCCTGCTCCTGGATCCTTGGCTTGCCAAATTAGGTGAAATCCAGCTGTTTGCCCCTTTGGAGGATCCATTTTGGGCGGAAGATGGTCACACTCTCGCAAGCCAATAGGGGTCATCTTTACAGTGTGTTTTCTGATGAATCATATAATGCTAATAACCCCCCACCCAACCCCATCCTACCTAGCTGCTGTTATTTTAAAGTTATAGCTTCCAAAAGGCAGATTTTTGTTGGTTCATGGTGGGTTGACCATCTTACTTGGCTCCTTGACCTATACTGCTGGCTCTTCGATTTCACAGGCTCGATTCTGAATTATTAATTTGTCATTATTTTTTTTTTTTTTTTATACCTTTGCCGATGGTTAAATATAATAGCCTGCTATAGCTGTATGTGAGTACTTCTGCCCACTGTCCAGTCATAACAGGGGATTCAAACTGCCAGCAATACTCTGTTTGGGCTTACAGATCTTTCCACTCCTGCCCCCCTTCTGCTTCATATTTACTTTGCCTGAATTAAAACTAACCAGCATGAATAGATTTGTTGTAATGGCTTTTCTCTCTCCTACCACTGGGGGACACTGCCAGACATTGGGGTATAGTAGTGGGATTGGGAGTTTAGGCACTAAAAACTCTTTGATTTTTACTCCCCTCCTCTGCTATGCCCCTCCTCTCCTAGATACCTCAGTTGTTTTTTTTTTAGTGCCTTAGGAGTTAGGCCAGTTTAGTATAGGCTCCTGCCTATATGTTATTTAGTGATAGTGTTTCACGTTTTTCTGAGGGTGCTTCGCGGGGATCGATCCTAAGTCCCAGAGGAGGGTGAATAGTCCTGGGCTTCCTTCACCCTGATCCCCGCGCAAGGTAAGAAGTGGCTGATGCCCGGTAGTTCATCCCCTAGAAACGAGCTGTTAGTTGTTGATAGACGCCATTAGGGCTTTAGGTGCCCACGGAGGTAGACCTCTTCAGCGGGCCACAGAAATAGGTCGCGCGGGGGAGATCCAGGATCCATCTCTCCCCGCCGACGGACTAGCCGGCAAGCCCCCTTCTCCATACCCCCACCTCCCTGACGATGAGCAGCGGGGGTCCGTTAGCGCTCCCTCTATTATAGAGAGCGGCGCTGCAGGAGGAGGGCAGAGACGCACACGCTACCTGGGCACTGTAAGAAGCGTGTTGTGGAGAGATTACCGACAGCCATATTATAGATGAGCTGTTCGGTAACTTAGAGAGGAGCAGACATTTTTTTGATGAAGGCGGAGCTGGAGGAGGACCTTCGTTTCCCGCACTTCTCAGGATCCTGCACAGCGGAGTCGCCATCTTTAGCTCACACCGAGCAGCTGCATGTCGCTTCTCTCCTCTCATTTACCTCTTCTGTGACTGGTATCGTTAAATCCTGTGTTTGTTTGTGTACAAAAACTTTTTAAACATTCATGGTTGATTGTTCTACCTAGCTGGAGAGGTTAAAAGTTACTGTGGGGCAAATTTGTACCCGGGTATATAGATCTGGCTACAAATTGTGTATTGCTGTATTCTGACATTAACTGTTTAGACAATAATCATTTATCTGTCTAGTCATAGTCAGTTTATACTGTATTTAACCAGTAATGTCTAACAAGGAGTCCTCTGACAGGGGATCCTCTGGAGGGTCTGCATTGTATTTTACTTGTGCCATGTGTAAAGTAAAACTTTCAAAAGGACAGCATGACAAAGGTGCCCTTTTCGCTGCTTGTGAGACCGGATCTCAGGAGCGTCCCGCCCCAGCTCAAACACCGGTAGCCATGGTAGAGCCGCCTTGGGTTAAATCCTTTGCTGCAACCATGGAGAAGTTTACTACGGTGATGTTACAGGCTGCAGAGATACGTCAGAATGTAGTTACAGAATCTCAGGTATCTCTCACTGCAGGGCAGCGCTCTTCACATGTAGCAGGGGCGAGTGACCAGATAGAATTTGCAGGCACATCCTCACAGATTTCTCTGACTCATAGTGATGATCGCTCACTTGCAGTCTCCCACAGAGCCAAAAGGGCCTCACTGGATGTAAACCAGGGTCGTAGCCCAGGCTCAGATATCCCATCAGATGAGGATGGGAATATAGTCTCGGATACTCAGGAAGAAGACTCGCTGAGTATTATGACCAACTCGGTGGGTAATATTGAAAGCCTGGTGTTAGGTATAAGGCATAGCCTTGGTTTTGCTGACCCTACACCCTCGGCTCCCTCAGGTTTCTCCATTTTCAAAAGGACTAAATCTCAGGTTATGTCTTTCCCACCGTCATCAGAGATGGTACAGATTGGGACGGACGCTTGGTTAAACCCAGGAAAACAGTTCGTTATGCCGGGCAGATTTAAGAGTTTTTACCCTCTTTCAATAGAGGAAGAGGATTGTATTAAATGGGAGGCGTCTCCTAAGGTGGACAGACCCATTATCAGGTTGTCCACTTCCTCTGCCATTCCTACCCAGGAGAGAGTATCTCTTAAAGACTCCACTGACAAAAAGTGTGACAATGCGCTCCGGTCCGCATATGTGGCTTCCGGTAGCTTGTTTAGGCCCACTATGGCAATGGCATGGGCAAATAAGGCGGTGCAGATATGGGCAGAGCAGTTGATCTCATCCAAAGTAATACTCCGCTACCTGATCTCCTGGTTCTCGCTGAGCACATTCAGGAGACGGCGGATTATATGGGACAGGCATCCATGGATGCAGTAGCAGTCAATGCCAGAATTGGCGGCCTTATTATGGCGTCACAACGTTCCCTGTGGTTACGTTCGTGGACGACGGATGCTGAATCAAAGAGGTCCTTGGAAATACTGCCTTTTGATGGAGTCACTATGTTTGGGCCGGAGCTTGAGAAAGTGATTGAGGTTGCCACAGGAGGGTCAGGCGGCAGAGGTAGGGGCGCTCCCAGGCGGGGAACGTCGCGTCCCAGTGAAAAACCTGCAGCATGACTCCTTGGCCCCCACGCGGGTACCCGTGGTGGGGGCAGGGCTTCTTCTCTTCAAGCGCCAGTGGTGGTCAGTCACGTCGAACGCTTGGATTCGAGGAGTGGTGTCGAAAGGATATGTTATAGACTTAATCCAGTTTCCACCAATAAGGTTCCTTTCCTCACCGGTGCCCGCTTGTCCCCTCAGAAGTCAGGCCCTGCTGGAGGCAGTGGCGAAGCTTCAGGGTGCGGGAGTGGTGGTTCCGGTGCCGGGGCCAGAAAGGGGTCAGGGGTTCTACTCCAATCTCTTCTTGGTTCCGAAGCCGGACGGAACATTTCGCCCTATACTGAATCTCAGGTCCTTGAACAAGCAAGTGGTAGTCCAGAGATTCAAAATGGAGTCTCTTCGGACAGTCATTGCAGGGATGGAAGAGGGAGATTTTCTAGCTTCCATTGATATAAAAGATGCGTATTTACACGTCCCCATATGGGAACAGCATCATCGGTTCCTGAGGTTTGCGGTGAGTTCCGACCATTTTCAATTCAGAGCCCTTCCGTTTGTTCTGGCCTCTGCTCCTCGAGTGTTCACAAAAATCATGGCAGTTATGGCAAGTGCCCTAAGACGAAGGGGAGTCACGATAATTCCATATCTAGACGACCTTCTTTTAAAGGCGAGGTCTGCAGAGATTTTATCTCGCCAGGTTCAGACCACAATGGAGTTCTTGGAGGACCATGGGTGGATTCTGAATGTGCCAAAATCGTCTCTCATCCCAGCTCAGCGCATGCGCTTTCTGGGATTGGTGTTCGACACAATGGTTCAGAGGGTGTTCCTTCCTCAGGAAAAGATCATCGCCCTCCAGCGGAGAACCAGAGTATTATTGGATCGTCCTCGAGTGTCCATGCTCTCCTGCATGAAACTTCTAGGAACTATGGTGTCGGTGTACGAGGCAGTTCCGTTTGCCCAATTTCATTCCCGGTCTCTTCAGTTGGAAATTTTCCGGAAATGGTCGGGGTCACAGGAACGGTTGGACAGACAGTTCATTCGACTGTCTCCTTTAACTCGACTGTCATTAACATGGTGGCTCTCCACGAGCAAGCTAAGCAAAGGTCAGACCCTCAAATCGGGCCCCTGGACCTTAGTGACCACGGACGCAAGTCTTTCGGGTTGGGGAGGAGTCACGGGACCGTTAAGGTTTCAGGGACTCTGGTCTCCCCAGGAGTCGGCTCTTCCCATAAACATATTGGAGTTGAGAGCTGTGCTCAAGACTCTGTTAAAAGCTCAGTGGTTTCTGGAAGGAAAACACCTGCAGATAGTCAGACAATGCCACGGCTGTGGCTTACTTGAATCATCAAGGAGGAACTCGCAGCAAGGCAGTCATGCAAGAGGCTGCCAAGATTCTAATCTGGGCGGAACATCACGTTCCCCAGATATCGGCGGTATATATCCCGGGAGTGGACAACTGGGAAGCCGATTTCCTAAGCAGGGAGAAAGTTCATCCAGGGGAGTGGTCCCAGTGCAAAGAGGTATTCGCTCTTCTAGTTCAGAGATGGGGTCTACCAGAAATAGACCTCATGGCTTCCAGACTGAATTGTCAGGTCCCTCGGTATTGTGCAAAGTCCCGGGACCCTCAAGCATACGCAGCAGACGCCATGGCGATTCCGTGGCGCTTCAGGCTGGTGTATCTGTTCCCACCTTTTCCGATGCTGTCTCGCGTTCTGAAAAAGTTAAAAAGAGAACGCTTTCAGGCAATCTTGGTAGCCCCTCATTGGCCTCGCAGGGCGTAGTTCTCAGACATTCTGGGAATGTCAGCAGATCAGCCGTTTCGTCTGCCCATGCGCACAGACCTGCTAGTTCAGGGCCCTCTTCATTATCTCGATTTAGATCGGCTGGCTTTGACGGCGTGGCTGCTGAATCCTTAGTTCTTAAGGCTAAGGGTTTTTCGTCACGAGTTATTGCCACCATGATTAGGGCAAGAAAGTCATCTTCTGCGGCTATTTATCATAGGATCTGGAAGGTTTATATCCTTTGGTGTGAATCCAAGGGTTTCCATACTTCCAGGTTTAGCCTGTCTAGACTGTTGGCTTTTTTGCAGGAGGGCCTGGATAAGGGACTCAGACTGGGTTCCCTTAAAGTTCAGGTGTCTGCACTGTCAATTTATTTTCAGCGTAAATTGGCACTTCTGAGTGAGGTTCAAACCTTTTTACAAGGAGTCCTTCATATTCAACCCCCATTTTCTCATCCGGTAGAACCTTGGGACTTGAATTTAGTGTTAAGGGCTATTTGTCTTCCTCCATTCGAGCCCCTTCATACCGCAGAATTGCACCATCTGTCTTGGAAGACGGTTTTTCTTCTAGCTATATCTTCAGCTAGGAGGGTGTCGGAATTGGCAGCACTCTGTTGTAGTTCTCCTCCATTTTTGGTGTTTCCTGAAGATAGAGCGGTGTTACGTACTAAACCTTCCTTTGTTCCAAAGGTAGTGTCTAGTCTCCATCTCAACCAGGAGATTGTGGTTCCGGCATTTCGTCCGGATTTGTCGTCTTCAACTGACTCTGTTGATTACGATCTTCATCTACTGGATGTGGTTAGGGCTCTCCGGTGCTATGTGGACCGCACAGCCTCTACTCGTAAAACAAAGGATCTGTTTGTTTTATACAACGTCAAGAAGCGTGGTTGGCCGGCGTCTAAACAGACTATTGCTCGGTGGATTACTTCCACTATTATTCTGGCTTATGTCCGAGCTTCTCGGCCAGTTCCTCAGACGCTTAGGGCTCACTCGACCAGGGCTGTTGGTGCATCCTGGGCGGCACGCCATGGGGCTTCGGCTGAACAACTGTGCAAAGGGGCCACTTGGACGTCTGTTCATACTTTTGTAAAGTTTTACAGATTGCAGGCTTTCGCATCTTCTGATGCGAGCTTTGGCAGGAAAGTATTACATGCAGCCGCTCCAGAGCATTCCCTCCCATGAGGCTGCTTTGGTATGTCCCCAATGTCTGGCAGTGTCCCCCAGTGGTAGGAGAGAGAAAAGAGGATTTTTACTTACCGTAAAATCTATTTCTCTTTCTCCACTGGGGGACACTGCGCTCCCTCCCTTGCTCTGTAGACGATCTGATTATGAATGTTTTTGATTTACATTCTTCTGCCCTTTGGGCAGCTCCTTATAGTACACTTGGTTAGTCAAAACTGAGGTATCTAGGAGAGGAGGGGCATAGCAGAGGAGGGGAGTAAAAATCAAAGAGTTTTTAGTGCCTAAACTCCCAATCCCACTACTATACCTTAATGTCTAGCAGTGTCCCCCAGTGGAGAAAGCGAAATAGATTTTACGGTAAGTAAAAATCCTCTTTTTGAACCCCATAATGGTCGTATACCACTGTGGAATATGAGCGTAATTTGTTTTTTTGGTACAACCAACTAGCAAATAAAAAAAGAAAACTTATCTAAAATGCAAAGTATAGCACTTAGGTGTGCTGGAGAGTTTTGTTTGAAAAAAAATTAGATTAAGTATATTTTATTA
This sequence comes from Mixophyes fleayi, assembly GCF_038048845.1. NCBI lineage: Eukaryota > Metazoa > Chordata > Amphibia > Anura > Limnodynastidae > Mixophyes > Mixophyes fleayi. The sequence goes on from NC_134403.1 coordinate 263,180,805, forward strand.
ACGTTTCTCAAAGTGTAGTTACCTTTTTTTAAGATTTCTTTAGAATGTCTGCAACTAGATCTTAAGGTTGGTAAGGTCACAAAATATGAGAAGAAAATATATCTACATCCACCGGGGTACTAGTAATACCGTAGTTAGATATTTTATGGTTTATCTGTTCATTTAGTGTTGTTTATGCTGTTATGAGTACATTGTATCCTCTCTTTCTCGGTTCAGTTGTATGTTTACTCTCTTGAAAGAGGATTACTGTTGTGTCGGTAAACAGAGCAACTGTTCTGTGTTATGAAAGCATACATCTTTTGCAAGTTTGTCAGTATTATATGTGTAAATTCAGAATAGAAGCATTTGTAGAAGAAAATTTGATTATAGTATAAATAATTTATTGTAATTAAAAGTATCCTTGTTTTAATTAGTGCCTCCATTCTGCAGTTTAGTATTCATTATCGGAGAAAGGGAGTCACCTTGGCCAGGGATGAATAAACTGCAGAATGGAGACATTAATTAAAACAAATTCTGTCATATTGAATACTAAAGATGTGCTATGCATTAGATGTTCTTGCTTGATGCGAGTATATTTTCATTCAATGTAATGTGCTTTACTCTCTGCGTAGGTTATGCATTATTTGGGCCAGTACATCATGGTGAAACAGTTGTATGACAAGCAGCAGCAACACATTGTTCACTGTGGCACTGATGAACTTGGGAAGTTATTGGGAATCACAACATTTTCTGTCAAGGACCCTAGGTGAGGACATTTTTTAAACATTTAAATAATTTTATGTAAATCTGAAATATTTGTATCAAATAATTCCACTGTTCCATATATGCTTCTAGTTTCAAAGAGGGTTAACTGTTAAGAGATGTCAACTTAGAAAGTATACCTGCTCAGCAAAACATTTATATATATTTTTATAGCATGGAGGTGACTTGACATTGGTGATATATATCCAGAGGACATTTTTCTTTTTACAGCTGTTGTGAGCTGACAGTGTTGTGTGCTGACAATTGATAAAATGGGTGGTTATGAAAAAAAAGTAAATGTCTTACCTTAAAAAACCATATGGTGGTTGTCCACCCCCCCCCCCTTTTTTTTTTTTTTTGTTGCCATGTACCGTGTGTCTAACTTGGTAACCACTAAAACAATTAAACCTCTTTGGGATTGTAGCCTTAAATCTGCATGAAATGTAATGGTCAACAGCAATATATTTGTCCCAGGCATTACTTTAATTCCTTTACTATGTGAATTCCTACGGCAACTGCTGAGAGACTTATCACCTTTCTGTGTGCCACCTTGTTCTAGAAAAATACTGCCTTACTAACCTCATTTAAGGCATTATATGTATATACTTTTTGTTAGATCGCCATTTTGTTCTTTATCTCTTATAAGATCTGTGCATGTACGGCTCTTGAAGTCTTTTTCCATATTCATTTTGAAGTGCATCCTGTGCACTGTTTTAGTAACCCTCCTTTTTGGAGATAAATGTCCTCCTAGTACTTAAGGTGACGTCTTGTCAGTGACCTACAAAGTGAGCAATAAAACCACCCTCTTCCTGCTACTATTACCTCTTTTCTATATAACTAGTGTTTTGTTAATTGCTTGACTACACTACTTATTTAACGTCGGATAATCTGAAATTTTAACCCCAAGGTCACTTTCCTCTGTTGTTGACTTCTCTATTAATTCTGTATCCTGACTTTGGATTTTTGTGTTCCACATGCAGTATTTTACATTTTCATGCAGTCAGTTTATGATTCCATTATTTATCGAGCCATCTATTTTGTCTAAATTACATATTTGTGTTATCCCTTCTGCAATATCCACCCTGTTCCAAATCTACATGTTGAAGACTGCTTGTTTTGAAGAGCAGATGGACCTCTCTAAACTGTTTTATGTATGATTAATTTTATGTCAACCTAAGAAATATAGTAACTCGCATTGGCTTTTACAATGTGTCTTTGTAAGTTATTGCACTTCATAGAAATATAAACTGAATATCTCATTCATCCTATAGACACTGGGGTATAGAGTACGTTGATAGGAGTTTGGGCACTCCTTGAGAGGCAAAAGCAGGAACACTAGCAAGCTTGGGAACAGCAGCTTTGCAGTTTCTTTCTCCTTACCATCTGCCCTATTCCTACAGGGAGAAAGTAGGCTGTTTCCTGGTAGGGTTTTGTTAATAAGGGGTGGTGGTTGCTTGTTTCCTCTAATTCAGCTGGCCTCTGTATTGCAGATCCACATCATCTGGGACTGTGTACTGCAACTGCTCTCTGCTTGCACTCTCTTCTTCTTAGAAAAGAGACTGGACTCCCGTCAGTCTTTTAGTCTTGGTAATGGTTCAGCGCAGAACTTCTCTCTCAGGATTGAAGGAGCCAATCGGCAGGTACTAACCCTACAGGACAGTGAGGAATCGAGAGGCTTCAGACAATTTGCTATTTAAGTGAAAGAAGCGGTAGACTGTTTCTTTTCCCTCTACTTAGTTAAAGGACTTTCGTGGGAGCATGGGTCAGGCCTGATCAAAGTTGTCATGCAGATTGCAATTCCTTTATCCATTCCCTAGTACAAACAAGGCAATATTGTAATTTCCTTCTAGAGTAGATCCTCACACTTATTCTATCTCTAATGCTGCTATCCTTGGGGATAGCACAGACAGAGGAAGTTTGAGGTCACCCTGAACTCAATCTTCTCAGTAGCGAGGGCCTCCTTCAGGCCTATCTTCGCTTCAGCTTGGGTCAATTAGGTGTAGTGGTTGGGAGCAGCTGGCCGAATGACTGCGATGTGGGAGATGCAGATCATATTTGTCCACTATGTGTGAGGTCATTAAAGCTGTATTCTTGGGGACGTGGAGATTCTCTCTCAGAAGTCTTGGTGGCACTTTATTCCTCTGGCTGAGGGCCAAACAGCCTCTTGAGTTGCTGCCCTTCACAGGGAGGGGGGGTGGGGTTGTAGTTTTTATTTTTTTCCATGGGCTGGACAAATCTGCCTAGTTACAGGGGGCAAAGTTCTCTACTGCCTGCTAATGCCCTGAGGTCTAGGGCCCCTAGTTTTTTCTCCTTTTGACTCCCACCCCTCCTTTAGTCAAGACAAGGAACCATTCCTCTAGAGATAAGGCCTCCTCCTCTTATGGGGCCCAGCAGAGAGGTAGGCAGGGCTGGGCAACGAGGTGTCTAGATTCAAAGCCTGCCATGGCCAAGGTACACCCAATGGTGTGAGCCTGTCTTTTTCTTTTCCAGGACAGGTAGTTTGATTCCAGCACATGAGGAGTTCCCTCCAAAATGGTTCTTCAGCACTGACCTATCTGGAGACCAAGTAAATTGTTGGGCTCTCAGGTTAGCCATTCAGGTCCCGCTCTCCTCTGAAGTAGTGGTCCCAGTTCTGGGCCCTACCTGGTCGATCTGATCATAATCAACTGTCAAGGATCTAACTTTATTCTCAGAGCATGGTCTTATTGGGACTGCCAGAGCACAATATCCTCTCTATACAGGAACAGGGACTTGTGAATGTGTTAGGCAAGATGATCTCCATCTTTGAGGTGGTACAGTTTGCACGGTTCCATTCAAGGGCGTTCCAAATTGAAATCTTCTTGAAATGGAATAAGTCTCACCTGCAACTAAGTGCATGAGACTGTACCCAAAGGTTTGCTATTAGCTCCTTTGGTGGTTGAGGGGGCAACAACCTCTGTTGGGACTGGAATATGATGACCATGGATGCCAGCCTCCAGAGCTGGAGGGTGGTCACCTTTCAGTACCTTCTTCAGGGCCTCCTGATAAGCGAGCTGTAGATCAGGGCTGTTTTCAAAGCCCTAGTCAGAGCTTGACCTGCCTTTCGAGGAAGAGCATCAAACGCCCAGTCCGACAATGCCACATTCCTGCCATCACTGTGAAGAACTGCTAAGCAGACTTATTCAGCAGGCCAGCCCTTCATCAAGGGGAGTCATATCTCCACCTGGAAGTCTTCCAGCAGCTGGTGGACAGCTGGGGTCAAATATGTGTCGACATGATGGCATCTCTGTTGAACCAGAAGGTGGAGAACTACTTCTCCAGTACAAGGTGTTAACAAATACCATATCAGTCTCATGGATAATCCCCTCATTTACCTGTTCCCTATGGTTGCAGTGCTGCCAAGGATTCTAAAAAAGGTAAAATGAGAGGGCGCCCAAGTGATCCTGATGACTCCAGAGTTTCCCAAATGGTTGTGATACATGAACCTTCTCAGCATGGCTGAAACTCCTTTATGGAGGCTCCCTCTAAGTCTCAACGTTGAAAGCTAAGGTCCTTTTCTGTACCAGAGTTTTCCTTGGTTTGCTTTAACAGAATGGATGTTGAAGCCATGATCACCAAAGCCAAGGGATTTACGGACAGCTTGGTTCATGTCAATCTGAAGGCTAGGAAACCACAAACTATTATGGGGCATGGAAGATCTACATTTCCTGGTGTGGGCGCAAGGGGTTTCCTACTTTCCTGTTTGCACATTTGGATAGGGACTAAAGGTGCAGATGTCTGCATTATCAGTTTTCTGTCAGAAAAAGGTGGCGCTATTGCCAGAGGGTCAACATTGTGACAAACAGTGCTGCATGTGCAACCTACATACCACCCTCCAGTGTTTCCTTGGGATCTATATCTGGTGCTCTCTGCTTTACAAAACCCTCCCTTTGAGCAACAAGATTTGGTGGATCTTAAGTTCTTGACCTGGAAGATTACTTTCCTCAGAGCATCTCTACAGCTATGAGAGTCTCTGAACTGGGGTTTCTGTCATGTAAGTCTCCCATTCTCATTTTCCATGAGGATAGGGCTATTCTTTGGATTAAGCCTTCTTTCCAACAATAGGTTGTCTCCAGGTTCCACTTGAACCAGGCCATCATAGTTTGGGCCTTGCATATCAGGTAAGGTGCATGGCTGGAATATTTAGATGTGGTCAGGGCCTTACGGACTTGTGATAGAGGTCTTCTTTGTTCTCTGGCGCCCAAAAGAGAGGTTGGCCAGCCTCTTAAGCAGACCATTGCCAGGTAGATTGTCAGCAATCTGCCAGGCTTACATTGGGACACGTCAGCCTGTACTTGAGAATGTGAGGCACATTCTGCTAGATCTGTGGGCACCTCATAGGCAACAAGGCTTTGACTGAGCAGCTGTGTCAGGTTGGCCACCTGGTGTTCGGTGCACACATTCACTACAATTTTAAAATATTTGCATCCAAGGATGCTATCTTTGGGCATAAGGCAGTGGTTCCCAAACTGTGCGCCTGGGGTGCCTCGGCGATCTCACAGGGGGTGCCTCGGCCAGGACCAGTTGTAAGCAAGGCGGGGGACTCTTGGTAATAATTTTGTCTTAGGTGCCTTGAAAACATTATGGAGATCCTAAGGGGCCTTGAACTGATAAAGTTTGGAATCCACTGGCATAAGGTATTAAATCACTGCAGCTGAGCCTACTCTCTCTTAGATACAAATTTGGGACATCTCCAATGTCTCACATAGGATAAATGAGAAAATGGGATTTTTGTGTTAAAATAAATAAAATTTCTCTGAATCTGTGGTGGTGGGGGGCGGGGATTGCGGGGGGCACTGGAGGCCCTCCCTTTACAGGTCACAATTGAAATACTTTTCTGTATTGCTGAAGGTTGAAACCTGATTTTCCATTTTCTATCACTGTAAAGAAAATGTGAAGGATAAAAATAAACCTTTTATAAATCTCTAACCTTTCATTTATTCTGAAATCTAAAATCTTTTTCTCTTTCCACAGTCCCTTGTATGAGATGTTGAAGAAGAATCTATATCGTTCTTCTTATACAGGTAAATATTCCTTTCTTTCTTTGATTCCCTGAGCACTATCTTCCCATCTTCACATTAAGCTTTGGCAGTTCTCAATTGAAGTTAGGATCATGGCAGGTTTTTCCCTGTTACTGTACACTCACTGTAATGCAGAGTTATATTTGTACTTTGATGCCAGGCAACTGCATTTAGTTAAGTGAATAGTCGATTACACAGCATGAGTGTGGTGTTTGAAATGACTGTGTGAGAGTCTGACATATTTATTGGATGTGTATTGACATTTGGGAGGGATGTATCCTTGTGTGTTGACATTTGTTTGAATTTTCCTTTTATTTGCCAATTTAACTCTTTCTGTCACTAAACCTAGGTTTATTGAATTGACTTTGCACAGGTTCTCATGTCAAAAATCTTCAGGGTAATTCTGTGCTCGCAACATGTTTTTGTTACATCAGCAGATCTTAGTTTTCCAAACAACTGGAAATTAACCTATCTAGGTACAAATCAGAATTTAACACCTTTACCTTGCCAAGGACGTTGGAGTACTGTGAAATGGGTTAACAGTGAAAGGGGGAAAAAAGTTATTTTGCTTAACTCTAATTTTTGACTAGCATCCATTACTTTGCTTTATCAAATTGAAATAGAGGAAAGTATTTGCTAGGATTTGATAAACTTGTATAAAACCCATAATTACAAAAATTAAATGAATAAAAACACTGGTCGCCTAAAGTATCACAATATCTGTCTTCCTTTAGGACCATTGAAAAAAAATCATATATTTTTTTTATGCTTTTACTGTTCTCTACACTACTCCTGACGTACAGTAACCCATTTAAGAGTGTGCTGTGGCATAAGTAAAGTACACAAGGTCCTCTTGCTGTAACAGTTCTGTGTGGGCTTTCTGAGTGCCTTTCTCACATTCCAAACTTGCACCACATGGATTGAAAGCACAGTTATTACTGGGGAAGGGATTCTTTTTTTCATCCGATTCACAGATGCTGCTCAGAGTCCCTCAAGAGACCAAACGCAGGACACAGGCGGTTTGGAGCGGCAGAAGGTAAAATCTGGTATTTGTTGACCTTGTACAGAGCCTCCCCTTCTCTGTACCTGCCAGCGTTGGATCTCCAGACCGCTTTTTCAAACCGCTCAGGTTCCGCTGGAGTCCACGGAGCAGGGACAGAGTCACCCATCTCTGCTCCCTTAATGCTTGCACAGCTTCTCGCTCAAAGCTATGCGAGTGATACAGCAGTTTTGTTACCGGCCACCGTATAACACAGCAAAGTACAGATTACCATTTGTTTAGCTAGTTGTTTAGACTCTCAGAAGTATTTGAAACCATGCACTACAACCATTTACAATGTCCACATGAGGAGCTTGGCTGCCCTAGATCTAATGGTCATGGACACTTCATGCTCATTTCTCTATCCAGCTCCCATTTCCACAGTATTTTTATTAGGAATAATAGGTGGTTGTTAAATACAAGTAGAAATAAATAATATTAAAATGTATATACTAAATATTCTTCTTACATAGACACATGCCTACAGCCCAAATAATGAGTTAAATAATGGTATTTCCAGCCATACCTTGTTGCTATATACTTTCATTCTTAACAAAAGTTTTTTGGTAATAAGTTTTCTTGTTTTCTTCTTGTATTTTATATCTATGTCAACAAGGTTATTGTCAGAGGATCAAACAATGTGTTCTTCCTCTATAGGCAATCTTCTGTATATAATACAATACATGTTGTACTTTTAGACAGAGACATGTCTTATTAGTAGGTGGCCGGTACTCTATTGCTGCATCTGTTTTTGCATATCTTCATATTGGTGTTAATTGTTTCTCTTCCCTCACTTTCCTCCATTCTCAGAGTCCTGAAGGAAGTATTAATGAAGATGACAGAGACAACAAAGTTTCATCTTCCAAGCTTCAAAAGCGCCTTGCAGAAGGTAGGTTTACCTTACTTGAGCTTTAAATGAGAAATGCTTGTAGAATTATGCTTTGTGTGGTTTAATATAGATGTCGTGGTGTATATATGTGTTTGTGACAATTTACCACTGTAGTTTCGTAGGGTAGTAATCCTTGTGCTGTTTTTGATTCCATTTGTTTGCGATTGTAGATGATAAAGGTCCTGCCGTTTGCAAGCAGGCACGCTTGGACCTCTCATTTGAAGAATGGGACGGAGCTGGTTTACCCTGGTGGTTTTTGGGGAATCTGAGGACAAATTATAACCCTCTAAGTAATGGATCCACAGATATTCCTTCCAACCAGGTAATGTACATTGACACGACACCCTAGTTAAAAAGCAATCAGTTTAATGCGCACACACGCTCATCGTCCTCCTTTTTTCTTTTTTTTTTTTCTTTTCTGCTGCTTCCTATGTTTGAGTCGTGTTAGGTTGTAATTGTTAAAATGTATAGAAAACTGTTTGGAGCATTCAAGTTGTTGCGCAACATATACCAGACTTGAATATATAACTTTGTTTTCATAAAGCTCTGTTAAGATAAACAAAGACTTGATCAGAGCAATAAAAATTGTCGCTCTATGGGGGGTATTCAATTGACGGCGGGATCGCCGCAAAGCCCGCGCTCGAAAAATATTATTGCGCGTAAATATCGTTAATACGGTAATTTAATCGCTGGATTTCAGCGACATATTACCGTATATTAACGGTAATATTTTTCGAGCGCGGGCTTTGCGGATCCTGCCATCAATTGAATACCCCCCATAGAGCGACAATTTTTATTGCTCTGATCAAGTCTATGAACAAGAAATGCCTTGTGCTTTACAAATGCTTCTGGTAGAAAATGGCACAAGCATGCCTTTGTCATTGATACTAGTAGTAATGGATACTGGACAACATTTATAATGCAGATTGTATTACAGCTTCTACCTTTTAAGTCATTTTGTAAACATTGATTTTATTTATTTATTTATTTATTTATTTTTTTTAATGATTTCCTTGCGTCTCTGCATAATAGGGCCGTCATGCACAAGGTCATTTGAAAACTGTAATAATGTGATGGGGCACATTTATGTATTTTTTGATATACATATGTTCTAACTTTCTTAAATTGGACCTGCCCAAGAGGTCTGAGAGTGCACGTTAAAGCTGCATTAGCCACCTAACCTTGGATCACATTAAAGTTTGCCACAATTTTTATTTTTAAATGTTTTTATTAAATATTTTCCAAACACATGTACAACACAAAACAAATCCCATAGCTAAACTAGATAAGCAAAACAATCCTAACATAAGCAAGTACAATTTGACCTTTAGGGGCATATTCAATTGTTCCAAAGTTCCGCGGCGTTAAAACTTCTACAGTTAATACAGTAAAAATCTAGCTGGATCTCTGCTCGCGGCTCAGGTAGCTGCGAGCTGAAATGCAGCGACTATTTTAACGTATTAACTAATTTTCCGCGCACAATTATTGCATTATTACGGTATTCGTGCGTGGAACGCGGGATTTTTGGCAATCCCGCCGACAATTGAATATGCCCCTTAAAGTCTAAAATCTAAAACACAAAAATGGTGTATAAAATTATTGTAGTGCAACACACTAGACATACCACCAAAAATTGTAGAATTGCATAAACAGTAGTACATAAAGAGAAAGTGAAGCAAACAAATACATGTGTAGAAGCTGTGCAGGGCTTTAAACAGTATAACCCTCACAGGAGAAGGGAGCAAAAAAAAAAAAAATGGAGAAGCAAAAAGCTCCAACTTTACACATCATAATCCTCATCATCTTGATGTGGATAATTAACAATCTGACATTTGTACCAGCGATACCAAACCTTATGATATTTGTGTAAGGTCTCTACTCATACATAAATCTTCATGTTTTCAGACATCATTGAGCAATCCACGTGTTAACGCTCACTGTTCGAATGCCATTCAACTACTGGCAAGAATAAACTTAGCCAGCGAAGTTAAGTTAAACATATATTTAAACAGCGTTTTGTTAAACCAGTGTGAGGTCAAAGAGGCAAACCCTAGGGCACAAGGTTGGAGCAGCTACCTCTGTGGAGGAAATACAACCCCATACCAATTTTCCAAAATGTTTGCACAACAGGACACGTACAAAGCATGTGCCTGGAAGGGGTGTTGCATTTAGGGCAAGCAGGACTGCCATGCCTGCCCGTTTTGTTCAACCCCGGTATAGTAAGATACACTCTATGCAAAATATAGAAATATACTTGTTGGAACCGCAGGCATAAATTGGCCTCTAGTGCCACTAATTATTAGGGATGTGCACTGGCCACTTTTGGTGTTTTGGATTCGGATTTTTTTTGAAAAAAACATAAAAAGTGTTAAAAACAAGTTTTTGGGTTTATTTTCACTCCTAAGCTATTATTAACCTCAATAACATTCAATAACAATCATTTCCACTAATTCCCAGTCTATTCTGAACACCTCACACCTCACAATATTGTTTTTAGTCCAAAACGTTTCACCGAGGTAGCTTTCTGGACTGCATAGTGCAGTGGTCCCGGTACACAATTTGGTACCGTGGCCACAATACCTCCGCCTTCAAATGGTCTGAATTCCACTGCACAGCTGCCTGCTCCTACATCCTCTGCAGCATATACAGGGTGTAGTTCGAGCGTGTCAATACCTCTTGTTTTAGACGACCATGGTACAGAGCATTCATCATTGAGATCCCATCAAGTATGTGAAAGACAGACAGGGTCGAAGTGTTATTTGTTGACTTTGTTAACCCAAAAATTGTCGCTGTTGCAAATATTCGTGCAATGAAGAGTGACTTTTTCTATTAAAGGCTCAAGCTTTCAAGTGTAGTGTTTCTAACTTATAAACACTACAGTAGTTCAAGCACGTCAATACCTCTTGTTTTTGATTATGACAGGGCATTTTACTTTTGGTTTAATTTGTTGAATTTGTTTTAATTTTGTTTTACTTTGTGCTCATGGCAAACGACTGTTGAATGGTCACATAATGGCAATAAAAGAGTTGCAAGATGGAATTGTCCTTGGGCCCTCCCACCCACCCTTATGTTGTTGAAATAGGACATGCACACTTTAACAAACCAATCATTTCAGCGACAGGGCCTACCAAACTGTGGCTGAAATGATTGGTTTGTTTGGGCCCCCACAACAAAGCTATTCATCTCTCCCTGTACAAAATAAACAGGCTCTACTGAGGCAAGATGTCGTCCTCATCCTCAACCTCTGATTCCTCTCCCCCCTACAGTGTGTACTTCCTCCTCCTCACACATTATCAATTCGTCCCCCGCTGGACTCCACAACCACAGGTCCCTCTGTACTATCTGGAGGGCAATGCTATACTTGATTGAGGAATTGATAATTCATTTTTATGAACATCATTTTTTCAACGTTCTGAGGAAGCAACCTCTTCGCCGCTCACTGACCAGGTTCCCCGCTGCACTAAAAACTCTTTCCGAGTACACACTGGAGGGGGGACAACTCAGGTAAAATAGAGCCAGTTTGTACAGGGGCTTCCAAACTGCCTGTTTTTCCTGCCAGTAACAATATGGACTGTCTGACATGTCTATTTGGATGGTGTCAGCAAAATAATCCTCCACCATTTTTTCTATTGTGACAGCATCCAATGCAGCAACAGTAGACATGTCTGCAATGGTTGGCAGGTCCTTCAGTCCGGCCCAGATGTTATCAGCATCCCCGCCAGCGGCTCTTTTAGGAAAACTGAGCTATTTCCTCGCAGCCACAGATGTGGAAGAAAATGAGGGTGGAGCTGTTGGCATGTCACGGTCCTCTTCAGAGGACAATCTCCTGACCAGCAGGTCTTTGCACCGCTGCAGACTTGTGTCCACCGGAAACAGAGACAAAACATACGCTTTAAACCGAGGATCGAGAACGGTGGTCAGAATGTATTCCTCTGCCTTTAAAATAGTGACCACCAGCGGATCCTGGCAAAGCGTACGAAGGGCTTCATCCACAAGAGCTACATGCTTGGTGGAATCGCAATGGTTTACCAGCTCCTCCCTCACTTTCTCCAGCTGCTTCTGCAACAGCCTGATCAGGGGAATCACCTGACTCAAGCTGGCAGTGTCGGAACTGACTTTTCGTGTGGCAAGTTCAAACGGCTGGAGAACCTTGCACAACACGGAAATCAGTCTCCAGTGCGCTTGACTGAGGCGCATCCCCACTCCTTTGCCTATGTCGTAGGTGGCGGTGTAGGCCTGAATGGCCTTTTGCTGCTCCTCCATCCTCTGCAGCATATAGAGGGTGCAGTTCCAGCGTGTCACAACCTCTTGTTTGAGGTGATGGCAGGGCAAGTTCATGCTTTTTTGATGTGCCTCGAGCCTGCGGTAGGCACTGGCTGAATGCCGAAAGTGTCCAGCAATTTTGCGGGCCACCGCAAGCATCTCCTGCACACCCCTGTCACTCTTGAGGTAATGCTGCACCACCAAATTAACGGGGGACGTGCTGGAAATTGCCCATATGCAATGCCCGCACAATGTTACTGGCGTTGTCTGACACCACAAATCCCCATGAGAGTCTAAGTGGGGTAAGCCACTGCGAAATAATTTCCCTCATTTTCTCTAATAGGTTGTCAGCGTTGTGCCTCTTATTAAAGCCTGTAATACACAATGTTGCCTGCCTTGGCACGAGCAGACGTTGTGTAGATGCTGCTACTGATGCAGCTGCTGCTGTTGCTGCGGAAGGGGATGCATCTACCCAGTGGGCTGTCAGTCATATAGTCCTTCGTTTGCCCAGAACCACTTGTCCACATGTCCGTGGTTAAGTGGACAGTGGGTACAACCGCATTTTTAAGAGCACTGAGGACACTTGCTCGTACTTCTCTGTACATCTTTGGTATCGCCTGCCTAGTGAAGTAGAATCTCGACGGGATTTGGTACCGGGGACACAATACCTCCATCAACCCTCTAAATCCCACTCCACTGATGGCGGACACCGGGCGCACGTCGAACACCAACATAGCAGTTACAGCCGCAGTTATACGCTTTGCAATAGGGTGACTACTATCGTATTTTGTGGTCATGGCAAATGACTGTTGGACGGGCAATTGTTTTTTGAAAGACGTAGCAGTGTTACGACTTCCCCTCTGGGAAGATGACCGACCAACAGCAGCAGTGGCAGTAGTAGGCGTACCGCTGCAGGATTCCTCGGATGAATCCCGTATAGAAGAGGACTCAGTCTGGCTGGTGACATGGCCTGCAGTTCTAAATCTGATGGAGATCGTGTAGGAAGTTGGCGAGGAGGGTGTTGGTGGTGTGTATCCAACAGGGCAAAGGGATTTAGGTGTCCCTGTACCGATGACGGTCCTAGCCCCAGTTCCTGAACTAACCACTGAACTATGAAGGTTATTCAGGTGACGTATAAGGGAGGATGTCCCTAGGTGGGCATATCCTTACCCCTGCTTATTTGAGCTTTACATAAGCTACATATGGCCATACATTGGTTGTCCGGATTTGGATAAAAATAACTCCAGACCGAAGAGGTGCATTTTTTGGTCTTCTGACCAGGCATGACGATGGGCTTTCTCATCCCATGGACATCAGCTGTTTCCCCCCCTGGTGCCTCATTTACAATAACCACATCACCATCCTCATCATCAAGTTCCTCCACAGCGCCAGCTACATTAATAGCCTCCTCCCGGTGTACAACATTGACACCTTGATTATCCAAATCTGGATCTACACTGTGGGTGATCCTTCCAACATATGCAGAGGGTGTGCTGCAAATGCTGGATGGAGTCACCTCTTCCCGTACAGTGATGGGAAGGTCAGGCTTCACAACCACCAACACCCTTAGACTCGCCTTGGGTATTTGTGATGTCATCTGTTTAGAAGGCAGAGTTGTTTGCTGTTTTGTTGTTGTTGCTGACAGCATAACTCTCAAATTTTTTGTAGGGGGGGGAGGAGGAGAGCTTAGATCCTTGGGTGAAGCTGGACCACTAGTCATGAACACGGGCCAGGGCCTAAGCCGTTCCTTGCCACTACGTGTCGTAAATGGCATATTGCCAACTTTACGTTTCTCCTCAGATGATTTTAAGTTTCTCTTTTTGCTACTTTTTGAGAACTTGGGCTTTTTGGATTTTACATGCCCTATACTAGGAGATTGGGCATCGGGCTTGCCAGACGACGTTGATGGCATTTCATAGTCTATGTCATGACTAGTGGCAGCAGCTTCAGCATTAGGAGGAAGTGGGTCTTGATCTTTCCCTACTTTATCCTCCAAATTTTTGTTTTCCATTATATGTAGCACAAGAGAGCGTACCCCTAAGCCACACACACTCGGCAAAGCCTTTAAAAATTATATGCGGCACAGGAGAGTACCACTGGACTTATACTGCTGAATCAGTGAACTTTGTAATAGCAGTACCACTGGACTTATACTGCTGAATCAGTGAACTTTGTAATATATCAGTACCACTGGACTTATACTGCTGAATCAGTGAACTTTGTAATATATCAGTACCACTGGACTTATGCTGCTGAATCAGTGAACTTTGTAATATATCAGTACCACTGGACTTATGCTGCTGAATCAGTGAACTTTGTAATATATCAGTACCACTGGACTTATACTGCAGGATTGTTTTGGGATATTTTTTTTTTATTATTTTTTTTTTATAATTACTTTTTTTGAAATTTTTTATAATTTGGGAATAATGGGGAAATAACAATGCCCTTAGAAGGACAGAGCACAGGACACAGCACCACTGGACTGAGCAGAACACTGCACAGCACGAGATATAGCAGGACAGAGGACCACCTAACACAACTTCCCTCTACCCTGATCAATGCCCGCGTGAAGATGGCGGCGACTACCGGGGAATTTATAGGATCCGACAGCGGGATTATGACTCAGAGCCTCGGTTTCAGTTTTGCAATTGGCGGGAATACCCGGATCTGTCTCGGATCGGCATCGTTCGGGTGGGCTCGGGTTTCAGATATACAAGCCCGCTCATCTCTACTAATTATCAGACTCGTATCTTCATCAGAAATGTCACCCAAGTCAACCTCCCACTTAGCTCTGAAAGGGGTCTAGACCCTCTGGTGACAGCTGAGGCAGTAGTACAGCATAAAGGACAGAAATCGATTTGCATGGACCCACTGTATGCAGGATGCTCTTAATAGGAGAGTTTACCAATTGTGGTGTATCCCCACCAAATTGGGATGCAAGGGCATGGTGAAGTTGTAAATATCTAAAATAAAAATAAAATAAAGTTGGGAATTAGGTGTCAAGAACGCAGCCCTCAGCTGTTCAATTGATTTTAGATAGCCACATTGACCTGGCCAAGGATATGAATCCACACTTTTCATTACAGCTTATCTCCCGTAAGCTTGGTTAACTCTTGAAGCCCACTGTAAAACCACAGAGGAGTTTTGGGATCTTTTCCCACTACCCCCAAAAGTCTATGAGCCGCCAACCAAACTGCAGAAGCCTCTAGTACAATGGGGGCCACCTTAAAAGACCTCTAGTTTGCCAGAAGAACCTGCAGTGGTCCCAGGGACGGGTCTGTCTGCTTGCCTAGAAAATATCTGAGATGCCCCTGGTACATCATTGAGTCAGGCAACTAGATGGGTAAGTTTGGAGGCTAGATAGTACATTCAGAGGTTGCGAAGGGTCAGGCCCCCAGTATTTTTAGACCAACACAATCTGCTAAATCTAAAACTTACCCTCTTATGACCCTCCCCACACACACACACACACACACACGCACACCAGGGACACAAGATGTCTGTTAATATTTTGGACCACCTTACTTAGCAAATATATTAAGGAGTGTTAAAGCGGAAATAGATACTCGGGCTGAATGACCATTTTATCAAGTTAATTACCCTCCCCAGACTAAACAGGACAGTCGTATATCCATTAACACTAATTTTGGCAGCTGGTGCAGAATAAAGTAACTTGGACAAGCGGATAAACCCAGCACCCACACCAGATGGGCCAGCACATGCAATGTTTGCCACTTTAAAATGGCTGTGCAGAGGGAGTGCAAGGAGCTATCAGAAACAGCGGTCTCTGCGATTACAGCTTCTGATCTGATCTTCTTACTCACACGCACCCTCTACAGCCATTTTCAAGTAGCATACTTTTAATGCATGGAGCAGCCCACAGATCTCCAGAGTCGGCAAGGTGGAGGTTGATATCATATCCGGTTAGGTAGTAGTGTAGCATTAATGGTTCATGTCGAGTACATGCATGACAGCCAGTGATAATTTGGTCCATTTTTCCATAAGTTTAGTTGCTGTATTCTGTGTCACCTGATGGAAGACGAACCAAAACTGCACAGACCTGCATCCATGTGCAGGGGGGCTTAGTGCACTGGACCAAAAGTGGAAGCTCTTGTGTATGGGAAGTCTTTCCTGACACTTTTTGATGATTCTGTTTAGTGTTGTTCTTTTTGTTTTTTTTAATTTACATAATTTGTGTTAGTTTTGTGAACATTTTCTTCAGGTGTGACGAGAACCATCTATCTCTTTTTACAGGATATAGATACTGCCCTTGTTTCAGACACAACTGATGACTTGTGGTTCCTAAATGACAATCGGTCAGATCAAATCAATGTAGAGGTGAAAATGGAGGCTCTAGACTCCCCAGATAGTGAGGGGGAGGAAGTGAGAGAAGATGAGGGCAAAAAGGTTAGTATAGTAAACTGCTACTGTCTTCCTTGTTGCTTACTGTATCATTGTACAGTTTACTCTCTCTCCTGCACCATATTCTTGCTTCCATTTGTAACTCTTATTAGCAGGGCAAATAAATTACTTTTCTCTCCAATAATGATACAAACCCAAAACTAGTAATTCAGTTGTTTGCAAACAGATCTTAGAAACATGAAGTGCCTGTTCTGCTGTTTTTGTTTCGGCAGATTTCTTTACTTGACGTGTTCTAGTTAAACTATGAAAATGTCTGCATTACTTGGCATCCACAATTTTAATTACAATATTTGTCTGACATTTTTATTTCATTTAGAAGAGGGACTGTTCATTCTGAGGTTGTGTTTTATATTTTGATTTCATTGCCTGCTGCATTAGTCCAAAACCCTTTAATAAACTGAAATAGTGACGCTTACAGAATATGTTTGCAGTCACTGACCTAGAATCCTACTGGACCTAGAAAAGGAGCACTAGTGGAAAAACCTTTTAGGGGCTTATTCTGATTTACATTGAGGAGGCTTGAAATAGATAGGGAGCATAACCAACAGTTCATATAGAAAAATATTCTTTTAAGGAACAGCATGTCCGCAAACATGTTTCCTGGCCCTAGCCCTGTTTGTTGAAAACTGCAATAGTAAATGTAGGCTTGTCATGAATTGTTTTTCTTCATGCACCTCAGGTGATCGAACTGACTATTTATGAAGATGATTTAGAGGACACACAAAGTCTCAGCGACGATACAGATACGGATATCTCTTCAGAGGTTTGTCATGTTTAAATTATTGCTGCATCTTATTTGCCAACATCTAGGATGTAATTCAGTCTAGTGAAAGCAGGGCCTGATTATTCATTAGGCTGCCTTGGCTGCAGGTTAGGTGGGGGGGGGGGATATTGCAGAATTTTGACTGAGGTATACACTGAAATTCATTATAAAATATCAGAGAATAGTTGGTTTATTACAAAATGTAAGTTTTTAATGTTTATGTATTCCCATGATAAAGACATAAGACAATGGGTCATCCGTGGGCGGATGCTTGAGAATAAGGGAATAAAAGAGACAAGGATGGTGACAGGAGCAGGCATGGTAGCCCCTTCCCCCTTCACATATTAACTCTCACTAGCACTTGTATATGCCTTTGTTCTGCTGTACAGTTCTGTTTTAACAAAACGAGTGACAAAAATTACTGTGCCCCTTTTAAAAAGCCAAGTGGAGCTGAGTTTCATAAACACAAGAACATACATATTCGTAGGGATTGAAGGAAGACTGATTTTAAACTAAGCAGGAGTTCGTGTTTACCTACCGCACATTAGTCTGGCTTGGAAGGCAAGGGGGCAGCATGAACATATTGGCCTAGGGCAGCCTGAACCTTTAATTAGGCCCTGCCTGAAAGATTATAGTTAAGACTCCTCTCATCTAGTAGTGTGGCATTGGCCCCTCACCATTATAAAATAAATATATATTAATCAACTGGTGCTTGTCTCTCTCTTCAGGACTGCTGGCAGTGCACAAATTGCCATAAGTTTAACTCAGCAGTGAATCGTTACTGCTTCCGCTGCTGGGCATTGCGCAAAGATTGGTATGCAGACTGCCCACGTCTCACCCATACCCTTTCAACGCCAACACTTCCTGCTAATGTCAGTTCCCGGGAAATCATCAATGGCATTGACATTCCTGACTGTCGCAGAACAGTTTCTGCCCCCATGGTGCGAGTGCAAGCTCCTGGCAGCAAATCCCAAGCACCTTTCTTAGAGCCGCTAGACTTGGCATCAAATGTCAGAACACTCTCAGAAAGTACAGAGACTCTTCTCAGCTGCCAGTCCGATGAAGCAACCCTGGACTCCAGCCGCCCTCTACTGGAGCCTTGCAAGCTTTGTCACCGACGCCCTCGTAATGGAAATGTGGTACATGGGCGTACTGCCCACATGGTGACCTGCTTTATCTGTGCCAGTAGCCTGCAGAAGACTCGCAAGGGTTGTCCAGTGTGCCAGAAACCCATACAGATGGTTGTAAAGACCTATATTGCATAGCTCGGTGGAGAATCCCATTATCTTATTTTCTATGGTGATCTCAGCTGAGGCACATGGAGCATGCTTATAGACATGCACAATTGTTTGCATTTTAAAATGTTTTGTATTTTCTCCCATAAGCACCTTTTTGTATGTGGAGGAGACCAGGAGAGCAACAGTGTGAGAGATTTTCTATTGTTTACTTGGAGTGGTGGAATGTTTGTCCTCCCACAGTCTCCGAATCTATGACCATGCGTTATCACTGCCTTGAGTATTTGAAGTGTTTCTGCTGCATGACACTGCATAGTGATCATTGACAAAGACACCCGAGCGAATGTTTATAAAGATATAAGAATATATAAATGAGAAATATGCATATCTATTTATATCTGGACTTTACTCTTATGCGATTTGATGTGTCTGGACTCCCTGAAAGTCTTCGTGGTCCGTAGCTAGAGCAGTCTGTCATAGCGCAATCGTACTTGGTGTTGCATAAGAGGAAGCTACTATTGACATGCTAGTTTGTCACTGTTTAGACAGGGTGTTCTTTATGTTGTATAATTGTTCTTTCCTCCAATACTAAAATGAAGAATTAACCTGTGTTAGTAGTTCCTCTGAATATAGTTACAGGAAACTGTCACAGTGCAGCAAAGTCTGTTTATACATGTTATATCTAACTGATGTTGTCAGTGTTACCTCTGAAATGTTTTCAGTTCATGTCTCATTGAGCATCAATACATACAACTTGAGAGAGAGTATTGCTAACCACACAGCAATTTTTATTTGTCATGTGGTCTTGTAAAAGTAAGCTATTGGCAGCCTCCATAAGTATTTTTTTGAGTTTTCGAAGCAAAACCTGAAACTGTGCATGCAAATTATTGTGAAAAGGCCACATACTTAAAGAGGAAAAAAAAAGGAAAAAAAGTTTGAATCCACCCTTTAATATTCTAGCACCTTAAACAATTGCAAAGTGGTGAAAATGTCAGTTCATGCTAGATACTCCCCTACTTAAGGATCTTTTGAAATCCTGCTGTGTGAGTTATAAATGCTCATGCAATGTTAGCCAAATCTCCAAACGCAATTCTTTGTTTATGGCTACATATGTAAAAAATGTTTTTCTTTTGTGCGTTTACATGCAAGGTATGAAGCTACGAAGTACGTGGGCCGGTCACGTACATACAGACAGCCAATTTGTGGGCTGAAGTAATATTCAGTACCTTTATGGCTGATTATTAGTCATGCAAAGCCTCTGTGTTGTCACTGGTAAATTAATAAGCTGCATATTTGTTCAGCGCACAATATGAATGGTTCATTTTCGTAGCATGGTGAACCATTGTCAGTGATGAGTCCACTTTAAAGCGGCTATGCTTTTATTCGTAGTAAATAAATTTATATATATATTATAATTTTACTACTAAGACATAATTTTGTTAGTAGCATTACGGAATTTGTTTAATTTGCATTACAGAGGAATGTGCATACTTTTGATTCCATGTTAGACAATGGAAAAAATGGCATAATGATCATAGCTCAGTATGAGTGCCTGTGGTGGTAAGTGATGCCCTAAACCTTACTGCAGCACCTTCATGCATTTTGCAAGATATTTGATGGTGTGTTCTCCAACTGCCCCCCTGCACCCCAAGGTATAATTTTATTTTTCTACTCTGCCACCTCTTGAGCAGTAAAATATATCTTTATGCTTTCTATGACCAGTGCTTTACACTGGTGGTAGTTGAATTACTGATAGTCACATCACCAACAGAGTAAATTCCTACAAAATAATGTAGCTATTTACGTTGCTGATCTGCGTGACAGTCACATTTCCCAATTTAAAGCGGTAATACGATCACTCGCCACATTTACAATCTAATTTAAAGGTTAGGGGTAGTAGGTATTGGATTGTAAATGGATTATCACTTTATTCTAATTAGATTGTAAAGGCGGTGAGTGATGGTATTACCACTTTAAATCTGGAAATGTGACTGTCGCGCAATGACGTAAATAGCAAGTGCCTGCATTTTCTTGAATCGCAAAGTATACCAGTCATGTAGTGGACATGTCGGTGATGTACTGTCTTTTTTAAGATAAGTCAGCACATCCTTTTTATTGTGTTTATTACAATAAGCATTATTTTGTAGGCATTTACGTATGTCTGCAATGTCAACATTGGGTAGACCTACCGAACCCCTTTACACTGGGACAAGTCTAATAGATCCAAAGAAACAAGGATAAATTTGTGTTTTATTTTACTATTGGTGCAGACCGCTAATGAAGAAGCTTGAATAAAAGGCTTTTTGTGATTGGTGTAGCATGGAGTTTGCGATTTTCAGTGTAAAACAAGCTTTGTTTTGTTTTTTTTTCTTTCAAAAACCTGATGTATGCAACTCAAGGCAACAGGATGAATTATTTGCACTATATTATCTTAATTTTGCTCTACATTTTAAAGGAGTGCAACATTTTTGTGTTTGTTGATAAAGTAAAATGGTAGCTTAAAGGGATTTCCAACTCTTATCAATTGTACTAAATCCCCTCTAGTCTGAATAGCTGGCAGGGACTCCCACTCACGTAAAGCTAGGTTCTTTGACGATCACCTTCCTAGGGGCTGGCCTCTCTGTAGACGACATCTAATTCAGCTTCTCTAAATAGAGAGCTGCGAAGCGCCCAGGAGTTGAGTCCTAATCAAAGTATTGTTAGTAGACAGGGAGGGGGTGACTTAAAATTCATAAAGTGGAAAACCCCTTTAAGATAGTGGATAAGAGGCCAAAATGTGTTCAGTTTATTTGTATGGTTCTACAATAATAAAGTATTTTAAAAGCTATATTGTGCTGGTTGTCAATGAACAAAGAGGGATATGGAAAACTGTACATTGTATGGTTTATATGTAGAATGTGTGGAGATATATTTTTCATACATAAAGTTGGTTACCCACTGCATGTCAAATGTGGTTGCAATTTCTGACCCTATGACTAAATCAACATTTATTTATATAGTGCCTGCATATAACATTAATATATCTATACATTTTCTTTAAACAGACTGTCCACTTCTGCTGCTGTTTAAATGGGATATTGCTAAACATCAATAACAAACCCAAGCAAAATAAAACTACACTGTAGTGTGGATACGTTTATGCAAATTATATTGATAGTTGATACTGCCTATAATTAGTCCAATATAAAATATATATATTTTTTAAACCATTCATTATTAAAAATCTGTCCAACAACATTAATACAGTCAACCAGAAATAGTATTTAGTATATTCATGTTCTGAAAGATGTCTCTAACTCAATGTTGCCTCCGCTCCAGACAGAGGTAGATATGGGGTTATTGGAATAGGTGAGTTCCATCCATATACCTGCTTACATGTTTTTCATATGACAAGTTTTATCAGTGAAAGCATGATCTATGTTCTACTCAAGTGGGTAGCTTGTCTATGATACCTAGAGCAACATTAAATGCTTACATGTACATGTTTGGAAAGCTGCTACGCTGCATGTGTCCAACATTTATAAAATAATTTTCAAAAGACAAGTGCATCTAAAACTTCTATGTGTATAAGTAGAGAATTAGGTTACAATGTAAAAACTGCCTTGCGCATAGATGCCTAATGCGCATCACAGCGCCCATGTCCTCCCAATCTAACTACTCTCCTTTCTTCATGATGGTTAGTGGTCTCCATGGTAACAGGAATGAAGGTCCCTTGATAGCATGCAAGCCTATGAGAAAGAAGCACCACAATTTCATCCAGTGAAATTATGGGGCTTTTCTCCAGTAAAAACCACAGGTGGCTTAATCTTATGAAACCACAGTGATTTTATGTGAAGTGGTTTCATATTGAAAGAACATGGCTTTTACTGATGTCATGAGAGTGAAGCTGACCACTTAGGTTTGCATTCGGTATGTATATGCAGTCCCACAAAATTAACACAGATCTTATAAGCAGATAAAATGAGGAGCAACAAACCACATATTTGCATGCTGCAAACAGTCAATGTGCACAAAACATCATAAGCACTTGATCGTGAGAAGTTTGCGCAGCCACTATCTGCGCATGTATTCCGTGTGTGTGTGTGTGTGTGTGTGTATGTATGTGTGTATATGTGTACATATATATATATATATATATATATATATATATATATATATATATATATATATATAAAAATTATATGGTTTTGTTTTTTTTTGTTTTTTTTTCCTTTCCAAAGGATTTCTCTTGTTGTTGTTGGTCTATGCAGGATCCTTCCAAATACCACAGTCAAGCCCCCATTGCCCTGTCATCTGTCCAATCTCCATTATCAACTCACCTGCACAGACAGCACATTTGTCTCAGGTCATGTTGTATGACAGTATTTTGATGGGAAGTGTAATGTGCAGTATACATGTTTTTTTTGTTAGTGTATGTATGTATATATATATATATATATATATATATATATATATATATATATATATATATATATATATATATATATATATATATATATATATATATACATACACTCTATGTTTTGTGCCTATTAACTAATTTTGCTTATTTCCATACTAATGTGGGTGGCAGTCTTGACAATCCATATATCCATCAGACAGATAAATCTTTTTATTTGACGTGATCAGTTAACTATGTTGGCCCAGTTACTATGGGCTGAATGCTTCCTGAAATGGGAAATTTGATAAAAAGTTTGCTTGCATGCATGCTTCTGTAAATACATGGAGATTACAAGTCTTGGACTGAATACTTGAAACTGGTCATAAAAGACCAGGCCACATTTTTTTTTGCTCTCCATGTAATTCCAGTCAAATGTTAGCAGTGCATATTCATGTATTATATTATTGCAGCTTTGTATGGAGATAAAGACATGCAGAGGATATTGTGGTGAAAAATTAATAAATTACATGTGCAGTATGACAATACATTGTGTACATATTACGGAGTAAAAGTAACTATGTAGGAAGGATAAGTATTGCATATAAAACAATAGTCCCTATTATCAGACCTTGAAATGGGAGAGACCTCTGAGGCTGTAGGTTAATTTTATAGGAATGTTTCAGTTATGAGCCTCTCCTAAATGTGCTGCTTAGCCAAACCAGATGCTGACTGTCACATGTCGGTGACCACCACCAGGCTACTTGTCCAGTACCTGGAACAACTTCCTTCTGGATGCTGTGTGCAATTACTGCATCACCTCTTAGCTGGTTCTTTCTGACTGCTTACTTTGGTTTAAGACTCCTGGGTAGCGGCAGCGCGTTGCCAGGATGCTGAGCTCAGAGCTGGACAGCCTTATGATGGATTAGAATTTTTTCTGTAGATCACAATAATACAGTAGATATACGGCTCTCAGGGGACACAAACTCACCCCAGCCTTAGTTAATGAAGGTGTTACACTATTTGATTTAACCATTGTTTTTAGTGGCAGTGGTTCTCATTCCTGTCTAGACACTGGCAGGGTTATGGGGAGGGCTAAACCACGTCTGTACTATATGTGGGCATAAATATTTAATTTTTGAACATGCACTAAACTAAATTCAAGGAATCCCACATCTGGCTCCATTGACTGGTAGCCAACTTCTGGGGCAGCATTCAGCAGCTATTGCTTTTTGAGCTCAATTGTGGTGCTTTACTTCCTGGAACTACCAGGGGCAGTGCAAACTCAGGGCTCTGGTGCTGTTGCCCTTCGATCCCCATGTCCGCCCCCTGGTGTAACTTTGAGTGCTGCTTTCTCCCATCCCCTGCACTCTGGATTGGGAATGGCTGCCTAATCAGTGGGACCCTCTAAGATACCCGATAACCAGGATGATTTATTTTTATTTTAATTACTTTTTAAATTTTAAATAATTGCACAAGGTGCCCTAGTGCTGAATATTTATATCAACACTTTTGTGCACATTACATAAAGCATCACCTGCAGCATGTGTGGGGAATGGGGAGCCAGACACATTGTTGTACTACACTCTGGTAAGGATGTCTCTAGTAATTTGTCATTTTCTGTCTATGTGATGAATTAAGACAAGTGATTGGGGGAAGGAAAATGTTTTTTATTGTTACGGAATGAACTTTTCTAGACCCCCTTGTCATTGTCATGGTAACTAATATTGATTGCTGATCTGTATGGTTTAAGAATTTTATTGTAGCCTTGTACAGTTATATGTTGTTGGGTTGGAGTCCAGTCATTGAGTACCTGTCTTTGTAACAATTGCAAATTCAGTTAGTGTAGGGCGCAGCCCTAGTAGCAGTACGTGTTTCTTAAAAGTGTGATTCATAGTATACCAAGAGTTAAATAGAAGTTGCAAAATAGGTGAACGTTTTACTTGGAAAATTCTGCTACAAGAAGACAACATTCAATACTCTCCTGTGAGTTCATGTAAACTTAATTCTCCTGTACGCTATAGACACTACCTAAAAGAATCTTCTTTTGACAACTTTATTCTCCGCTTTATTTTTGTTGTCTTTTGTGACCACTTCCAATCTAATATAACTCCTTACCTCCAACACCCTCTCCCCAATGCCCACTTTGGGATATATTTACTAAAGTGCAGATTTGAAAAGTGGAGATGTTGCCTATAGCGACCAATCAGATTCTAGCTGTCATTTTGTAGTGTGTACTAAACAAATAACTAAAACCTGGTTGCTATAGGCAACATCTCCACTTTTTCAAACCCGCAATTTAGTAAATCTAGCCCATTGTATTGTTGTTCACCATGATTTACAAAAATGTTTCACTTTATAGTATAGTATTCAGGATTTCTGCGGTTTTAAAAGCGCAAAATCGCCAGTTAAAAGGCTGAAAACAGAGTTTAACAAACCACCACTTTATAAATAGTCATCCAAATTTTTTAACATGATGAAAATGCAGAACGTCTGATTTCCTAAGCTCCTCTTTGACAAATTGCTGGGAAAATAGAACAAAAAGAGGTGGTAGTGAGAGGCATGACATTGCGCAGACTGCATGCTGTTTGAGCTATCTTGCCATTCATAACATAAGAGGATGCACCATTGACATAAATTATGGAGGCAATCATTCATTAAGGGGCAGAAATAAATTAAAATCAAGTTATGGGGTAAATTTTATTTTTCATTATATTAAGGGGGCAATATTATTGTATTATGGGGGAAATATGAATATGTAAGTCTATTAACTGGCCAATACTATTTAGGTGATGCACGCATGTGGCACTACATAGTACCCCCATAATTTAATACAATAATATTGACCCCTTAATATAATGAAATATACAATTTGCCCCCATAAGCTAATGAAAAAATAATTTTTGCCCCTTAATAAACAATTGCCGCATAATTTAGTCAGTTATGTCAACTCTTATGTTCTGAATGGCAAGACAGCGTAAACATGCTATTTGAGCTATCAAGCCAATCAGAAGCAGGTCTATTGAAGAAAAAAAAACAACAACCCTGTCTCTCTTTGGTGAGTTTAACTAAACTGCTGCAGTTTACATGTTTCCAATCTGACACACACAGCCAGTCATTTGACATCCCAGCCTCAAACTGCCCTTTAGTAAATGCGGCGGTTTGGAGCACTAATACACTGGTGCTGTGCGACGGTTTCAATTCTTAATAAATCTATCCTTTATTTGGGAAAGCTTGCCTCCCTTTATCTAAACCAGTCATTGCTGACCTTTACCGTCCCAAAAAGCACCCTGCACTCTATAATCGATATGTCATCCTTTCTGGGTAGCATTCTCTCCTGGATTATAAATTGTGAGCTTTAAGTCCGTGGGGATGTCAATCTCAATGTGCTTTACTGTAAAATCAATAAATTCTTACCATAACCAAATCCAGTTACGTGTATTTGTAATAAAAAATAAAAAAACATTTTTAAAAGCAAGTTCAAAAATCATTAATACTAGAATTTACAAAATCTTAAGCCTACACTTCTTTTATAACCTTAAGAACTGTTCATGGTATAAAATCAACTTGATACCTGACTGATTCTGCCTGTTTAATTATTTTCAGTCTGAGTTCCTAATTATATGTGCACTCATTTTCCATCTTGCTTATGAATTTATGTTCAATCCTGTTTGGAGCTCATGAGCTATCTCTTCTTAGTCATTCGAACTGAACAACCAATGTGTGGTCCAGTCAGTTTCTGTGCCTTAGTGCCACTATCACTGCAAGGCTATTGTCGCCTTAAACAAAACACAATGATGTTGTCTGGTCAAATTTCCAAGTTATGGAAATTTGTAAGTCACCCCTATCTTTAAGTGGTAACAAAAGTCTTATTTCAACCTGTAGGCTTATCTGTTTGATATCATTTTTTTTTTTTTTTTTTTGCAGAAGTCATGGAAAAGGGTTTATATTTCAAGCTCCATAACTTTTTAGCAAAAATAAATAAAACCTTTCTCCATATATTTCAGTCTTGTATATGGCCAAACCGGTCCACAGTAGTTACCCTATTAAAAATGTGCATTGAATTTTAGTGTGATACAGAGCAAGCACAGTAGTTTTTTCCATTGTTCCCCCTATGTTAGAGCAGGCCCACCAAGTAACAAGACCCACAGAGTTCTTCTAAGCTGCAGATGTACCAGCAGGATGCTCAGACCAGCAGAAGCATAAACTTCAACATTGGAGCTCTTCCCAGGATGAAAACAAAAACGGCGACAAGCTCCACTGGCTCTCACTCTTTCCTCTATACCAGAGGTGTCCAAAGTCAATTGTCAAGAGCTAACTACAGTTCATGTTTTCTGGATTTCTGTCTGTAGAAACAGGTGGGATAATAACTGATCCAGCCAAAAAGATTAACTCACCTGTGCATGATTAAAGAAATCATGAAAGCATGAACTGTTGGTAGGCCTTGAGGACTGAGTTTGGACACCTCTGCTTTATACTCGGTCAGGGATGTCCTTAGATAGTGGGATCCTCTGATAATGGCTACTTGTGTCAAGAGGTTTGTTACATAGTTGTCCTGTCTCGTCCCTATATATCCCTTTGTCCCATGCTGGGTTGACACCAAGGTGTCTAGCTGAATGCAAACGGAAACAATGGGGGCACTCGGGTTAATCAAGGGGCAAGGCCAAGATGATCCCAGTATTGATCGCTTACAAGCTTTTTCAGCCAGAACTAGCTCTGAGCTGATTAGGACTTCCTGTAGAAAAAGGACGGGGAAATGAATGCAGCTACTGCCCCCCTCACCTGTATCCTGAAACTTGACCCCAACCAATCTTTACCCATAACCCACCTGACTTCAATTTAAGAACAATGTACAACAGTACCATTGCAATATCAACAGTACGCAAGTCTCCTTGGTCAAGGTGATATTTAACTTGTTTCATCACAGAGACCCTGGCATCAAACATTTATTCTAAAGTGGGCATACTTTATAGAAAACCATTTTGCTTTCCTATTATGTTACTGCACCTCAAGTTCACCTTGGTTGTCTGTCAAGTCCAGGTTGTTCACTTTGCCTGTCGTACCTTCAAACAACATTTATAAAAATTACCACTGTAGCACATAGCATTTATTTATTATTGTTTAGGTGTATAACCCCACCATATTAATCATTATTGAGACATTCAAATCAGTTAGTGCAGGGGTCAGGGAACTTTTTTACCTTTTACTCCCAAATATATTTAGATACGCCGACGTTACCCCCTTGATTTGAAAGGAAGGAAATCGTATATTATTAATTATTGGAATTCAAAATTTTATTGAATCTATTCAAAATTTCTTTGAAAGCTTCAACTTCAAAACTTCAGGTTTTAGAGAAATGATGTTGCTTCATTTTTGATACAAGAGCATTAATATTGGGGCATTTTGATGTCAGCAATTTGGATACAGTCTCAGCATCCAATCATTTTATCTACTTTGTTTTTATGTTCGTTAGAGTGGAAAATCCTTGTTCGCAAAGGTAGGTTGTTGCAAAAGGCAGCAACTATTTGACTGCCTCCTCATGTGCAATTTTGAATGCCTTTGCAGCTGTTGACATCCAAAAATATGACAGATCTACTTTGTTTTCAAATTCAATACGTGCTTCATTATTGCATCGAAGCTTAAGAAGTGCCTCTGCCGACCCTTGGGCTCTTCTGGTACAACAGCAATTTCACATTTAAAGGGGTCTAAAATCCAACTGACCGCATGTGAATCGGCGGCATTACCCCCAGGAATTTCATTTTTACCCCATTTGGGGTAATTTACCCCTGTTCCCTGACCACTGAGTTAGTGCCTCAGAGCTTACATTGTAAATTTACTTCCACACTAGGGTCTGCTTTGGAAGACGCCAATTGACCTAGCAGCATGATTTTGGCTTCTGGGAGAAAACCCAACCCACCACCATGCCACATTGGCAACCAACAACTGTAATTTCAAAATAAAAGCATTTACGTACTTGTAATGCATAATTGCCCTTTTCGGTAGCCAGAGAAAATGTATATGATGTACCCAAGACATAACTTGAATCTGAGAGGTAACTGTATTTCTTGAATATCGACATTACAAACTGTTAACAGTTGCAGTTTCGACATTTTAACCAGTAGACTCACTGGACCTGTCAACATAATGGCTGTAAACAGGTTCAGTGACGAAAGATTGACTACATCCCACATCCTCTGCTCCTCATACATGGACTTTTGCGCAGGCCTGTGACATCATTACTCAGGAGCATGCTTCCAGCCCATCATAGACATGAAGGAGCTGCAGCTGGCAGCTTCACAGGTAAGATGCTGCCAGTTACTGCTCTTCCATGTGGCCGGTTTTCAGTATGGGTGTGCCTCGGGGACACTAAAATAAAAGTGACCACCTTGGTTTGCCTAATAGCGCCGACCCCACCTAGGTTTCCCTAATGGTAGCGCTGGCCCTGAATATGAGTGATTTTTCTGAGTGCACGTTGTACTGAAATGTTCTACTTTTTAAATAGAAAGAAAAGTTTGAGATAGGCCACAGTCATTAAGGAATCTAATACCACCTGCAAGCCAGGATCCTAATTTGTACACCTTCCTGAGAGGAAGTCTGGGTTAATCCAAAGTCGGACTAGCAGGGTGGATTGCCAAAGCATATTGTTTTCACCATTGGTCGAAGCGGGACCATACATGGTTGTATGCCATGCTGCCACTTCTACTGCTTTTCAGCATCTGTAGCCTTATGTGCAGCTTTATCAGTGGTCTTTGTTTTGCTCAGATAAAGTTTGAGGTGATATCTTGATAGAGTAAAGCTAGGTACACACTACACTGTTTTCGTCCAATAATTGGCTCAAACAGCTGACATGACCGCCCGTTCAAAAGTCGGGTCAGTGTGTGCAGTGACACGATGGTCGAAAGTCTGCCTCATTTGGTTGGTCGTACCATTTAATATTTTCGTTCCAATCTCGTTTCCGCTGTGTAGTGTGTATAAACTTCCGACCGATCCACAACAGTGAGTACGAAATTACAGTCATTGCTCACGACAACATGGCTGTAAAAAGTCTCTAAAGGGACGTCCGCTCTTCCCTTTATCGTCCTAAACAAGGCTAGTGTGTATGCAGTCCATGGACCGAGCGATCGGACCATTGATCACATGTAAAATCGCTTGGCATGAAAAGTTGGTTGAAATTTCTGTAGTGTGTACCCACCTTAAGGAGGATTTCAACTAAATAAAGATACCTAGATTAGACATTCATTTTTATTGAATTAATACGCCCAATCCAAGATATCATTTGCTTGTCCCATGTGAGTTCAGTTTTAATTTTAGTTAATGTGGGTAGTTAGCTTGGAACATCTGATAGTACTGCTTAGCAATTGAAACTCCCCAAGTATTTAAACTTGCAATACTGCCACCTAAAG
The DNA here is from genome assembly GCF_038048845.1 of Mixophyes fleayi. Lineage (NCBI taxonomy): Eukaryota > Metazoa > Chordata > Amphibia > Anura > Limnodynastidae > Mixophyes > Mixophyes fleayi. The sequence goes on from NC_134403.1 coordinate 263,210,980, forward strand.
GCAAATTTGTCTTCTCTGTCAGCTTTAGTAGATGCTGTAATATGAAAGTTCAAAATATCTGTTTTGCTTGTATTGATTTTGTATCCTTATAAGATAATGTAGGATTCTATTTCCCATACAAGGTTCTTGAGGGACTGCAGTAAGTCACACAAATTTTAAATGTGGGGGGGGGGGGGCAACCTTGTCTCATCCCACTTTTGTTTGTTTGTGGCATGGATTATGTGTGTCTGGTATTCTCAGAGGCCTGACAACCCTGGAGAAAACCGTCTTGATCCAGATGTACAAGTAAGTAAAGAATATAATTAAGATGGGTGGCTATAATTTTTGCAGAAATCTTCAGGTCTGTGCTTAACATTATGGGGCTATAGCTACTGCACAAATTTGGATCGAGACCCTGTTTCATTGCCACAACATTGGCCCATATTCTGGTCAAATCAAAGACTACCCCTTCTAATGTGTTAAACAACTCCATTAACTTCTGTGCTAGGAAGTCTGTAATCTTGTAATATTGGGTTGTGAGGTCATCGGGACCTAGCACCGAGGCAGTCTTCAACTTTTTTCATATAACTTGCATGGTTTCCTCTATGGTGGTCTCATTTTGTTAAATGAGAAATTTTGGGAAAGACATTCAGGGCGAGGTAGGCGTCTATGAAGCCGAGTATATCATTGGCAGAGCTAGTTGAGCTAGCTAAATTATTTAGTGATTTATAAAAGTTCCAAAATTCCTTAATTATTTTATTGGAATTATAGGTAACTGAATCTGAGATTTGATCGTTTTTATCAGATGCTACCACAATTTTTGCAAAAGTGTTTTTGGCCGACATAGAATCAGATTTGTCATCTAGCGCCTTACAAGCATTTTTAAGTGTAATGCATTCAAATTAATATAAAAATAAAACCCATTGTGTTCTATTGGTCCGTAACCATTTGTATTTATAGTTCCATTCGCATGTATTTACAATGCCATGGGGATTTTTTTGTTATGTTTGTTTTTGTTATTTTAGTGTATTCAAAGCATGTTGCCAAACTTGAAAAAGTCCATTAATATCTAGGGAGCTCATTGTGTACATACCATAGGGGTTAACACAAGAGGTTTAACTAGTGTTGTGTTGTATTTTTCCCCATTGATTGATTTACTGATACATTCATTGATATGCCCATTCATTCCTATAGCCACATGTAGAACCAATGGATGGAGTGGAGATTTAAATATTCTATATTGAGCAGGCAGTCCCCAAGACTCCTTCACCACTAGTGAATTACATTGCAGCTAGTAAGCAAGCAGCTTATAACTTGCTGAGTGGCTAATGGGTAATCCTTACAATTTAGTTTACTCCCATTGTTTAGCGGGATCCAAGAGGAGCTGTTCAGGTAGTCCTTTATGTTGTTTTTTTTTTTTTTTTTAATTCTGTGGAGTAAAAGAAGATTATTTTGCATTAAAAGCAGATCTGGTTTGGCTTTTCCTCTTGCATTATAAATTATGAATATTTCCATGTTTTAGAAGACGCAGGAATGCTATTGGATTAAAATTGGCAAGATTACCCATTGGATTATTGTTTTATAAAGTGTTTATTGAGGGTATCAGGGAGTGTTCTAAATAATTACACTTTTTTTTTTTTTTTTTTTTTTTACAAGTGTGTATGTATAATGAGCATGGTTTTTAGGACCTGATCCTATTATACTAGGGTGGCAAAGTGTGATGATCTGCCACAATACCAACGACAGGTGGCAGTGCACCATCAGCACTGACAGCTGCACATTCTTTGTGCTTAATGTACTATGCTAAAGGACAAGTCAATTAGGGCTAAGGGACCACGCCTGTATGCAGCCTTTATAAGGCGCTCACTCCTACCAATGTTTGCACAAGCAAAGTTAGAATATGCTGGTGCTTCAAGTGCCCTGTTATGTTTGCTTTTTCTACATTTTCCAACCTATCAACTTTGGCTCTTCCCTCACGATTCTGCCTTCTCCAAACCAGGAACGTCAACCCTGTCCCTTTATGACCCATCCTTTCAGCACTAGGCGGCTTGACTGGCCATAATGTCTCTAGCCAAGCCAAGGGTCACAATTTTTTCCTTTTGTCAAAGTTGTATAATTGGATGAACGAAAGTATATTGGTTTAATATTGTTTAGCCGTGCGAGTGCGATCCGTACGCCACGTAACACGTGGCGTGATGCGATCGCACGGTAAAATACGCACGCACACAGTCGCATTACAACATTTAGTTATTTATATAATTCATATTCATATTGGTTTCGTTACACTGTAATTTATGAGCAGATAATATTTGGTTTATTAGTAGTATATATGTATATATATATATATATATATATATATATATATGTATATATGTGTGTGTGTATATATATATATATATATATATATATATGTGTGTGTATATATATATATATATATATATATATATATATATATATATATATATATATATATATATATATATATATAGATTATACGTATACTTCAGTGATATATATATAGTTCAGGTTGTGGGAAAGGTGGCATGTCTGGTATTATACTGAAACCCTATTCATCAGCAGCTGTCCGGTGCAGTCGGCGAAGAGATCGCACATTGCATACTTTAGTTATTGATATTAGGGAATAAACCTTCTGAATGATGCTGGCTATGAAAGGAGCAGACCCCCTGGAGAGACGACCCCCACCTTTGGATTCCTTAGATTGAATCAGCCTATGACCTGTTTACCCTGGACCCACCCAACGTCTGGACCTATAGAAACAATCTACGTCATCTCTATTGTTCACTGTGTAACACTGTACTGTATATAATCATAGCTGCACACCCCCTGGTCCTCAGTCAACTCTGACACAGTATTCTAACAGATATACTGTCCACCGGGTCCCGTGGGTGCGCAGCGAGCGCATGCGATAGCGTTTGTATGTATTTATCTTTTGGTATTGGCTGTACTGTACTTTATCATAATGTATTGAATTGTTGACTATTTACATCTGCTAAAATAAATCACTTTGTGCTTTGGAAACACATACAATTGATTGGGCAATGCTTATTTTAAAACGATAAAATTACTTTAATCATTTGGGGGCTCGTGAGTTTAGGAGTTACGTTATCGGCAGGTATGCAACACTCACGGTATTCGGTTCCTCAAGAAAGGGTGGATTGACGGACGCGTCGCATAACAGGAAAGAACGCAATGTGTTTAAGACCTGTGGTTCACTGTGTGTTGCGAAACCGAATGTCCGTTGTTGCGTAGACTGAAGGAACGCTAATTTGAATTTAGGGACAAGAAAGAAAAATGTTTCTTTTTATTGTCGTTTTACGTTTTAAAGTGTATTGCATTGCATATGGGAACTTCCGCTAATATTGCCACGTGGTTAAACAATCGTATTGATAGTTATTATATGTGCATAGTATAATTACTTGTGAAAACCTCTGAGACATTATTACTGTTGTTGGGAACTTTTAATTTTCTGCGCAGAAAAGGTGTATAGTGTGTGATTTTGTAACGTAGATGCACTGTTTATTATTCATTGTGCTCAGTTGCTGTCTGTCGAGGCGGATTGCCCAACTGAAGGACGGTATACAGGGCAGGTATACCGAATGCGAAAACGTGGTTTTCGCAAAGCGCTACCAAAAGATTGCAAGGTTTGCTAATAATTAGTATTGGTAGGCTGTGCGATCTAACCGCACGACAACCATTAGTGCGAATTGGTGAAGCAGCTAGGAGGAATTATACTGGAAAGGCAGGTTGATTTTATCAACTTGCGCTCCCAGCGATAATAAACTCAGCAGATTTTGTGGTGAGCCAGGGTATCGAGGAGCTGATAGCCCTTGGGGCCCACAGTGATATTTCTGTATTAGGGGTCCTCGCCTGGTGCGAGAAAGAAGCGAGTGGATGCGACTAATGGAAATACGTCCACCGGGCATTAGAGATCTCTAGCGGTGATTGTAGCAACAGAGTATTATTTGGTGGAAGGAACAGAGCATTGCGGTGTGTCTGTGTTTCGTGCCGAAGGTATTGTTCAACATGGGTGCTAAGCATACGCTAGAGATGGCCAGTGTACTGCCTAAAGAAGGCCTTATTGATTCAGCGACATTTCTCATGCGTAAAAAATATGGTGCATACGCAACTGTGTATTGTGACACGTGGGTCGAAATGACCAAAGATTGTGATAGGCCTTTTCCAACAATAGGGAGTTTTAATGCAGAGATACTTAATAACGTAAAAGATAAAGTACGGTTGATTAAGTCAACAAAAGTGAGAAATGCACATAATCATTGTTTAAAATCGTGGCAAATGGAAGGTAACACGTGGCAGAGCAGCGAATGCACAGCGGAAGTGAATGTAGCGAAAAACGCGTGTTCAGCGGAAGTAAGCGTACCGGAAACAAGTATTCCGGAAGTGTGCGTTGCAAAGCGTGGCGAACTGAGCGCAAACACGCCCCTGACAAATTCGGTCGGGGCGGATAGTACAGCCAATACCAAAAATGTGAAAACTGTAACTACTAACTTGTATGTTGTTTTAAGTAATGTTAAAAGTAATGTTTCAGGACAAAGAAAAGGAACGATCCCACCAGCAGGGGCAGCGGCCTGAAAGTGGTGAGAATAATGAAAAGGTTAACACAGGGGCAGACATCCATTGTACTGCAGCAGCAATTTCAGCAACTAGTTATAGTGATTTGGTAGACTTCCATCCTGTCTGTACAGCAGCAGTTCCCAATGGGAAAGCGGACAGAGATAGTGATGTTCCTTTAAAACATGTAGCAAAGCATGATCCATGCACTAGGTCTGAAACATTTTCAATTTTGTCTGATTTCCCTGATCCTAGGAAAGATTTGACCAAATGTCAGCAGTTTATTAAATATTATGGTAATGTGTACGAGCCAACTAATAACGATTGGCGAATATTATTGAAGACCTGTCTTCCTCCTAATACTGATATACAAAAGTTCATTGAGGATTGTATGTTGGAGGAGGATGAATCCTTAACCGAAGATGATGATCAGGACAATATTAGACATATAATCACACAGTTGGCCATATATTTCCCAGTGATAGTGGACTGGAGTAAAATTTTTACTATCAAGCAAAAAGATAGTGAAAATGCAACAGACTATTTTTGCAGAGCTCTAATAGAAATGGGCAAATATACTGGGGTACCAGACATAAAAGATAATGTACACTACAGAGAGGTTGCTGTTAAATTTCTAATGGATGGCCTCAGGGAAAACTTGAAAAGAAGGGTGCAAACTTCATTACCAAACTGGAGAGGAATCACTGTAAGTGCTCTCAGGGAGTCCGTTATAGGACATGATAAAAGTTCAAATGAACAGAAAGAGACACTAAGTGATAGGTTAATGATGGTGAGTATTCCAGCATTAGAGGGACTGCACACACGACCACAGTGTAATAACACCTGGGTTAAAGAAAAGAAACAACATGAGTTGAGGAAGTGTTTTCAATGCAATAAAATAGGACACCTAGCAAAACATTGTGCAGACATGACAGGGACGTGCTTCTACTGCCGTAAGAAGGGACACATGAGTAGGAACTGTGTAGAGAGAAGAATGGATACCTGGGTTGGAAATCACATAGACATCCACAAAAGGAGGCGTACACTTCTCTCAGAGGTTCCCCTACAATTGATTGCACACTCTGTAACAACTAATAGTCTGGGGGAGAAATATAGCCGACTCTAGAGTTAATCTGTGGTGAGTATTAATGTGCAAAATGAAGAAAGAAACTTATTTAAAAGGTAATCTTTATTGATTTTGTTTGGTTTAGGTTGTCAAATGCTTGTTTTCCTAATCGCTGGCCGATGGTAAAGAATGGAAATGTTTGTTTTGTTTGCTGTTTTAGGATAACTATCTTGTTTTTCTTCTCACAGATAAAGGGGACACAAGAGTAGTATAGACTTAGTGATCAGAGGGGTGGGATAGAGAAATAGAAAAAAAACACTCTTGAAAGACAAATTAACAATAGACAATTGGAACACTCTTTGTTTTAGGCTGCAGTGTCTCATGATAATTTGTTTGGCTGAGAATCATTATCCAGCAATGAAGTATGTACACACTTTGCGCCAAAATATCGTTTTATGTATCTCAGATGAGTCATCAACAGTTAATTTTTACATTTCTCTATCATAAGTTAGGAAAGTCCGTTGAAAAGGTATGTAGTCAATGTGATACCGAGTTCTTAATGAACAAATAACGGACGACACTGGATTGCACGGTTAAGACCCCCTAGTCAGGTATGGGGAGGGGTCATAGTTAGCAAATAGCTAAGGGGAGCAGTGGAATGAATACAGCCATTTCTCTCACATCCCTTGGGGGACACCGGAACCTTGGGGTATAGGGTAGAGCAGGCGAATGCTGGCACTTTAACTTTTAGTTAACTAAAACTCTGGCTCCACCCCCTCTATACCCCACCTCCTGCTAGAGGCCAGTCTATGTTTAACCAAGCCCGCAGAAAGGGAGATAGAGAGAACCAAAGAAAAGAGAATAAACTTAACACATAACATTCTCTTAACAATTAAACAACATGTCAAACCGAAGGAAAAACCAGAGCGTTAAGGGTGGGCGCCCGGTGTCCCCCAACGGATTAAGAGAAACGGATTTTACGTAAGTATAAAAATCCCATTTTCTCTCACATCCCTTGGGGGACACCGGGACCTTGGGGACATCCCAAAGCTGTATCACGGGAGGGAACGCTCAGAAGAAACGGCCCGAAGCACCTTTCTACCGAAACTTGCATCCCTAGAGGCAATCGCATTAAATCTGTAAAACTTTGTGAAAGTGTGTACAGAAGACCACGTGGCCGCCTTACACAATTGTTCACTGGAGGCACCATGGCGTGCCGCCCAGGAAGCACTTACCCCACCTCCTGCTAGAGGACAGTCTAGTTCAAGTGCCCAGCGAAGCGGGCTGTGCACAGGGCTACTTAGCAGCCAGTTTTCCTTTTTTTATTTTATTATTTTAATGACAGCGGAGACTGTGTCTCCGAATTCTGACAGCCGGCGGCTCACTGAGCCGCGTAGTCGGCTGTCAGACTCCTGGCTGCATATTTATTCATCTCTCCCGCGGCTGCGGCCGGCGAGGAGAGTGTGAGGCAGCGATGGGGGAGGTCTGTGGAGCGCACAGCATGGACGGCTGTGCGCTGGCTAGGGGGGGGAGCGGAGGTGCCGTGTTGGTCCTCCTTGCTGCCTGCTCCCCTTTGCCGATTATCTATCCCTTCATGGAGCCAGACACAGTCTGTGGTGGCTGGGGTCTGTCCTCCAGGTACAGAGAGCATGCTGTCTGCACATACTGCATTTGGAGGGTTGGCAGCAGGTAAGTAAACTCTCTCTCAGCATAGTGCTGTGAGAGAGATATTAGAAATCGCAGTTGGTTCCCTGAGCTGGCTGTTTTTTTTCCTAAAATCAGTCTGTTTAATTGATAGAGATAAGAGTTCTATTTTTAGCTCAGGGAACAGGGTCAGGCAAGGGTCACTGTCTCAGTGAGCCCTGCTAGGCTGTGGATTGGTTGAGTTGTTTGTCTGTCTTAGATGTTATCCAATCCAGAGCTGGGCCCTGAGGGGGGGGGTGTGTTTTACTCCTCTGCACTTCCCCTGTGGTAGTCCTTCACTCCTCGTGTGTGGATACCTGAGTAGGCAGCCATATCTAAAGCTCCTGCTTCTCCCCTTTTCTATCCTGTATACTGTAAGGTAAAGGGTTGGGGGTGGTGTGTTTAGCCTTTTGTACCTTTACAGTGTTAGGAAGGAGCTTTTGGCTGTATTGCAGGCTCACTTTCTCTTGTAGTTTGTGTGCTGCTTGTTATCTGTATTGTGTGCATTTTACTGTACTGTTTTGTCCCATCTTTAAACATGTCAGAGGGAAAAATCTACACGTGGCAGGGCTGGTGCTACTATGTTAAGTTTCACACGGAGGAGCCTGCTTGGGCTCGGTCTCTATTTAATACAGTGGAACTGCTTGCTCAGAAGGTACAGTCTCAGGCTGCTCAATCTTCTGATTCTGCTTCCTTAGTTCAAGCTTTGCCTGTTGCTGCTCCAGTGCAGTCTGGAGAACCAGCCTGGGTGCAGGGTCTTGCATCCTCAGTACAGGGTCTGGTAGCGGTCTCTTCCTCCTTGGAGAGGATGATGCAGTCGGTCACTCCGCCTTCCTCAAGTAAACGAAAGCGGGTGGCCGCCTCTTTTCCGGAACATGACTCTGATTCTGATTGTGGTTCTCAGGAAGAGGGTGAGTTACCGCTGGGTTCTGACATAGATGCTGCTTCATTGGTGGAGGTCCCAGCAGATCGTCAGAGTCTGGAAGAGTTAATTCAGGCGGTGCGTCAGGTACTTGAGATTCCTGAGGACCAAGTGTCTGAAGTTTCTGCATCCCCTCTTTTTGAAAGACGCAAAAAGAGGGAGGTGGTTTTCCGGCCTCTCCCGAATTGGAGCAGTTGCTGTTGAAATCTTGGTCTTCTCCAGACAGAAAGTTTCAGGTGACTAAGCGACTGCAGTCATGTTATCCATTTCCCCCTGAGGTTCTCGCTAAATGGGAGACGCTTCCTCAGGTGGATGCAGCTGTGGCAAGGTTGGCAAAGGTAACTACTATTCCTCTGCCTTACCAGGCTACTCTTAAGGATGGTGCAGACCGGAAGGTTGAGACCGTTCTTAAGTCCATTTTTTTGTCAGCGGGTGCTTCTTTGAGGCCTGCTTTAGCATCAGCTTGGGTTAACAAAGCTGTTGATCGCTGGTCGGAACAATTGTCTGAGGGTTTGTTGGCTGGCAGGCCATCCTCTGAATTGATTCTTTTAGTGGAACAGATTCAGAGGGCTATGGATTATTTAGGTGAAGCTGCTATGGAAGCAGGGACAATGGCAGCGCGTCGGACTCTCTGGTTAAAGTCCTGGGAGGCGGACGTAGAGTCCAAAAAGGCTCTGGAATCCATTCCCTTTTCAGGAGGTGTTCTGTTTGGTCCTCAGCTGGATTCCTTTATCAGTCAGGCATCAAGAGGTAAGAGCACTTTACTCCCGGTTAGTGTTCCCAAGCAGAGGATGTCTAGATTTCGGGCCTTTCGTTCCTCAGGTAGGTCTAGAGGACAGTATTCCTCAGGACAATCCTCCAGAGGTCAGACATCCAACCCTAGAGGTGCTTTGCAGCGGGGACGTCAGGCCTCGTCGGCGTGTCGTCCAGCTGCTAGGCCAGCAGACAAACAGTCTGCATGACGGGGATTTTGCTCCCCCATTGTCGTCAGTGGTGGGAGCCCGTCTTCTGCGGTTCAGGGATCGGTGGTGTCATTCCACCACCGATGTCTGGATTCGGGGAGTGGTGAGTCAGGATTACAGGATCGATTTGCTCGGTCTCCCTCCCAGACGGTTTTTCACCACGGGGCTTCCATCGTGTCTAAGGAAACGGTTGGCTTTAACAGAGGCGATTCAATCCCTTCTGTCGGCCGGAGTGGTTATTCCGGTTATTCCGGTTCCTCATTCTCAAAAAGGGGTTTTATTCCAATCTTTTTCTTGTGACAAAACCCAACGGCTCCTTCAGACCGATTCTCAATCTAAAGGCTTTGAACACTCAGATAAGAGTGCCCAGCTTCAAGATGGAATCTTTACGTTCGTTAATTCTCGGCATGGAACAGGGAGAATTTATGGTGGCCCTAGACATCAAGGATGCATATCTCCATGTGCCCATTTGGAGGGGTCATCAGTCCCTGCTGAGGTTTGCGGTTCAGTCAGAGCACTTCCAGTTTTAGGCTCTTCCATTCGGTCTTGCCACAGCTCCACGAATCTTTACCAAGATCATGGCGGTGATGGCTGCTTTGTTAAGAGCCAAGGGGATTACAATCATCCCCTACCTGGACGATCTGCTTCTAAAGGAAGACTCTTCGCAGAAGCTTCTGTTACACATTCAGATAGCAATCCAAACCCTGGAGTTGCACGGTTGGATTATCAACTTCAAGAAATCCAAGTTGATCCCATCACAGCAGATGGTATTTCTGGGTCTTCTATTCGATACCCGTCAGAGACGGGTATTTTTTCCTCAGGACAAGGTTTTAGCCTTACAGAGGATGGTGAAATCCCTGTTGATGGCAAGGAGACCCTCCATTCATTTTGCGATGAGGCTTCTGGGCAAGATGGTATCGTCATTCGAGGCAATCCAGTTTGCTCAGTTTCATGCACGGCAGTTTCAGTTGGAACTTCTGTCGCAATGGAACAAATCTCATCGAAATCTAGTGAGTCAGGTGTTTCGCCTATCTCCACAGACGCGCCAGTCGCTGATCTGGTGGTTACACAGGCAGAATCTCTCATGGGGTCGCTTGTTCTCCATTTGGGATTGGATTCTAATTACAACAGACGCCAGCCTTCGGGGTTGGGGGGCTGTATGTGTTCAGGCTCAGTTTGAGGGGCTTTGGACTCAGAAGGAGTCCAAGCTTCCAATAAATGTCCTGGAACTGCGCGCAGTGTTTCACACTCTAAAAGGTGCGCAACATTTGCTGCAGGGAAAGCCAGTAAAGATCCAATCAGACAATGTCACAACAGTGGCATATCTAAATCATCAGGGAGGCACCAGGAGTCCTCTGGCCATGAGGGAGACTCACAGGATATTTCTGTGGGCAGAAGCTCACGTTTCGGCAATCATGGCCGTGTTCATTCCCGGAATAGAAAATTGGGAGGCAGACTTTCTAAGTCGGCAGACTCTACACCCAGGGGAATGGTCTCTCCATCCTGAGGTGTTTCAACAGTTGGTGATGAAATGGGGTCAACCGGATGTCGACATGATGGCATCTCGGTTGAATCGCAAAGTTCTCCACTACTGTTCCCGGGCAAGAGATCCCGGGGCAGTCGCGGTAGACGCTATGTCGGTTCCTTGGAAGTACCGCTTAGTGTACCTTTTTCCTCCGATAGCCATGCTTCCTTGAGTACTGCAAAAAGGTAGAGAGAGGGTGTTCCAGTGCTTCTGGTAGCGCCGGATTGGCCGCGCAGAGCTTGGTACACCGACGTGCTCTTCATGGCAGGAGGTCGGTCGTGGCGGTTGCCAATTCGCCCAGATCTTCTATCTCGGGGTCCCTTTTGTCATCAGGGTTTGCATCGTCTGGCTTTAACGGCGTGGCTGTTGAAGCCAGGATCTTAAGAGCTAAGGGTTTTTCGAGATGGGTGGTTCAGACCATGCTTCGTGCTTGAAAGCTGGCTTCAGCCAAAATATATCATCGGGTTTGGAGGACATATATTGGTTGGTGCGAAAAGAAGGGCTATCCTACATCTTCTTTTCGTCTGGCCAAGTTACTGAGGTTCCTGCAGTACGGCTTGGATGCAGGTTTGCGTCTTAGTTCTCTTCTCTTCGAACTAAGCCATCCTTCCTTCCAAAGGTTGTTTCTAAGTTTCATCTGAATCAGGATATTGTCATCCCGGCTCTAACTGATTCCTCGTTTTCTGATCAAGATGACTCTATTCGTTATCTTGATGTGGTTCGTGCCTTGAGAATTTATGTTAAAAGATCGCAGAAGTTTCGTAAAACTGAGGATCTTTTTATTCTTTACGATGCTCACAAAAGAGGCTGGCCAGCTTCTAAGGTGACCATTGGTAGGCGGATTACGGCTGTTATCCGCCAGGCTTACAACGGGGCTGGGGAGCCTGTCCCTGCTAATCTGCGGGCGCATTCTACAAGATCTGTAAGTGCTTCCTGGGCGGCACGCCATGGTGCCTCCAGTGAACAGTTGTGTAAGGCGGCCACGTGGTCTTCTGTACACACTTTCACAAAGTTTTACAGATTTAATGCGTTTGCCTCTAGGGATGCAAGTTTCGGTAGAAAGGTGCTTCGGGCCGTTTCTTCTGAGCGTTCCCTCCCGTGATACAGCTTTGGGATGTCCCCAAGGTCCCGATGTCCCCCAAGGGATGTGAGAGAAAATGGGATTTTTATACTTACGTAAAATCCGTTTCTCTTAATTCGTTGGGGGACACCGGGCGCCCACCCTTAACGCTCTGGTTTTTCCTTCGGTTTGACATGTTGTTTAATTGTTAAGAGAATGTTATGTGTTAAGTTTATTCTCTTTTCTTTGGTTCTCTCTATCTCCCTTTCTGCGGGCTTGGTTAAACATAGACTGGCCTCTAGCAGGAGGTGGGGTATAGAGGGGGTGGAGCCAGAGTTTTAGTTAACTAAAAGTTAAAGTACCAGCATTCGCCTGCTCTACCCTATACCCCAAGGTTCCGGTGTCCCCCAACGGATTAAGAGAAACGGATTTTACGTAAGTATAAAAATCCCATTTTTCCCATAAGAGTCCAATCCAGCTGTCATTTGTGCTGTAAAATCTCCCTTTCTACATGTAGTTTGTATTCAAATCTTTGTATTCCCATCATTCATTGCTTTCTTATTTCTCATTCTTTACACAAACGCTAGTATCTCTCTCTCTCTCTCTCTGCGCTCTGGTAGAGATAAAATCAGCCAGTCTCAACAATGGGGCGAAGACATATTTTTTTTTTTATCTGTTTTGTGTTTTATGATTCGTGCCTCCTGTACAAAAATGTGCCTTTATATGGATGCACAAAGGGTGGATAGGAGATTGCTGGAGGTTAGGCATACAGATATGCATCTCTGTGTAGAATATTGGAGTAGGACTTTTACCACAAGATACGACATAATGTGAAACCCTAGAAAATGTAGAATTTACATGTTTTATATTTTTTCACTGTTAGACAGACATGTACTGGATACTGTTATATTTGAAGAAAGTGTTATAGAAATAGACCCTTGTGTCCTTCTCACTTAGTCAAGTAGCTGAATGTGAGGTACTGAGAATGACATGTGAGTTGGCAGAGGGAAAATCGATTGATATACATTGGTCTTCAGTATTTTTCTAGTCTAGGGGACGATGTTGAGGTGACTGAGAAATCGTTTTATAGCAATACCAGCACATGATTAGGACACTACATAGAGGACTTTATACAGTGACACAGTTAACAACTGAAGTAACTGCTAGTAAGGTCCACACTTACACACACGACCATACATGGCTGTCACACCAGGGCGAACATAGCTGTCAAATAGACAGCAGGGTTTTATGTGACCGCTATCAAATTTATGTTTTGTTTTGTTTTTCGTTGTATTGTTTTAGTTTTAAAATGTGAACACACACACACACACACACACACACACACACAACCAATATGTGTATGTGTGCATGTGTAATATATGAAGATTTGTGTTACCTGAGGAATAAACTGTCTGGAAGGTGAAGAGATGTGGTGAGGAGTCTGGTGGACTCTGGAGAGATGGACAAGGTAGACCAGAAGCTCCCAGAGTGTATCTCCCAGTCCCAGAGGAGGCTGCAAATGGTCTGGCTCAGCTGGGTACAGAAGGTATGTGCGAGCTGGTAAGAGTATATTGGGGTGCACCAGATATTTTGTCTCAAGCCAGTAGGAGGGCAACGTCCTATCTTGATTAAGAGAATGTCAGGAAAATTATACCAATAGAGCCATCCCATATCCCTCCTGCTGATGGGTTTTCCTCCAGGTAAAACAAATACACGTCATCCAATTACCACCATGCAGGATCCTCAAGTATACACTGGTGTACCAATGAAATATGTCTGGGTAAAGGTATATTGAAATGTGTCTAATGTATTACTGTGTCATACTCAAAGATTTTGCTATTCAATGTGATAGTCCTTGAGTTATAATAGATGATAGGGGTTTTCATGTTATTGATAATAGAAGTATAATGTATGAGTAGTGGTAACAAATCACATACTTTCAATTAGCCATAAACCAGTGTGAACATAAAGTAGTGGTACTCGGTAGAACGAATTGAATAGAATAAGAGTTGGAACTTGATTGAAGTGACTGATAGCTTCGGCCACTAGTCTTTCCCGCTACCAAAAGATCACTCCTGGGCAGACTCCTAACCTGTCAGTTTTTGAAATGTTCTTGACCCCTCGTGAGATGAGATTGTAACTGGGAGGCTAGATTAGACCTTGAGAGAAGGTAAATAGTGAGACAGCAACCGAGAACGTCCAAAACACTGTTTCCTGAAAAGTCACACTAACTGTCAGGATGTTGGATCGGGAGAGTAAGTTGTGGAACAGAAATTTCTTAGGCTCAGGTTATTTGACAGACAGGTACCAGGTGTAGACTACCAGCATCACGGCTTCAAGGGTAGCAGAGACACACTGGTGCCCATTCCACCCACTGCAAAGGGGCCAACACTCAGAGAAGGGTCCAAGGGCACTCATGAGTCTGGTCTGGAAGGCCTCAAATGCAGTTAGTAGCACCTGAGCCAAAGGCTAAGATTGTTGTCCAGCATGAAGTTGTAGTTTTTCCTGTTTTGTGTTCTTTCATTTCATTCTCTTCTCAGGACGGTTAATTCTTTTGATTATTAGCAGGTGACAGAGGCTGGTTCAGGTAATGATAAGGAGGTATTGGGGATGAAGGAGAAGTTAGTAGCATAATCGGTCCAGCCAATTACTCTATTCAATTCAGGGGTAAAGGAAAATTTGGAAACCTTGGAGCTTGGAGAAAGTGCGAGGGGCTATTGTCTGAGTAGCATTACGTCCGTAAGTACGGAGACCCCATGGTTAAAAAAGAGGTACACCCAGCGATGCCAGTCCAGTAATATTCGGACTTGAGCAGGCATCCTTGAGAATGATTATCATTCTTGGGAGGGTAAGGTTTTAGACCAAACAAAGTGCTGGGCGTGCTCTCACATACCTTAGTGATTATATCAAGTAGGACAAGTTCTCTTCCCACTAAATATTCTTGAGGTACCCGAACTATAGGTGGGAGGTCACTAGGGGAAAAAGTACGACACCTAGGTCCCTTAGTCTGAAGTCTCCCAATGCTTTGCAAGGCGATCACTGTTAAATCGAGTATTGGGAGACTGGGAAGAACGAACAGACAATAGCCCGCCCACAAGTGTTGATGAAAAGAACTGATGACATTATTAGAAGTGTGTATATTAACGCAGGCTGAAGGAGATTGCATATGACATTATTGATAGACATAGTATGATGCTATTGATGAACATGAAGTGTTTAAATGTATTCTGAGCTTAAAGACATGCGTTGGACAGATGAATCTGTTAAACTTGAAGAACTGTAGTAGAGAATTCTGTATAGCTGATACATGTTCTATTGTACCTTGTACCTTTCCAAATAATGTATTACGTGTTTTATTGCACCCTTGAAGGGCATACAAAAGGTTATCTCCAAGCTCCAGAAGTGTACGGTTTATAGTAAAAGAAGAAGTCGTTTAGAGGATTAAGACTTTCTCTTATGATAACTTGTTTAGATCTACAAACAGCGTGGTCATACACCAAGGGGGACTTGTATTACATAACAATGAAACGTGGTACTGAGATCCTGCATATAACATCTTTAAGGTGATAGTTTATTATACTATCAAGGGTGGACTGTTGAAGTCGTATAATTGGATGAACGAAAGTATATTGGTTTAATGTTTAGCCGTGCGAGTGCGATCCGTACGCCACATAACACGTGGCGTGGTGCGATCGCACGGTAAAATACGCACGCACACACTCGCATTACAACATTTAGTTATTTATATAATTCATATTCATATTGGTTTCGTTACACTGTAATTTATGAGCAGATAATATTTGGTTTATTAGTAGTGTGTGTGTATATATATATATATATATATATATATATATATATATATATATATATATATATATATATATATATATATATATATATATATATACTTATATATATATATATTGATTATACGTACACTTCAGTGATATATATAGTTCAGGTTGTGGGAAAGGTGGCATGTCTGGTATCATACTGAAACCCTATTCATCAGCAGCTGTCCGGTGCAGTCGGTGAAGAGATTGCACATTGCATACTTTAGTTATTGATATTAGGGAATAAACCTTCTGTATGATGCTGGCTATGAAAGGAGCAGACCCCCTGGAGAGACGACCCCCACCTTTTGGATTCCTTAGATTGTATCAGCCTATGATCTGTTTACCCTGGACCCACCCAACGTCTGGACCTATAGAAACAATCTACGTCATCTCTATTGTTCACTGTGTAACACTGTACTGTATATAATCATAGCTGCACACCCCCTGGCCCTCAGTCAACTCTGACACAGTATTCTAACAGATATACTGTCCACCGGGTCCCGTGGGTGCGCAGTGAGCGCATGCGATAGCATTGGTATGTATTTATCTTTTGGTATTGGCTGTACTGTACTTTATCATAATATAATAATGTATTGAATTGTTGACTATTTACATCTGCTAAAATAAATCACTTTGTGCTTTGGAAACACATACAATTGATTGGGCAATGCTTATTTTAAAACGATAAAATTACTTTAATACTTTACACCTATACACACAGCGCAGGGTTGCCAGAAAGAGTCCCAGTGCTTTTTTCCCATGGATGCTCCAGCCCTGCTCTGACCAGGCTATAGCTGGTTCACACTATGACAGGAGGACGTCACACAGCACTTGTTATAGTGTGATTGGCCCAGCCTGTCTAGCCCAATGCAGGTTTGCGCTTTAGCAAGGGAACCCCACTCTTGATGTCCCTCTGTATAGCGGGAGCTAGATTTGGCTTTATATTTCTGTTTTTGGATCTTAGGGTTGGGGGACATTCTTTTTAAAATGTATTTACTAGCAGAGTTTCTCGCATTCATTTCCATTCATTTTAATGGGATTTCCAGTGTGTAGAAAACACTGGAAATCCCATTAAAAAGAATGGGTTATTGAAATTAATAGGAAAAGGTCCATGCTGCTTGCATCTGGACACATGCAAATGTATGTGAATACATCCAGAGCATATAAATCATTGGTATACAGAGGTAAATGACATATTAAATACATTTGCAAACACGTCAGGCATGATACATTAAGGCACGCAAATGCCGATACATGCCATATTTTGCGTAATCACAGTGCGCGTGGCCAAAAACACATCAGAGAATGGATCAATGTCTAATTCATCTTCGTGTGCAAAGGACCCTTACTACAGCCTACCATTTCAGGGACAGAACGGGGAGAGAACTGGGTGTATGCACGTAGTCAATATACCGTAAGGGCATGGCAAGCTCTAGCGCACGCAGCACCAGCCACAGGCGTAAGTTCAGATTACTAGTGATGATGGTTGTGTATGTGTGCTAGAACATGTGTTTGCAATCGGGAGCAACTGTAAAAATGCATTTTCATCATCACCATTTATTTATATAGCGCCACTAATTCAGCAGCGCTGTACAGAGAACTCACTCACATGAGTCCCTGCCCCACTGCGGCTTACACACACACACACACACACACACACACTAGGGTCAATTTTGTTAGCAGCAAATTAACCTACCAGTATGTTTTTGGAGTGTGGGAAGAAACCAGTGCACCCGGAGGAAACCCACGCAAACACGGGGAGAACATATAAACTCCACACAGTGGCTGGCAGTGTTTTTAAATGGCTCCAGTGACATTCTACAGTGCCATAGCTCATACAGAAACAGGATGGATGGCAGCGTCCTTGTCACTCTCCAGTCACACTGCTCTGTGTCATTGCTCATATAGAACCAGGAGGGGTGGTAGTGTTCTTGTTAATCTCCAGTCTTCGTCATGATGATACTAATCCCTCTACGTTAAGTGCTGAATCCTATGTTCAAGTGCACAGTCATTTTTAGTCAGGGAAACAAAAATAAAAAAAAAAAGCTTGTACATTTTTTAAAGAAAAAAAAACACCTCTCTAATAAAGATGAAAGTTTACTGTCGAAAAACATAAAAGTGCCAAAATGTCATTCTACCCAAAATATTAACAAGCATACCAGCATCAGCTAGCTCCTTTCCCTCTGCTAAATCCCAGCACCTGCAATCTACACTGTCATCATCCTCACCCTCATCAGTGTGTACATCATCCTCACACAATACTAATTAATCCCGGCTGGAATCCACCATTACAGAAGTCTCTGTACTTTGATCTAAATGCCAGTAAAGGCCTTCATCGTGGAATTTGTAGTTCATTTTATGACAGAGGTGTCACGATTTTTGGCCAATTCTTTTACACCAGACCAAATGTCAAAATGTTCTGCTGACTCATCTGCATCACCACTGGGTGTCTTGGGAAAGCTAAGTTTTTTTCCTAGCGCCAGTTGCCAAAGAAACTGAGGGAGGATGAGTCGTCGTGTCATGTACCACTTGAGCTGTCAGCTTGGTGACCAGGAGCTCATTGCATCTCTTGAAATCTGGGTCAACTGGAAAGAAAGAGAAGACATAGCTCTTAACCTAGGACATGCACAGTTGCCAAAATGCAGTGATCTGATTTCAAGATGTTGATAACTCTTCGATCCTGGCAAAGCAAATAAAGTACTTGATTTACAAGTCCTACATGGTTAGTGGAATTGCTTAGTTTAATCACCTGCAGTGTTTCTAGCTGCTTTTCAAAAGTCTAATTAGGGGAATCACTTGAATCAAGCTAACAGTGTCTGAACTCACTTCACAGTACATTCCCCCTCAAATTCGATTCTTCATGCAGCAGCTGCAATCTACTACATACTGTTGCAGAATACCAAAAATTACCCAAATTATTTCTGGACACAGAGAGCATCTCCTGCATGTCACTGTTATTTTCTAAAAAGCTCAGTACCACCAAGTTGATTGTGTGAGTAAAACAGGGAATGTGATTGAATTCTCCCCACTGTAATGCTGTCACATATTGATGGCGTTATCACAAATAACATCCTCAGGAGGGTCCAAGCGGGATAAGCCATGTTGCAATGACATCCCTTAGTTTTTCAAACAGGTTTTCATCTGTATGCCTCTTAGTGAAGCTGCTGATACAAAGAGTAGCCTGCCTTAGAATAATCTGGCGTTGTTGGGTACATGCTGCTGCTGTTCCTGCTGAAGGCATTTCACCAACCCACTGTGCTGTCACAGTCATATAATCTTTACTTTGCCCAGTTCCATATCTGGTGGTCTTGCCCTGTCATCTCCTCCTTCTGGGATAAAGTAGCTACCTTCTTCAATTCCCTATCCAGAAGGATCCTTGGTCCTTCCTCTTTTGCTACCCTATACAAGACGCTGATGTCCACTCTGCAAAATTGGCCTCGCACGTTCTGACGTCCGCTAGGTGCCTGAAAAATCCTGGAAAAGCGCGGCGCCTCCCCGCATCTCTTCTCTAAATCCTATGTATGGTTTATTGTTAGCATGAAAATAATCACCTTCCAAATATGAGATAAAGATAAGTTTTACCAAATCTGGGGCCCATGGTTACACGAGTATTGTCCCCGATACTTCCCCTCCTATAGATTGCCTCGTCTGTGCCAAATACTTCGGCTTATAATATTCCTACAGACAAAGTTATTCACTCTGATGTCTGAGATATCGTCCTGTATTATCTCACTTTGAAAGACGACCTCACCCCTTCCCACCCATTACCCTTTTAATAATATGGATATTGCTTGTGTCAATACAAGTATTCATTTATGTACCATGTGTTGTTATGAACAGCAATTACATGTTTTGTGACAGTGGTTGTTTTTATTTTTTGTATTTTCCTGCTATCTTTTTTATGTCTGCTGTCACCCATGTTGATTTAATAAAAATTTGAGTAAAAAAAAAAAAAGGTAAAAGCTTTTACATTTTTGTTTTTGACACCTATGTTAGAGACTTCTGTAATGATGGTCTCCTGTGGGGTTGAATTAATATTGTTATGATGAAGTTTGAAAACAATCATCCATTCATTTGCTTCTATCTCATACGTGTGACCACATACTTTCTGTTTCACTGGATTCACCATCTCCAACCCGCCGGGGCATCCCGGTTTGGTCTTCGTCTGATAAATACACGCCGGGGGGTCAGCGCTTGTCGCCATGTATTAGCTGTAGAAATACCACAGTTTTACAAGTAACAGGTGGAGCAATAAAAGAAACCATAACTGTTTTAATGAGCCATTCGCAGTTTCACTGTACCGGCCATGTGCTTTGGGTGATGGCGATCTTCTTGTCTTCACCTTCCAAATCTTAGTCTGCAGGGGCCGGTGACACACCCATTTGTTTTCTCAGTGTCTTGGCTGTTCTTTAAACTGGACATATTAATCATCCTGCCTACGTTGGGCTTAAGGCAGCTAAGCTGTTGGTAGCTTGATTTGTGGGGGCCTGAACAAACCAAGCTCTACAGTCACAAAAGTGGCACTGGAGTGCTTGGTTTGTTAAACCGTACATGTCCTTTTCAATATCTTAAATAAGGGTGCATGGGAGGGCTAAAGGACAATTCCATCTTGCACCACTTTTTTTCTTCCACTGCTGTGTGACAGTTTCCTAGATTGGCTGTGAACTGCCATGTGTTTGTGCTCACTGCAGTCTTTGTCCGAAAGTGTATGAAAATAATATTGTGATCTGTGAGGTAGTCAAAATTGACTGGAAATGACTGGAAATTTAGTGTTATTGAGGCTACTAATAATACAGGAACAAAAAAAAGAGCTAAATGATGTGATTTCAGCATATCTTAGCAATTTCTTTTTTAAAAAAAAATACGGATCCAAAACCAAAACACGCATGGGCGGTTTTGCCAAAACCAAAACACGAAGTTAATCAAGACTCAAAACCAAAATACGGGGGTTAGTGAGCATCTCTAGTAATTATAGAAAATTAAATTAAACTATAAATATCAGTAAATTTACTTACGGTGTAAAACAAAAAATCACCAGTCAGTAAAGAGAAAACAGAGGTCATGAAAAATTACTTTCCCTCCTAACACTATAATAGAAACAAACTTTTTACACCATTGAGTAGGGGGTTGTGCAAAACTATTACTGAGGCTTAATTTTCATATTTTCATAATTTTCATATGTGCAGGGGGCCTAGCCTGGGAGAGAGGAGAGCATGTTTCACCTTATTACTTTTATGACCTTCTATTGGGCAAATGTGAGGTTCTTGGTGGGTTTTTTTTTTTTTTATTTGGCTTTGTTATATGTGCACCATTTGTAAAAGAAAACATCATACCTTCCTGTTCACAGTTGTACTTTGCCAGCAGAATGCCTCTGTGTAACTTCGCTGTGGAAATGTGTTTTTCAGTCTGATATTCTTAAAAAAAAGAATGGATAAGGCTGCGCTGGAATGAACACATTTGTTTAGGGAGGCACAATTGAAAAATTAAAGGGCGGATTGGGGGAGGGAAAGGGAGAACTAACATAAGCCATGTTCAGTAATGCCGCGGAACGCGTTCCTAAGCTAATTCAAGTCCTGGTTTTCTCGTAAGTACGCTTGATTTCAGCTGTATTATTTTCACTAGCTACAGGGCAGGTGTAAGTGCAGAGTGATAGTGATGACTTGCACAGCGTGTATCCATACCTCTATCTAGCACAGAACATGTGTATGCAAGTATGATAGACTATAAAAAGACATTGTATGTACAATATACATTAAAAGTATCTTTATGTATTTCATGTTAAATATAAGAAAAATACTTTTTTAAAAAACATTTTTAGATCCATATTTGTATTAATAATGATACTGTTAAGAGTTACTCATTTATTTTATAAGATAAATTGTTTTGTATGTGTTCTGATGTGACCTTATATTGCACATACGCTGGTGCATATACTGTAGTCTGTCTATGTAAGGCAAGTGTACTAACACTCAGATTCAAATCGAAATGGATCTTGAGATCCACTTCGATTTGAATACTGTAGGATCTACACTTAATTTCCGTGCTCATTTATATAATGCAACTTGGGTGCATGTTGCATCTGATCATTAATCAGGCCCATAGTGTTCTAGGTTAAAACCATACTTGCCTATTCTCCCGTAATTTCCGGGAGTCCTCCAGGACGAGTTGGCAACTTCCCATATCCTGATTGCATTCACTATAAAATGCCGAAATTCAAGGCATTGAATAGTGGGGGTGGGGCTCAATTATTTTGTTAATTTCAGAATGTTTTTTTTTGGTTTTTTTTTAACAGGGGGAGGGGCTATGGTAACAAAACAACGTCACCACTTCTCTTCCTACCCCCTGTCACATGATCTGTCCTCCAGGCTCTCACGGGGGACGGAATACAAAAGTTGGCAAGTGTGGTTAAAACAGGAAAAAAGTTATGTGAGTTTACACATATATGATGCCTATTTTAATTAGTTCCATGGCTGTGGTTTTTTTGGCTGTAAAAGGGGTGTTTACTTTGTCTGCAATATTGTCAAAAAATTATCAAAAAATGGATGAGCATGCTCTGAAGTGACCAGTCTTGATTGTATTCAGTCTAATAGTTGTGATTAAAATTGTCATTTGCTTCTCTGTCTGAATTGGTCCAGAATTAGGGGCTGAGTGTCTGGAATATTTAAAATGCTCCTGAACAAATAGTTCCAAACTAATCGCAGATATAGCTATATGGCATTATAAGAACCATACCTACAAATCATTGTTGTTCCTGAATAGAAGAAAAAAAATAAGTTGTGTTTTTTTTGGGATCGGAAACAAAGCTGACTCTACAGTGTTTTGCTACTCAGAGCTTTATTATAACAATCACGATTGTACATATTAGTTGGTAAAGGATTTAAAGAGGAGTATCACTGTCTACTTCAATTAAGTCCAATATTCCTTTCTGCCCCAGATGCAGTCCAAAGCCAAAGAGGCCCATTGCCTTCCCAATTTCTTTGAATTAGATGGATATGAAGGGAGGGATACTGCCTTACTTCTACATAGTAGCTTTGAACAATTAATTTGTTTACATTTTCCAGCAATTATGTAAGAGTACCTCCTACATATCTGCACTCTCTAATTCAAAACAGAAACAACCTGTCCTGTGGCCCTGAGGCACAAGGAGTCCATTAAGTGTGCTGAAGGGTTGAGGGGAGATAACCACACAGCAACAGAGTCACAGCATTGTGTAGCAAATACATAACTATACACCTTTTGTATCATTGTGTAATGTAACATGACTATAGCTTTCTGAACTCTATACAAAATGTAAGGTGTGTAAGACTGATGTCTGTGTGTACTGAGTGTTTTTCATGCTTGTAGAATGTTTGAGTAGGGGTTTTTTTTATTACAATTTTTCCATTCTTTGCTGGTTTACAACATAATTTATTTGTATACTCACACAATTGTGTGAGTATACACTAGGTTTGCAGGTTTCCTGTTCTTTTTAATGTTCATAAGTATTAGCTTGTAATTGTTTCTGTACAAGTCTCTGTGCCCACATTGGGGCTCTGCCTTTATTTTCCTGTGTAGTTTAAGCTTTTCTGTCTCTTTTGGATCCCTTCCAAGGCACTACTCTCCGCAGTTTCTTCTCTGGGAAAGTCTCTGAGATAACTCAGGCAAAAGTTTATTAGCATAAAGAGGTGGCTGGCACATTGATGCCGGACAGATGCTCTTCCTTTTTATTCTGGTCCCACTGATGTATAACTGGTGGGTAAATGACTCTACCAGACAGAGACCAAGGTGATGAGTGGTCTGACCTGCCACTTGGGCGATAACGGGCGAGTAAGCCAATCACTACAAGCAGAGAGCAGAAGGCTAGTGCAGTCAGTGCTTTTTGTCCTCTATGCCTATAACCTGTGCCAGTCTCCCTAGTCCTGGCACTAGCGCAAGCCGTTCGCACTCTGCCTCCAAGAATGGAGACACGTAGACATACCCTACATTCCTCTCCTGGAAGTAGTCTGGTGACATTGTATGAGTTCTGACCCACGGGAAGTCTTGCACGCTCAACGCTTGCACCAGGTGTCAAGCAGCTCCAACGAAGGCTGCATCCAAGTGTATTAAGAGGTGGAATCCAGGAGAGCAACAAATGACGCTCACCCACTTCTCCCACCCGCAGTTGGACAGGGTCATCTCTAGCTGGGTACAGCTGGTTGACCATCAGGTGCACACTTTTGTAATCTGCTCCCACCAGATTCTGTGCTACACAGGTATATACCCCAGCATGGGCTGATGACACTACTTGTATCTCCAGTGTCCCTTCTTCTTGTACTTTGTAGCCACCCCACTCTGCAGATACTCCTAGCTGCTCTCCTGAGGGTGTGACCCAATAAATTTGTGGTTCCGGTTCAGCAAGTGCTCGGCAGTGTAAAGTGATGCTTTGCCCATTGGATGCCCGTACACGAGGTGAAAAACTTGGTATAGGGATGAGGGGCAGGCATCGATCACTCATCTCACGAAAAGGGACTAATCGTAATTGTGTGCGCCTTAATTCCGGAGGCTCAGCACACAATGTTGATTGAGGTTCCATAAAACGGACATGAGGGGCAGTAGCATTGACCCAACGGATAACACAATCGCATCTCAATGGATTTCCGTGCATGGCAATTTCCTGAAGATTTGGTAGTGACTCAACAGTCTCCCTATGCAAAGAACTTAGCGCATTGTTATTAAGCATTAGTGTTTCCATACGTGGCAGTTTCTGGAAGGCCCTAGGGTGAATAAAAGAAAGTTTAGGATTGTTGGTGACTTCTAACTTGGTCAATTCTGGTAAGTTCACTAATGCCAGTTCATCAATAGATACTAACTCTTCCATACTGTTTAAACCGAGTTCCTTTAGCTGAGACATGTTTGCAAAGTCTTTTTGCTGGATTCTACTCAATGGGTTCTTGTTGAGATCCAAAAACTTCAGGCTGGGCACCCTTTGCAGGGCACTCTTAGGCACCTTGATCAGTTTGTTGTCATACAAAGAGAGGCTTTCTAAGTTCATCAATCCTTCTAGGGCAAAGTCTGATATTTCCTTCAGCCCCATACCTGCTAGAACAAGACTTCGTAAATTGGAGAGTGGCTTAAAGTTCATGTCCAGGATTAAACTAACCTTGTTGCCACCAACCATTAATACTTCTAGGGCTGGCATCTCCTTAAACCATTGGTTATCCAGGCTTGTCAGTAAGTTTGAATTCAGATGCAGTCGGAGTAGACGATGAAGTCCAGAGAATGCTTGGGGAGATATGTCAGATAATTGATTGTGATTCAGGTACAACTCTTCCAAGATCTCAAGCCCAGAAAAACTATTGTTGGGCAAGTTTTCCAGCTGGTTTTCTTCAAGGTGTAGGCTTACAAGGTTTGGTAGGTGTCTGGCATTAAAATCTCTGATATGGGAGAAGCTGTTCTGTGACAAGTCCAGCTCTGTCAGATTTTCCAGGTAACCTACTTCTTGTTGTTCCAGATATGCAATATTGTTGCTCTGTAGGAGAAGTGTATGAGTGCCAGATGGTAGAGCGCTTGGAATAGCTGTGACAAAAAGGTCATTGCAGTCTACAGTGTTGGCCTCTCTATAGGCCGACCTTGGTGTGTACCAGGGACGGATCTGGCAGACGCATTGTGATGGGCACTGCACCTTCCAGGGCACAGCAGGGATTCCTGCTAGTGTGGAGGATGCCCAAAACAGGATCATTTTAACCACAAGAAGTCTCATCCTGCAGCCAGGAGAAGGATAGTTAAAGGTAACCTTCCACATTGATCAAATGTGCAAAGAAAATTTTATTTAATTAGTGTGAGGCAGCAGATATATCCAGAATATGTTCTCATAAACTGCCTGTGTTAGCAATCCTCTTCCATCATTGTGAACACCAGGGTACTGGGCTCTTCTTGTCTGTATCTCCAAAAGCATAATTTAGCCGTCCAACTGTTGATTTGATCTGTGGAGACAAAGCTTTATTGTTAGGATTGGAATGTTCAAGAACAGATTACTTTGTAGTTTGTGCTATTAACTATGTTAATTAACTATGTTAATGTCACTATGTTGAATCCAATTTATTGTATATGTTCTCCTTGTCATCTATTACATCGTCTTCTCTGTACATTTATCACCTTTCTCTCGACCTATTCCTTCATTCTTTCACTACCATTCTCCCACTCAAAACACCTCTTTCCTTTTATTCTTTTCTCCCCATTTCCAGTTTTCTCCATCCCTAGTGTTTTTTTTTTAATTCATCTCCTCCTCCCTCTGCATCGCCCCCACAGGCTGAGTCTTTTCTTCCATGGCCCTTTCTTTCCAATGAGCCTCTCGCTTGTCGCCATGGCGACAGATCAGCAAGCATCAGACATGTTCTATTTGGCCAGATATGCAGCTCTGGCCTCAAAAGGATAGTGTTAAGAGAAAAAGGAGTTGGTGAGCGCTACAAATAGCCTAGACGTACATACTTGTTTTCTGATCAACCTTGAGTTTTAACTCCTCTGACTTTCGCATCGCATTTTAATGTAACATTAACAATATAAGACGTATAAAAATAATTTAAGAATCAATTGGATTTTTTTGTTTTCTTATGGTTATTCTAATTAGAACATGTGGTAAATTAATATCCAGGGAAATTCTTTCACCTTTCGCCTTCATCTGTGGCTTTCCTGCTTTATTGTGAGATTTGTTATAGCTTGTAACAACTCTTAAAAATTATTGCTGATATGTTATTACAGAGATGCGTCTTTCTTTGATTAAATGTTTTGTTTTAACTCATCACTAAGATTAATGGTAATGTGCGGCCTTTTTGAAGGTTAGAGGCCCACACCATGACAAGTGTATCAGGTTGCCTATCACTGCTTTAAACCCTTTCCACACCACCGCTTTGTAATATACAGTGTATTTTACATTGTTGCTGTTGTACTGTAGGTCTATAAATAACCAATATTGACAAAGCTTTATTAGTATCTGTCTTCCAATACAACAACAATTATGACTGATCACCATTGCACCTCTTCTTCTTACTTTCATTAATATCATGTTAAGTAAATGTGTAACTTCTCTGTAAAGGTAACTTCCCTTTGCAGTACAAAATGATCTGTCTCTTGTAAAATGCTGTGCATACTATAGGTCAGGGGTAGGCAACCTGCGGCTCTCCATGTGTTTGTGAAACTACAAGTCCCAGCATGCTTTGCCAGTAGATAGTCAGCAGATAGGTGGCAAGGCATGCTGGTATTTGTAGTTTCACAACACCTGGAGAGCTGCAGGTTGCCTACCCCTGCATAGGTGGACAGGCATTTACAATACTTATATACAGAAAATGCAGAGCATGAGCCAGAAACACGTGGCAGGGTTGTACATTGTTAATAAGGGGATAAGGACAATGGAACACTTTGAAGTAAGTAATATTCCTTTAGGTTGGTGTAGAAAAATAATGGATCATAAGTATCCACTTTTGGTGATCATTTCTTAATTCTGATCAAAACATGACTTTCCAATAATAGCTGAAGTAGGTTTTTCATAAAGCAATTTATATACTAATCAACAAACGGCTAGTACAGTAGATGAGGTTGTTGTAAGAGAAGGTTTATAAATTGATAAACTCAGAAAGAATTCAAGCAGCACCCCAAGAAAAGAAACAGACTGACACTAGTCACCGGGAGAGGCTGATCATAATGCAAGTGATGTTTGGGCAATAAGGTTGATTATACAAAGTGGTCTATGAAGGATCTGGCTTTGAAGCTAGACATTCCAGAAATATAAGGCGGGGGGCAAGGTTCAAACAGTTGAAATGTGGACAAGGGGGTGAAGTTATAGACAGAGGTAAACAGCAGGAAATAATGTGCGAATCAAAGATTAATATTTAAAAAAATAAATAAAAAATATACATAATATTAAAACAATATAGGAAGGTCACAATTCATATTAAAATGACTTGAAAGACTTACAGTATCAGTACCCAAGAAAGAAAGGGTCATCAATATTAAATCCACAATACAGTATTTACCTTTGAAAGGAAAAAAATAATAATAATGTAACTGAAGAAAAAGCGGTGAGATGTGCTAAAGTCTGGACAATTTTTTCAGTGTACTGTAATCTGTTTTAAAGCCAGTGCCGGAGCCCTTAGAATAGTATTGTCTGGTTAGAGAGAGGGATCTGCATGGAAAGCCACCTCCTTCTATAGACTGAAGCATAGAGCAGAGGTAATTTATAACCCCTGCAGTGTCAGACTGAGCACTTAATACCCAGAAATGAGGGGGAAGGATACTCACAGTCAAAATATGTGAGCAATAGAAGCAGGGAGCATCAGAAGAACGGTGTATTGGAAAGAAAGAGTGAGATAGATATATACAGGTAGAAAAACAATGAGATTTCAGTTACAGTGCAAGAAGGGAATAGTGAAAGTAACACAAGGGAAGAACAGTTTTTAAAATAAAAAGTAAAGTGATCAGACAAGAGGAGATGGAAATGCACAAAACAGAGCGGGCTGACGTATATTACTAAGGGTCTGTATTACAATTGGTCTGGACTTATAATATAGGTCAAGGGAGAAAATGACAGACAGGATGAAAGTGTTATTTTTCTGCTTATCAAGCTTTTTTTTTTTTTAATCAAGTATTTTTATTGGTATTTCACAAAAAAAACCAGACATATAAAAAAACATACAAAGGAAAACAATCGCAAGTATGACTCAATCAAAGACAGGAACATTTTCCATATACGAACATTGCAAAATTACAACAGATGTGCTAAACTCGTTGAGAAGCATGAGCAAGAAGAAAATCTCACACATGACTATCCATGCAGATACAATAAGAAGGCCTGCATAATCCACCTGTGAGCCATAGTGGCACAACTAGACACTGCAAGTAAGGCACAGAGTGTGTGACATTTGACCTGGGGACCTGTAGACTTATGCACTTGGGCCCCATTGACTCGGGGCAACAAGTGTGTATGAAGACTCAAGCCACCTATACCATCATATTTCTTTAAGGCCTGCCTGCTGGTATACACAAACTTCTCATGCCTTATAGTAGTGTTGACCAATGCTTTCCAATTTTTTTTTCTCAATTCCTTGTTAGATGCTCCAGTATACATACATAATCCACATACCCTTGTAACGGATCCCCTAGGTTCCCCTGCACTGTATCCCACATCCCTACAGAGCATACAACATTTACTATAATTTTAAGCACAGGCAAACATTGGTCATACAGTTGCGATAACATAATAGCTACAATCAAAACTGAGTCTGATTAACCTTAACCTTAATATTAAAAACCTATACCCCCACCCTGTATACTTCACCCAAAGCTAAAGTATACCTTAATCCCTAACTACAGTTAACTTAGGATACTCATCAAGCCAGCATACGACCACCAATTGAGCCCGCACTACTCAGAACAGCCAGGGTCCAACAAGGAAAGCCGCCCAGCAACCAGCGGAGTAAGGAGGTAAGATCCCAAGGAAGATCAGAGAGAAAGACAGAAAAAGAGAAACAAGAGACAGGAAAAAAGGTAAGGAAAAGAAAAAAGGGGCAAACTGAGACCAAGATCAGCCTTAAAGTCATGGGCTCTCCTGCCCGTTATTTCTCCCGTTACTTCTTATAGTGGCATTTGCAAAACAATATACCTTATCAACACATATTAAGCAGCATTTAGAAAATGAACATTAGAGAAAGCTTTGTTACTGACATTCCAAATCATGGTGCACAGGGAGATTCAGCACCATAGTGTCCCGAGGACAAGGGAGAGAGACAAATGACAAATATCAGGCATCATACGTCAGCGTCCACCAGCAGCCAGACGGTCAATCCAGGGAGTAGCCTCCCGGGGAGTATCAAAATAGGATGTGCGGCCCTCCGAAACCACCCTTAGCCGGGCGGAGAAGATCATAGCATATGGAATTTGTAAGTCACACATTCCTCTCTTAACAAGGATGAATTACGCCCTATTTTTTGTACATCCTAAGCAAAATCAGGATACACCGCTACTCATTGCCCATTTTATTCCACAGGGCCTTTCTGTCTGGCCAAGCGCAGCACAGCATCACGGTCATGATAGTGCAGGAGTTTAGCTATAAAGGTGCGAGGAGAAGCTCTATGTGGCGGGGCCTGGAATGCGGTGGGCCCACTCAACTGCAAATTGAGCTGTAAATGAATCTGAGCCAAACAATTGCGCCAGCCACTTCTTCAGGATTCAGGGGCAGCACCCTCTGCCTTCTCAGTAGAGATGTTCACTGACCCCCATGTTTTGGTTTTGGATCTGGATTAACTTTGTGTTTTGGTTAAACTGCCCTTGCGTGTTTTGGTTTTGGTTTTGGATCTGTATATTTTTAGAAAAATAGCTAAAATCCCATAATTTTGCTCCTTTTTTGTTCCTGCATTATTATTAACCTCAATAACACTAATTTCCAGTCATTTCTAGTCAATTTTGACCACCTCACAGGTCACAATATTATTTTCATACACTTTTGGACAAAGACTGCAGCGAGCTGACTGGATGCTAAGCGACAGAGCAACGACACAAACACACAGTAGTTCATAGCACATCTAGGAAACATTGACACGCAGCAGTGGCAAAAAAGAAAAGTGGTGCAAGATGTAATTGTCCACCCACCCACCCACCCTTATGTAAGATATTGAAAAGGACCATGTACAGTTTGACAAACCAAGCACTCCAGCGACAAGCAGTGCCAATTTTGTGGCTGAAGTGCTTGGTTTATTTGGGCCCCCACAAAACGAGCTACAAGTAGCTTAGCCGCCTTAAGCCTAACATTGCTGTCAATGAACTCTACATTATTAAACCATGTCTACTCGTGCTGCATATTTAATTTCCTTATCCTCTGTGGATACCTCCTTCTCATCCCTGAAAACTGTCAAACTTATGTAGACACAGGAATGGACAATGCAATTGGTGTGGCATTAGATCTGCTTCAGAAAAACTGTGACACGGAACATGTGGGCAGCATGGAATCTGTCATATTAGAATACGCTGCATTGAACAGAGATTTAAACCAATATATAGACGCAGTTGAGGAAACTGTATTTAAGTTAAAATGTGACCCACCGGATGAGATCCTGGATTTAAGAGTGCTTGTACACGAGAGATACACTGAATAATACAGAGGAGGCCCTGAGGCAGGACGATAAATATGTCCAGTTTAAAGAACAGCTAAGAGACCTGAGAAAACAAATGGTTGTGTCACCAGCCCCTGCAGACTAAGCTTTGGAAGATGAAAACGAGGAGATCGCCGTCACAGAGCACTCCTATTACACAGTAGGAGATGGTGAACCCAGTGAAAAACAAAGTATATGGTCACACATATGAAAGAAGCAATTGAAAGGCTGATTGAAAACAAACTTCAGAAGGGTAACTACACCAGGTGTCCAAAAATTTGCTGTGATCATTCTGGCATGAGTATATCGGATCTTGTTCCAGACAATGCACTAAAAAGAGTCATTGAAATTCACATAAAAAAAGCAAGATCATCACTGAGCTCCGAATCAGCCCCAATTCCCCAAAAATTAAAATATAGCTAGGTACCTTTGACATAAAGTGCAGATTACAAACACTTTTTGCAATACTGATGAAACAGCTGGAAAGTGGAAGGTTTGAATAATCCATATACACGTCTATTTAGACGTGTATATGTTTACATTAGTTCTGCAAGCAACGTTGTTCTTTGTTAATAAAACTGTTGTCTTTATACTGTTCAAAAAATTAATTACAATCCTCCACCATTCGTTGGATGTTGATAGTAGGATGAGGTGGAGTTACAGCAGAGGTTTCACCTTTTTTCGTCAATTATTTTACAGTAGACCAGACATCAAAATTTTTTGAGTCATGCATCACAATGGGTGTCTGAGTTTTGCAAAGCACACAACAGTATATAGCACATGTAGGGAACATTGGCACACAGCGGTAGCTGAAAGAAAAAGAGGTGCAAGATGGAATTGTCCTTGGGAACTCCCACCCACCCTTATTTTGGATCTTAAAAAGGACATGCACACTTTAACAAACCAAGCACTTCAGCGACAAGGAGCCACTTTGAGGTTGATGTGCTTGGTTTGTTTGGGCCCCCACAAAACAAGCTAACAATGGGCTTAAAGCACCTAAGGTAACAGTGCTGTTAATGAACTCTACTGTTGCAAGATGTTGTTGTCATCATCCTCAGCCTCATCCTCACTCTCATCAGTGTGTACATCATCCTCACACATTATTAATTCATCACCGCTGGAATCCACCATTACAAAAGTCTCTGTATTTTGATGTAATTGGCGGGAAAGGCCTTCCTCGTGGAAATTGTAGTTCATTTTTATGAACATCATCTTTTCCATCTTTTGAGGAAATAGCATCCTACGCCGATCCCTGACAAGGTTCCCGGCTGTGCTGAAAACTCTTTCCGAGTACACACTGGAGGATGGGCACCTTAGGTGGTGCATAGCGAGTTGGTACATGGGTCTCCAAATTCCCCTTTTTTCCACCCAGTATGTAAATGGACTGTCTGATGTGTCTATTTCTATGCTGTCATTAAAATAATCCTCCACCATCCTTTGGATGTTGATAGTAGGATCAGGTGAAGTTACGGCAGTGGTGTCACATTTTTTGGTCAATTCTTTTAGACCAGACCAGATGTCAAAATGTTGTGCAGAGTCATCTGCACCATCCCTGGGCCTCTTGGGAAAGCTAAGTTTCTTCCTAGCAGGAGTTGACTGAGAAACTGAAGGAGGAGACGCCGTGTTGTCACGTTACACTTGAACAGTAATCTTCCTCACCAAGAGCTCCTTGCATCTCCTGAGATCTGGGTCAGTTGGAAACAAAGAGAAGACCTAGGATCAAGCACATTCGCCAAAATGTAGTGATCCGATTTCAAGATTTTGATAACTCTTGGATCCTGGCGAAGCGAATAAAGTACTTGATCTACAAGTCCGACATACTTAGCATAATTGCTTTGTTTAATCTCTTCAGTGTCTCAAGCTGCTTTTCCAAAAGTCTAATTAAGGGAATCACTTGGCTCAAGCTAGCAGTGTCTGAACTCACGTCACAGTCAACTACTTTGAATGCTTTCAGCACCTTGCACAACACGGAAAGTATTCTCCTCTGCGCTAGAG
Organism: Mixophyes fleayi; assembly: GCF_038048845.1. Classification (NCBI taxonomy): domain Eukaryota; kingdom Metazoa; phylum Chordata; class Amphibia; order Anura; family Limnodynastidae; genus Mixophyes; species Mixophyes fleayi. The sequence continues at coordinate 263,243,696 of NC_134403.1, forward strand.
TAAAATACATTCCCCCTCCTTTCCCAATGTTATGGCTTGTGGAGTAAGCGTGGATGGCTTTTCGCTGTTCCTCCATCCTCAGAAGCATATACAGGGTGGAATTCCACCTTGTTACCACCTCTTGCTTCAGTTGGTGACAGGGCAAAGTAAATTTTTCTTGTAGCTGCTGCAATCTCCTACATGCTGTTTCAGAATGGCGGAAATGTCCAGATATTTTACGTGTCACAGACAGCAACACCTGAACGTCCCTGTCATTTTTCAAAAAGCTCTGTACCACCAAGTTGATTGTGTGAGCAAAACAGGGAATGTAATGGAATTCACCCAGCTGTCATGCTCTCACAATATTGGTGCCGTTAATGACGTATCCTGAGGAGAGTCCAAGTGGGATAAGCCATGTTGCAATGACATCCCTTAGTTTTTGTAACAGATTGTCAGATTATCTTAGTGAAGCCGGTGATACACAGAGTAGCCTCTGAAAAATGTGACGTAGTTGGGTACATGCTGCTGCTGTTCCTGCTGGTGAAAGTGAATCACCAACCCAGTGGGCTGTCACAGTCATATAATCTTTAGTTTGCCCAGTTCCGCTTGTCCACATATCTGTGGTTAAGTGTACAATGGGTACAATGGCATTTTGTAACCCAATTACTACATTTTTACAAACCTTCTTGTACAGGTGAGGAATTTTCTTGTAAAATGGTGTTATGATGGAATTTGGTAACAGGGACACAAGACCTCAATTAACTGTCTAAAACCAGTTGCAGTAACAGTGGATATTGGACGCACATCTAAAACTAGCATAGTCGCCATGGCGTCTGTGATCCACTTTGCGACTCGGTGACAGGTTTCATACTTGCATCCTCTTGCAAAGGATTGTTTAACAGTCAATTGTTGTAAACTACTAGTAGCCTTCTTCTTGGTCTGCTTCTTAGTTGAAGATCCACCCCCAGCAGCAACAGCAGCGGGACTAACGCTCAATAATTCTTCAGAGGAATCATGGATAGTGGAGGAGTCTTCTAGCCTTAGCAGCTTGGATGCAGGATTAACTCTGATTGCTGCAGAGGATATTGATGAGGACGGTGTTGTGGGTGTGGATTGCAGATGCCGGGATCTAGGTGAGAGAAGGGAGCTAGCTGAAGGTGGACTGCTTGTTTTTTTTAGTATAAGTTTAATATTTTCCCAACAGCTTGCCATGAACTCGCCTCAAATGGCGTAACATGGATATAGTTCCTAGATGGTTAAGGTCTCTACCTGTAGTGACTGTGGCTTTACAAATGCTATAAATGGCTAGACCACTGTTGTCAGGATTTGGGTAAAAATAATTTCACAAATAAGAGGTGAATTTTTTGGCCTTATGCCCAGGCATGACAATGGCCTTCTTCTTATCACGTTCAAGAACTGCTTCCACTGGTGCAGGCCTTACACAAACAACATCATCCTCATCAACATCCTCATTAGCGTCATCATCAGCTACACAAATATTCTCCTCATCCTGTTGCAATTCCAAAGTGGCATCCTCAATTTGTGTATCACCGGCTACAGTTGGGTTGCTCATCCACACATCTGCAGAAATGCTGAAAGGAGGCTTCTTTATGAGTAAGGTCAGGCTTACACCCAGCACTTGTGGATAGACTCTCTTCAGGGATTTGAGTAATTTCTGAATCTGAACATACTGTTTCTTCTAATGCCTTACGGTTTTCTTCCAGCTCGGCTTTTACACGTAAAAGTATTTGGACACCACTTTTTGAGTCAGAATGACAAGGTCTCGCATCGTCATGACTGACCTTACAAGAAGATGGCTCACTGACAGTTGCAGAACTAGCACTCATAGAGAATGGCGAAGGCCTGATTTTTCACTTGCCCCTGAATGTGTAGAATGGCATGTTGGCAATGTTATTTTTTTCAGCACTTAACTTTGCCTGGATTACAGGTGTTTTTTTCTTTACCAAGGTTAAAGGTGCTTTTTTACGTTTTTGTTTCCATGACTTAAAAACACTATGCACTGTATCATAGGCTTTAGCGGATGAAATAGAGGGATTACTATCATCATACAAATGTGACTGTAGACTTTTAATAACACCGCCAGCTCTATTATTATAATTTCGGTTTCAGCACTGAAAACTGCCACCTCTCCTGTTTCTGAGTGAGCTATGGCACAGTAAAATATCACTGGAGACTTTTAATTACACTGCCAGTCCTATTATTACAATTTTGCTTTCAGTACTGAAAACAGTCACCACTTCTGTTTCTGTGTGAGCTATGTCACTGGAGACTACCAAGAGCACTGCCACCCCTCCTCTTTCTCTTTCATTAATGACGCTGCCCAACTGCACTGCAGACTGCCAACAACCCTGCTACCTCTTCTGTTTCTCTCTGTGAAATGACGCTGGATCTCCGTGGAGGGCGGTACTTATAGAATCCAAAACTTGCAATCCAAAGACGCAGCAATGAAGTTTTGCCTCATTTTCACATTCAAGGGCGCGCAAAAGTACCGAGCCGAGCTCGGATCTGCGAACTTCGGATGGGCTCGGTTCTCGGAGAACCGAGCCCGAATATCTCTATTTGTCAGGCAATCCAACCAAGCGGATGTTATTTTGGTGCCCTTCGATATCCTTTTAAACTTTTGTTTAAACATGGAAACTTGTGCCTCGAGACCCTCGAACTTGCCCCTCACTAGTGCGGAAGCATCCTCCAATGTAGAAACACAAGTCTCCACCTCGCCCACTCTCTCCCTAATTTTCTGCATGTAATGCCGAAGTAGGAAGAGGTCTGTCTACATCTTTCCAATTTTTTCCATCACAGGGTCAGCCGGAGGAGCTGGGTAGGAGGACGAACCGTAGGATTGCGTCAGCACTGAGTTCGGAGTATCTCCCAAGCTACCAGTAGTGGTGGAGAAGCGATCAAAACGCCCTAACCTTCCCGCCGCAGCGGACTGGCTATGCTTCAATATGATGTTGGGGATGAAGTGGTATAGCACCTTGGAGCGATGCCAAAGAGTAGTTATCTTACAGTCTCATATATAACTCAGCAACAAGCCTGAAGTAATACAAATGCCTGTGTGTCTCAGAGTGTAATACTGGCTTTAGGTTGGCCCATATTTATATAGCTTGCAAAGTCACAGTAGGGTGGATTCCAGCATATGTTACAGAGTATAGCACAGGCTCCCAGCCATACATGCAATGGTTGACAGTAATGAACTTTGGGGAGATGGATGTCACCAGTAGTGGTGACCAAACCTGTGCACCAGCTAGCATCTGATGTTAAAGTGCGATAACAGAGCACCTCCCATCATTTATAAGTTTGGTGTGTGCAGTCACCCCCAATCCAGGGCTATATAGTGTCTGCAGCACAAACTGGCGGGAAAAGAGAGAACCGATAACCAGACAGCACCCTGCATCCCCGCAGGAGTTCACTGAGGGAAATCAGCACCAATCACAGAGTCAGCTCACGATACCCATCTGGGGAGCCTCTGTCGCAGGAGAGAGACCGCAATCTGTAAGTATATGCAGGCACAGGTGGGAGCCGCTCCCAGACCGCCCCTTTGCACGCTCACCGGCCCGACAGGCACACACGTTGAAGCTATCGGATATGGTGCCGCCAGCCATACGTACCGAGCCCAATCAAGGTAGGGGGTGTAAGTTAGTTGTTTTCCGCTGCTCCCCCACTGTCCCGGCCTCTCGCGCAGATTACCACCACACTCTCAAGTGCTGAAAACAATGTCTCCGCAGGTAAACAGTGTCAGCAGCAGGTCAGGGGTCTAGTTCTTAATCCAAATATTCACTTTGGCCACAATACAAGAGGTTATCAGGATATATGGGCTGGAGAGCGTGCAATTGTGCTTGCTACTCCATGCTTCTCCAGGCCACACCGCCATCAAGTTTTTATTTAATTTTTTTAAATCTCTTTATTTTCATTTTCACATATGAATATGCTGATTATGCCATTTAAGAATGTAGCACATGTTCAATACAATATCTTGACAACTGCAAGTAATAAACAAAACATGTGCTAGAGTCCTTAATCCAAGGTATAGTACAGTCGTGATCAAAAGTTTTGAGAATGACATAAGTATTGGTTTTCACAAAGTTTGCTGCTTCAGTGTTTTTAGACCTTTTTGTCAGATGATGCTATGGTATACTGAAATAAAATTACAAGCATTTCACAAGTGTCAAAGGCTTTTATTGACAATTACATTAAGTTTATGCAAAGAGTCAATATTTGCAGTGTTGACCCTTTTTTTTTGAAGAACTCTGCAATTCGCCCTGGCATGCTGTCAATCAACTTCTGAGCCACATACTGACTGATGGCCGCCCATTCTTGTCTAATCAATGCTTGGAGTTTGTCAGAATTTGTGGGTTTTTGTTTGTCCACACGCCTCTTGAGGATTGAGCACAAGTTCTCAATTGGATTAAGGTCTGGGGATTTTCAAGGCCATAGATCCAAAATTTTGATGTTTTGATCCTAAGCTACTTAGTTATCACTTTTGACTTACGGCAAGGTGCTCCATCATGCTGGTACTGAGGAGAACAGGGATCTAGGAGTCACTATTTCATGTGATGTAAATGCAGGTAAGCAATATAACAAATCAATGAGAAAGACAAGTCAGATGCTTGGTTGCTTAGGAAGAGCAATCAGTAACAGAAAGAAGTAATAATGTCACTGTATAGGCGATAAATACATTAGAGACTGTACAAAGAAGGGCAACTAAAAGGGTGCATGGCCTAAAGCACAAACGTACCCAAAAAGACTAAAGGATCTTAATATGTATAATATGGAGCATAGAAGGAAAAGGGGGACATGACAGAAACTTTCAAATATATCAAGGGTTTTAACACGGTACAGGAGAAAAACATTCTTCAATGTATTGATAAATATTCGAACACAAGGACATGCACTGAAACTGGAGGAAAGTAGGCTCAGAGGAAATTTGAGAAAAAATTAGTTCACAGACAGGGTGGTGGATAAGTGGAATAGCGACGAGAGAGATGAGGGGCCGCGATCATGTTAGTATTTTTTATTTTAAGTTTTCCGCTCCCCCACCAACGAAGAGAGGAGCGATCAGGGTCGGGGCCTCCCGGGGGATAGCTCGGTCACCTGGTGGGCCAGTCCGACCATAGCTACATCTTCTGATAATTTTGGGATGATGTTTATTGTTTAGGATTATGGTTATTTAAGATTTAGGATTAAACCTAGCAATGTAATTAAAGAGATCATTATTTTTTTGTTTTACATAGGAAAATTAGGATAACACTAACTCAACTGACTCACATTAGGTGAAGGACAGTTCTGAGTTACAAGATTTCATAGAGCGTTTTAAAATGTTTTTTTTAAGGCATTCTGAAAGTAATTTAGTAGTTAGTATACACTTGCCAGCAATGAAAGTGATTGTGAATAAACCCAAATAAAGATCAGCTGTTCCTGTAGGATATCCATGCACTTTTCTTGTTGCATCTTACTAGCATAGACATGGTCCACCACAAGGAGCTTTCAAAACATCTGTAGGAATTTATTGTTGAAAGATACCACTCAGGAGAGCGGTAGATAAGAATTTCAAAGTCATCACATGTACCATGGAACACTATAAAGATGAGCATCAACAAGTGGAGAAAATGTGGCACAACAAGGCCAAGATCTGGACTTTCTTCCTAAGTTGATGACAGGACAGGAAGAAAATTCATCAGGGGTGCTACCAAGAGACCTATGGCAATATTAAAGGAGCTGCAGAAATATCTGTCAGGAACTGGTCATTTCCTGCATGTGGCAACAATCTCCTGCATTTTGCACATGTCTGTGCCATGGTGTAGGGTTGGAAGACGGATGTCACGCTTCAATGTAAATCACTGTTATGGAGCCCAGGATGTGATGAAAGCATAGCGGTGTTTATCATGGAGGAGAGTGTGGCAATCTCCAGCATCTGCCCACTTCCTAGTGAAGTGGGTAGAATTAGGTCCAAAACGCCGCAATTGTGTTTGGCCCCCTGCTATAAAATGATGCGTTTGCATCATTACATCATGGGGGCGGGTCCAAAATGATGCAAATTTTGGACCCCCGCCCCCCATTACGCCCACCTCCCCCGACAGGCTCCCGGAAGCCAACTTTAGAAAATTGGCAAGTATGGTGTTTATTGATCAGAAAATACAGAACAATAGTACGAACCAACTATTGCTTATACTGCACAGGGATTTCTGAGAAGGCTGAATACTGGTTGCAAGGAATACTGTAGAGGCATGTAGTATGGTAAGTGGAGAGATGTCCAGAGTAGTGGTATCAGGAGCAGTATGTGAAAGTCCGAGAGCACAGGAGCAGCAGGAGAACAAAACCATAAGGAAAGACACAAAAAAACAATGACACCACACAGGAAATAGAGGGAGGTAGGTATAAGTAAGGAACCACCAGGTGCAAGACATGATTAGTCCAACAAGTTAACACCTAGTAGTGAGAAGGATAAAAGCACAATAGCGGCACCTCTGGTGAATTAGAGGTACTGCCATAATACATACAATGAAACACAATAATAAAGTTCAATCCAATCTCAGAGGCAGGAGCTGCCGAGATGAAGCAGCATCCTGAGTCGATGCTGCAAAGGAATCGAGGCAGATTCTGACAACTTAAATAATTTCAAACAGAAAAGAACACCCAAGCCTATGTTAATAGGAGCTCTCCTGTTTGTTTGATCTATCATTTGTGCAATTACTGCTACTATTATGTGTAGGATCATTCCTGCAGTTCACTGATTCATCTGGTTGCTAGGCAAATAGTTACAAGCTTCATTCAACTTTCAGTCTGGCAGCCTCAGGTGTGCAATCACCTACCACACTCATGCAGCTAATCATCCTGAAGTTCTGATTGGTGTTGCTTCCTTTATAAACCTCTTCCTGGCAGCATACCAGTGCTGGTGATAGATCCTGCTTTACATAGTGTGCATTGTATCCTGACCTGTTTACAGTCTGGCTGCTCACAACCTGCTGCTGTGTGCTGTCCTTTTCATCAGACAAGTGCCAGACTACACCACATTAATCCTTGCCTGTCTAGCTCAGAGTTCTGCTATTTACAGTCTAGTTGCTCAGTACCTGGTGAAGTGTGCAAGTGCCAGACTGCTACACATTAACCCTTGCCTGTCTAGCTCAGAGTTCTGCTATTTACAGTCTAGTTGCTCAGTACCTGGTGACATGTGCTGTCCACTTCATCAGACAAGAGCCAGAATACTTCACATTAACCCTTGCCTGCCTGACTCAGAGTTTTGCTAATATATCCTGGTTGCTCATTACTTCCTACTGTGTTCTGTAATCTTTACTGGGCAGGTGCTAGATCAACAACTGCTACTGTCCGAGGCAACCGAGTACTGTGGAAGGTAACAAGGTCCTTGGAACAGGGGAGAGCTGGTAAACTTTAGCCCGGGGGCAAGCACACAGCACTAGCCCATAAGTAGGGTGGTTTTTGGTACAATATATATTTATCTATATAACAATAGGCTATTTTAGTGTTGCTTAATCCATATATATATATTTATGCCCAGGCCAAGAGCTGGATTAAGGTTCTGGGGGGCCTGGGCACTTTAGACAGGGTAACCCCCTATGATGTAGCATGGTTATCATTTTAGTCAAATACACAGGCAATACTGTGTGCATTGTTAGGTGCACACAGTTCTGCCTTCATGAGCAGTACACGGTGAAGCGAGACATACCTCCCAACTGTCCTAAGCGAAACAGTCACCCAAATTCGGGACTGTCCCTCCAGATTCTGGACAGTTGGCAGACTGTCCTGCTCTCTCCTACCTGTCTTGTCACTGTCACCACTTGTGGCTGCTGGTTACTTTAATTCATTTGCTGGTTGTCTGGATCCTGGAATGTTGGAGGCCCTATTTGGAAAAAAAAAAGGGTACATGAAATTTAGAAAACTCCAACCAGTTCTAGTATTAAATCAGTAGCACCCACATTTTATAATTAGGCCTCCCTCCAGCCACAACATTAAAATAATAATATTCACATTTTCTAAATAGATCTCTTTCCCTCCAACCAACCCTGACATTAGATAGCAAACACATTTAATATATAAACCTATTTCCCTCCCTCCAAACAGCCCCAGCAATAATTTAAATAGCATTTACATTTAACAAATATTACAATTTCCCACAACAATCACAGGCATTAAATAGTACATAATCATATTTAATAAATAGACCTCATTTTCCACAAACAGCCCGCAATCAATAAATAGCTCCCAAACCACCCCAGCATTAAATTAAAGTTCCAATTACCCCATTATAAATTCATAGGCCCCAGTAATAAATTAAATTGCCCCACCATCACCGCACAAATAAAATAGCACCCAATAATTAGCCCCCACCTGCACTCCACAATTAAATTAATAGTCTACCTCCCACATTATATTAAGACCCCCGTCCCTCCCACACTACATTTACTGCCCTCCTCCCCCACACACACACACTACATTCATTTACTGCCCCCCCCCCACACACACTACATTCATTTACTGTTTCCCCACACACACTACATTCACTTACTAACCCCCCCCCCACACACACACACATTACATTCATTAACTGGCCCCCCTCACACACATACACACACACACACACACACACACTACCTTCATTTACTGGCCCCCACATACACTGCATTCATTTACTGGCCCACACACACACACTGCATTCATATGCTGCCCCCTCACACACACACACACACAGTACAGTCATATGCTGCCCCCTCACACACACACACACTACATTCATATGCTGCCCCCTCACACACACACACACACACAGTACATTCATATGCTGCCCGCTCCTACACACACACTGCATTCATATGCTACCCTCTCTCACACACACACACACACACACAATATTAACACTTACTTTGTTGTACTTACTGCCGTGTGCTGTCTGCATCACTTCACACATGGGACGGCACCTGTCATGTGGTGCACGTCCCATGTGACACGAGCTCTCAGTGATAGGCCAAATGTTTGGCGGGAGGGGGGACGGATCAGAAGCATCCGCGGCCAATAAAGAAGGTGGCTGGTCCCTCCTGAAGCAGTGGAGACTTGGGCACCGGCCCAAACGACACTTTGATCTGACCGACCCGGGGGGCACATGATCCCCTGCCCCTCGGGCCAGCCTACCCCTGCCTCAGAAAGGGAGTTGCTAAAGGTGAACATCTCGCAAAGCGGTTCTAGTAGTTGAGGATCTCACACTACTCTGCTTAACAGCCTATCTAAAGTTTGCAAAAGAAAATACACTCAATCACTCCAAATAATATGGGAAAATGTCTTCTGGTGTGATGAGAGCAATGTTGAACTTTTTGGGCCAAACAAAAAAAAATAAATTGGCGCAAGAAAGCACATCTAATTAACCAAAAAACACCATACCCACTGTGAAGCATGTTGGTGGCAATATGATGCTTTGTGGCTGATTCTCTTCAGTTGGGACATGGGCTCTAGTCAGGATAGAGGGCATAATGAATAGTTCTAAATATCAAGATAATTTGGCACAAAACCTGCTGATCTCTGTCAGAGCTGCAGAAGAAGAGGAATTTCACCTTCCAATATGATAATGATCCAAAGCACATATCCAAGTCAACCAAGGAGTGGCTTCAGAAAAGGAAGATCAAAGTCTTGGAATAGCCCAGTCAGAACTCAGACCCCAATACCATTGAAAACCTGTGGAATGACCAAAAGAGGAGTTCCCCTTGCAATTTGATGGACCTTGAACTTTTATGCAGGGAAGAGTGGGATATAATTGCAAAGTCAAGGTGTACGAAGTTGACAGAGGCTCATTCAAAAAGACTCACTGCAATAATAAAAGCAAAAGGTGCTTCCACAAAGTTTTAGTTTAGAGGTATGTACACTTGGGGCTAGATTTACTAATCTGCGGGTTTGAAAAAGTGGGGATGTTGCCTATAGCAACCAATCAGATTCTAGCTGTCATTTTGTAGAAAGTACTAAATAAATGAAAGCTAGAATCTGATTGGTTGCTATAGGCAACATCCCCACTTTTTCAAACCCGCAGCTTAGTAAATCTAGCCCTTGGTCTTTTAGGTTTTGTATATTTATTTTTCACTTGAATTTTGTTGACTGCAAGGTTACATTTAAGATGGAATATGTTCTGACATGATTTATAACAACAAAATGGATAACATAACCCAATAAGACTAAATATGCTTAGTTAAGAACATCCTAGAAACTAAAAAGAGAAAACAAGCAAGAGCACACAGACAACTAAAAAAGGAGTACACAGGAAAACATTTTCCAGAAACGTCTAACTAAACAAGGAATCCAACAAGCATACCACCACACAACACTGACACAAGTATGACTTGCCAGCAATGACAAACCTAACTACATAAACAAAGACAACCAATACAAACCCCAAAACCCATACAAGCGCAACATATCCCACACCTACCTGCCCCCAGCCCAACCACAAGTACCACCCACAACATCCCCATAACAAAAAAAATGCATATTTGAAGTATAACAACAAGACATTACCAACCCAAAGGTACACAAAACCACACCACAAAAGGCCACAAAATACCAAGCTAAACACATAACATTCCCAAGCCCACAATCGGCAATGCTATACGTCTAGACCATACTTACCAACTTTGAAATGTTGGTTTCCGGGAGCCTGCAGGGGAGGTGGGCGTGATGGGGGGCAGGGCTCTAAAATGCGCGTCATTTTGAACCCATCATTTGACAGCGGGGGGCGGGGCCAAACGCGATTCACCGGGAATCGCGGCGTTTGGGACCTAATTCTGCCCACTTCAGTAGGAAGTGGGGCACTTCCTAGTGAAGTGGGCAGATCTGGGAGATTACCACACTCTCCCGGGAGTCCGTGAGACTCTCGCAAAATGCGGGAGTCTCCCGGACATTCCGGGAGAGTTGGCAAGTATGGCCTAGACCAACAGATCAACCAAATACCCACTAAGACAGAAAAACCATGCACATTTCATCCAACACATAAACAGCGCAACACACCACCCACAAACAATCAACCATAACAGAATCATATTTTTTAAAAAAGGACAAGAAAAGTGTAAATTTTACAATTGCACTGTGAGATGAAAGGGGGTGACAAAATTGTATATGAGACTTTTTCTTTTTGATGCGGCCCAGACAATCTTAGACTTTGATTATTTGGCTCTATTGGGGTTTTGAGTTCGACATGCCTGCTATAACCTAATAGCAGGGAAATCAAAGTAGGAGAAACATAAGTTGCAAAACTAAAAAGAAAAGTATTCCAAAATAAAAAAATACTGTAAAAATATGCATTCACCATTGACAGATGATCAGTTTTCACAAATAAAAGATCCTTAGTAGGAATCAAGTCTTAAAGGAAAGTGCTTGGAATAAGAAAGAGAAGGAGGAGAATAATGCAGACACCAATGTGAGGAAAAGAGGAGAGAGAAAAAAGAATGAGGGCAAAAGAATGAAAGACCCATCATAACAAACTATATTTCATTAACTGTTTCTCAAGCATTCTCGACTCCCTTGTCCACTAACCGATGTCCGATGAACGAAAGGACACAATCTTTCAGGCAAAATGTTTCATTAGGACAAATTAAAAATATTGAAGAAAGGAACTTCACATGTGGTAAAGACCTTTCACATACTGTCAGCAATAAAGGGTTAGGCAGCCGCAGAGAGAAGCAACGGAATTAAGAACATAGTTGTCTACATTCCCGGAATATCGAGGAAACTCCTTTTCCTGGAAGGACATACCTGGGCAAGGTAAGCGGTGATGGGCCATCTTGATGTCAATCATGTCATCAAGCACCTCCCACCTCAATGAACAATGATTAGGTAGGGATTTATGAAGTTAGCGTCATCACCTGCCTTGCCCTGCTGACTTGATAACGCACATTGGACCTGATTCATTAAGGAAAGGAAAGCAAAAAAAGAGGAACTTTGCACCTTGTCAAAACCATGTTGCATTGGATGGGGATGTAAATTTAAAATGTGGGGACAGATTTATAGTTGGGTTAGGGCATGCCCTAGATCAGTTTTAAATTTCAGTGTCCAAATAAAGCTATGAAGCATTTGTGTGGTATATGAAAATGCAGCCAGTATTTAACTTATATGAAAAATAATAGACTAGTTAGCATCCCTTGCAATGTAACATGGTTTTGTCCAGGAGAAAACTTTTTTTTTTGCTTTACTTTCCTTAATCCATTAAGAAAAGTAAAGCAAAAAAAAAGTCATCAAGTCACACCCAACGCTTACCATACCATACCTCTGCAACTCTTGGAATTAAGGAATGAAAAGTAGGCAAGTTTGATTAAAAGTAATGCAAGTGGTAAACTACAGTAAAAATGCAACAACATTTGGATATAGTAGAACCAATGCTGACAGGTGTGAAGGGTTTACAAACAGTGCAGAGGCAACACCATACTTGCCAACCTTTGCATAGTTAATTCCGGGACATCCTGGGCAGGGGGCGTCGTTGGAGGGCAGGGGAGGGTGGGACGCGGCCAATTGCGTCATTTTGGCCCCGCCCCGTGACAAAATGCCGTTTCGTCGCAAGGTTGGGGCCAAAATGACGCAATTGACACGAATCATGTCATTATGGCAAATAAATTCCAGTATGCGGGATACTTGCTTGCTCTCCTGGGACTCATGTACAAGAAACTAAAAACATAGAGCAAGATAGAGCAAGAGATCACTTCTCAGATGAAGAGCATTCCCTCCCAAGTATAGAAAATCAGGCTGGAAGTATTGAGACCTCTTTTGGAGGGAGGAGAGAACAACAATTAAAAGAAGGAGTAACACAGGAAGGTAAAGAACTTCAATTAGAAACGTGTGGGAAAAAATGTTTTGCCACCTGTTACAATGGAATAATCTAAAAATAGAAAAACAGTATAAGCCCCAATAAGCGCCAATTCATTTGGACAGTCATCAAGCAAAATATACAGGGGATATAAATAGGACAGCAACACATAGCTTGAAAATAAATTTTGCAAATGTTTGTGTTGAACACTTGATTAATATTAAATAATTCATAGTAATTTCTTACTGTGCCAATTCAATCTGTATGATTTACCTACTGAGTGCCAGTTTTATGTTGAATTTTTGGTTTTTCAACTTCAAGGCTCATGTTATATTGTCCAAACATTTGTGTGGATTCATCTCTGCTGTACAGCATGTTTTATAATGTTTAAACACTGATTTTGCTGGAGGTGCCAATAAATGTAAGCTTAATTTTATTGATAATTTACATTTTAATTCCTGTGGCATTGATTAAATCAGAACCGGCTTGCTATATGGCTGGTTTATATTTGCAAAAGATCAGATTGGACACACTTGTGGGTGTTAGGTCTTTTCTTTTGGCTGAAATGTATAGTTGGTATTTTGTACAATATTTTAAATGTCCACTAGATATTAAAAGTCCAAGTTGGTAGATGTATGGTTTGGGATATTTTCAGGAGTGAGCATGACCTGAGGCTAATTAATATCTATGTGTCAGGCCCGTCCCCACACTTACAAGAAGTACACCTTCCCTCTCCACCTCCTCGCGCCCCGTTGCTAAGCAGCGGGACGCGTCCATGCCCGGCAGGCGCCGGTGCATGCAGAGAGCCGCGGCGTCCTCGTTGCTAGGCAACGGGACGCCCGTCTCTGCTTCCTGTCGGCGGTCAGCTGATTCTGACCGCTGACCCCGCTGCCACCAATGAGCCTCTCTCTCCCTCTATTTAAGGAAGACTCTGGCACCTCTAGGGAGCCAGAATGTCTTGGTCTTCCTTGTGCTCCAGCTTGTACCTATCCCTGCTGTTTCTGTGGCTCCCATTGGTTTTGACCCGGCTATCCCTGACTCCTCTTGGCTCATCCCTGTGGACTCCCAACAGGCTTTGACTCGGCTTTCCTGACTACTCTTCGGCTACTCCCTGTGGATCTCTGCTACTTCCTGGTTTGACCTCAGCTTTCCTGACTACGGCTCTGCCTATTCCCTACCGAACCTCTGCCCATACGGTGCTGATCTGGTTTGTACGACTACCCCTCATCTCTCTGGTGGCTACCTGGGAGGGCCACAATCTGCGTGCCTCTTCCGCGAAATCCAAACCTCCTTGCGGGGGTCCCTGGTGAAGACCAGGGGTACATTTAGACTCCGCGCCTCCTGGAGTAGCGGTGCCAATAAGAGAAGGTGGGTTTCCCTCACGATCAGCGTGACATATGGTTATGTCTACGGACGGTTTCGGAGAACCTTCTGCCTGTGACTTATTGTTACACTTGGCTCACAGGGTAGAAAAACAGGAGACCAAGCAGGCTCAGTTATTGCAGTGCATTCAAGGAGTTGCCGCCAGATTGGAATCATTACAGACCGCGGTGGCGTCCTCTCAAGCAGTAGCCGTGACTTCCTCCGGAGTTATTCAGCCTCCAGCAGCTCCCGCTATTACTTCAGCAGCCGCTTTACGTCTCCCAGTTCCCGGAAAAGTTTGACGGGGATCCTAGGAGGTGTCGAAGTTTCCTGAATCAATGTCTTATACATTTTGAGTGTAATTCTGGTTAATTTCCCTCCGAACGTGTAAAGGTCGCATTTATTATTTCGCTTCTTTCCGTCCAAGCCTTGGCATGGGCCTCGCCTCTTTGGGAACATAATGACCCACTGCTTCTTAACGCCTCTTCTTTAATTGAAGCCTTCCGCAAGGTGTTTGATGAACCAGGCCGAGTAGCTTCTGCCGCTTCCAGCCTCCTGAATCTACGCCAGGGTTCCATGACCGTGGGTTAGTATGCGGTACAGTTCCGTACACTATCCTCCGAGCTAAAGTGGAACAACGAAGCACTGGTCGCAACTTTCTGGCAAGGCCTGACGGATTAGGTTAAAGATGAATTGGCTGCTCGCGAGCTTCCTTCGGATTTCGATACCCTCATCGCAGGTCATGCTGGTTACAAGAAGACTATTGCCTTGTTATCTCGAAACTATTGGTGGCATAGCCTCCGCTCTAATATTCGTAAATTTGTGGCTGCATGTACAGTCTGTGCTCAAAGTAAGACACCCAGACAACCTCCATCCGGGTTACTTTCTCCTTTAACCATTTCGGATCGTCCTTGGGTCTGCCTCTCCATGGATTTCATCTCTGACCTTCCCCTTAGCAATGAGTACAATACCATTTGGGTGGTGGTGGATAGTTTATCCAAAATGGCTCACTTCGTTCCATTGTACGGGTTACCCTCCGCTCCCAAGCTTGCTTAAGTTTTTATTAAAGAAATCTTCCTTCTCCATGGATGCCTACGAGAGATCGTATCTGATCGCGGAGTCCAGTTCGTTTCTTGCTTTTGGAGGGCCTTTTGCAAGGACTTGGGAGTCAATCTGAAGTTCTCCTCTGTTTATCACCCACAAACCAACAGACAGACCGAGCGTGTAAATCAAGACCTCAAGGTATTTCTCCGTTGTTTCTCTGCCAAAAATCAATTGAAATGGAGTAAGCTTCTTCCAAGGGCCAAATTTGGTCACAATTACCATGTTCATAGTTCTTCTGGCTTTTCCCCATTCTACACCGTCTTTGGCTTCAATCCCACCTTACCGGAGTTTTCTTTTCCGTTGGCTTCTACAGTTCCGGCTGCACGCTCTCTCGTCCAGGACTTGAGTGCCATTTGGTCTGCTACTAGGAAAATTTTGTTAAAGTCCTCTCTACAGTACAAACGTTCTGCTGACCACCACAGGAGGTTGGTCCCTGTTCTTCAGCCTGGAGATTAAGTTTGGCTCTCCACTCGAAACCTCAAATTACTGGTACCATCCACAAAGCTGGTCCCTCGTTTTATTGGTCCGTTTCCCCTAACTCAAGTCATCAATCCCGTCACGTACAGATTTCTTCTTCCTCCTTCTCTCAAGGTTCACAAAACTTTTGAACCCCTAGTGCTCAACAAGTTTAGTCATTTTCCCTCCCATCCTCCTCTCATTCCAACCTCTGACGGTGTGGAGTATGAGATTAGTCGCATCCCGGAGGTTCGTCGCCATCATGGGCACTCTCAGAATCTGGTCCATTGGAAAGGATTCGGACCTGAAGAAAGGTCCTGGGTGAATGAAAAGGACCTCCATGCTCCCCATCTCATGGCTGCCTTTCTTAAAAGACTTAAGAAACACCCTTCTCGGGGAGAGGAGAGGGGTACTGTCAGGCGTCGTCCCCGCACTTACAGGAATTGCCGGTGATGGACACCTTCCCTCTCCGCCTCCTTGCGCCACGTGGCTAAGCAACGGGACGCGTTCATGCCAGACAAGCGCCGGCGCATGCGCAGAGCCGCGGCGTCCTCGTTACTAGGCAACGAGGACGCCACCGCCGACCCTGCTGCCACCAATGAGCCTCTCTCTCCCTCTATTTAAGAAAGACTCTGGCACCTCTAGGGTGCCAGAGTATCTTGGTCTTCCTTGTGCTTCAGCTTGTACCTATCTCTTCTGTTCCTGTGGCTCCCATTGTTTTTGACCCAGCTATCCCTGACTACTCTTGGCTCGTCTCTGTGGACTCCCAATTGGCTTTGACTTGGCTTTCCTGAATACTCTTCGGCTACTCCCTGTGGATCTCTGCTACTTCCTGGTTTGACCTCGGCTATCCTGACTACGGCTCTGCCTATTTCCTACTGTATCTCTGCCCACACAGTGCTTGTACGACTACCCCTCATCTCTCTGGTTGCTACCTGGGAGGGCCGCGACCTGCGTGCCTCTGCCACGAAATCCAAACCTCCTTGTGGGGGTCCCTGGTGAAGACCAGGGGTACGCTTAGACTCCGCGCCTCCTGGAGTAGCGGTGCCAATACCAGAAGGTTGGTTTCCCTCACGATCAGCGTGACACTATGTCCCCCAGAAAAAGAGCAATTTATGACTTTCTTTTTTCCCCACTACATTAGTACCTCCCATAGCAATTGTGGATGTAGTAGCAGCGTAAATCACTGTGAAGAGATTATAAGAAGCCCTCTGAACCCTCCTCGCTGGATACAGCAGCGAGGTAAGATCTGTGCAGTGCAAAGTTGTGCAGATTTTGGGATTATTGTGAACGTTTTACCAATATTGGATATTTTCTTTATTGCTTAGCAAAATATTGTAAATTATGTTATTTTTTTCAATGTATGTGTGTACGGTATGTATGTTTGTGTTTATTCTGTGTATATGTATATACACACATATAAAATGTAAAGTTGGCTCTTTGCGATATATATATATAGATATTTTTTGGCTCCTCATCTCTGACAAGTTGGCCACCCCTGGGCTAGAATAACATTAGATAAAAATATATAGAGATTTAAAAGTAAACTTTTGAAACAAAGTGTTATGAAGAGATAAGACGAATATAAGCCACTGCCAAAGTAATGATAAACGGAAAGTGTGGAGGAAACGAGTGAACTGCACATAATCCGAAGCATACAACCTCATCTGTGAAACATTGTGTCACAGACGTCTGTATTTCTCGATCCGATTCAGGACCCTTGGGTCTAGCTGGAGCAAGAGTGAAACGAAACCTAGATGCCTTGATGATCTCTCTGCTCATCTAGAGTCCTCAGAGTAGTGTAAACAGTATAGGAGTCTTAGGACTGGAATATGTGCCTGAGTACTGAACTGGAATCCAGCGTAACAATTGAGTGGAACTGTTCGTGGGAACTCAATCCCGGCTCCTGTAGCCAGGCACACGGGACTGGAACCCACTAATAGGAACTCAGATATGAAACACACAGAAACTCAGTACAGAACAAACTGGAACCGGAGACAGGGACTAGGAACTGAGAAGCGTGACACGGAATGGCGAACACAGGACTATGTGGCAGCCACAGACTTGGAACCCACAGGCAGATAAACAGAACTGAAAATAAGACCTAGAGACTCAGAACCAGCCTTAGCAACAGAAAAGGTAATACCGGTAAAGCCACTGGTACTGCTGAATAGATGGTGCAAAGTTCTTACTGATGTAAGCACTCTTGCTGAATGCAGAATATTGCAGGAAGATGAGCAGCTTTGAAGTGCAAAGTACTTGCAGGATGCTTGTCTATGTACACATGTACACAGAACATGATCACTTTGTAAACACAGGGAATCAGGAACAGTGCAGGAACAACTGGAACCAAGAACTATCCTCAGGGGAGAATTGTGTTGTTCTGGCAATGAACAGATCTCAGCAGCATGTTTAAATAGGGTGTTTCAAATTATTTGCTGCACAGTTCATGTGATCACAGCTGCTGAATCTGGTTGGTCTGGAATGATCACCTGACTGCATCCAAGATGGCCGCATCCATGCAGAACAAACAGTATGGGGTAAATGTATCAAAGTGTGAGCTTGCCAGCATGTTTAAATTGCGGCAAATCGCGGGTTTTATTTACAGTATTATAGCTTACGCAAGTAGCGTTGCGCATGCACAATGAGCTACGTTACTTGCGTAAGCTCTATTTACTGTATTAGGTGATTCCCCCACTAGCGTGGGAAAATGACATAATACAGTAGTTATAGCTTACGCAATGAACCGGACCTCCTACCTAGTAGGAGGTGTTAGCGGCGGCTCCAGAGTTTTTTTATTTTTCTTCAATCAAGATTACAGTGTCGTGGAATGTACAAATATGGGGCCCTCCTGGCCAAAGCAAAGAAGACTTCAATCAACAAGGGGCCCCTTCTGGACGAAGTGATGAAGATATTATTCAAGCCATTTTGGAAGTATAATTTTGCTGGGACTGGGGCAAGTCAAAACTTTTGGAAGTATAATTATTAAGGGACTGGGGCAAGCACGGACCTTTGGAAGAAGAAAGAAGACATCTTTGGTGAGTATTTGGGGTGTTTTTATTTTTAATAAATGTATGTGGTGTTTACTAGGGTGCTGTTGTTTATTTAACATTTTTTTTTGTGGAACTACAGGTCCCAGCAAGCCAGGGATGTCAGGGCATATTGGCACTTGTGGTTCTCCAAGTGCCAACATGCCCTGGCTGCCGAGGGTATGCTGGTGCTTGTAGTTATACAAGCAGCAGCATGGCCACACTGTTTTTGGCAACCTGGCTGGCTGGGACTTGTTGTTCCACAAAACAAAATGGCGTCTGTTTATTTTTTTCATTCTTTATCGTCGTATTACCTTACTACCCACAGCCCAGGGGTAGCAGGAAGAGCCCTAGTGCTATCAGCACTGGGCTGGTTCTTTTTTAGGGGGGGGGGGGGGGGTGCTCATTTTTTTTGGTGGACCCCACTCCCTAGGGAATCCAGCCCAGCGCTGAACAGTCTAGGGTTGGTTAGTCATTATGGCAGGGGGACCCCTGCCGTGTGTCCCACTGCTATAGTGCCGCCAACCCTGGCTGGTTTGCCTAGTGCTGGTAAAGTGAAAATTGGGGGGAGCCCACGCCAAATTTTTCCCCGATTTTCACGGGACCAGCACTAGTCAGGCAGCACTAGGGTTAAGCATGAATAGCGGGGAAACCTCAGGTTTTTCTTTTTTCAACTTTTATCTATTCTTTAACATTTTAACACTGCCAGGGCAGTGTAACAGTGATGTGTTTCTACAACACGCTGCTATCAAGCAGCATGTTGTATCTGGCGTGTTTTGAAGCAAACTCTCCTGAGTTTGCTAACTCGCAGCTTCATACATTTGAGAGCTGTATAGCTGCAGTGGCAAACAGTCGGGAGTTTAATCTCTGGCCATTTTGCAAATAGCGATTTTGACAGAAGCAGAAATCTGGCGATTTTGCATGAAATCTCAGCTTCATACATCGGCGAGTTTCAACTCTCCCGAGAAAATCGCTGGAGTTGCAAAATCGCACTTTGATACATTTACCCCCATGTGTTTGTTTACAAACAGAGTTGTGATGGACAGGAATGCTTCTGGCATTCAATAGGGATTCGGGTAGCCATGATATAACAGCGGCGGATGTGGTAAGTACGGCTAAGATCTCGATGTGTGACACATTGTTTAGGTAGTGTCATGCTTTTCTACCTCTGGAACTGGTTCATCATCTTTATTGGCAAAGGTAACATGAAGAAACATCTTGTCTACCTATTCACAAGTAAATACCTCAAGACTCATAGGCAACTAACTGCATCAAGTTCCCCAAAACATGCTACCAACACAACCAAGGTGTTCCTCAAGGCTGAAGAAAATGGGAAGTCTTGGACTGGCCAAGCCACTCTCTTGATTTAATTTTATATGTGAGAATGCATTTCACTTCTGAAACAGCATAATGCAACCAGTAATCCACAGAACAAACAGCTGCTTGGTAAGAAAGAGGAAACTTACGTTTGATGAAGCTATTGGGTTACAGTAGTAGAATGGAGAGTGCTGAACAAGGAAGCCAAAATAACTATTATAACTATTGCTGGATGGCTAACCTGGATTTGAATTTGTTATAGATTCTTTTTCACTTAATAGTTCTCTTTTTCTATGTGGTATATACTGAACCTGAATTATGACACATAATAGAATCTGTGGTTTTTCCGATTTTAGACTGCATTTTTTTTTACTTAGAGTAATTATGATGTATTGCAAATAAGTGATTTTAAATAGATTTCTTGCAGACAGAGTTGTATATTTAATAATTATTTTGATACATACAAAGTTTTGAGGAGGGTAAGAATACACGTAGTTTGCACTATTGCCTTTTGGGGTTTTTTCTTGGCTGCACTAATGTGTGCTATTTTCTTCAATATATAATAATTTTTTATGACCTGTGTGTTGTCATTGGCTTTATTAAGATAAAATAACTACCAAGAGATCATGTGAGTTTTTAATAGCAAATATATAGTAAACAATTACACACAATAAATTGAGATTATAACGTATTTAGAGCATTTAAGGTAGCTGCCCTTTTAAATGCTCTAAATGTGATTACCATCTAACTTTATTGTACGTTTATACAATTTATTTGTTATTAAAAATTCACTTGATTTATTGGTATTCCTTGTCTAGCTCCATTCGTGCTATTACTGTGACTAACTAACCATATAAGGTGCAATGAACTATTGTGTTTTCCTTCCGTCTTCGTTTAATGAACTTAGGAAAAGTCGTTATAAGTAATTTGGAAAATACAGGTATAATCAAGGGGGCTGATTATGGTATAACCTGGTGTTTGCAATAAGAAATGGTGGTGGTTTTGAAGGGGGGGGGGGGTTCACTTAACATTTCAGTTTTACTTTACCAGTATAGCAACTCGCCCACTTATTGTCCCAGCAAAATTCATCTCAGGAGAAGCATATAATCCATGTGTGTATTGCATACTTGCCAACATTTGTTTTCTTTCTTCCGGGAGATGCCGGCTGGGACGTGGGCGTGCAGGGGGCGGGGCGCCGAAACCGCGTCATTTTGATTCCGGGAGAATCGCGGCGTTTAAAACGAATTTTGCCGATCAGGGCGATTGCCACACTCTCCCGGGAGTCCGGGAGACTCTCGCGAAATGCGGGAGTCTCCCGGACATTCCGGGAGAGTTGGGAAAGTCAGTGGAGAGGAAATGGGAGAGCCAAACAGCAAAGCTGTAAAGGAATTGGGCTAGGGGGCCAAGTGGACTATATACAACCGCAATATGGACAAAGAATAATTGAATGCAAGGAACCTCAAAAAGGAGAATAAGAGTTCAGGGAGAATGACGTTTTAGACGCAGCCAGGAGATAGCAGGATGCCCAATCCGCCACCATGATGATCACCATGAGGAGTGTTGGAGAAAGAGAAACAACTACATGAGGGAGTTGTAGAGGGGAGGTAGTGTCAGAGGGAGAGATCCAGGTTTCCGTGAGAGCAAGGAGAGTGAATAAGCCAGAAATTAAAATATCATGTAAGTAAGTAAGGATGTAAGCTTGTTACAGAATGTAACAAGTGTTCCAGATTGTATGAGAGTATGGGAGGTGACTGCAGGTGGGGGTGGGAATATGGTTGGTTGGGTTGGAGGTACGTTGTGGATGGAAAGTTCTATTACAAGTGGTGGAGTGGGAGGTAGGGATAGGATGATGGGCCTGATTCAGTAGGGCAAGCATTCTGAGCGAAACCCATGCTCAGAATTTTCACGCCTCTATTTCAGCTTTGCGTGTGCCTGAATTCATCAAGCCATAGATCTTGACATCAGTGGGGTGTGGAATTCAGGTACAGAGCTGCTGCAGTACACAGGCGCTGCAGGTACTTATGTACCTATTAGCGTCTGCTGAGCCGGCATTACATTCAGCGAACCCACCAGCTCTTTACTGTATTAAAAAAAAGCTTACAAAAAAATAAGCATGGGGTTCCTCCCTCCTAATGCTATTAACCTTAGTGCTGCCAGGCTAGTGCTGGCTTTGGGGAAATCAGGGGAAAAAATGCCTGCCTCCCCCCGATTTTGCTGATTTTACCAAAACCAGCACTAGGTCAACCAGTCGGGTTGTGTGGCCCTATAGCTGGGGGACACGCAGCAGGGGTCCCCCTGCCATAATGACAAACCAAACCCAGGCTGTTTAGCACGGGGCTGGATTCACTAGGGTTTGGGGTCCACAAAAAAAATGACTGGGCTCACCCTCTAGGAAGATCCAGCCCCGTGTTGAAAGCACTAAGGCTCTTCCTACACTTATGCAAAGGGATGAGGAAGGGTAGGGGATAATTCGGGATGGTGAGGAGAGGCAACATGTCAGAACTGTGTAAGAAGGGAGTTTAGTTGGAGTACTGATAAAGTTGCAGGAGGGTTTAATTGCGGAAGTAGTAGGATGCAAGGGGTGCAGTGCTGGAGACCTTGTAGAATGTTTGAAATTGGAGACTGGGCCAATGTCCAGTCCAAACCCAATTCAAACTTCAGATACAATTCTTCATGCTTGAAATGACATGCTTTAAGATGCAGGGTTGAAGATGCTAGCCTCAGCTTTAGCTTGCTGTTACAATACTGTTCTTAAATAGCAGCAAGCGAATTACATGTGCCTTATAAAATATAATGAAATACAAACCACTACATCTGTTGTTTACCATTTTAAAAATCCAACAGGAATATTCTTTCCTTAGGCCCAAAGCAAATGGCAAATAAGTAATCTAAATAGATGGCCATGACTTTATATAATATAGTCGCAATGATAATGAACAAAGAACTATCAGCTGGAGGGGTCAATACACATGCAGCCAGAAGCAGGTATATAGTGCTTGAGGTGTCATCATCATCATCATCTTCACATATGCAGTCCTCCAATACCAAAAAAGATACGCCTTCATAGAACTGTATCTGGGGATGAGTCAAAGTCACATTAGATGGCATCTCCAGGGGACAGGCTACATTTGTACATGCCCTAACTGTACTTAAATTATGCCTGCCTGTCCATTTCTGTAAGCCTAAGATATAGACAAACCTAGATACAGATGCAGTTTTGTGTGCAGTAGGTAGGAACTGTATATATAGTTACATCATACTTGCCAACTTTTCCTCGTTGGCTTCAGGAAGATCCCGGGGGAGGTGGGCATGCTGGGGCGGGGCTTGATGAATCGCATCATTTTGGCCCTACCCCGTAAATGAATGATTGTCACCATTTTGGCCAATTACAGCAGGGGGCTAAGATGACACAATATTTGCGTCATTAAACCCCGACCCCACCACTTATCTATTGCGAGGGCGAGAACCGGGAGGTTGCCCTGCACTCCCTTGAGACCGGGAGGTCTCCCAGAAATGCGGGAGTCTCCCGGACATTCTGGGAGAATAGGCAACTATGCGTTAAAGAAAAGCAGCTAATGAATCTCTAGAGACGGAAGTGTCATTTACATTTCTGTCTCCATTACTGAAGTCATGTTGTCTTACCTGTCAGTATTTGATTAAATCTTGGTCTCCATGAATATGGCTACCTCCATAGGCATCAATACATGGACATAGGGCACAATTTCTGAACTGTGTCATCATGCCACAGATGGCGAAGCCAACCGCGTCTTTTACTGGCTCAGTATCAGGGAGAATGCCAGACTCTTCTGGGAGTGAGGGAGATTACCCCTTTTTCAGGGAGTCTCCCTGACATTCAGGGAGAGTTGGCAAGTATGAGTTACATCACAAAAATTGATGTACTCCCAACTCTGAATGGGGCCAAATAGTTTCACAATAAAAACCAGAGATTTACGGCATTCATATTAAAAACAAGTGTCAGACCACAAGAAAAGATGCTGACCCTCACAGACCAGCAATAGACTGCCAGTTTAACTCAAACTCATTTAATCAACGGAATTTAAGTTAATTTGTCCTGGCTGAGTGAGTACAATGAGTAATGGGTCAGTATAAAAGTAGAATAGGTGTAATTAGCATTAGTATTTTATTGCATTTCAAATAGAGATGAGGGAATTGCTCCAATTCGATTAACAATTGATTCAGCCATAAAAGTTGTAATTCCGCAAATCAATTCAGTGATTTGCTGGTTATACCATTGTTCTTGCATAACTCGGTTACTCTAGCCCCAAAATGTTCTTTTATCTCTCTGGTGTAACTAGTTTGAATGGGAGCTAAGACAGAATTTTTAACATTGTTTTTACACTTTTGATGTTTTAGTTTATTGTTTGTTGCAATCTTAATTAAAAGCATACAACAATAAATGAAACCACATATTGCACTATTTAGTAGATTAAAAAACTGTTTCTTTAAATTTATTTCTGGTTACAATTTTCATAAAATATATCACAATTAATTTGAGCCCCAAATTGCAATTTTTATTTTGACTAGAAAAAGGTGTTTTTAAAATGTTAAATATTTACGGTCACAACTGGTATTAATAATATTACAAGATATTAAACCAGCTATTGCCATATTTATTTGACTGGAAAATGCATTTATAATAGAGAACATATTTAGGTGCATTATATCAATAAGTAATTTGATTCATGTATTGTGTGTTTTGTTGAAAAATATTTTAATTTATTAACATAATTAAGCAGTGCAATATCAATATATAAAACAAAGAGAGAGTAGAGAAAGGTTTCTCTTTTATACAGCTAGGAAAAATGAGTGACAAAATGGCTATACGTTATTTGTATAGGGTAATGGTCATGTGGTTTTGGCTGTTGTTTTGCGATTGGCTCTTTTTCTTTTGATTGTGTTTTGTCTATTTCTATTATAGGCATTTGTGAATCTTCAAACTTTTACTGAATCAAGGTCGATTTGTAAATTTATTTGCAAGGGTCGAATCTGAAAAATATATACAATTTCAGTTTCAGTGTCACACGCCGGTCCCATAGTTAGGTGCCGGCGCTGTGACTTTCCCTTTAAGAACCTTGATTCTGCTTGCTTCTGCCTCAGAGACATTACTTTCACAGGTGTTCCTGGCTACTGTGATCTGGACCTCCTCCTGAACCTCATTGGTCCTGGAGCACTATATTAACCTCCCATGGTTATGGGCTCATTTCCTGTTCTTCGTGTTACTCTGGTTGCATTTGGATCTGGCTGTGCACCTTTTCCTTCCGTGTGTCCGTTACCTGCTTGCTGGACTATACTTCTTACCGCTGTTCACCTGCAAGCTGCAAACTCCTCACTGCTGTTCACCTGCAAGTTGTAACTCCTTACCGCTGTTCATCTGCAAGCTACAAACTCCTCACCGCTGTTCACCTGCAAGCTGCAAACTCCTCACCGCTGTTCATCTGCACGCTGAACGAGTATCGTGAGTTGTTGCTAAACCTGTGCCTTATCTATTGGTTCACCTTTACGTCTGGCTGGCTAAGATCGCTGCATCTCGCTGTTAGAGCTACTATCAAGTTACTTGTCACCTGTAGTTCCACGTCTGACATGGGTTATCCTTACTCTGCTGTTACCTGTTTACTGGACTGTTATTGTGAACTACTTGTTGTGCCGGTGGCTAGTACTTGGGCTCAAGTTACGTGTCTCTGTTCATTTGCTTCATACTACAGCGAACTTACCATTGCAGTTACAACGAATCCTGCTACCTGTAGTTCCACGCATGGTTCAGATACTACACACGTCTCTGCTACTTCTAGGCAACATTCTACTGCACATGTCAGTGTTCATCCAAGTCCTTGGGTGATGTTTAACGCTTGCTGTGCTACTTAATAAGAATCACAGTGTTTCCAGTACCACCTGCTACCACATGCTGAGTCATCTCTACTCTCGGATCAGCTAAGTTCTATATACTACTCTGTTTGGACTGTAAGCTGTACCAGTGATTCACATTCATCTGCTGTGTGGTTCTCTATTGGATCCTAGTGTTCTTGTTTATCATCACTGCGTTGAACTGTATATCATCTCATCTCATGCTGTTGCCAAGGGTTACCGACTATGAAGTAGCATATGTGATTAATGTCTGCATTACAACGAATTGCCGTGTATTCATCTTTGCCAAAATATTTATCCAATTCCTTCCATTCCTGTTGTACCAACATTCAATATAATACGTTGCAGCACTACTACTTTCTCCTGTTATTATTAATGCTTATAAGCCGTGAATTTATCCTGAGAATATTATTGTGTTCTGCCTCCACCATCCTCTATATTAGAGGCAAGTGATTTGCAAAAAACCTCAGAGCCGTGACATTCAGATTAATTTGCTCATCTCTAATTCCAAGCACCTGAATAAACAATCAATATGATCAATGACCCTTATTTTTTCTCACAAGATGACTGAACTGGACTCAAAGTTTGAATTATGAAGAAATGACAGTAACATACTGTAGTGACTGATTAGAACCATTTCCCACACAAGCAAGACTCCACAGGTAACACTTGTTGCTATGACAAACAACAATTTGTACAAAAGCCCACACTGGAAATACGTTAGAGAGACTGAAGGAAAAGTATTATTTTTACCAGAGACTAATAAAAGTGTCATATGTGCCCTGGACAAACATTTTAGCCTCATTCCATCTAAATCAAAACCATGATACTCAAAACCATAAAAATATATGTCATAACAAGATAACATTTGCTAAGATAGTAAACGTTGATAAGATTGGATAAGGATCTCACAAATTACCACTGCATGTAGATATTACTGCAGTGTATTCAAGAATCTTTACATATGTTAACATTACTTATGCATTATATTAGTGTTATCTCTATTTTGTGTCATTATTCTTAGGAAGTTAAATTTGACCAGTGATAAGCTCAGTTTGATTACAAATCCAATCATTCACTGGAACCCTCTTACATCCTGGTTTCCCAGGACAGCTATGGTTTAGTAAAATTTTAACTGGATATATCTGTCACGAATCAGGGTCTTAGTCCTGTTTACACCACTAGGCGGTACCATATCACCGTACATCTCCATTTTGGTCGAAGGCAGCATTCTATCCTGGCACAAGTGTGACTTCTGTCTGCAGTACTGGAGGCTGCCATCTTGGGTTAGACATTTGCTAAAACATCCTGCCGAGTCTGAACACCTGATCTTACACACCAATTAGCTCCCTTTGCAGACTATAAGAGTCTTCTCCTATAGTCAGCAAATTGCCAGTGCAACACTTTCATAGTTACTGCTTCCAGACTACCACAGTTGCTGTTTGTTTGCTGCTTCACCTTGTCTGCTGTATACAGATCTCAACAATCAATCCTTCGTGTGAATTCAGCTTCATCCTGTTTGCTACTTCATTCCACCTGCTGTATGCAGATTTCTACCAGTTACTCACTGAGAGAATTCAGCCTCAACCTGTTGCTAAAACATGGACTTCAACCAGTTACTCTCTGAGTGAGTTCAGATTCATCCTGTTTGCTGTTGTATGGATTTCAAACCATCAACCCTTTGTGTGAATTCAGCTTCATCTTGTTGCTGTTATATGGACTTTAAACCATTAACCCTTAGTGTGAATTCAGCTTCACTCTGCTTGGTGAAATAAAGACTTTGGCTATTTATTCCTTGTGTGGATTCACCTTCATTTTATTTGCTAGACATCTCTGTGTCTCGGGGTACTGACTTCCAGTTCCAGGCCTACCTCAGGTTCTGAGTTGTCCAGGGCCAGCTCCAGGCTTATTCTCTTCAGGAGGTTGCCACCCCCTGTATAGTCTCTGCCTGAGTTCTGACTCTTCCCAGTCCCAGTTGTGGTACTATATTCCTCTGAGTTTCTGAGTTCTTGGTGGTATTGAGTCTCTAAGCGTGGGGTGAGGTCCTTCCTGTTTCCACGTCCAGGTTCCAGTCTATCAGGTCCAGATTCCAGTCGTTTAATCCAGTACAGAGTCCAGCATTCCTCCTAACATCTGGTCTACAGGAATAGAGGTACCCCTATGAGCAAGACACTCATCTGGCCTCCCAGTTTCCACTGCACCCCTGCCACAGCTAGCCCCAAGGGTCCCGAGACGGATCCTAGAAACCCTATTGCCGTGACAATATCTTAGACACTGTCAGACAGTGTCACCGCTAGCTGCACCCCAGCATCCTGAAGAGTCTTTCAATAATAGCAGAGCTGTCTGAAGATAAGCTCCCTTATGTTTTGCAGCCTGCTGCTGAAGTGCCCAACCAAAACTAGAGTTGTGATGCTGTCCACTGACAGTGCCTGAGCACATGATCCTCAGGACTTGGACTGCTGCATGCCATGTGTGAATTCAATACGCTAACTTGCTGGAGCAACAGTGCAACCAGCTAAAAACCAACCACAGCTAAGTGGGCAGCAGCTACTGTAGACCTGGGGCAAATGTGATCTGGCCCTCATAAAAAGAGAATGACTGTTGAGCAAACAGGCTCCTGGCTGATTAGAGCCCAGGTATTTTGCAACGACTGCATCAATGATAATTCTGACCTGTATGACATCACTATCTTGGATTTGTGATTAAATAAATAGGAGGCCTATCCATCAGGGTGCTTTCCTGCCTCTTATGATGCTTGAGGCTGCCCCTTAACTATCCCTAACACCCAGTGCACAATCCTGGTGGAAATTACTGTTTCCCTCATAAATTGACTGCATGAGGAAGCACAAGGTGATATAGATGTCAGTCACTGTGTTATTCCTGATGGCATCACTGTATGAGTATTGTGGTTACTGACAGGAGAATTAGAATAGAAGCACATTAGGTGCAGATTAGAAAGGATACTTTCTTTCTCTGTGTGGTACATTGTCATTCATTACCCTCATACAATGATTGCATTAAAAAGCACACAGTGATTGATAAGTGTGTCATCATAAGCTTTCTTATGGAGTGACTGACTATGCAAGGGACGAAAGAAGTGATGGTAAGTTGGGAAAATAAGGTAACAATCTAGTCTTTGCCTATAGTAGAATTGTTAACTTGCTCATGGTGGTAATAACCTTTCCCAAAAGATATGTCAGTATATCAATACTAGGAAAGGTTTAACTACTTTGGCAACAGTGCGTCAAACTATTTCTATGTAAAAGGCTGCATATATGCTATAACTATAACCTTTGTGATCCAGATGCTATCCAAAAACTACATCATGCAGTAGATTCTCTGGTGAGTTTTGTTCACCATCGGATCTCCAGCTTGTTGGCCTTCTCAACTTCTAATTTGTTACGTGGGCAGTTAGTAGGTTAAATCCGCCAAACAACTTGGTAAACGAAATAGCTGCTTATTCTATTATAACTAATGTAACTAAAAGTTTCACTATCGTCAGCCAAGTATAGTGTGAGCCATAGCACCCAATTGCAAAGTATACATTGATTACCAAGCCAAACCTACGATTGTTATTTAAACCAATTTATCACATTCTTATGCCAGAAATAATTAAATCATTGTTAGAACTGTTCTTGTTTTCATTCTTTAATTTACCTACCATTAATTGCATTGGAAATAAAAATATTATACATTGAATACATTGCTCACAGTACTCATTGCTGCAATACCACCTACTGATTTGTGAATGAGAGGGTGAATGCGAGGGAGAGAGAAGGTATAAACACAATAAAGACAGATGAAGAGAGGATGCAGACACACTAATGGGAAAGAGAAAGGCATATTTGTATGGTCATGTGAATCTAAGAGGAGGGTGACTCCATCTTGTGCTGAATGCATCTCACACAGAAGCGGGGAACCATCACCCCTGTCATACAAATTAAAGATAGAAAATGTGCCGTTTCTATAGAAACAGCCATTAATTGAGGCCTGTTAGGACACATAGCCAACACATAAATATCAAACTGTCTACATGCTAAAATCCATTTTAAATGTGTTTTAATTAAAAACAAGAAAAATTATTTATGGAAAATAAAGGTGGATGTGCTAGCAAAATGATCAATTTGAAAGCAGTAAGAACAGGTTGTCATGACAAAAAGGAAAAAGTGTAAATTTCACAGAAAGGGAGGTAAGAAAAACATGAGAGAAGCGTCAAGGAGTGAATAGCATGTAAATAATAAATGTATTGGATGACAATTTACAGGACAGTTTTCTATCGGAGATGGAAACCTATTGTATATACCATCTAGGGATATACTGTACAAACCAATGCTATATTACTAAGAAACCTAAAGATCCAGTTGTTTCCATTGAGTAAATTATATTTGGGCCAGGTCTAACCTTATTATCCATGGTAAAGTTTTCTATTAGGACATTTCGGGAGTATGGTATATGTGAAAATATTCATAGTCTGGTAAAATCTGCGATTGATGACAATTTAATGTCCAATGTAACAATATTCTCAATAAATATTTTCTTTTCTGTTTTATATTGCTATTGTTAGTCTGCAATATTCTGTTTTGAATGTCCTTAACAACTGCTGAGGCCTGCAACATGTGGCAGCACATTATGTCACATACTCAGAGAACTGACAGCCAAGTGTATACAAGGTAAGATGACTAGACCTCCTCTTTAAGTGTGAACGCATAGAAAAAATAAATATGAAAATGCAGTATATTTTTTCCAATACTGTATGTCTATTAAAGGGTAAGATTTCCCATTGATAAATGCATATAAAACACAGTAAAGTATTAAATATGAATACAGATAACACAGTATATCAGATAAGGATACACAATCTACCTATTATTCATTTTAATCATGACTATGTCAATATATACAAAAAATCTCTTACACCCATCTCTGTTGCATAACAGTTCACAGCCAAATGCACATTCTGCATGGTGCTTACAGTTGCACTGAATACAAACCAAGAACAATACTCTTTTAAAGCTACTCTTTTAAACCCAATAAAGGCAGGTAGATATCCTCATAATGATGAACCTTTAGGCTACATGCACCAGTGGGGAAAAATAAAATAAATAACGAAAAAACGATTCCTGAAATCGAAATGGCACACTTCCATTAACCCTTTATTGCAAACATGGTGTGTTGATATAATGTTACTGAATATTGAAATTTTAACAATTCATTATCTATATAGACACAATGCTTTTTTTTCCTATTAGTCACAGACACACATTATAGAGGGTGTACAATATGCTATTAGAGAAAGGGGCCTGAATGGCATTGCGTTGCTGGACCATCAGACCTAAAAATAGCACAAAACCCCCCTATTTTATAATGTACATTGACCTATAGACAATCAACACAATAAGTCACCGATCCCTCTCCTGTTACTCTACTATCCCTGCCTTGTATTTCTAATTGCCAAATATACAGAAGATATTTACCTTCAGGATACTCCTTCAAGCTGCAATTGTTCTATGCCTTTTGCTCTCAACATAGGAATGATCTGTTGCTGGGTGGATGGATGAAATGCTTGGGTGGATGGATGAAATGTTTGTTTCACCATCCAACCTTACATCTCCTGATGCTAAATCCAGTCCTCCAGTGACACCCACACTGCCCTCTTTCCTTGGCACTGCAGACTGTACTCTTCCTCTCTCCTCTCTGGAAGATGTGAGTGGGATGCAGAAGCAGAGAAGGGAGGGAGAGAAAGATGGGAGGAGGGGCAATCTCCAAACCCACTGATTTGCAATCATACACACAAACGCAGGGTAAAGGTAGGGGGCAGTGCCAGCCAGTGTCAAGCAGACACTACTGCATAACTGTTCCTGAACATGCTGCACAGAAAGCTTCTGATGCCAACCTGTGGCACTGATTGTGGACAAGAGGCAATCCAGTCATCAGTCCATCTGCCTAATGATAATGGAGATACTTCATTTTACATTAACAATTTTTTTTCTTTCACAGAATTTACTGTAATTTATTATATATTGTTTTCTTGCTATAAAATATTCACATTAACCTGCATGGAGAGGTATGAATTGTGTCATATTGTGTTCAAAGAAAATCATATCAATTTTTAAATCCAAATTAAGTAATTGATTTATTTTAAATATAGTTGTTAGTCATTCTGTACTAGCCAATGTACAGCCATGGACTTGTAGCCCATGTGTGCATTGTCCTTCTTGTCGGAAGACTTGAATATTATTTCCTCATCAACCCATTTCTCTTCATCACTTATAAGCAGGTGGTTCCCTTATATGCCCCTCACCCGCAACCTATCTGTGCAGGCTGGTTGCTAGGAAACAAGTGATAATTTGTGGGTGAGAGATGATAAGAAATCTGCACACGACATTGACAGCAGACTAACCCTTTACCATCCTGTTGTTTGTTGTCAATTCCCTGAACTGCACTATCTATGTATACATGGTGCATGTAAACAGGAGCATAGAGAAGAAAGCTCTATTAGGATAGGGACTGGGTGATTGATATATGGTTCTGTGTACAGCTAGAAAGTTGCAGCTAATGCATGGTGAACTGATGGATGTCGAATAATCTAATGGAAAAAGGAAGCAGAGAGGTATGCATGTGTGGGCTGTGACTGCCAATGTCAACATAGCAGCACTGAAATCATTGGAAAGTGTGGTGTCAGCATATCATGTGACATATGTGACAGAAACATCAATGAATAAGTATAGGCAGAAACAACAACACACACTGAAAATTAGGTGCACATAAAATACAAGTTTAGCAAATTGTAACTTTATTGACACATTATTACAGAAATATATACAATTTCAGAAATAGAAACAATAGTTCAATACAATTTTGTAGGAGGGAAAATATTCAATAAATCTAGTAAATGCTAACATGCATTAACCTACATACTGAATATATATAGAGTTGGTTGCAAGTGCAGTTTTGTGACGCAAAATACGCAATTCTATACTGCACATGATAAATGTGTAAGTGCAATTCATTATGCAGCCTCGGGAACCTCTTTTACTTACTGTGTACGCTTACACAGGCAGGGAAGGGGTGTTTCAATGTAGGTCAAGTAAAGTGCATACTTGCCTACTCTCCCGGAATTTCCAGGAGGCTCACAAATTTCAGGGAGACCTCCTGGACTCCCAGAAGAGTAAGCAACATCCCGGACACTTGTGGAGATGGGGCTTAATGACGTGATTGCATCATTAAGACCCCCAAATGTTGCCTTTTTTTACATTGTAGGGGCGGGGCTATGGTGACGCAATGGCGATGCCACACCCCCCCTGCACTTGTCACAGGACAGGTTTCAAAAGTTGGTAAGTATGAGTAAAGTTGTGTTCACGTACTTGCTACCTATTTAAAGGTCATCATCATCAACACGGACCTTGCAAGCGTTGTTAAAAAAAAGAAGTCATTACATGTTTGCTTTTTTAAAAGAGTGGTCTCCTCTCCCAAAACTAGTACCAGCGCTAGTGCTCATAGCCTAGGCTGCTAGAGTTAATTTTGGGGGGACAAACAGCATGGGGTATTCCTGAAAAAGCATCTACCAGCACTAGGGTATGATAGATCGACATGGAAACTTGCAGCATTGAGTTCTCTTCTTATAATGCCAACCAGCTTGAGCCTATTTAGCAAGGTGCTGAATTCCCTAGGGGAATTGGGCCCACCTAAAAAATCACTCCCTATGGTTTTGAAAGCACTGGGCTCACATTCCTAGAGTGGTGGATTTGATGTAATCAAGAGTATTTTTGTGCTGGTGTACTACTGGTCCCAGCAAGCCCTGGCAGCCTTAAGCTCTTTGTGCATGCTGGAGTTTGTGTGTGTGTGTGTGTGTGTGTGTGTGTTTATGTCAGTGTATATTTTTTACAGATATACTAAAGGTCCCAGTGGGCTCTGAATGTCAGGGCAAGTAGACTCTTGTAGTTCATTTGGGAGATATTTTCCAGTAAAGGATTCCCCTTCAATGGCGTGTATAGCAGTGGCTGGTGCTCGCGGTATTGAGGGGCATTTTTAGGAACGAGATCAGGGAACCCTGGGGCAGAAATACTGCAGTTTTATTCTACTTCCCACATGCCTCAAAAACGTGTTGATGTGCACCGCTGGATTAAACCTCCATGATGTTTCTGGTGAAAACAAAGAAAATAGAAATGCATAGCCTGCACCTTTATGGCTAAGAAATTCATGGACACAATAAGAAACCTGCATGTCAAAGAGTTGAACCTTATGATACATGATTTAGCTACTGGGAACATGTTCTCATTGTGTTACACCATACTCTATCAGCTTTATCACTGGGTAAAAAAAATAATTGCTTACAACTGCTCAGCATTGACTCCTAATTATTTTTGTGCATCACATTTCTTCCACCGCTCTCTGCTACATAAGTAGAGTAAGGAAGGGGACATATTCTGGAATAAATAACATAGTAGTACTTCACAGAACACAACATAGTGCTCTGAAGCTGCATTATTTTTAGTAGGCTAAAAACTGGATGAGGAGAGAGATAACCCCCCCAGAAGAGGGTGGGAGATTGAAGACTTAAGATTGTAATCATATAGAGAGCGAGAGAGGGGATAGATTTGGATAAGAGATATGTGAGAGCCCAGATAAGCTAAATGCTGCAAGATTCCTGGATCTGTGACTAATACTGTAAGAGAATAGTGGAACTATAGATGTGAAGTGAGCGAAGAGCTGGAGAGCACCTGGTACCTGGGGGCGTATAAGTATGCTAGTGTGATCTCAATTATGTAGAGGCATAGAAATTAGATAAAGAGTGAAATCCCACAAAACTGCTATGTTTAACTAAGTGATTACTAAGAGAGTAAAGCTGGGAGATGTAAATAAGTGACTGTGACTTGCGCTGATATAATCACTGGTAGCTGTACATCACTACATCTGCTGTAGCTTGTTTGCTAAAATGTAATTTATATGAGCCTGAGGTGATAGAGACTGAGCTACACCTGGGAACTACCACAATATAGAATTTAAGGATAACGCACAACCACCGAAACCTGGGTTGCATGATAGATTGTTAATCTGATGATTCTATAAAAAGAACACACAAGGCTGATGCACCAGGGTTCGGACCAGTAGTTGCAGCATTTCCTTTTTAATATTCCGTGAGTGTATGGATTTTTCAGACAGAAAAAGACATCCTTTCAGGGGTTTCAAGAAAACACAAAGGGCCTCATTTAGAGTCGGACGCAATGTGCGTCTAAGATGTGGAGGAGAGGGAGTGTGCCGCAGCCTGGTAGGGTATTACGAGTGGCATGCAACCCCAGTTGCACCCCACTTGTAATACCCTACCGAGCTGCAAGCAGTTCGTGCAGCTAGCTAACTACTTGCACCATCTAATAACTGCCGCACATTTTTAGACCTTTTTTGACATGTGTTGCGTCTGCGCCCAGGATTTACTTACGGGGTCACACCCTCTGTGTCTATATTATACAAGTTCACGCCTTCACAATTACGCGTTCCGCCCTTTCCCTCGTAGTAAGCCGCAAGCTGTCGCAAGTGTAAATTGCGTCTAAGATGCAGACGGATATGGTGCTTGCTGCACATGCGTGATAGTGGTTTTGGGGTCGATGCACTCAAAAAGGACTTTGCATCCGACTATAAATGAGACCCATAATATGCTACCTAGTAGATGTCAGTCTTACAGTAAATAATATATGTGATACTTCATTTTAGAGGGTTTGGATTTCAGCAAGATTTGCTCGTCTTGTAGTTACACTCACTGGTTCAAAGCTTGGTTGTGCGTGCACATCTTGGTTAGAAATGATCTTGAGCATCTGCCCTTTGAAAAAGACAAATGAAAAGAATACCAAGCCTTAGGAGAAGGCAGCAAAAACAATTGTACAAAAAACTTTTTTTTACAGCTATTCCAGGGCATCCTTCAGTTCTCAGGAGTAAAAGATAAACATTGTCAGGGAGTTAGAAGAAGGTCATAAAGAGCCAAAGGCAGCAGAGGCTTTTCACTGCTACCTCAAAGATTATCACCTCACAATAAAAATCCTATTCTGATTACAGGAATTCTACTTTTTTGACAAATGTTCTAAAAGCATTGGGAGGATTCAAAATAAATGTACATTGTCCCTAATGTCACCATGGGCTTCAAAGCTATGGTGTACCATATATAACATAAGGGTGTTAAATATGATTTTTTGTTAAGGCCTCATAAAGCCTTTGTTCAGCCATTTATTGTAACTTGCATAGAAATATTATTTGCTAAAAGAGATTATTCATTTTTCTGCTGATTTGCAGTTTTACAAGATGTAAGCCCATGGCCTTGAGGTTAAGCTGGCATAGAGAACACCTGAAGAATGTATCAAGATATGAGAACAATAAGTAGCTTCATGTTCAGCTCGTAGTGTGGGAGCTGTGCCCATGATGTTGGACATGGCACAGGAGATAAAACCTCCAGCTCCCCTTGAAATAAAAATAATAGGCTCATCTGTCCTTAGAAGGGGGATAAAGTAAACACCTCAAGAATACGTGGGATAGTTAATTAGCAGCGTTCCCATAGACTTAGTATGCTTATGACGTAGGATTCATTTATTCAGTAGGCTATAAAAACGTGTATCTTTGTATCAATAGATCAGAGAATATTCATTCTATACAGAACTTGGTCTGTGTCAATTCTCTCCAGCTGATTGAAGCGCTTCCATATATACTTGCCACCACAGGCAAACTTGAAACAGAAAGATAGATCAAACAAGGGTAACGATTTTTTTTTAAAATAATTGGATCTCTGCCAGTTTACAGGCCTAACCATGATCTATATTACACCATGACCCCTCATTTCACATGATGATTGCAGTGTATTCTCAGGAAATACAAAGTGATAATTCTACCACACCTTAATGGACCACTAGGCAAACCTAACTGTAGCTTTCTCATTCTGGACAGAGTACAGGAGTAGATACAATATTGTGGGAAATCCAATCTAGAGCCCACACAGTGGAAAATATTCCTGTCCTGTTATGTCCGTGTCAGTATCTTTGAGAAAATCTTAAAACACCCTGAGCGTGAACCAAACAAAATCTGTTCAGAAAGATAAATAACACCTCGGGTATGATCAGTGCCCATCTGTGCACAGACAACACTGCTTTCCTGAAACCATCAGAGTATTTTTAGCAGCTTCTTGCGTTCAGAAAGTGATAGATTACTGTGCTATGGCACTTTAATCCAGCCTTCTATGTTTGAATTACTATTGCTGACCATGGCTTGTTTACAAATCACTCTGATATCTGCAAGCCTGTACTCACTTGTTGATTAACCACAGTCTGCTGCTGCTGATATGCTCTATACGGCATCTAGTCTTCAGAGTCCAGTCTCACTAACCTCCCGCTAATGTATTCTGCAATTCCAGAAATCGCTAGTGTCAGTCAAGAAGAAAAGATGAGCAAAGTCAGAATTATATTTCTCGAGATGATGTCTTGTTGAAAGGTTGAATTTCACCTGATAGGGTTATGATCAGCCATGATGAAAGCAGTTCAGTGAAGAATGTTGCACCTAAGACCGTCTGTGGTACATCATTGAAAGTTTGGCCCTGTCATAAAAAGTCACTGTAGAAAGAAACAAACATTCCACCTTCAATGAAGGGATTA
This sequence comes from Mixophyes fleayi, assembly GCF_038048845.1. NCBI lineage: Eukaryota > Metazoa > Chordata > Amphibia > Anura > Limnodynastidae > Mixophyes > Mixophyes fleayi. The sequence goes on from NC_134403.1 coordinate 263,281,261, forward strand.
TTGAATTGGTGTTCCAAGATAAAGCATCACAGTAGGGATTGTCTGAAACATTCCAGTTTGGGAGAACATACCACAAAATGCAAGTTAGGAGGGCTGAGGATCTCATTACAACTCCAAATTTCTGCAGCGGACATGCTTGCCATCTGAAAGACCTTTCTTGATTGATAGACTCTACTGAAAAGGAGTGTTCATCTTTGTACAGCTCCTGCTACATAGGCACAGCTCCATGTGCCACTTTGGTGAATACCCCCACCACAATTACTAGGTTGTAGCCGCTTTCTGCCATTGCTGGCAGCAGAAAGAAGTAAAGGTTGTCAGTAAGAACTGGTTATGAGATTCAAACTCCCACTCAATATTTAAATAATGGACGTTGCTTCCAAATGGCCGAAAAAGCATCAAATCTTTTGAGGGGCCAATTTGCTTCACAATCACATTTTACCTGATTATTAGTTGGTGCATAGTATCTAACAGCTCTTAAAGCTCTCTTTTCTACTTGTTGTCAATGTGTGTTACCCATGGCTACATACAGGTATTGCTGAAAGCCTTTGGGGTGGCTACCTCCTCAATAGAGATACAGGGGGTTATGTGCCTAACTAGTAGGGGTTGTAAAAAGTTGTACAACCCTTTAAGGAGTAAGCCATAATAAAACAAATGGATAACACAATTGATTACTAAGAAACAGTATATGCAGAGTATCAGATGCAGGATATCAGATACAGACTATCAAATTCAGAATCATATGCAGGTTATCAGGTTCAGAATCATATGCAGATTATCAGGTTCAGAATCATATGCAGTTTATCAGGTTCAGAATCATATGCAGATTATTAGGTTCAGAATCATATGCAGTTTATCAGGTTCAGAATCATATGCAGATTATCAGGTTCAGAATTATATGCAAAACTATTGGATTCAAAATCCTATGCAGATTATCAGGTTCAGAGACATATACAGATTATCAGGTTCAGAATCCTATGCAGATTATCAGGTTCAGAATCCTATGCAGATTATCAGGTTCAGAATCATATGCAGATTATGAGGTTCAGAATCATATGCAAACTATCAGGTTTAGAATCCTATGCAGATTATAAGGTTCAGAATCATATGCAGATTATAAAATTCAGAATGTTATGCAGATTATCAGGTTTAGAATTTTATGCAAACTATCAGGTTCAGAATCCTATACAGATTATCAGGTTCAGAATCCTATGCAGATTATCAGGTTCAGAATCCTATGCAGATTATGAGGTTCAGAATGTTATGCAGATTATCAGGTTCAGAGTCATATGCAGATTATTAGGTTCAGAATCATATGCAGATTATCAGGTTCAGAATCATATGCAAAACTATTGGATTCAGAATCCTATGCAGATTATCAGGTTCAGAAACATATACAGATTATAAGGTTCAGAATCATATGCAGATTATAAAATTCAGCATGTTATGCAGATTATCAGGTTTAGAATTTTATGCAAACTATCAGGTTCAGAATCCTATGCAGATTATCAGGTTCAGAATCATATGCAGATTATGAGGTTCAGAATCATATGCAAACTATCAGGTTCAGAATCCTATGCAGATTATAAAGTTCAGAATCATATGCAGATTATAAAGTTCAGAATGTTATGCAGATTATCAGGTTTAGAATTTTATGCAAACTATCAGGTTCAGAATCCTATGCAGATTATCAGGTTCAGAATCATGCAGATTATAAGGCTCAGAATCATATGCAAACTATCAGGTTCAGAACCCTTTGCAGATTATCAGGTTCAGAATCATATGCAGATTATGAGGTTCAGAATCTTATGCAGATTATCAGGTTCAGAGTCATATGCAGATTATTAGGTTCAGAATCATATGCGGATTATGAGGTTCAAATCATATGCAGATTATGAGGTTCAGAATCATATGCAAAACTATTTGATTCAGAATCATATGCAGATTACAAGGTTCAGAATCATATGCATATTATCAGGTTCAGAATCCTATGCAGATTATTAGGTTCAGAATCATATGCAGATTATCAGGTTCAGAATCATATGCAGATTATTAGGTTCAGAATCATATGCAGATTATGAGGCTCAGAATCATATGCAGATTATGAGGTTCAGAATCATATGCAAAACTATTGGGTTCAGAATCATATGCAGATTATTAGTTTCAGAATCGTATGCAGATTATGAGGTTCAGAATCATATGCAGATTATCAGGTTCAGAATCCTATGCAGATTATCAGGTTCAGAATCATATGCAGATTATGAGGATCAGAATCATATGCAAACTATCAGGTTTAGAATCCTATGCAGATTATAAGGTTCAGAATCATATGCAGATTATAAAATTCAGAATGTTATGCAGATTATCAGGTTTAGAATTTTATGCAAACTATCAGGTTCAGAATCCTATGCAGATTATCAGGTTCAGAATCATATGCAGATTATAAGGCTCAGAATCATATGCAAACTATCAGGTTCAGAATCCTATGCAGATTATCAGGTTCAGAATCATATGCAGATTATGAGGTTCAGAATTTTATGCAGATTATCAGGTTCAGAGTCATATGCAGATTATTAGGTTCAGAATCATATGCAGATTATCAGGTTCAGAATCATATGCAAAACTATTGGATTCAGAATCCTATGCAGATTATCAGGTTCAGAAACATATACAGATTATCAGGTTCAGAATCCTATGCAGATTATCAGATTCAGAATCCTATGCAGATTTTCAGGTTCAGAATCATATGCAGATTATAAGGTTCAGAATCATATGCAGATTATAAAGTTCAGCATGTTATGCAGATTATCAGGTTTAGAATTTTATGCAAACTATCAGGTTCAGAATCCTATGCAGATTATCAGGTTCAGAATCATATGCAGATTATGAGGTTCAGAATCATATGCAAACTATCAGGTTCAGAATCCTATGCAGATTATAAGGTTCAGAATCATATGCAGATTATAAAATTCAGAATGTTATGCAGATTATCAGGTTTAGAATTTTATGCAAACTATCAGGTTCAGAATCCTATGCAGATTATCAGGTTCAGAATCATGCAGATTATAAGGCTCAGAATCATATGCAAACTATCAGGTTCAGAATCCTATGCAGATTATCAGGTTCAGAATCATATGCAGATTATGAGGTTCAGAATCTTATGCAGATTATCAGGTTCAGAGTCATATGCAGATTATTAGGTTCAGAATCATATGCGGATTATGAGGTTCAAATCATATGCAGATTATGAGGTTCAGAATCATATGCAAAACTATTTGATTCAGAATCCTATGCAGATTACAAGGTTCAGAATCATATGCATATTATCAGGTTCAAAATCCTATGCAGATTATTAGGTTCAGAATCATATGTAGATTATGAGGTTCAGAATCATATGCAGATTATCAGGTTCAGAATCGTATGCAGATTATTAGGTTCAGAATCATATGCAGATTATGAGGCTCAGAATCATATGCAGATTATGAGGTTCAGAATCATATGCAAAACTATTGGGTTCAGAATCATATGCAGATTATGAGGTTCAGAATCATATGCAAAACTATTGGATTTAGAATCCTATGCAGATTATCAGGTTCAGAATCATATACAGATTATCAGGTTCAGAATCCTATGCAGATTATGAGATTCAGAATCATATGCAGATTATCAGGTTCAGAATCGTATGCAGATTATTAGGTTCAGAATCAAATGCAGATTATGAGGCTCAGAATCATATGCAGATTATGAGGTTCAGAATCATATGCAAAACTATTGGGTTCAGAATCATATGCAGATTATGAGGTTCAGAATCATATGCAAAACTATTGGATTTAGAATCCTATGCAGATTATCAGGTTCAGAATCATATACAGATTATCAGGTTCAGAATCCTATGCAGATTATGAGATTCAGAATCTTATGCAGATTATCAGGTTCAGAATCTTATGCAGATTATCAGGTTCAGAATCGTATGCAGATTATTAGGTTCAGAATCATATGCAGATTATGAGGCTCAGAATCATATGCAAAACTATTGGGTTCAGAATCATATGCAGATTATTAGTTTCAGAATCGTATGCAGATTATGAGGTTCAAATCATATGCAAATTATGAGGTTCAGAATCATGTGCAAAACTATTGGGTTCAGAATCATATGCAGATTATAAGGGTTAGAATCATATGAAGATCTATCAGGTTCAGAATTATATGCAGGGGGCTCTGTTATCAACAGGCAAAATGCAGGATAGAGAAAGTCCTAATATCAGAGCAGAAGATTAACCCAAATGAGCAGCTATGGTACAGTATAATGTCACAGTCAGGGCCAGGCTGGGCTAGGGGGCAGGCGGCATCTGCCCCTGGGCTGGTCCCATAGAGGGCTACCTTGGGCTGGGTCACTGGGCCATTTGCATTTTTTTTCCCTTTAAAAATGTTCCTAATTGGTTGCTATAGTCGAGTCTTGCCCACCCGGCTAAAATTTTCCAGCCCTCCCCTGGTCACAGTGTACTTATCACCAGTGTATAACAAATCCCAGAGTATATAAAGTATTCTAAGACAGAGTGTGTCCCTCAGAACACCTGGCCACAGTAGCACTTAAAGCAGTACAAAAATCAATGCAAATTCTTACCAATCCAATTGCCAATTGAATAGAGTGAAGCTGCTCCACAGATAGTTAGGATGCAGGCCGGAAATGTCGTGGATAGCTGGACACTAGAGAGATGTACCACCAGATGTCAGCAACAGAACATGTTGCATAAATGGTAATGGTACCACTCTGATGGTGAGGTAGTGGTGTTCCTCGGGACATCACCACCTCAGCCAGGAATGGAGTGCTGGGAAATAGACAGCCAGGCAAGTAACAGGAACATGAATGGTCAGACAGCGCCAGGGATCAAAACTAGCATCATAGTCAGGGGTCAGAAACAGAAAGCAGACACAGGATAATACAGCAAAGGAACCAGGATGCTACCACTTCAACAAAACGCTATCACTGGCAAAGATGGAGTGTCAGGACAGACCTTAAATAGTGCAGGCAACCAATTGAAAACACAGAGCTCTCATACACAGGGAAACAGCACAGAAACAGAATCCTAACAGGTGGGTACCCCATCAACAGTTAAGATAGGACTTGGAGGTCTCATTTTTTCGAGTTGTCTGCTAATATCTTTGCATGGTCAGAGAAGAAATCTCACTATTTTGTCTGCAACCTACCTGAATAGAACACAATATTTCCAGGTAACGTAGTATCTTGCCTTTTCTGCCTAAATCCTCAAGTTAATGCCTTGTTTCAGGAGTGGCAGTTTGGTTTGACTTATGTCTCTCCTGAAGTCTTTCTAATATGTAAGATTTTGACCATATTGGGCCTGATTCATTAAGGAAAGTATATGTAGTATATGTAGGAAAGTATAAGAGTATGTTTTCTTACTCAAGTTTTCTGGACAAAACCATGTTACAATGCAAGGGGTGGAAATGAGTTTATTATGTTGCACATAAGGAAAATACTAGAGATGAGCGGGCTCGGATATCTGAAATCCGAGCCCACCCGAACGTTGCCGTTCCAAGCCGGATCCGAGACAGATCCGGGTATTCCCGCCAATTGCAAAACTGAAACCGAGGCTCTGAGTCATAATCCCGCTGTCAGATCTCGCGATACTCGGATCCTATAAATTCCCCACTAGTCGCCGCCATCTTCACTCGGGCATTGATCAGGGTAGAGGGAGGTTGTGTTAGGTGGTCCTCTGTCCTGCTATATCTCGTGCTGTGCTGTGCTGTGCTGGGGAAATAACAATGCCCTTAGAAGGACACAGCCCAGCACAGCACAGCACGAAAATTTTTAAAAAAGTTATAAAAAAAAGAAATTAAAAAAAAATATCCAAAAACAATCCTGCAGTAAAAGTCCATTGGTACTGCAATATTACAAAGTTCACTGATTCTGCAGAATAGACTGGGAATTAGTGGAAATGATTGTTATTGAATGTTATTGAGGTTAATAATAGCGTAGGAGTGAAAATAAACCAAAAAACTTGATTTTAACACTTTTTATGTTTTTTTCAAAATAAATCCGAATCCAAAACCTTAAATCCGAACCAAAACCTTTCGTCAGGTGTTTTGCGAAACAAATCCGAACACAAAACCTCAAGCAAATCCGAATCCAAAACACAAAACACGAGACACCAAAAGTGGCCGGTGCACATCCCTAGAAAATACTGACTGTTTTTTCATGTAGCGCACAAGTATCTGATAACTTTGTTTTTACACTGAAATTTAAAGTTGCTCTACCCCAGCTATAAATCTGCCATCACATTTTAAATTTACCTCCCCCTCTAATACAACATGGTTTTGCCTTACTTGCTTACTTTTGCTTTCCTTTCCTTAATGAATCAGGCCCATTGAGAGGAGAATGGATTGTTATGATCCTAATTTTCCCTTGTTTACTTTGTATTGCATGTTTTTCAGGCAGGTGAAACTTCTCATAATGAATCTTATAAAAATAGAGGTGTTGGAATTCAAAGACTGATACTGCACAATGATGCGGACTTGACAGCATGAATGCTGAAAGACAGAGCAAGCTGTTCAGTCCAATGAAAAACTGACACATTCAAGATCTGGAAAACCTTTAAATTTGTTGCATATCTTCTTTAATCTTCTCCACCATAAGAAGTAAGGGGTAGAGCTTGCTCACCAAAAGGGACAAAATAACTTTTTTTTGGCTGTTTTTATACGATTCCCAAGACATTATTTGTAACAGTGAGCAATGGGTAGGCTTAAAACTTTTTTTACGTCACATTTGTTCATTGTGTCGTAAAAAGAGTGAGCAACAAAATAAATAAACTGCAAAATGAATCCTAATTCATGTCCAGCTCTAACTAACAAACAGTCCTCTCTAGTGGCCTCTTTATTTATGAGGAGACCAAGTATCCAGCCCCCACACAAAACAATTGTAGACAGCACATTATACAATATACAAACAAAAAAGTGGATTAGCTTCTCTGCATTGCTCACAGCACAGGGGTCATGAGTTCAATTCCCGACCATAGTCTTATCTTTGTGGAGTTTGCATGTTCTCCCCATGTTTGTGTGAGTTTGCTCCGGTTTCCTCCCACACTCCAAAAACATACTAATAGGTTAATTGGCTCCTATCAAATTAACCCTAGTCTGTCTGTGTGTGTGCATTAGGGAATTTAGACTGTAAGCTCCAATGGGGCAGGGACTGATTGAGTTCTCTGTACAGCGCTGCGGAATTAGTGGTGCTGATAAATGTGATTTTGCTAAGCTGACGCCATCTTGTTGCCTTATAGCCATTTTGTTCTGTTATAGCTTAAATACAATTAGATGCACCTGTTTTGTAGGAGTAATTCATTATTTGCAAGGCTAAGCTTATAACCTTGAACATACCAGACAGAAGATAAGCCAGCCCCCCTCCTGGGGAGTTCTAGTGTGGATAATGAGAGAATATACGAACATCTGTGTGAAGGGAACATGAGTGGTTAAAACCTTTTGGGGCGTAGTTTTCTGCAATACGTGATTTTTGCTATATAGATAGGAACTTGTAACTAATAAAGCAGTTTATTTGTACACTCAAACCATGCAGTGTATTTAATTCTCTCCAGCTGATGAGCTCATAACTGATAATCTGACACTTACAGGTGAACAATCTGATATAGATTCGACAGCATTGGAGGTCCACACCGAGACTGCTGACCTGAGCCAAGGACAGACAGAACTGGAGGTCGCCCTAGACACAGGACCCTGACTATAACCCGGGTGAGTAGTTTTCTACTCGTCAGGCTCCTCTGTTTAGAGCTATCTCATGTCCGTTTAAGGTATCAGGCACGCAAATCTGTAAGTCTCAGAATTATACAGTTACTAACAATTTGTGTATTGTAATTGTATTGGTAATTAGATTTCTGAAAGATGAGTGAATTTTGAGTGCATGTGTGATACACCATCCCCCAGAACTTTGTCAAGAAGTTTAGAAAGAGTTTTCAGACCTTCATCCCAGATGCTGTCAGGCTATTCTGCACGGACAACCAGTGTAAAAAGTCCAAAAGGGACATCCACTGTAAGGAGTCCAAAAGGGGATCTAGTGCACAGAGCCCACAGAACCGGACATCCAGTATAAGGAGTCCAAAAAGGGGCATCCAGTGTATGGAGCCCAAAAAGGGGAATCTAGTGTACGGAGCCCACAGACCCGGACATTCACTGTTAGGAGTCCACAGAATGGGACGTCCACTATTGGGACAACCCACAGAAACTAGACCAGAGTCTCTATTGGGACTCAAAAGTACTGTCAATATAGGGGAATATAGACAGTAAGCAGATAGATGACAGCAACCCCCCATAGAAATGATGCGCAGATTTCTAGGATGTGTGGGGAGTAGAAGGTCTGCAAGTAATTTATCAAGAAAGCGGGGATAGCCAAAGAAGGAATTGATATGTGTTAATGGAGAAACAAGGGTGTTGCAAGTGTTAATGTGACAAGAACAAAGGGGTATTGAGGCCAAACCCCAAGAGATAGTTTGAGGTGGCAAAGGAAAGTTAAGAGATCTAGAAAGTTGCAAAATATGTAGATAGGCTAAATGTATCACAAGCTAAATGATATAATGACTAAAACAATGAATCAAGTAGGTTGTGTACTAAAAATGAATGTTTAATGCTGCGCAGCTGAAGAGTGAGATGTGCCCCTCCCTTATTCTGTGTAAAAGATTTCAGTGTGTTGAGATAAGAAGCACGCTGTTTTTTGTTATCTGACAATGTATGCAACATTGCTTCAATATTTCAAGAGAAAAAATATGTCCGGAGTGCTGATTGATAGTAACACGTTGAAGCTAATGTGTATTTAGTCTAATGCTGGGACTTGTAGTTCCACAGCAGTAGGCTGGAAGATAGCAGTTAATTTTTCTTTCTCTGTATGTGAGTTTTATCTCCGTCTTACTGCGTGTGAGGGAGATCCGTGTTTGTCTGTCTTGACCGTTTTACAAGAGACATGTTTCAAGGTTGAAAAAGCTGTACAGTTGTAAATGTAATGCTTTTGAAGAGATGCAAAAGAAGTTTTAAAATCTTTGGTCCGTCACAAGACCGTAAATAATGTACATTATCACTATTATTACTGGTGTCAGAACAAAGTTGGCTGGGGTCCAACAAGCCGTTTTCTGTATTTAAACCAAGTAATTTTGTTTCTGAAGTTGAGAATTTTGGGAGTGAGCTTTACATGGAGAGATATTACAAGCTGTTTTTATCTGTGTAAAATGGCGCTGATAAATGTTCTCAGAAATCAGGAGGGTTTGTTATGCCCATAAAGAAATGTTACAAGCTAAAATGTCGTCTGTGAGCGAGAATTTATATTTGTACTTTAAACATGGAAATCACAGAATCTGGAAATATGTGTGAATATTTGGTTTACAAAGAGATGATGAGAAAGGAGTGGCTTTGAACACTCGCCCAGGTCTCCTCACTTTGACATTCCCTGTTTGTGAGATTAGGGACTGCCCCTTTGAGGAAATCAGTTTTTCATTGCATGGAACGCATAGCGTCACAGTTAAGCTACAAAGAGAAACTTTTAAACAAGTGTCATATTAGTAGGGGTGTGCATCGGCCACTTTTAGTGTTTTGGGTTCTGATTAGCTTGAGGTTTTGGGTTCTGATTTGTTTTGCCAAAACACCTGACGAAAGGTTTTGGTTCTGATTTAGGGTTTTGGGTTCTGATTTATTTTTAAAAAAAGCATAAAAAGTGCTAAAATCCAGTTGTTTGGTTTCTTTTCACTGCTACGCTATTATTAACCTCAATAACATTCAATAACAATCATTTCCACTAATTTCCAGTCTATTCCCTAACACCTCACACCTCACAATATTGTTTTTAGTCCAAAACATTGCACCAAGGTAGCTTTCTGGACTGCGTAGTGGAGTGGCCCCTGTACCCAATTTGGTACTGGGGCCACAATACCTCCTCCAAATGGTCTCAATTCCACTGCACATATGGCTGCTCCTACATCCTCTGCAGCATATAGAGGGTGTAGTTCGAGCGCGTCAATACCTCTTGTTTTCTATTATGACAGGGCATTTTACTTTTGTTTTAATTTGGCAGCAACATTGAACTTAGTTTAATATGTAATACGCATCTATCTGGACTGCGTAGTGGAGTGGCCCTGGTACCCAATTTGGTACCGGGGCCACAATACCTCCGCCTTCAAATGGTCTGAATTCCACTGCACAGATGGTGGACACCGGATGCACGTCTAACACCAACATAGCTGTTAAGGCCGCAGTTATCCGCTTTGCCATACGATGACTACTGTCGTACTTTGTGCTCATGGCAAACGACTGTTGAACGGTCACATAATGCCAAAAAAAGAGTTGCAAGATGGAATTGTCCTTGGGCCCTCCCACCCACCCTGATGTTGTTGAAATAGGACATGCGCGCTTTAACAAACCAATCATTTCAGTGAAAGAGCCTACCAAACTGTGGCTGAAATGATTGGTTTAGTTGGGCCCCCACAAAACGAGCTGGCAAAGAAAAAAAAAAGGTGCAAGATGGAATTGTCCTTGGGCCCTCCCACCCACCCTGAAAATGATTGGTTTGTTTGGGCCCCCACACCAAAAAAGCTATTCATCTCTCCCTGTACAAACTAAACAGGCTCTACTGAGGCAAGATGTCGTCCTCATCCTCAACCTCTGATTCCTCTCCCCCTTCAGTGTGTACTTCCTCATCCTCACACATTATCAATTCGTCCCCGCTGGACTCCACAACCACAGGTCCCTCTGTACTATCTGGAGGGCAGTGCTTTACTTGATTGAGGAATTGATAATTCACTTTTATGAACATCATTTTTTCAACGTTCTGAGGAAGCAACCTCCTTCGCCGCTCACTGAACAGGTTCCCCGCTGCACTAAAAACTCTTTCGGAGTACACACTGGAGGGGGGACAACTCAGGTAAAATAGAGCCAGTTTGTACAGGGGCTTCCTAACTGCCTTTTTTTCTGCCAGTAACAATATGGACTGTCTGACATGTCTATTTGGATGGTGTCAGCAAAATAATCCTCCACCAGTTTTTCAATTGTGACAGCATCCAATGCAGCGACAGTAGACATGTCTGCAATGGTTGGAAGGTCCTTCAGTCCGGACCAGATGTTCTCAGTATCCCCGCCAGCAGGTCTTTTAGGAAAACTGAGCTTTTTCCTCGCAGCCAAAGGTGTGGAAGAAAATGAAGGTGGAGCTGTTGGTATGTCACGGTCCTCTTCAGAGGACAATCTCCTGACCAGCAGGTCTTTGCACCGCTGTAGACTTGTGTCCGCCGGAAACAGAGACACAACATACTGTCATTTACCGGACTGTGAGTGCCATTTCCCGTGTGTTCAGGAACCGTGGCCGTCCGCCATCCTGAGGGTCTGCGCATGTGCAGCCCTTATCAAGCCTTCAGTACCTGTTGCTTTTAATTGATTGGATGATCAGGCAACCCTCCCTATTTAAACCACCTGTGATCATTACCTGGTTGCCTGATCTTGGAGTCTCATTCCCCATGAGCCTCTGAAGGTGTTCCTGTGTTCCTCGTGTATTCAGCTCCTGCTGATTCCTGTTTGCTGCTATTGTGGTTTCCAGACCACTTCAACTCTCCTGTGTTCATCGTGCCTGCACTCAGCTGATTCCTATCCGCTGCCTCCGTTACTACTACAGAGTTCCTGTTCACTTCAACTCTCCTGTGTTCATCGTGCCTGCACTCAGCTGATTCCTATCTGCTGCCTCCGTTACTACTACAGCGTTCCTGTTCACTTCAACTCTCCTGTGTTCATCGTACCTGCCTTCAGCTGATTCCTATCCGCTGCCTCCGTTACTCCTACAGAGTTTCTGTTCACTTCAACTCTCCTGTGTTCACCGTGCCTGCATTCAGCTGATTCCTATCCGCTGCCTCCGTTACTACTACAGAGTTCCTGTTCACTTCAACTCTCCTGTGTTCATCGTGCCTGCACTCAGCTGTTTCCTATCCGCTGCCTCCGTTACTATTGCAGAGGTCCTGATCGTCTCATCTCTCCAGGGTTTATCGTGTCAGCTCTCTGCTGCCTCCACCTCTACTACTGGATACCAGACAACCTCAACTCTCCCGTGTTCTTCATGTTTCCAGTTTCACTTACTACTGCTTCCTGAGTATTGCTTCGTTGATTCTGGATTACCTGCCGTGCGCTGCACCAACCTGATTACCACTTCCACTCTCCAGTGGTCTCTCCTCCTGCCGGCCTTCAGCCGTTCAGGTATCCCTGCACGTCTCTCTGACAGCCTGCTCTCCTGAACCGCGTTATGCATACCTTCCATTGACTTTGCTTATGTATTGCATATCCATCTGGACTGAGTTGTGTTCTCCTCAGGAGCCTCCTATCCATTGAAGCTATTGTTACCATTGACTTTGTTTACTATTGCCTGGATAGCTATTGTGACTTTGTATATTTCAAGCAGTGCTTGTCAGTTATCGTTGTATTGTGGATATCATCGTGGGATCAAGTTCTGTGTGCCCCGTGTATACTCTGCTCTACATTCATCTCCTCGTGCCCCTCCTCACATATATATAGCAGTGGTACAACTTGCTGACACAGACCACTGACTCCTGTTCCCTGTGACACCAGCTTCAAGTATCCTCTCACATAAGCAGTGGTACAACTTGCTATACGCAGACCGCTGACTCTCACTACCTCCTCGCTACTCCTGGACATTCCTCCTCACTATAGCAGTGGTACAACTTGCTATACGCAGACCACTGACTTTCCTCACGTTCCCTTGTCCATCTGGTTCCTCGTGTACATTCATCTACTCATTACCAGTTGCTGCTAGTCATAGACTTTCCTTGAGCATTCTCTCACCATCTGCTGTTTCTCCTGTTCCGTTGTCACCCTACTACCAGAGAACCATAGTACCAACTATATCACGCTGGTAAGTCCATCATCTGGTGATATCCTGGGCAAAGACTCCTAGTGCCCGTGACACATACGCTTTAAACCGAGGATCGAGCACGGTGGCCAGAATGTATTCCTCTGACTTTAAAAGAGTGACCACCCTCGGATCCTGGCAAAGCATACGAAGGGCTTCATCCACAAGAGCTACATGCTTTGTTGGATCGCAATGCTTTAACAGCTCCTCCCTCACTTTCTCCAGCTGCTTCTGCAACAGCCTGATCAGGGGAATCACCTGACTCAAGCTGGCAGTGTCGAAACTGACTTCTCGTGTGGCAGTTCAAACGGCTGGAGAACCTTGCACAACACGGAAATCAGTCTCCACTGCGCTTGACTCAGGCGCATCCCCACTCCTTTTCCTATGTTGTAGGTGGCTGTGTAGGCTTGAATGGCCTTTTGCTGCTCCTCCATCCTCTGCAGCATATAGAGGGTAGAGTTCCAGCGCGTCACAACCTTTAGTTTGACGTGATGTCAGGGCAGGTTCAGGCTTTTCTGATGTTGCTAGAGTCTGCGGTAGGCACTGGCAGAATGCCGAAAGTGTCCAGCAATTTTGCGGGCCACCACAAGCATCTCCTGCACACCCCTGTCACTCTTGAGGTAATGCTGCACCACCAAATTAACGGTGTGGGCAAAACATGGGACGTGCTGTAAATTGCCCATATGTAATACCCGCAGAATGTTACTGGCGTTGTCTGACACCACAAATCCCCAGGAGAGTCTAAGTGGGGTAAGCCACTGCGAGATTATTTCCCTCACTTTCTCTAAGAGGTTGTCAGCGTTGTGCCTCTTATTAAAACCTGTGATACATAACGTTGCCTGCCTTGCCACGAGCAGCCGTTGTGGAGATGCTGCTACTGATGCAGCTGCTGCTGTTGCTGCGGAAGGTGATGCATCTACCCAGTGGGCTGTCACAGTCATATAGTCCTTCATTTGCCCTGAACCACTTGTCCACATGTCCGTGGTTAAGTGTACAGTGGGTACAACCGCATTTTTCAGAGCACTGAGGACACTTGTTCGTACTTCTCTGTACATCTTTGGTATTGCCTGCCTAGTGAAGTGCAATCTCTACGGGATTTGGTACCGGGGACACAATACCTCCATCAACCGTCTAAATCCCACTCCACTGATGGCGGACACCGGACGCACGTCTAACACCAACATAGCTGTTACAGCTGCAGTTATACGCTTTGCTATAGGGTGACTACTGTCGTACGTTGTGCTCAGGGCAAACGACTGTTGGACGGTCAACTGTTTGGTGAAAGACGTAGCGGTCTTATGACTTCCCCTCTGGGAAGATGACCGACTACCAGCAGCAACAGCAGCAGCGGCAGTAGTAGGCGTACCGCTGCAGGATTCCTCGGATGAATCCCGTATTGAAGAGGACTCAGTCTGGCTGGTGACATGGCCTGCAGGACTAAATCTGATGGAGATCGTGGAGGAAGTTGACGAGGAGGGTGTTGGTGGTGTGTATCCAACAGGACCAAGGGATTTAGGTGTCCCTGGACTGATGACGGTCCTAGCCCCAGTTCCTGAACTAACCACTGAACTATGAAGGTTATTCAGGTGACGTATAAGGGAGGATGTCCCTAGGTGGCCAAGATCCTTACCCCTGCTTATTTGAGCTTTACATAAGCTAAATATGGCCATACATTTGTTGTCCGGATTGGGATAAAAATAACTCCAGACCAAAGAGGTGCATTTTTTGGTCTTCTGACCAGGCATGACGATGGGCTTTTTCATCCCATGGACATCAACTGTTTCCCCCCCTGGTGCTTCATTTAAAATAACCACATCAGCATCCTCATCACCAAGTTCCTCCACAGCGCCAGCTACATCAATAGCCTCCTCCCGGTGTACAACATTGACACCTTGATTATCCAAATCTGGATCTACACTGTGGGTGATCCTTCCAGCATATGCAGAGGGTGTGCTGCAAATGGTGGATGGAGTCACCTCTTCCCGTACAGTGATGGGAAGGTCAGGCTTCGCAACCACCAACACCCTTGGACTCGCCTTGGGGATTTGTGATGTCATCTGTTTAGAAGGCAGAGTTGTTTGCTGTTTTGTTATTGTTGCTGACAGCATAACTCTTTTAAATTTTTTGGAGAGGGGGGAGGAGGTGGGCTTAGATCCTTGGGTGAAGCTGAACCACTAGTCCTGAACACGGGCCAGGGCCTAAGCCGTTCCTTGCCACTCTGTGTCGTAAATGGCATATTGACAAGTTTTTGTTTCTCCTCAGATGTTTTTAATTTTCTTTTTTTGGTAATTTTAGTCAACTTTGGGTTTTTGGATTTTAAATGCCCTCTACTAGGAGATTGGGCATCGGCCTTGGCAGACGACGTTGATGGTATTTCATCGTCTATGTCATGACTAGTGGCAGCAGCTTCAGCATTAGGAGGAAGTGGTTCTTGATCTTTCCCTACTTTATCCTCCAAATTTTGGTACTCCATTATATGCAGCACAAGAGAGCGTACCCCTAAACCACACACACTCGACAAATTATCTGCGGCACAGGAGAGTACCACTGGACTGGAGTTATATAACAGTACCTAGTTTTTTTTGGTACAGCAGCAACAGTGAACGTAGTTTGACTTTTAAATAGCAGTACCTAGTTTTTTTGGTACATCAGCAACAGTGAACGTAGTTTGACTTTTAAATAGCAGTACCTATTATTTTTGGGTAGAGCAGCAACAGAGAACGTTGTTTGACTGTTAAATAGCAGTACCTATTATTTTTTGGTACAGCAGCAACAGTGAACGTAGTTTGACGTAGTTTGACTTTGAAATATCAGTACCTAGTATTTTTAAACAATTTTTTTTATGTTTTTTTTTCAATTCTTTTTGTCTAAAACATTTTTTATATTTTATTTTTTTAATTTTTTATAACTTTGGAATAAATTTGAAATAACTATGCCCTTAGCAGGACAAAGCACAGGACACAGTACCACTGGATTCAGCAGCACAGAGCACAGGATAAAAGCACCACTGGACTCAGCAGGACAGAGCACTGGACAAAGCACCACTTGACTCAGCAGGACAGAGCACTGGACAAAGCACAAAGAACAACTAAACTGATCAGGAGCTCCCTAACTACAACCTCCCTCACGAGTGATCACAGCCAGAATGAAGATGGCGCCCGCAAGGTGAGTATTTATGACATCCAAGTCTCGTGTCGGATCTCGCGAGACTCTGATGTCATAGCCTCGGCTTGGCTCCGTTTGCCACCCGGAAGTTCCCAAACAGTGCTCGGATCGGCCTCGGATCCGCACTGTTCGGGTGGGCTCGGATTGCGAGAATCGGAGTCCGCTCATCCCTACATATTAGCAGCTGTTCAATGTGAATTAATAACAGTTACTGTAATTCCTAGTGAATAAATGTTAATCTCTATGCAAAAGTTTTTTTCTTCACAGAAGCTCTCCAGCTACAAAGCAACCTTTCAATCCAGATTGCATTGATCCAACTTCCAATGAATAGAAGTTGCAATATGTTTTGGTCTACAGCCACAACAAACATAAGTATAAACTAATGAAGGATTTAAAGAACGTAGATTCTGCTGAGTAATGATTACCTTGTTTTGGAAAGAGATATTAGAGTTTATGGGCTATTCGCATAGCAAATGCATGAACTAGGTGGTTTTTCTGTATGTCGAAGAAGGTGAGAAGATGTTTTTAAAGAGAAAAGGAGAAATGGACTAACATAGTTGAATATGAAATAGTGTTTAGGTTTATTTTTGGATTTTTTTAACCAAATTTTATATCAGATGGTTTGAAAGAAAGTAATGCAATGTAATGTCAAATTATGGTAGATAACAAAGTTTTTTATTCTTTTATCCTCACTGCCCTTATTTGCTGTGCTATAATCATCATATACTGTAAATACCTCTTTGTATCATGGGTATAGTAATGCTTTGATTATCTGTGCACCTGCAATAGCACTTCTGGATGATAGCAAGGGATTTATACTCTCCTCTGAGCAGAGCCAAATGTTTAACCAATTTTAAGTTGAAGTAACTTCAGCGCCAGCACTGACTTTGCCAGATTATGACAAACCTTTCACATTATTTTGTCATAAAGTACGTGCACATACACAAGGAGTACTGACACAGATACATGGTCGCAAGCTAAGGTCACTTGCATACTACTCTGCACAATTAGACCCAGTCATACGAGCAATGGCTGCAGCGGCCATGGTGTTTGGAAAAAGTACAGATATTGTGCTAGTAACCCTAATGGTGCCACATGTGGTAACAGAAATTTTAAATCAAGCATAAACAAAACACTTCTCAGCAGCCAGACTAAGTAGCACTGCTAACTCCCTGCAACGTTACACTTAAGTGGTGCACAATGTTGAAACCTGCTGCCTTATTGCAGCAAGTTTCAAAAGATGGGAGAAGTACTTGTATATATCGGGGTTCCCCTAGGGATTTGGGGGAATCCCATCCCAGTTTGAACAGGAAGAAAAAAAATGCAAACACAAAATTTTTCTGAATATTATTGTGTAGAACTAATGAGACAAGGATCTTTGGTTTTATCTGACATAGATACACCGCTACCAAATGCAGACATCTTACGCTACCACGTAGATGGTGTTTCTTATACAGGGTGTGCTGTAACCACACACACAGAAAGAGTGATTCAACAGAATCTACAGAGTCACATGTCAGCGCAAGATTCTGAATTAAAGGCCCTGACACTTGCATGCATATATGCAAAAGGACAAAGAGTAAACATTTACATTGATTCAAGTTATGCGTTTTAAAGAGCGCATGATTATGGCCAATATAGCACACGAGAAAGTGCATCTAGGGAAAGATGCCATGGTTGCACTCGCTAGCAGATTATAGATAGCAGCAGGGTTTGTCCAAGCAGCACAGGTGTTAGTAGCAGGATGCTTAATCTGTGCATAGAATAACCCGGGTAAGTCTGTCCTATGGAAAACCGCACCCCAGACAAAGTATCCCTATAAGAGGATGCAGATAGACTTTATACAACTTCCCAAATGCTCGGGCTTTGAGAATGTGCTAGTCTGTGTCGACTTCTTTAGTCACTGGCTGGAGACATGGCTGTATAGAAAAGCAAATGCTAAAGCAATAGCCATGAAATTTACGAGTGAGGTAATCTGCAGATATGGGGTACCAGAGGTCATTGAAAGTGACAGAGGGACACACTTTACGGGGCAAGGATTCAAGGAACTGTTAAAAGACATGGGAATCATATCTGCCCTTCACACCCCTCACAGACCCCAAAGTTCGGGATGTGTGGAGCGCCTTAATGGTACTCTGCAATTGAAAATGCAGAAAATAATGGCTGAAACAGGTCTGCCATAGATCTTATGTTTACCTGCACTCAGTAAGAAACACTCCTAGGAAAGACACTGGTTTAGCACCAAATCAGATACTGTTTGGCACAGCACACAGAACAGGCTGTTACTTTCCATAGAAACTACAGCATGTACATGGTGATTTGTTGAACTATGTTGCTTTATTATAGAAACAACTAGAGATGGGCGGGTCCGGTTCTCCGAGAACCGAACCCACCCGAACTTTGGGTATCCGAGTACCGAGCTGAGCAGCTCGGTACTCTCCCGCCCATTCCGAATCCAAATCGAGGCCGAACGTCATTGTGACGTCGTCGGATCTCGGGGCTCGGTTCTCGCGATACTTCAACTTTATAAATACACGCCTCCACAGCAATCCATCGCCATTTGAAAGAGGGAGAGAGCAGGGTGTAGTCATAGGCTAATTAGAGCAGGGACAGAGAATACAATATTGTTCTTGCAATTGCTCTAACCAAAATCGCTAGTGCAGAGAGGAGGATAGAGGTTTATTATTTTTTCTTCATATTTGGCACTCCCCAGCGCTTTTGGGGTGTCCCCCATAATTGTGCATAAATATTTCTGGCTGTCAAAAGTCATATCTGTCAGCAGTATCTACTAAATAATTTTTAGCACTCCTCAGTGCTTTTGGGGTGTCCTCCCTAATTGTGCATTAATATTTCTGGCTGTCAAAAGTCATATCTGTCAGCAGTATCTACTAAATAATTTGTAGCACTCCTCAGTGCTTTTGGGGTGTCCTCCCTAATTGTGCATTAATATTTCTGGCTGTCAAAAGTCATATCTGTCAGCAGTATCTACTAAATAATTTTTAGCACTCCTCAGTGCTTTTGGGGTGTCCTCCCTAATTGTGCATTAATATTTCTGGCTGTCAAAAGTCATATCTGTCAGCAGTATCTACTAAATAATTTGTAGCACACCTCAGTGCTTTTGGGGTGTCCTCCCTAATTGTGCATTAATATTTCTGGCTGTCAAAAGTCCTAACTGTCAGCAGAATCTACTAAATAATTTGTAGCACTCCTCAGTGCTTTTGGGGTGTCCTCCCTAATTGTGCATTAATATTTCTGGCTGTCAAAAGTCCTAACTGTCAGCAGAATCTACTAAATAATTTTTAGCACTCCCCAGTGGTTTGCGCTCAGAATGGATTCAAAGCAGTCCACATATGATCTGAATGAGCAACCAGGTTCTGTCACCAGTCCTGATGTTAGTGTTCCCAGTACGTCATCTGGCCAAGGCGATGTCAAACAACAGAGTGTTTTCAAATTAGTGCAAAAAACAAAAACCAAAAAAAAATTTACTGTATTGAAGCGAAAAAGAAGTGTAACTGAGCAAAAGTTAAGTGACGATAAAAAAAAAATTGCAAGCATGCCATTCTACACACGCAGTGGCAAAGAGAGAATGAGGCCTTCACCTTTGGCTATTAGTGGCAGATCCCAAAAAGTTACCCAGCCTACAATTGGTGCACAACTACTGTTACGCGTCAAAGCCGAGCTGCAAGATAACAGTGAGGCATTACAGGAGAATATTTGCTCTGATTCACAAATGACAACAATCCCTGTGGAGAGTCCATCCAACAGTGGGA
The DNA here is from genome assembly GCF_038048845.1 of Mixophyes fleayi. Lineage (NCBI taxonomy): Eukaryota > Metazoa > Chordata > Amphibia > Anura > Limnodynastidae > Mixophyes > Mixophyes fleayi. The sequence goes on from NC_134403.1 coordinate 263,301,106, forward strand.
TGTCTAATCGTGAGCATTCTGCTGATGTGTGCCTTAATAGCCCGAGTGTAGCCGGTGATACCCAAATTGAGGATGCCACTTTGGAATTAGAAGAGGATGAGGGGGAGATTTGTGTAGGCGACGAGGGCGCTAATGATGATGTTGATGATTATGATGCAGACAGATACCAAATTGCCTTTCTCAATTTCTATTTATATTCTAGATTATATAACGGCTGAATAGTTTTCTATTTTACTCCTAGTGGAGAGAGGATCTGATGCAGACAGATACCAAACTGCCTTTGTCCATTTCAATTTATATTGTACAGTATATAACGGCTGAATTTATTAGTATTTTATACAAGTGGAGGGGGGCCTAGAGAGACAGAAACCAAACTGGCTTTCTCCATGTCAATTAATATTGTACAGTCTATAATGGCTGAATTTTTTGTTTTTTTAAAAAAGTGGAGGGGGCCTATAGAGACAGAAAGCAAACTGTCTTTTTCCATTTCTTTACATATTTAACTATAAGTGTAGGGTGTAATATAGATTCAAAGACGATGGCTGCATTGCCAATATGCATAGATGGAGAGGAAGACAATCTGTTTTGTGTGTAGAATAAATGAAGGCCACCCAACGAAGAATTAAACAGTTTTTTTGGATGATTTATTACCTCAACAATTAGATTACTTATCTCTAAAACAGTTGGAGCACTAAATTGGGTTATTTTAGGCACAAAAACATGTATTTTCCAACAAAATAGCAAAACAAAACCAAACAAAACCAAAACCAAAACCAAAACACGCAATGGCGGTTTTGCAAAACCAAAACCAAAACCAAAACACAACGGTAATCCAGATCCAAAACCGAATCCAAAACCAAAACACGGGGGTCAGTGACCATCTCTAGAAACAACTAACTGAAATAGATGGTCAAGTGATTTCTTCCATTCTAGGCCCTAATTTTGATGCAGGTACCCATAAACTGCAACCAGGGGACTGGGTGGCCGTGAAAAAGCACGTCAGGAGGAGTCTTGAACCCAGATATGAGAGTCCTCTCCAGGTCTTATTGACGACTCCCATGGTAGTGGAAGTACAGGGAAATGACACCTGAATACACGCATCCCACTGCAAGATCTTCAGACAAGGGGAGTCTGAGTAAAATGTATTTTACAAGTTTTTAAAGGTCCAAGGGAGACCAGGGAGTGGTGTTCATTGATATTAGCAGGAGGAATATTGATTGCACATTATGTTCCTTTGCTGTAGTCTGTAGATGTGTACTAGTCTAGAAAGGAAAACTAGGTCTGGAAGAACCAGACTCATGCCAATAGTAATGTAGAGATCATTATACATAATGAGAAAAATTCTAATATGAAAGTTTAACCCAACCAAATAAGAAAAGAGCAACCGATGACTGTAGGGGTTTACACCCAATACAGAAATGTATTTGTGAGTATTGTGGCCCAACACATTATTACATTTACACAAGACAATAGGTTAATATTGGACTACCTGACAGCTTAGTCTGGAGGGTACTGCCTGATCCTAAATATGTAAATTGAAGCCCAGGGTTGCACATTTTTAACTAGTGACGCAGATGATACAGAGAAAATGTTTGATGAACACTTACAAAAAATTAAGACATGAAATATAAATTTCTAAAGGAGCACACAGAAGATGCTTATCTAGAAGGATAGTTTTCATGGCTGTACCTGGCCGATTGGTTCAAGGGTATAGGAGGATGGTTATCAGGTTTTATACATGTTGTACTTCAAGGACTGTTACTAATCCTTATTATTATATATATATTCTAATAAAACTGATGATGTGGCTTATTAGCAAGTGTATTAAAGCTAAGTGTTTCTCTTCCAGAAAAATTAAAGTTACCACATCTGTCTTAACCGCTGTACTGTACACCCCATCTAATGAGTGTGAACCTTGTGGAACTCTCAGTACCACTGCCAGTTGTGATCAGAGCAGAAACCAAGAACCTTTTCCTTGGAATCCACATGCTCGTTACTGAAGTTTATCCTTATGAAGATATACAGCACAATGGACAATCCCTTCTATTGTGAAATAAGTGACATATAGCACTTGCCGAGCGCACTGTGTATTTTCTCCCTCCCTTTCCTTTTTCCTTCCCTAAAAAAATCCATAGTTAAAAGACAATAAGGAAGCACAAGAGGCCCCAGAGTCTTTCATGTTCACTGATATATGTGAAGATCTGACATCAGGACATGCAGCAGGTGCAAGACGGTTGTCGACTCATTGACCATCTATCAGCTAGAAGAGGGATCATGGACTTGTTATTGATGGGGGATGGGTTGTTCTATGTATCCAGTTTTAGGCAATCCTATTCATATGTTCTGTTAGAAGGGTGTATGCATATAAGTACTAAGGGTGTGCACCGGGCACTTTTAGTGTTTTGTGTTTTGGGTTCTGATTAGCTTGAGGTTTTGGGTTCTGATTTGTTTTGCCAAAACACCTGACGAAAGGTTTTGGTTCTGATTTATGGTTTTGGGTTCTGATTTATTTTTAAAAAAGCATAAAAAGTGCTAAAATCTAGTTTTTTGTTGGTTTTTCACTCATAAGCTATTATTAACCTCAATAACATTCAATAACAATCATTTCCACTCATTTCCAGTGTATTTGGAACACCTCACACTTCCCAATATTGTTTTTAGTCCAAATCGTTGGACCGAGGTAGCTTTCTGGACTGCGTAGTGGAGTGTCCCCGGTACACAATTTGGTACCGGGGCCACAATAAAAAAATAAAAACTGGTCTCAATTCCACTGCACAGCTATCTGGACTGCGTAGTGTAGTGGCCCCGGTACACAATTTGGTACCGGGGCCACAATAAAAAAATAAAAACTGGTCTCAATTCCACTGCACAGCTATCTGGACTGCATAGTGTAGTGGCCCCGGTACACAATTTGGTACCGGGGTCACAATAAAAAAACCTTAACTGGTCAGATTTTCACTCTACAGATGGCTGATCCTACATCCTCTGCAGCATATACAGGGTGTACTTCTAACGCGTCAAAACCTCTTGTTTTTGACGATGACAGGTCATTTTAATTAATTTTGGATTTGGCCCCAACATTGAATGTAGTTTAATATCTGATACGCATCTATCTGGACTGCGTAGTGGAGTGGCCCCGGTACCCAATTTGGTACCGGGGCCACAATATAAAACCCTCAACTGGTCTGAATCCCACTCCACTGATGGTGGACACTGGACGCACGTCTAACACCAACATTGCTGTTATTGACGCAGTTATCCGCTTTGCCATAGGATGACTAGTGTCGTACTTGGTGCTCATGGCAAACGATTGTTGGACGGTCAACTGTTTGGTGAAAGATGTAGCGTTCTTGCGACCTACCCTCTGGGAAGATGACCGACTACCAGCAGCAACAGCAGCAGCGGCAGTAGTAGGCGTACCGCTGCAGGATTCCTCAGATGAATCCCGTATTGAAGAGGACTCAGTCTGGCTGGTGACATGGCCTGCAGGACTAAATCTGATGGAGATCGTGGAGGAAGTTGACGAGGAGGGTGTTGGTGGTGTGTATCCAACAGGACCAAGGGATTTAGGTGTCCCTGGACTGATGACGGTCCTAGCCCCAGTTCCTGAACTAACCACTGAACTATGAAGGTTATTCAGGTGACGTATAAGGGAGGATGTCCCTAGGTGGCCAAGATCCTTACCCCTGCTTATTTGAGCTTTACATAAGCTACATATGGTCAGAAATTTGTTATCCGGATTGGGGTAAAAATAACTCCAGACATGACCAGGCATGACGATGGGCTTTTTCATCCCATGGACATACACTTTTTTCCCCCCTGGTGCCTCATTTAAAATAACCACATCAGCATCCTCCTCATCAAGTTCCTCCACAGCGCCAGCTACATCAATAGCCTCCTTGACACCTTGATTATTCAAATCTGGAGCGACACTGTGGGTCATCCTTCCAGCATATGCAGAGGGTGTGCTGCAAATGGTGGATGGAGTCACCTCTTCCCATACAGTGATGGGAAGGTCAGGCTTCGCAACCACCAACACCCTTGGACTCGCCTTGGAGATTTGTGATGTCATCTGTTTAGAAGGCAGAGTTGTTTGCTGTGTTGTTGCTGACAGCATAACTCTTTTAAAATTTTTGGAGGGGGGGGGAGGAGGTGGGCTTAGATCCTTGGGTGAAGCTGAACCACTAGTGCTGAACACGGGCCAGGGCCTAAGCCGTTCCTTGCCACTCCGTGTTGCAAAGGGCATATTGGCAAGTTTACGTTTCTCCTCAGATGTTTTCAATTTTCTTTTTTTACTAATTTTAGTGAACTTTTGCTTTTTGGATTTTACATGCCCTCTACTAGGAGATTGGGCATCAGCCTTGGCAGATGATGTTGATGGCATTTCATCGTCTATGTCATGACTAGTGGCAGCAGCTTCAGCATTAGGAGGAAGTGGGTCTTGGTCTTTGCCTACTTTATCCCCCAAATTTTGGTACTCCATTATAGGCAGCACACGTTGTATTACAGTACTATTTTTTAAATACTGCAAGAACAGTGAACAATTTTTAATAGATTGCAGTATTAATGTTAATGGACTGCAATAATTTTTTTTAGACTTTTAGAATATTATTTTATATTTTTTTAAAAGGATTTTTGTCAAATTATAATTTTTTTGGAAGATTTTTTAATACTTTTAAAATAAAGATGCACTTAGCAAAACAAAGCACAGGACAAAACGCACCGCTGGACTCGCAAGGACAGAGCACTGGACTGATGCACCACTGGACTCAGCAAGGACAGAGCACTGGACTGATGCACCACTGGACTCAGCAAGGACACAGCACTGGACTGATGCACCACTGGACTCAGCAAGGACTTTTTTGATTTTTTTTTATATTAATTTAAAAGGATTTTTGTAGAATTTTTCTTTTTTTTTCTTTTTATGGAAGATTTTTTAATACTTTTGAAAGAAATATGCACTTTGCAGAACAAAGCACAGGACAAAATGCACCGCTGGACTCAGCAAGGACAGAGCACTGGACTGATGCACCACTGGACTCAGCAGGACAGAGCACTGCCAAAAGCACCACTGGACTCAGCAGGACAGAGCACAGCACAGCACAGCACGAGAAATAGCAGGACAGAGGACCACCTAACACACTCTCCCTCTTCCCTGATCAATGCCCGAGTGAAGATGGCGGCGGCAAGCGGGGAATTTAAAGGTTCCGAGTATCGCGAGATCCGACAGCGGGATTATGACTCAGAGCCTCGTTTTAAGTTTCGAAATCGGCGGGAATACCCGGACAGTGCTCGGATCTGACTCGGATCCGCAATGTTCGGGGGGGCTTGGATTCCAGGAATCCGAGTGCGCTCATCCTTAATCTCAACATACATTCTGCTGACCTGTTTCTTGTGTGAACCTGGGACTTACCTGTGCATTTCCCTGTACATGCTACCTGGAATCTTTCCTCACCTCCCATTTGCCTGCAACTGCTGTACATCTGGTAATTTCTGCAAGCTCATTATTTCATCATCTGTTCATACTCTCCAGCAATAAACATTGTTTGTTTTTTCACCTTGTCCATGGCTCCTTGGCTGTATTTCTACATTGATTCGTGACAGCATCCGAGTACCTGTGAGCATAACCAGTTTCTACGGGAAAGGCGGCTACTAGTTCTATGAGTTTATACCGCACTGGTTGTCATAACACTTTTGCCATAAGGAACGGATCTCCTAATAGTTCCAGAAAATATGTATTATGGTTTCTAACTCATAACAGTTGAGCCAACATAGCTTCGTTTGGCTAGGCCACATTTTATGAGGTCTATCTGGTGTAAGATAAAGCATGTTTAGTAATTTGACCTGCATTGAGTGATGCAAGCTTTTGGAAAACTGATGTGACATATTATAAATATGCTCCCATTGGCTAGTAGCAAGCATGATATTTAAATCATCTTCTCAATGAAATTGGCAGGGAGACTTAGCCGGTGGGTAGGAATGTATTAATTGTCAATACCACAAGGTATTACCACTTTTTCCCATGCCTTTAATAAATCTAGATAAGACATGTCTGAGGTGAGGGCATATATATATATGGGTTTTAATGATATCCATCACCCTATGTTTAATCTGGAAGTATTTAGGGGAATGTTGAATTGATCACGTGTATGATCAAAAGATAGGAGGGATTTCCTGGAAAATAGATTATTTAAGGAAACAACACCTTATCTGTACAATGACTTTAGGGTCAGGTTCGCATAAGCCTTGATGGATATATTGCAGAGTCGGCAAGATGATCTTGTCATTTAAAGTTAACACTCCATCTCATACTTTCAAAGAGTCTTGTGTGAAAATGAGAATATTATAACAGGCAGGTCGAAGCTGTTTAGGGGTCCATATCCAGTACATATCCCTCTCTATATCCACTCAAGGTTTCTAATGTTTAGGGTATGACCAGTCCCTCATCTGCGTCAGAATACATGCTTGCTGATATCTCATAATATTAAGAAGACAGACTAAACCTTAATTTTTATGAAGAGTCATCTGCTTATATGCAATTTTTGGTGGTTTCTATTTCCAAATATGGGTGGCCATTATTAAAGACAATTTATCCATATATTTGGGTAACAAGTATTGGATTTAGAAAATATGTACATCAATTTCAGGAGCAGCATCATTTTATATGCCGCCAGTCATCCCAGCCAGGAGACCTCGTAGTGGAAGAACCACGCTCTTGTCAGATTGGTTAGCTGGGCCAATAGGGGAAGTACATTAAGACCAAATATATCTCTCAGTTTGATGCTAGCTTTTTAAGATAATGAACGTCTGATTGTCTTTGCTTTGCGTAAGTACTGGATCTAACAGTAGTGAGAAGTGTTTCTTTATGACGTGTTTAATCATGTGCCAAACTATTTTCTTTTAAATGTAAGCAGAGTGAGCTATCTTTTGGTACAGAGGTCTGTTTGTCTTTCAGGCTACTTCTTCTCTCTGAATGCCTTTAAAAGGACTGTAGCTTGTGCATTTGTTTTAGTCTTTGCAGGTGGTCTAAGGGGTTATGATTCACTCAGGCTTGTTGATGGTTACCTTTGTAATGGAGGTAGTTATTACTATCTACATTGTTACAGTAGACTTTTGTACTCAATTTACCATTAATGAAATTTGTATTTTCTAGGGATGTGCACCGGCGACTTTTGAGGTCTCGTGTTTTGTGTTTTGGATCCGGATTTTCATTATTTTTGGGGTTCGGATTTGTCTCGCAAAACACTTGACGAAAGGTCTCGGTTCGGATTTAAGGTTTTGGATTCGGATTTTTTTTTGAAAAAAACATAAAAAGTTTAAAAATCAAGTTTTTGGGCTTATTTTCACTCCTACGCTATTATTAACCTCAATAACGTTCAATAACAAGCATTTCCACTAATTTACAGTGTATTCTGAACACCTCAAAATATAGTTATTAGTCCAAAACGTTGCAACGAGGTATCTTTCTGGACTGCGTAGTGGAGTGGTCCCCACAATATAATAAGAAAACCATCAACTGGTATAAATCGCACCGAATAAAATACCTGGACTGCGTAGAGGAGTGGGTCACCACAATATATATTAAAAACCCTGAACTTTTATGATTCGCAGCAATAAATGTATCTGGACTGCGTAGAGGAGTGGGTCACCACAATATATATAATAAGAAAACCATCAACTTGTATGATTCACACCAATAAATGTACCTGGACTGCGTAGAGGAGTGGGTCACCACAATATATATTAAAAACCATCAACTTGTATGATTCGCACCAATAAATGTACCTGGACTGCGTAGAGGAGTGGGTCACCACAATATATATTAAAAACCCTGAACTTTTATGATTCGCACCAATAAATGTACCTGGACTGCGTAGAGGAGTGGGTCACCACAATATATATTAAAAACCCTGAACTTGTATGATTCGCACCAATAATGTACCTGGACTGCGTAGAGGAGTGGGTCACCACAATATATATAATAAGAAAACCATCAACTTGTATGATTCGCACCAATAATGTACCTGGACTGCGTAGAGGAGTGGGTCACCACAATATAAATTAAAAACCCTGAACTTGTATGATTCGCACCAATAATGTACCTGGACTGCGTAGAGGAGTGGGTCACAACAATATAAATTAAAAATCCTGAACTTGTATGATTCGCACCAATAATGTACCTGGACTGCGTAGAGGAGTGGGTCACAACAATATAAATTAAAAATCCTGAACTTGTATGATTCGCACCAATAATGTACCTGGACTGCGTAGAGGAGTGGGTCACCACAATATAAATTAAAAACCCTGAACTTGTATGATTCGCACCAATAAATGTACCTGGACTGCGTAGAGGAGTGGGTCACCACAATATATATTAAAAACCCTGAACTTGTATGATTCGCACCAATAAATGTACCTGGACTGCGTAGAGGAGTGGGTCACCACAATATATATTAAAAACCCTGAACTTGTATGATTCGCACCAATAAATGTACCTGGACTGCGTAGAGTAGTGGGCACTGGGCACCACAATAAAAAATATATAGAAAACCTTCAACAGGTCTGAATTACACCCAAAAATAGTATCTGGACTGCGTAGAGTAGTGGGCACTGGTCACCACAATAAAAAATATATAGAAAACCTTCAACAGGTCAGAATTACACCCAAAAATAGTATCTGGACTGCATAGAGGACTGGCCACTGGCCACCACAATATAATATATAGAAAACCTTCAACAGGTCAGAATTACACCCAAAAATAGTATCTGGACTGCATAGAGGACTGGCCACTGGCCACCACAATATAATATATAGAAAACCTTCAACAGGTCAGAATTACACCCAAAAATAGTATCTGGACTGCATAGAGGACTGGCCACTGGCCACCACAATATAATATATAGAAAACCTTCAACAGGTCAGAATTACACCCAAAAATAGTATCTGGACTGCATAGAGGACTGGCCACTGGCCACCACAATATAATATATAGAAAACCTTCAACAGGTCAGAATTACACCCAAAAATAGTATCTGGACTGCATAGAGGACTGGCCACTGGCCACCACAATATAATATATAGAAAACCTTCAACAGGTCAGAATTACACCCAAAAATAGTATCTGGACTGCGTAGAGTAGTGGGCACTGGGCACCACAATAAAATATATAAAAAACCTTCAACAGGTCTGCATTACACTGCACATACGGCTGCTCCTCCATCCTCTCCATCATATACATGTTGGAGTTTCAGCGTGTGACAACCTCTTGTTTTTGATAATGTCAGTGCATTTTGAATATTTTTCAATTTGCCCCACACCACTGAATGTACTTTATCTATGATACGCATCTATCTATCTTGACTGCGTAGTGTGGTGGCCCCGGTACACAATTTGGTACCGAGGCCACAATATAATTAAAAAACCCTCCACGGGTCAGAATTCCACCAAAAAAGGGTATGGACTGCGTAGTGTGGTGGCCCCGGTACACAATTTGGTACCGAGGCCACAATATAATTAAAAAATTGGGCATCAACTGTCACCGTTGTTTAATATCTGATACACCTAAATATGGACTGCACAGTGGAGTGGCCCCGGTAGTAAATTTGGTGCCGGGGCCACAATACCTCCTCCAACTTCCAAGTGTAGTGTTTATAAAGACAGACAGCGTCGAAGTGTTATTAGTTGACTTTCTTAACCCTAAAATTGTCCCTGTTGCAAATATTCGTGCAATGGACGGTTACTTTTTTATTGAAAGACTCAAGCTTTCAAGTGTAGTGTTTATAAAATATAAACAACAATACAGTAGTTTTAGAGCACGTCAATACCTCTTGTTTTAAATTATGACAGGGCATTTTACTTTTGGTTTAATTTCTTGAATTTGTTTAAATTTGGTTTTACTTTTTGAACATGGCAAACGACTGTTGATTGGTCATATAATGCAAAAAAAAAAGTTCCAAGATGGAATTGTCCTTGGGCCCTCACACCCACCCTTATGTTGTTGAAATAGGACATGCACACTTTAACAAACCAATCATTTCAGCGACAGGGCCTACCAAACAACTTTGGCTGAAATGATTGGTTTGTTTGGGCCCCCACACCAAAAAAGCTATTCATCTCTCCCTGTACAGACTAAACAGGCTCTACTGAGGCAAGATGTCGTCCTCATCCTCAACCTCTGATTCCTCTCCCCCTACAGTGTGTACTTCCTCCTCATCACACATTATCAATTCGTCCCCGCTGGACTCCACAACCACAGGTCCCTCTGTAGTATCTGGAGGGCAGTGCTGTATTTCATTGAGGAATTGATTATTCATTTTTATAAACATCATTTTTTCAACGTTGTGAGGAAGCAACCTCTTTCGCCGCTCACTGACCAGGTTCCCCGCTGCACTAAAAACTCTTTCCGAGTACACACTGAAGGGGGGACAACTCAGGTAAAATAGAGCCAGTTTGTACAGGGGCTTCCAAACTGCCTTTTTTTCCTGCCAGTAACAATATGGACTGTCTGACATGTCTACTTGGATGGTGTCAGCAAAGTAATCATCCACAATTTTTTCTATTGTGACAGCATCCAATGCAGCGAGAGTAGACATGTCTGCAATGGTTGGCAGGTCCTTCAGTCCGGACCAGATGTTATCAGTATCCCCGCCAGCGCCTCTTTTGGGAAAACTGAGCTTTTTCCTCGCAGCCATAGATGTGGAAGAAAATGAGGGTGGAGCTGTTGGCATGTCATGGTCCTCTTCAGAGGACAATCTCCTGACCAGCAGGTCTTTGCACCACTGTAGACTTGTGTCCGCCGGAAACAGAGACACAACATACGCTTTAAACCGAGGATCGAGCACGGTGGCCAGAATGTATTCCTCTGACTTTAAAAGAGTGACCACCCTCTGATCCTGGCAAAGCGTACGAAGGGCTACATCCACAAGAGCTACATGCTTGGTGTAATCACAATGGCTTACCAGCTCCTCCCTCACTTTCTCCAGCTGCTTCTGCAACAGCCTGATCAGGGGAATGACCTGACTCAAGCTGGCAGTGTCGGAACTGACTTCTCGTGTGGCAAGTTCAAATGGCTGCAGAACCTTGCACAACACGGAAATCAGTCTCCACTGCGCTTGACTCAGGCGCATCCCCACTCCTTTGCCTATGTCGTAGGTGGCTGTGTAGGCCTGAATGGCCTTTTGCTGCTCCTCCATCCTCTGCAGCATATAGAGGGTGGAGTTCCAGCGTGTCACAACCTCTTGTTTGAGGTGATGGCAGGGCAGGTTCATGCTTTTTTGATGTGCCTCTAGTCTGCGGTAGGCACTGGCTGAATGCCGAAAGTGTCCAGCAATTTTGCGCGCCACCGCAAGCATCTCCTGCACACCCCTATCACTCTTGAGGTAATGCTGCACCACCAAATTAATGTTGTGGGCAAAACATGGGACGTGCTGGAAATTGCCCATATTTAATGCCCGCACAATGTTACTGGCATTGTCTGACACCACAAATCCCCATGAGAGTCTAAGTGGGGTAAGCCACTGGGAGATAATTTCCCTCAGTTTCTCTAATATGTTGTCAGCGTTGTGCCTCTTATTAAAGCCTGTAATACACAATGTTGCCTGCCTTTGCACGAGCAGCCATTTTGTAGATGCTGCTACTGATGCAGCTGTTGCTGTTGCTGCGGAAGGGGATGCATCTACCCAGTGGGCTGTCACAGTCATATAGTCCTTCGTTTGCCCAGAACCACTTGTCCACATGTCCGTGGTTAGGTGGACAGTGGGTACAACCGCATTTTTTAGAGCACTGAGGACACTTGATCGTACTTCTCTGTACATTTTTGGTATCGCCTGCCTAGTGAAGTGGAATCTCGACGGGATTTGGTACCGGGGACACAATACCTCCATCAACCCTCTAAATCCCACTCCACTGATGGCGGACACCGGGCGCACGTCTAACACCAAAATTGCAGTTACAGCCGCAGTTATACGCTTTGCAATAGGGTGACTACAATCGTGTTTGGTGGTCATGGCAAACGACTGTTGGACGGTCAATTGTTTTGTGAAAGACTTAGCGGTCTTACGACTTCCCCTCTGGGAAGATGACCGACTAACAGCAGCAACAGCAGCAGTGGCAGTAGTAGGCGTACCTCTGCAGGATTCCTCGGATGAATCCCGTATTGAGGAGGACTCAGTCTGGCTGCTGACTTGGGCTGCAGGACTGAATCTGATGGAGATTGTGGAGGAAGTTGACGAGGAGGGTGTTGCTGGTGTGTATCCAACTGGACCACGGGATTTAGGTGTCCCTGTACCGATGAGGGTCCTAGCCCCAGTTCCTGAACTAACCACTGAACTATGAAGGTTATTCAGGTGACGTATAAGGGAGGATGCTCCTAGGTGGGCAAGATCCTTACCCCTGCTTATTTGAGCTTTACATAAGCTACATATGGCCATACATTGGTTGTCTGGATTTGGATAAAAATAACTCCAGACCGAAGAGGTGCATTTTTTGGTCTTCTGACCAGGCATGACGATGGGCTTTTTCATCCCATGGACATCAGCTGTTTCCCCCCCTGGTGCCTCATTTACAATAACCACATCACCATCATCATCATCAAGTTCCTCCACAGCGCCAGCTACATCATCAATAGGCTCCTCCCGAGCCACCTCTTCCCGTACAGTGATGGGAAGGTCAGGCTTGACAACCACCAACACCCTTGGACTCGCCTTGAGGATTTGTGATAATTTCTCTTTAGAAGGCAGAGTTGTTTGCTGTTTTGTTGCTGACAGCATAACTCTCTTCAATTTTTTGGAGGGGGGGGAGGAGGAGGAGGGATAAGATCCGTGGGTGAAGCTGAACCACTAGTCATGAACACGGGCCAGGGCCTAAGCCGTTCCTTGCCACTCCGTGTCGTAAATGGCATATTGGCAACTTTACGTTTCTCCTCAGATGATTTTAAGTTTCTCTTTTTGCTACTTTTTCTTAACTTGGGCTTTTTGGATTTTACATGCCCGGTACTACGAGATTGGGCATCGGGCTTGGAAGACGACGTTGATGGCATTTCATCGTCTATGTCATGACTAGTGGCAGCAGCTTCAGCATTAGGAGGAAGTGGGTCTTGATCTTTCCCTACTTTATCCTCCAAATTTTTGGTCTCCATTATATGTAGCACAAGATACTGCAGAATGTGTGAACTTGGTAATATTGCAGTACCAATGGACTTATACTGCTGGATTGGTTTTGCAAATTTGGTTATAATTACTTTTCTTTAAAAAAATTTATTTTAATATTTTTTATAAAAATTTTTTTATTTTTTAAAAACTTGGGAATAATGGGGAAATAACTATGCCCTTAGAAGCACAGAGCACAGGACACAGCACCACTGGACTGAACAGGACACGGCACAGGACCCAGCAGCACTACGGAACTCAGCAGGACAGAGCACAGGACACAGCACCACTGGACTGATACTGCAGAATGTGTGAACTTTGTAATATTGCAGTACCACTGGACTTTTACTGCTGAATGTGTGAACTTGGTAATATTGCAGTACCAATGGGCTTATACTGCAGGATTGGTTGTGCAAATTTTGTGGTAATTAAAAAAAAATTAAATTAGTTTTTGGTATTTTTTTAAATAACTTTTTTTTATTTTTTTAAACACAGGGGAATATTGGGTTAATAACTATGCCCTTAGAAGCACAGAGCACAGGACACAGCACCACTGGACTGAACAGGACACAGCACAGGACCCAGCAGCACCACTGACCTCAGAAGGACAGAGCACAGCACACAGCACCACTGGACTGATACTGCAGAACACAGCACAGCACAGCACAGCACAGAACTAAACAGCACAGCACAGAACTAAACAGCACAGCACGAGATCTACCAGGACAGAGGACCACCTAACACACCCTCCCTCTACCCTGATCAATGCCCGAATGAAGATGGCGGCGACTAGCGGGGAATTTATAGGATCCGAGTATCGCGAGATCCGACAACGGGATTATGAGTCAGAGCCTCAGTTTCAGATTTGAATTTGGCGCCAATACCTGGATCTGTCTCGGATCCGACTCGGATCGGCAACGTTCGGGTGGGCTCGGATTTCAGAAATCCGAGTGCGCTCATCTCTAGTATTTTCATGATATTTGTTTGTGAAAGAAAAATTACATAGATTATCATTCAGGTGAATGAAGAAATTATTGATTTACAGGCATCCCCATCCAAAATCAAAAACAGATAATAAATGTAAAGTCCATAGAACAACAGGCTTGCCCTGAACCCAACTACCACAACATTGAACCTGCCTATGTGTAGGTTGGGAAGGCCCAGGAAATACTTGCTGTCCTCAGCAATCCCTAGAGATTGTAGATAGTTTTTCTTTATGAATTTAAAATATTTTGCCATTTAAGAATATGATTTTCCTGTAATTTGAAAACATAATAAATGAAGATTATATTTTAAAATTATTCTTTGAGATTTCCCCAGTGCACTACCATGGGATAATTATTTTCTCTTTGACTTTAGAGTGTATACTACATATATTATTAGTTGTAGCACCACAGGACACAAGTTTGTGGATAATACTGGTGCAACTAACTCATTAGCCTGCAAAAGGCATTCAATGTTAAGACATTCATGAGGACTCTAGTGAACAGGTTATGGTATGCAGCGTTGATTGCTTGTAGGAGTTTGTCTGTGAAACCACCCCCCCCCCCCCTCTGACCCCCAACTGTAATCTAACATGCAGCTCTGCCCACTTGCTTTTCCATCATATGTCCCTCTTTTCACCAGTGTGTCCCACATTACCCCTTCTTCTTACTTGATTCTCCTCCACTTCTTTTGAATTGGAACATTTGCTGCACCTGCCTACACTGTGTACCATGTGACTGCAGCAGTCAAATGACAGAGACTGAGGGACAGAGCAGCAGGAAAGATAGCACACGCTGCTCAGTCAGTGTTCTGCCTCTACAGCCTCCTATTAACACTTCATGACGCTCAATCATTGTTGGACGTCATTGGAGGTGGGGGGGGGGGGGGTGCTCCAGTGATGCTTCCCAAATCTTGGTGCTACCTAATGGTTGCGCCAGGCCTGCCTATCATCATTATCTAAAAGTTACTATGAACTATGACCATCTACTCGTTCTTTGCAGGCACATAGCATAATGACTTACAGGGCAACTTATGCAAAGTGAAAACGTTAAGCCGAATGGCCTTAAACTTATCCACATGTTCAGGAGCACTTACCTGTTAAGGGTTAAGTTGTTATATCTCTCCAGCCAATAGAAACCAGTGGTAGTGGTTGGGATGTGTGCCCATATATTCTTACGCAAAGGATGCTGGATCCTCTTCCATCGCAGAAATCCCTTGTGTTTTTTAATCTGTTAACATTTCTTTTTCCCGGTTGCAGAGCAAGCACAGTTAGGCAGGAGAAGTCTTGCGGTCGGCAAATAGGGAATACGGTGTTATCGCTGATTGACCTAATGTCACCACACCCTTCGAAGTACCCTGGTTCTTGGTTACCCTGTGTGGGGACTCTTTGTCCTGCATTGTACGGCACTTCATCGTGAGCCCAGAATTACATCAGATTTAGCACCGGCCAATCGTAAGGGACTAGGTCCTGGTGCTAGTGGTAGGCTATGGACGTACAGTGGTCGCCACCAGGTTTATACATAATTATTAATAAACTGTGACCTATTAAGCCAAAATAAAACATGTTGTGTTTTTATTTATTAGATGGTAAGAGACTGTGATTATGGCCGTTGAAAGGTTTTGTGCGTGGAAGAATGAATCTGTGGTATGAAGTTTATTTCCCAGTAATGTCTGTGTTTCAACTGGACACTCAGGGCCTGAGTCATTATGGAAAGTAAGGCAAATAAAGAGTAAATATTCTCTGGGACAAACCATGTTGCAATACAAGGGGTGCAAATTAGTTTATTATGTTGCACATAAGTTAAATGCTGGCTGTTTTCTCATCTAGCACACAAATACTTGACAGCTTTATTTTTACACTGAATTGTAAAGTTGATCTAGGACATACCCTGTCCCAACTATAAATCTGTCCACATATTTTAAATTTACCTCCCCCTCCAATGCAACATGGTTTTGCCCAGGTGCAAAGTTACTACTTTTTATGCTTTGCTCTCCTTAATGACTCAGGCCCTCAATGTACAGTATGTGATGCTATGTCTGGAGACAGAAAACATTTTAAGAAACATTTTGTGCTATATGTGTATATATATATATATATATATATAACTTTTTAGTGTGAATATTTTATTTGTTAGAGTTGCTTTTATTTCAGTAATTCTAACTATAAGGTTTTATATATTGTTTCTTTCCACTGTCTTTTGTTCACTAAAGCAGAATCTACTCCCTCAGTGGTGATTGAACAAAACACTTAATTCATATTCTGGATGCAAAACAATTGCCATACACCCGCAAATGTACTGTGAAGTTATATATTCTGTTCTGCAATAAAATCTAATAGCACAGATAATAGTTCAGAAGATCATAATTTCCATTATGATTCCATTTGTGTATGTATCAGGAGTTATGCCGTTTAGAACAGCTGCATGAGTATCAATTAATTTATTCCACCTTGTGTGTTACAAGCTGGAGGATTTTTATCATTTGACACTAGGATGCCTTACAGCTCAGTTTATTTGTTCTCATCTCGGCTGCTGTTTCACTAGGTAAGCAGAATAAGAAAGGTTATTTTAAGAGGCCACAGAACATCACATACTGCCAGTAAGGCTCCAGAGAGCAAAGGTAGATAGATGATTATCTAAATGAATGAGATTTGTTATAACCATATGGTGCCAATGAATAAATGGGAATTGGAAATCATTCCAGATTATTTTAATTGTCCATTTCGTGTATCACTTGGCTAGGCTATATTTACTCTTTTTGCTGCCTTAAATTACAACTGAAAAAAAATACTTTCAATTAGATATTGCACCTGGGATGCAAGCCAGGATCTCCAGTAAATTTCTCAGTGTCATTGCTATATGGTCAGCACCTGTTACCACTGAGCCACTCATTATCCACCAATTTATATACATGTTCATGCATGCTGGTAACTTTTTGTGTTCTAAGAACAACAAAATTGCATAGATTAAGATATCTTTTATGCACAATATTTTACAGCAAAATGGTTTACCCACTTTATTCCATACTTAGATACTTGTCCTAATTTATGTTTCTGATCTTAAACTGGTACCTTACTCTTACTAGTTCTCAACCTTCTCTTTCCCCAAAGTCCTTCCTAAGAGCTTTTCAACACACTATATTTTAGTAATCTAAACCCTAGCTAGCAAAGGGAGGGCGGGGGGGTCGATTGGTACAATTTACATAGATGTGCCTAGCACCCGAGAGACAGGCAGAGGATCCTGCCCGGCCACTCCGGTTATGTGCTGCTATGCATGTGGCTAAGCATTTAAATTTATTTATTGGAATATAGAGTATATTCCTATTTGATATTCTTATGTGCAACTCACTTGTCACATGACTTGTTGCCCCTGAATCTCTATGCCAACTATTGGTCAGATGAGTTATTGTCACTTTAAAAGTTACGCCCCACTTGTTTGTGCATGTGTCTGTGAGTGCAGATTTAACTCTGTTTGGACCCTTTCAAAGATAGTTTATGCTGCTCCGCTTTCCATATTGAGCAGTTTTTCTTTAAATTTCCAATTTTGTTACTTCTAAAGAATGCTCATTTCCTTATTATGTAATTGGGTATCTGCAACTTTAAGGGCTTTTTCTGTGTCACTTTCCATGTTCCATCTTTGACTCTGGTTTTCACAAAATCTAGTGTCAATTCTGCTTCAGGCCTTGTTTCCTGAGCATTTATCAGTGCACTGTATGTGTCGGTTAAACTGCACAGGAGTGTGGCTACTATGTTATTGCATTTTATATGCTCTTGTAAGGTCCCTATCGGAGATGTGCCTCACAGGGCGACTAACTCCTAATACCTCCGAATTTACCACGATCCGCGTGGATGACTGGATCCTACCTCGGTCCCGGATTGGGTTTTCTCCGGACGCCCGCAAGTAACACCTAAGAGGGAAAAACACAGTTAAACCGAGTCTACCAAGTAAGGGCTGTCCGAGACTACGGCAAAGAACAAGGGCACAGTCAGTCCAAGCTCCTTGCCGCCTCCTCACTTTGTTCTTGCCAAGACGCGGGGGACTACAGGCACTGAAGGCCAAGACTAGTCCGAGGACTAATCCCGCCTCAAGTACCTCACACACCTGCCGGTGAGGGCCTAACCGAAAGGAGGAATCGAGCGTGATACTCACCGGGACACTCCCACTTCCGATCCGGTTCTCCTGCACCTTCCCGACTCCTGCGGATGACAAGAACACACAGCCTCCCTCTACGCTCTCCGTGAGACTAAGATGGCACCCACCAAACTGGACTGACTGCAACAGCGACCCGACCCTAACAACGTTCTAATGGTCGGCAACGCAACTAGTCAAACCACTATGACTAACTAGGTGTGGTGCACTAACGGAACTGCTCACTTACACGCTACGGGGAACACCAGCCGGTGTTCACAGCCTAAACCGGAGGGCGGTTCCTAACCCCCTCACCCAGGTCGTACCAAGAAGCTGCCTTCTTGCTATGGAGTCACATACAGGCCCTAAGGACGGGTTCTTTAAGCCCAGGCTGAGGCTCAGTAGAACAGCACACTAACCCGCGGGCCGACTGCCGCACGGAACAGCCGATCGAACTGAACCGCCCGACTGCCTGTACTCGGGTATCTCACACGTGTCCCTACGTCCGGAACCACAGGTCCACCTGCACGGAACCGGCCTTGAGGACCCTTGATCAGAACCACGGCCGCCCCTGGAACTGCCTCAAGGTGTGCTGCACTGCCACCAACTCACTCAGCCACCCCCTCTGGGTACCAGTGTGACCCCGGGGACCTAAGGGACAGGAAAACTACACTTGTCCCCACAGCACGGATTAGCACAGGAAAACCACAGGAACAAGAGCCTACCTTTAATGGGGGCCTGACGTCTTGCCCCTGGACACAGTTATGTAGCACACCCCAAAATACCGTAATGTAAACTATACTCGCCGCACAGACAGAATAAATACAGTATACAGTACTTTGCACGCTACTTACCCGAGCACACCGCTGTTAGCCAACCAGCAGGTTGCTACAGCACCACAGGAGCCTCCGCTCTACCGTACCTCCTAACCACGTGTGCTCACCTCACACAGGACCGCGCCTACACTCACGAGGCTCTCACGCCTCTACCACACACCACCAGGGCCTTATGCCCTACACACCATGGGTCTCTGCCCAGCTACACACAGAGCCTTGTGCTCTGATTAATGGGCCTCAGCCCCCTCTCTACCTCAGGGCTCTGAGCCCACTAACTAGGGCCTTGTGCCCTACTACCTAGGGGTCCTAGCCCCTGCCTGAGGCCTGTGGCCTCCCTGACTGACTGAGGGCCTTGTGCCCTTAATAGCCTACAGGCTACCAGCCTCTAACCAGGCCCTCTGGCCTTCCTATGGCCTCTAGGCCACTAACTACCTAAGGGCCTTGCGCCCTTTTATACCTGGGGCTCAGAGTCCCCCCTCACTAACTAACGGGGCCTTGTGCCCTTTAACAACAGTAATATGGCCTACTGGCCCACTAACTAGTCGGGGCCTAGTGCCCAAGTCCCTGGGCCTTGTGCCCCTACTTCACGGTGCCACGGGCCTTGTGCCCGACTTTACTCGATGTGCTGCGGGCGTGGGTCCGGGAGAGGAGTTGCCTGACAAGGCCTTACCTGGGGCTGTCTTCGGGGAGCTTCTCCTGGACTCCTTCCCCGTCTGCCGCTGCTTCTACGCTCTGCCGCCGGCTTCTGTTCTTGATCACGCCGGTCTTCAGGCAGCAGAGGCGCTCTTAGCCCTAACAAGGGCTCTCTGCCGCCACTGCTGGTCTCCGCTGTCTTCTCTTCTAGTCTTGATCCCGCAGCTCTCCGCGACACGTCCTCTTCCTGCTCTCTCCGCCGACGGACTGGACATGGCGGCGCGCGCTGACTTAAATAGTCGGCGCCGCGCTAACGTCATCACGTAGCGTCGACGCGACGCCACGTGATGACATGGCGGGCCCGGATTAGTCCGTCGCCATTTTCCTTTTTGAAATGGCCGGGAGGTGAGCCCTGATTGGCTCACCGTCCCGGCTGAACGGAGGGAACCGCCGCCTGACGGATGACGACGGCCCCGGCCAGGTAAGTCCTCTACACTCTCCTATGGATCCTTGACACGATTTCCAGCAATCCATTTATATGCACTAGCATATTCTTTCTCAAGCTAAGTCTCAATTGGTATAGTTTTCTTAGCAGGAATAGTTTCTATGGTGCATCCTACGAGTGGGGTACGCATTGCCGAATTCATGAATTTTATAAATTCTTTAAGGGCTTACTGGTGTCAGGCACTACTGTGCGCCCTTAATGAATTTATAAATTCATGAATTTATAAATTCATTAAGGGCTTACTGACGTCAGGGACTACTGCCGGACACCTGTGCATTCGGAAGAAGCTCCTGTCAGTCTTCTGGTACGATGGGATATCTGGACAGTCGCTGATCAGGTAAGTCTGTGTATATTCTTGTCGTTGTCTTCTGAAACCGCTTTTCTTTTGTAGGTGTCCTCAGTGTCGGATTTACCAGCATCGGTGAAGACTACCACCGCATGCCATATACCCTGAGCAGTATTCTCATGTTTTATACGAATTAGCTGATCATCTTCAACTAATAAGCTTATGGTTGCACATGTATGTCTGTGGATCTTGTCCCATTCTTGATTATTAATCTCTAGTCTGTCTGTGATTATAACTTCCCACAAGTCATCTTTAAACAGCAGTATTTCAGCTTTGAATTTCCACAGTTGATAGCCATCATTAGACAACTTGGTTACTGTGCTGTTTGCTATTTTCTTCCCTGTTTGTATATCTTTATTCCCGCTGGTTTACTCACATTTGCTGTGTAGATTCTCTCATGGAGCTGTCTTGTGCCTAGCTCCTTGTAAGTTGTGACTGGATAAATGGTGCATGGTGTTACTTGGTTCCTGGTGCTTGTGTCTGGGTCCATAACCTGTTGCAGATTACGCTTCTTTCATTCAGTCAATAGGCACACACTGGGAAGTTGTTTGTGGAATAATTTTTATATTAAACTATGTAGTTATCTCAGCATACAGACATAACACATCTTGCATGTAAAACCAACATGAGAACAAAACTAGAACATTCTTTGTACAACAGAGTACATTGATCTAACACTTAGGGGCGTATTTAATTGTCAGCGTTAACGCTGAAAAACGAGCGCTCAAAAAATATTACCGTTTATACGGTAATATTGCGCGTGAAAACCGTAAATGAGCGGCGAGCTGAAATTCCGCAAGTAATTACCGTATTAACGGTAAGATTTTTTGAGCGCTCGTTTGTTAGCGTTAACGCTAACAATTAAATACGCCCCAGAGTGACAACATAGTAACTCATTTAAGAACAGGGCCACCTGCAGTCACTCCACTGTAATAACTTAAGCAACATTAAGTCTGAGTTTATTGCAGTATCTCAGCAAAGCCACCCGCCACATCAAGACGTGTCTGCTAATAGAGTGGACATAACAGTGAGAGTCCCTATATTGGGTCACATATTCATGTGTTTTTAAATTTAGAGATAACTTCCCCCTTAAATTTCAGTGGGATGGACATTTACCACTATATTTGTATAATAGAATTTTGAAGAATGGCATGTATTCAATTCAGTCCCATTGGAGCCTCGCATGATGAGTTCATGCCATATTTCCAGGTATTATGGTAAATAAAACATTGCTTAAAAAAGTTGGCATGTCTCCAGTCATTTACTAAAGTTCTTTTTTATGGTTTACATAATTCTAAAATGTGACATTTTTGCTGACCAAATACAAAGTCTTTGCCATGAAATTCAGCTTATAATAAATATCAGTAACTTAAACATGGACTACTGCTTATCCTGTTTAGATTACTCTCCAGAAATCAATTAGGCTGCAATGTGAAATTACACTTTGCAATGAAATGTACAAGCTGCCAGCACCTGTGAAAGCTTTTAGATGGCATGGGGGAGGGGCACGGCTCTGTCACCCTGCTTGCTACTCTTGTCTTAAAACACTGTCCCGGTATTGATTAACTGACTGCCGAGAGCTCTTCTAGAGCTGATCCACTAATTGTCTCATTTTTCTAGGAAGGCTTCACAGCTTCTTAAACAGCAGCCAGACAGTTGACAGTAACTACATGTACAGGTTGGATGGCATACTTATCTGAAGCTGTAAATAATGGCTACATATATTTAGAATGTACAGTTAAAGGGACTTTATTCTGAATACATTTTTAATTTTAAAACAATAGCTTGTATCTATCGTTTTCCTATGCAAATCTAGGGTTCTCTACATAAGTGATGGGGACATCTCTATTTATTGTGACAAGTATTGGAAGTCTTATAATAAGGCCAAACTCCCAAATGGGAGGTAAAAATTGTGCCGATATTACATTCCTTACTCCAATTTGCTTTTAGAAAACTATCTCCAGGTGAGAAGTCCCCATCTATGGTTCTCAGTGATGGTGGAACACTGGTCAGATTCTAAATCTCTCTCTACTTTAGCAGAGGTTTCTTAGTCCTAATGCCTGAACTAGCGATTAAGAGTAGTTACCCACTGGCATTAAAATTATGGGCTCTATTTATTAAGCTGCCATGGGCCAAAAATCCTGAAAAAACAGCTGTTTTTCTCCAGAGAATGGCCATCGCAGTTCTTCTTTCAACTAATCAAGGGGTTAAAGCTAGAGAAATCAGAGATTTCTCCTATCTTAACTTATTTTACGCTGGTTACTGCAGTCCCCATAGACTTTTATGGGGACTCCAATGTCATCCAATTTAACAAGCGTTGAAAGCAAATCCTTAAAAATCTAAAGCCACCTTGCCTTTTCAATGAAGTCCACAGCTGCCCATTGCAGCCAGAGAAGCCTTTATGGATCAAGCACTGGATCCCATCATTATTAGGGATGAGCGGACTCGGATTCTCGCAATCCGAGCCCACCCGAACAGTGCGGATCCGAGCGGGAAACGGAGCCAAACCGAGGCTATGACATCCAAGTCTCGCGTCGGATCTCGCGAGACTCGGATGTCATAAATACTCACCTTGCGGGCGCCATCTTCATTCTGGCTGTGATCACTCGTGAGGGAGGTTGTAGTTAGGGAGCTCCTGATCAGTTTAGTTGTTCTTTGTGCTTTGTCCAGTGCTCTGTCCTGCTGAGTCCAGTGGTGCTTTTGTCCTGTACTCTGTCCTGCTGAATCCAGTGGTGCTGTGTCCTGTGCTCTGTCCTGCTAAGGGCATAGTTATTTCAAATTTATTCAAAAGTTATAAAAAATGTAAAAAATAATTATAAAAAACTTATACAAATTTTTTTTACAAAAAATATAAAAAAATTCGTTTAAAAATACTAGGTACTGATATTTCAAAATCAAACTACGTTCACTGTTGCTGCTGTACCAAAAAATAATAGGTACTGCTATTTAAAAGTCAAACTACGTTCACTGTTGCTGCTGTGCCAAAAAATAATATGTACTGCTATTTAAAAGTCAAACTACGTTCACTGTTGCTGCTGTACCAAAAAATACTAGGTACTGCTATTTAAAAGTCAAACTACGTTCTCTGTTGCTGCTGTAACCAAAAATACTAGGTACTGCTATTTAAAAGTCAAACTACGTTCACTGTTGCTGCTGTACCCAAAAATAACTGCGGCCTTAACAGCTATGTTGGTGTTAGACGTGCATCCGGTGTCCGCCATCTGTGCAGTGGAATTCAGACCAGTTGGAGGATGTAGGAGTAGCCATCTGTGCAGTGGAATTCAGACCAGTTGGTGGAGGTATTGTGGCCCGGTACCAAATTGGGTACCGGGGCCACTCCACTACGCAGTCCAGATAGATGCGTATCAGATATTAAACTACATTCAGTGTTGGGGCCAAATACAAAAATAATTAAAATGCACTGTCATGATCGAAAACAAGAGGTATTGACGCGCTAGAACTCCACCCTCTATATGCTGCAGAGGATGGAGGAGCAGCCATCTGTGCAGTGGAATTCAGACCAGTTGGAGGAGGTATTGTGGCCCCGGTACCAAATTACCGGGTACCGGGGCCACTCCACTACGCAGTCCAGAAAGCTACCTCGGTGCAACGTTTTGGACTAAAAACAGTATTGTGAGGTGTGAGGTGTTCACAATAGACTGGAAGAAAATAGTACAGCAATTGAGTATTGAGTGAAAACCTTTTTGTCAGCAGTCGCGGTGGCCGCGGGCACCGCCGCGACTCTCTGCGTTCCTCTTGTGGCGTCGCTATGATGACCGGGGCGTCACTTCCAGTTCCTGTGTCCCGGTTGTTGCCCAGGCAACCGACAAATCAGAACCCAAAACCTCAAGCTAATCAGAACCCAAAACACAAAACACAAAACACTAAAAGTGCCCGGTGCCAGAGCTGGATTAAGGCTTCGGGGGGCCCGGGGCACTTAAGACAGGGGGGCCCCTAAGATCTAAAATTAAGGGCATAGTGACACATCCTGCATTACATCACCTACAGCTCACAGTAGGACACTTACCGCTCTCCCAGAGGGCTCGCCTAGGTTGTCTGCATAAGAAAAATCATTGCTTCCACAAACTAAAATACTGTACATTAAAACAATCATCAAGACACCACATTAAAATGGGTATTGACACCACACATTAAAACTAGCAATGATACCGCACGCTAAAACTAACAATGATACCGCACATTAAAAATACCATTGATAATGCACATTAAAACTAGCAATGATACCGCACATTCAAACTAACATAAAAAATAGACATTGATAACATAACGCCAATTTTGACTATATATATATATATATATATATATATATATATATATATGTACTACAATTTTATTACATTTTTATTCAAAATTGCTAATGGGTGTGTTGATGTAATTGGGGGTGTGGCTATGCATACAGACAAAACGAACCTGCATTGTTGTGTACACCATTGAACGGTCACCAAAAATTAGGATTGTCCCACTAGAATCACAACATTTCACAGACTCTGCTGCTCTCTCCTACCTGTTCTTCTCACTTTCACCACCTGTGCTGCAGGTTTCTTTAGTTGCGACTTGTCTGGATCCTGGAATGTTGGGGGCCCTATTTGGAAAAAATATGGGTACATTTAGAAAATTACAGCCAGCCCCGGCGTTAAATCAATACTACCCACGATTAATAATTAGGCCTTCCTCCAGCCCCAACATTAAAATAATAGTATTCACATTTAATAAATAAACCTATTTCCCTCCCTCCAAACAGCCCCAGCAATAAATTAATAGTATTTACATTTCAGATATATACCTATTTCCTGAACCCGTCACTGCCATTAAATAATGCATAGGCACATTTAATAAAGAGACCTCATTCTCCCCAAACTCACCCCCACATTCAGTAGCGCCCAAACCACCCCATCTTAAATTAATAGTCCCCACTATTGTGCCTCTCTCCCCCCCTTTTTCCTTCATACTGTGCCTCTCTCCCCCCCTTTTTCCTTCATACTGTGCCTCTCTCCCCTTTTTTTCCTCAATCTGTGCCTCTCTCCCCCCTTTTTTCTCATGCTGTGCCTCTCAACCTTTTTTTCTCATACTGTGCATTTCTCCCCCCCCCCTTTTCCCTTACTGTGCCTCTCTCCTTCCCATTTTCCTTACTGTGCCTCTCCCCCCCTTTTCCCTTACTGTGCCTCTCCCCCCCTTTTCCCTTACTGTGCCTCTCTCCTCCCCTTTTCCCTTACTGTGCCTCTCTCCTCCCCTTTTCCCTTACTGTGCCTCTCTCCTTCCCATTTTCCTTACTGTGCCGCTCTCCTTCCCATTTTCCTTACTGTGCCTCTCTCCTTCCCATTTTCCTTACTGTGCCTCTCTTCTTTTCCTTTTTCTTCATAGTGTGCCTTTCTGCTTTATTCCCTTTTTTCACTTACCTTTTTATTAGTTTCTTTCTTTTCTTCTTTTCTGTCTTCTTGCTTCCTCTCTGCGCTGCTCATCACTGAATAACAGGCGTGACTTGATGACGTCACGCCTGTCATTCAGTGTTAACAGAGCAGAAAGAAAGGACGCCGGCGCCGCGAATAGGTGAGTTATTCTCTCTATATTTTTTTTTTTGCTACCCTGCTCCCCCCACCAACGAAGAGGAGCAGCCCCGACACTGCCCGCAACCCCCCCTTCCCACCGCAAAAAAAAAAAAAAAAAATCACGGGCAGCAACAGACCGATTAGATCATACGGGCGACGGGGGGGTCCGCGGAGTAAGGGGGGCCCAGAGCGGATGCTGTCAGTTGCTGTGACAGCTGGCGAGTTAATGCAGGCGGCGGGGGGCCATCGGAGAGAGGGGGGCCCTGGGCACGTGCCCCCTGTGCCCCCCCCCCCTTAATCCGGCTATGCCCAGTGCACACCCCTAGTTGAGATAGATCTCCAGCAGCATAAATCCACGAGCACAACAGGAGGAAGTGATCACAGAGTATAACATCAGGATGTGACAACAATAACCAGCCGTGTATGCTGGGAATGACAGGTTTAAGAAGGGACACACCCAGGTGCAAGGAATAATTACAGGGCAGGTTAACCCCTGATACAAACAAGTAAGGCACAATAGTAGCACCTCTGGTGAATAGAGGTACTGCTGCAACACATAAAAGAACCACAAATAATAAAGTCCAAAAAGTCCAGGAGGCAGGTCGTTACAGATGCCCCCAGGACTTATGCTCAGAGTAGTATAAGTTTATGCTCACACGGCAGTGCACAGGTACAGGAGGTAGTATATACGGAGCAGAGGCGGGCCAGAGATCTGCAGATTGGACAGAGCACCGGAGGAGATGTCAGGTATCAGCAGGGTCAGGGTCACCGGCAATGGTTCGGAGTCCGGATACAGGCAAAAGGTCAGGGTCACCAAACACGCACAGGAGCAGGCAGCAGTACTGAGACAGAATGCTATAACCGGCAGTGAGGCTCAGTCCTCACTGCCTTAAATAGTGCCAATGGCCAATCAGGGCAGGGCCCTGCAAGCTCGAGGTGCATGCATAATAAATTCCTGGCAGTGTTGCCAGTGTTGCCAAAATGGAAAGCAGAGTGCCCAGCTGCTAAACTAATCAGCCTTAATAGGCTGATCTTGAACAGCCCTGCGCGTGCGCGGCTGTTTGACAGCTGGCCGGGCGCAGTGGCAAGGAGCCTGATAGGTCCCGGTTGTTGCCCAGGCAACCGGGACGCAGGAACTGGAAGTGACGCCCCGGTCATCATAGCGACGCCACAAGAGGAACGCAGAGAGTCGCGGCGGTGCCCGCGGCCACCGCGACTGCTGACAAAAAGGTTTTCACTCAATACTCAATTGCTGTACTATTTTCTTCAGAAGTCGCACTTCTACATTCCTACCCAGACCAAATCCCTAAGCACACTAGATATGTGCTGGGCCACATTCTCATTGCAACTAGAGGGGCTATAGCCCAAAACTGAAAGAACCCTCTACTCTTCACCCTTCACACCCTTATTTGGAGGCTTCTGGGGTACCTCTTTGGTAAGTTAGCTCTCATTTTAAAAACGCATATGTATGGCCCAAATATATGGGACTCTCATTGTTTAGAGTTAGGACCACCCTATTAGCAAAATCACCGTGGAGTGGTGGGTGGCTTTAACATGCATTTGCAAATGTGTGCAACTAAGACTTTTGCATCTACAGTAGAAATAGCAGATCTGTTGTTGGTTATAGCAGTGTACTGGGGGATCTCTCTGTGTGTTTGTTCCTTTTAGGATAACCCCACCCTTTCATGCACCTGCTATAGCCTATAAATTGATTTGAGCAACTTCCATTTCTTTATCTTGCAGGACTAGCTGGTACCCGCCATTATTTATAGAAAAAAATAATTTATGGTCACTCTAATTCGTGGTTAATTTTCAAAAAATTGTTATGTTATAGATCTTCTTGTTTCACATGCTCACATCTCAAACATGGAAGCAGTGAATTTCAAACTAATGTGACCAAGAATGTATACATTATTAAGTCCTTCTGTCAGGAAGAGCAGGTAATAGCAGGTTCTAAGCACTGTTTTTGCTGTGTCTGCTGTGTTTTCTTGTAGTGATTTTGTCACATGCTTTTTCTGTTATCTGGGGAATGGTCTTACCTGATTCTCATTGGTGCCAGCTGCTTTAAATTCAACATGTTTCTTTCAGACCTTGCCGATAATAGGATCACATGCTAGCATTTCCGTGCTACTGTTCTGTGCTGTTTTGAATTCTATCTGTTTTCTGGTATCTAGCTCTTGCTTGTGCCCACGACTATCCCTAGCCTGTGACCCTGATGATCCTGTTTGCTGCCATGACCGAAGCTTAGCATGTGACTCCAATTATCCTGTTTGGTGCCTGGACTGGATTTTGCCTATTACACGCTTATCACTGAATTGCCGTTTGTCATGTTCTCCAGATTCTCTACTTCATTAATCTGCATACCTTGTTTATAGACTGCTGCTTATCTTTTTTTATGGTTGCTATTCCACTGTACTGATATCTGGCCTCAAGTCTCACTCCTGCTGTGCCTGGACATTACTTTACATTACATTTACTGACCATACTGCTCTTTTCCCTGCTTCTGCTTTGTTAGGTTCTATCAGTACTTGTGCTGCTCCACACTGCGACAGCAGTACTGGTCAAACACTGTAATTGCACCTTGCAAATTACTTTGTGGCTCTCTATACAACTTAGATATTTCTACCGCCAAGAGTATTACTGGTTGATCATTTATACTGATCCTTCTTGTTCCATCATCCATAGGATGTGATAGTATGCAACCTCTGAAAAAAGACGGTTCGTGAAATTTTATCCCTGCTGGATATTCCACTGTCATCTGTAAGTGATATTATTAGAAAGTGGAAGCGTTTAGAAACAACAGCAACTCACCCACGAAGTGGAAGACCACGTAAAATCACACAGCGGTGTCAACGACTGCTAAGGTGCATGGTGTGTAAAAGTCGCCAACACTCTGCTGTGTCACTCACCGGACCGTGAGTGCCTCTTCACTGGTGCGTGGCTCTCCAGTATTCCTGCCAGCACCTATCCTGAACCGTGGCCGCCCGCCATCCTGATGGTTTGCGCATGCGCAGTTCCTAAGAACTCTTCTGACCTTTGCTTTTAGTTAATTGGTTGATCAGGCAATGCTCCCTATTTAAAGCACCTGTGGTTCATTACCTCGTTGCCTGATCTTGGAGTCTCATTCCCTGTGAGTCTCTGAAGGTGTTCCTGTGTGTTCTACTAGTGTCTTCAGTTTCCTGCTGATTCCTGCCAGTTTCCAGTCCGCTACAAGTCTCCCGTGTTCTACTATGTCTTCAGTTCCCTGCTGATTCCTGCTCTAATCATCTGCGGCTTCTAGTCCGCTATTACCTCCAGTGTTCTACTCGTGTTCACTATCTCCAGTGATTCCTGCATTGCTCATCGTTGTTCTACTCGTGTCAAGTTCTCTGCCTGTGTGCTGACCCGGACCCTGATTACCGCTACCACTCACCTGTGGTTTCTTTATTCGTGCTGGCGTGCAGCCGCTCAGCTGTTCCTGTATCCTCTCGTGGACAGCCTGCTCAACTGAACCGCGGTATGCTTACTTTCTATTGACTGTATTCGTTTACTGCATATCCGCTTGGACTGTTCTCCACTTACCCACGGAATCCTCTATCTCTCTGAGACTGTGTTATTACTCCGCATATCTGCTGGGAAATTTACCTCTTTGTTCAGTCGTGAGATACATATGCTAATTGACCTTCTGCTATTAGCCTGGATTCCAGTAGTGAATAGTTTCTGTCAAGCAGCGCCTGCCACACCAACATAGACTTGTGCATATTGTTTGGGATCAAGTTCCTAGTGCTCTCAGTGTCTACATTCTATGTTTCCACTCCTCAACACTTGTACACCTCCTCACCTATTAAGCAGTGGTACAACTTGCTATACGCAGACCACTGACTTCCCCGCTACCTACCTGCACCTGGACAAGTCTTCTCACCATAAGCAGTGGTACAACTTGCTATACACAGACCACTGACTTCCCCGCTACCTACCTGCACCTGGACAAGTCTTCTCACCATAAGCAGTGGTACAACTTGCTATACGCAGACCACTGACTTCCCCGCTACCTACCTGCAGCTGGACAAGTCCTCTCACCATAAGCAGTGGTACAACTTGCTATACGCAGACCACTGACTTCCCCACTACCTACCTGCACCTGGACAAGTCTCTTCACCATAAGCAGTGGAACAACTTGCTGTACGCAGACCACTGACTTCCCTGTTACCTTCCTGCACTTCTTCACGTCCATCAAGATCCTCGTGTTCATATCTACCTAATCATTAACCAGATTGCTGCTAGTCATTGACTTTTCTATTTGCATCCTCTCACCATCTGCTGAGTCATATGTTCCGCTAGTCACCCTGCTACCAGAGGACCACTGTGTAACCCACACTACTCTGGTAAGATCATCATCTTGTGATATCCTGGGCAAAGACTCCTAGTGCCCATGACATGCTGTTTCCATAGCTGAAGAGTTATGAACTTCCACTGGCATTTATGTAAGCAAAAAAACTGTGCGTCAGGAGTTAATGGAACGGTTTTCCATGGCCAAGCAGATGCATGCAAGCCTCACATCACCAAGACCAATGCCAAGAGTTAGATAGAGTTGTGTAAAGCACACCGACACTGGACTGCAGAGCAGTGGAAACGCGTTCTGTGGAGTGACGAATCACGCTTCTCTGTTTGGCAGTCAGATGGGCGAATCTGGGTTTGGCAGATTCCGTGAGATTCCGTTACCTGCCTGACTGCATTATGCCAACTGCAGTTTGGTGGAGGAGGGATAATGGTATGAGGCTGTTTTTCAGGGTTTGGGCTAGGCCCCTTATCTCCAGTGAAAGGCAATCTTAATGCTTCAGCATACCAAGTCATTTTGAACAATGCTATGCTTCCAACTTTGTGGCAACAGTTTGGGGAAGGCCCTTTTGTATTCCAACATGACTGTGCCCCAGTGCACAAAGCAAGGACAACAAAGACATGCTTTGATGAGTTTGGTGTGGAAGAACTTCACTTTCCCGCACAAAGCCCTGACTTCAACCCAATTGAACACCATTGGGATGAACTGGAATGGAGATTGCGAGCCAGCCCTTCCAACATCAGTGCCTGGCCTCATAAATGACCTACATAATAAATGGGCACAAATTCCTACAGAAACTCTCCAACATCTTGTGTAAAGTATGTTATTACAGTCCCTGTTGTTGTAATGGTCAAGTGTCCGAATACTTTTGTCCATATAGTGTATGTGTCTGAATACAAAGAACTGAATGCATACTCTCATTGGCCACCGAGGATTTAAGTTTCAACCCAACCACTGGTAGACTGCCTCTGATGGAATTGCAAACTGCAGGGAACACTCTAGAAAAGTAAACACTATATACACTTTCTGTGTGAATTAACACTTTCTGATTATTTGGATAGCTGAAGCACACATTGATAACCCCTGTCTCTACCTTATAAAAACCTGCATGGGTTGGTTGTGAAATGTCAAGAGTCAAAATGTTGATGTCACAAAAGCCAGATAGTTGGAATGGTCTTGATCTCTGCTTGACTCACAGCTACCCCCAGAGAGGTGCAGAGTCTAACAGAGGAGAGGTATTTACCAGGGATTCCCGCAAGGGAATGTGGTCTTAGCTGCTCTCAACCGAAGGTCACAGGTGTAGCCTCATGTGTATGGAATTCCAGAATAGGACGAGTGCTGTGCAATGATCAGCAGTATAGCCACGAATCTCGATAATAGAATAGGCTGAACAGGTAGTACAGTCACAGGTCTAAAAGGCTGTGGATAAGTCAGGATGCTGATGAAGATATAGGGGGGTATTCAATTGTTCCTCTGGGCGCCGCCGGAATGAGCTCGTTAAAACTATTACCGTTTATACGGTAATTACTCGCTGAATTTCATCTCGCAGCTCCCTGAGCGGAGGAACAATTGAATACCCCCCATAGAGCCTTATTCATTAAGGAAAGTAAAGTAAAATAAAAAATAATGAGTAACTTTGAACCTTGGCAAAACCATGTTGCATTATAGGGGGAGAGAAATTTAAAATGTGATGGCAGATTTATAGTCCGGGTACGGCATGTCCTAAATCAACTTTAAATTTCAGTTTAAAACTAAAGCCATCAAGTATTTGTGTGCCACATAAAAAACAGCCCATATTTAACTTATGTGTAAAATAATAAACAAATTGTAACATGTTTTGTGCAGGAGAAAATGTACTCCTGTTTTGCCTTACTTTCCTTAATGAAACAGGCCCATATTGTTTAACACGTTGCTTTGGACCATTCAGATGTGGGAGGCTTCTTGGGTGCCTTAGTTGATAGTGTTGTGAGGGGGGTCAGAGGTATTCCCATGACTTTGAACATTTCTAGGCCTTGTTTTGATTCTGTATGAAATCCCCTAAGGGGGAAAGATGGGTGGAAAGGGAAATCCCAAATGTAACAGATTTTGTGATTTCTCAGTGCCATGGTAATATTTATAAGGCTTATTTGCTTTTG
The DNA here is from genome assembly GCF_038048845.1 of Mixophyes fleayi. Taxonomy (NCBI): domain Eukaryota; kingdom Metazoa; phylum Chordata; class Amphibia; order Anura; family Limnodynastidae; genus Mixophyes; species Mixophyes fleayi. The sequence goes on from NC_134403.1 coordinate 263,333,703, forward strand.
CAGGGTAGAAGGTACAATATCTTGGTATATTTGCTGGTTGTGTCCTGAATAGAGGACTACTGGAGCACTTGAACCTAAGATCAGCAACTGCTCTTTTTTCCTAAAATAGTGAAACCTCACCACTACTCTTCGAGGTCGATCAGGGGAGGGTATAGCTCTCAGGGCTCTGTGGGTTCTATCTAGCCGAAAGTCCTCAAACAGTAATTCTGGGAGGCACTGCCAGAATAATCCCTACAACTATTTCGGGAGGGCATTGCATCCAATGATGGTGGGATATTACTAAAGTGGATGTTATTCCTTCTTGCATGATTTTCAACATGTTCCTAGTACGTTTTGTGGATGCCAGCTCTTGGTGCATTGTTGAGATCTCATGGTCAACTGATTCTTGGTAGCTGCTTATTCCATCTAGCTTTTGCTCTAGGGTAGCCGTACAAGCACCTAGAGATGTCAGCTCTACTTTGAGATCTTGTATAACAGTACACATCTCTGAGTGTATTGTGGTTTGGATCAGTTTCATCAGCTCAGTAGTAGAGCATATTACCCCAGGTGCAGTTGGCTCCTCAGATTTAGAGTCTGGTGTAGAAGAGGATCGTGCAGAAGTTGATGTATGTGTTGCTTTGTCCCTTTTTGGAACATAGTGGGTTTAGAGGGAGAAGCTGTTTTCTTATTCTCATATTATATGATGACCAGGAAACTGAGCCAGTAAATAAAAATTTCAATAAAAATTGTTGTATGTAAGAATGCGTTATTCTCCCAGGTAGCCACTAGAGGGCAGCATAAATGCAATGAAAATCTGAGATACCACTGGTGAAGAAAAAAAACTAGTGAAGGAATATAGGCATGTTTGAATATTTACAGGAGTAAGCAAGCCCTATCCCGTTTTTTGCGCAGATCCTAAGTTGTTTCTGATAGTTGCAAGGGGGAGCACCTTATTCTAGTGTGGAGGTCAGAGGGTAGGTCTGATGAATAATCAGTAAGGGAACTTCACAAAACTGTTGCAAGTCTGGAAGTAAGACTTAAATGCTGGGAAGTAATGCTTAAATGCTGTTAGGGAAGGCTAATTCCCTCAGACTCTTATTATGAGAGTCAGTGGATGTCCAGCAGGATGCAGCAAATCTGTCCAACCTCAATTATGCAGGGATACTGTTGGAGTAATGTGGAGAATGGCCCTGAATACCTGATGCAGTCAGCTGCTGTATCTGCAGGTTGAGAGAGAGGTTCCCAGGTAGGTTTCACGAGTAGACCTGTGAGTGTTGTAAGGGCATGCAGCCAGGATTCGCCTGGTGCCAGGGGTATGGAAAGAGCAATTCATGTGCCAACGGGTTATGGTGCAGTTGGGTACCCCACAGGAGCCAGGAGGTGTCAGGGACGAGTCGGTGTCTGATTGGAGGCATTCCGATGCTCTGGCGGAGAATTGGGCCGCATCCACTGCAGAATCATTCCTGGAGGGAAAACTATATTTTGTTGGTAGACAATGTTGTTGGCAAACCAAGATCGCTTTTAGTGTCCACATAGGGGGCTAATCGTAGTGGTTGGAGGTTTGTTCCCGATAGAGCAGAGCTCCTATGCTCTTTTATTTTTCAAAATGCAACTTATGTGCAAGTTGCATTCAGGCGTGATTCAAGGTCTGTGTCACTCACCGGACCGTGAGTGCCTCTTCCCGGACATTTAGGAACCGTGGCCGTCCACCATCCTGAGGGTCTGCGCATGCGCAGCCCTTTTCTATACTTCAGTGTATACCCCTTTAACTCAATTGGCAGATCAGGCAACACTCCCTATATTAAGCACCTGTGGTCAACACCACGTTGCCTGATCTTGGAGTCTCATTCCTCATGAGTCTCTGAAGGTGTTCCTGTATTACTCGTGTATTCAGCGCTGCTGATTCCTGTGGTTTCCAAACCACTTCTACTTCTGTGGTTCCATACCACTTCTACCATCAACTGTATCATCATGACTGTTTGCTGATTCCTATCCGCTGCCTCCGTGCACTACAGTCTTCTAATCCACTTCTACGTTATTTTACATCTATGTGACTGTTTGCTCATTGCTATCCGCTGCCTCCGTGCACTCCAGCTTTTACTTCACTCACCTGCTCCTCATCAAGTCTGTTTGCTGATTCCTATCCGCTGCCTCCGTGCACTACAGTCTCCTGCTGGCAACTCGCCTGTGTTCAACATCGTGACTGCCAGCTGATTACTATCTGCTGCCTCCGTGCACTACAGTCTCCTGCTTGCAGCTCGCCTGTGTTCATCATCGTGACTGCCAGCTGATTACTATCCGCTGCCTCCGTGCACTACAGTCTCATCTCATCTTTGCTGTGACTTCCTCGAGCCTGCCGCTTTCATTACCATCTGCTACACTTCGTGATCAACAGCTCCTGCCCTGCGCTGCACTCCTGTTTCCCATCGCTGTTGGTTCCTGTGGTTGCTACTGGTTACCTCCGTGTGCCGCTGAGTCCTGCTGCTGTGGTCAGCGCTATCCTCCATCTCCTGCTGATCCACTCTCCACGCCTTCACGTGTTCCACTGGTCTCTACCCTCCTGTCAGCATTTGATTTGTATCTCATCTACTACCCTCTGCTGGATCATCTCCATTCTCCTGGGTCTCCTATGAGTCCAGTTCCACGTGTTGCTGACTCCTGTGAATTCGTGTCCCTGTTGGTCTACTCACCTGTGCGCTGCACCTGCTAGACCGCTGCCTCACCTATCCAGGGACTTCCTATCCAGGCGGCCTCCCGCCGCTCAGGTACCGCTGCTATCCCATCTGACTGCTACTGCTGAACCACGGTATGCATACTTCTCATTGACTGTGCTGTGTATTGCATATCTTGCTGGACTGTGTTTGGTTCTCTCTGGAGTCTGCTATCCGCTGAGTCTATTGCCATCATTGACTGTGCTGTGTATTGCATATCTTGCTGGACTGTGTTTGGTTCTCTCTGGAGTCTGCTATCCGCTGAGTCTATTGCCATCATTGACTGTGTTATAATTGTGCTGGACTACTTCAAGAGACTTTCTAGATTGCAGACCTGCTCAGTCATTTATATCTATATGTATATCTATATTGTGCATATTACTGTGGATCGTGTATAAGGTGCCTGTGTATATCCTGTGTTGCAGTCTTCCCCTGTGCACCTCCTCACATATATATTCAGTGGTACAACTTGCTGATGTCAGACCACTGATCCCTGTTTCCGGTATCACCTGTTCCATCGTCCTCTCACATAGCAGTGGTGCAACTTGCTGCCACAGACCACTGACTACCCGGATACCTCCACTTGGATTCCATTCCTTCACTCAGACAGCGGTACAACTTGCTACCCGCAGACCGCTGACTCTCATCACCTCCTTGTTTCTGTTGGACATTCCTCCTCCCTATGGCAGTGGTGCAACTTGCTATCGCAGACCACTGACTATCTTCACGTGTCCTTGTCCATACAGTTCCTTGTGTATTATTACCTCATTATTACCAGTGTTGCTAGTCATAGACTTTCCTGAGCATCTCATCGGCCATCATTTCATGTTCCGTGATCACCTAGCTACCAGAGTATTCGATTACCATCTACATTGCTCTGGTAAGCCTACCATCTGGTGATCCCTGGGTAAAGACTCCTAGTGCCCGTGACAGTAAGATCAGGCCATGACAGACCCAGATGTGGAACCTACCGCCAAAGAGATGCTGCAACATCTGGTTAGCCGTGTGGAGCAACAGGATGCCCGCCAACAGCTGCTACTTCAGTGTTATCAGTCATTAACCTCCCAAGGAACATCTGGACAGACTGTGACAGCTACTACTGAAGCTCCTGTGCTTTCCTCCGTTTCCCTATTGCCATCCCAGGTGTCTACAGCTTCCACGCTTCACCTGCCTACTCCGTCAAAGTACGATGGAGACCCCAAAACTTGTAGGGGTTTCCTTAACCAATGTTCAGTCCATTTTGAGCTCCAACCTCAAAATTTTTCTACCCATCGTTCCAGAGTGGCCTATCTTATCTCTTTGTTTTCAGGACAAGCCCTGGCTTGGGCCTCCCCTCTGTGGGAGAGGAACGATCCAATATTACAAGATAGTGCCAAATTCATTTCTACATTCCGAAGTGTGTTCGATGAACCAGGTCGTGTGACCTCCGCTGCTTCCAGCATCCTCCGTCTGCGACAAGGATCTCATACTGTAGGCCAGTACGTCATTCAATTTAGGATCTTAGCCTCTGAACTTCAGTGGAACACTGAAGCCCTAGTTGCCGCCTTCTGGCAGGGGCTTTCCGATAAAATTAAAGATGCACTGACTACCCAAGAGCTTCCTTCGTCACTTGAAGATTTGATCTCTCTATGCCATCGTGTTGATATGAGATTTCGTGAAAGAGAGGCTGAGAAAACGACTTCTGCTAAAGCACCTCTTCGCTCTAACCCTCAATTTCGTCCAGTGTCACCCGCTGTGATTCCCATGGAGATAGGACGTTCCAAGTTATCTTCTGAGGAGAGGAAACGGAGAGTCAAGAATAGACTCTGTATCTATTGTGCTGATTCCACTCATGTCCTCAGCTCCTGCCCTAAGAGATCGGGAAATGCCAGGCCCTAACTAGTTCTGGAGAGGTGAAGTTAGGGTCCCTGGAGTCCTCTCCATCGTCTATGAAATCTAAAGTCTGCGCTTTTGATGTGACTATTTCCTTTGCTACCAAAACCTTTGAGTCACAGGCATTGATTGATTCCGGAGCAGCAGGAAATTTTATTTCCAAATCGTTAGTAAATCAATGGTCTCTACCAGTGATTACCTTAAAAACTCCCATTACTGTGACGGCTATCGATGGATCACGTCTCATCAACGGTCTCATCACCCAGAGTACGTCTCCAGTAACCCTTCAGATTGGTGCTCTGCATCATGAAGAGATATCGTTTTTAATTCTTCCTGTTACGACAAGTCCGATTGTCCTAGGCCTTCCATGGCTTCAGTGTCACTCTCCCCAGATTGACTGGCGCACCCCTCAAGTCACGTCTTGGGGGTCTGAATGTCACCATCATTGCCTTTCCCAAGTCATTCCTCTCAAGGTACAGCAAGCTTCCATCTCAGCTATTTCACCAGGACTCCCTCCTCAATATGCTTCATTTACCGATGTTTTTGATAAAGCTCAGTCTGAACGTCTTCCTCCTCATCGTTCTTGGGATTGTCCGATTGACCTTCTTCCTGGCAAGACTCCTCCCAGGGGCCGGGTCTATCCACTCTCGTTACCTGAAACTCAAGCTACATCTGAATATATACGGGAGAACCTCCAGCGTGGGTTCATTCGACCTTCCACCTCGCCCGCTGGAGCTGGGTTCTTCTTTGTCAAAAAGAAGGATGGATCATTACGCCCTTGTATAGATTTTCGTGGACTCAATGCCATTACTATCAAGAATCGGTATCCCATTCCGTTGATCACTGAGCTATTTGACCGCATCAAGGGAGCCCGTATTTTTACTAAGTTGGATCTTCGTGGTGCCTACAATTTAATCAGAATTCGTTCCGGTGACGAATGGAAGACAGCGTTTAACACCAGAGACGGGCATTACGAATATCTGGTAATGCCTTTCGGGCTATGTAATGCCCCCGCTGTTTTTCAGGGCTTCATCAATGAGATTTTTCGGGACTTATTATATGTATGTGTCGTCGTCTACCTGGACGACATATTGATTTTTTCACAGGACCTGCCCTCTCACCACCAACATGTGGCAGAAGTCTTCTCCAGGCTACGGAAAAATTCATTGTTCTGTAAATTAGAAAAATGTTCATTCGAATTACCCCAGATTCCATTCTTGGGGTATATAGTTTCCGGAGTTGGCCTGAAGATGGATCCTGACAAAGTAAATGCTGTACTACATTGGCCCCAGCCAACTACTCTTCGTGCGATCCAGCGTTTTTTAGGTTTTGCCAATTACTATAGACGCTTCATTCAAGACTTTTCTTCCATTGCATCTCCTATTGTGGCCCTGACTCGAAAAGGGGCTAATCCTAAGCAATGGTCAACTGAGGCTATTCAAGCCTTTCAAACATTAAAAGAGTCCTTCTCTTCGGCTCCAATCCTTCGACAGCCTGATGTGACACTCCCCTTCTTCCTAGAAGTAGATGCCTCTAATGTGGGCTTAGGAGCTATTCTCTCCCAACGCTCGGAACAGCAAAAATTCCACCCTTGTGCCTTCTATTCTCGGGGTCTCCTACCCGCAGAGAAAAATTATACCATCGGGGACAAGGAATTACTGGCTATCAAAGTCGCACTAGAGGAATGGAGATACTTGTTGGAGGGAGCTCGCCATCCGGTGACGATCTTCACGGATCATAAGAACTTGTCATATCTCCAGTCTGCCCAATGCTTGAACCCTCGTCAAGCAAGATGGTCTCTTTTCTTTTCCCGTTTTGAATTAATAATTACCTTCAAACCAGCTGCCAAGAACAAAAAAGCTGATGCCTTATCTAGAGCCTTTGTTACGTCCTCTGATATAGAAGAGGTTTCCAACCATACCATTCTAGACCCCAAATGTATCTCACTGGCTGCTTCATCCACCAGAACGCTACCATTTGGGAAGACCCTTGTGCCTCCTATACTAAGGAGGAAAATCCTTTCGTGGTTCCATGCCTCTCGCTTTTCTGGACACGCCGGTGAACACAAGACTTTTGAGATCCTCTCTCGAAGTTACTGGTGGCCTTCAATGAGGAGAGACGTCAAAGAGTTCATTGCTTCCTGTGAATTATGTTCGCAATTCAAATCCTCTCGCAGAACCCCAGCAGGGTTGCTGCGACCACTACCCATTCCGTCCAAACCATGGACCCATATTAGTATGGATTTCGTTACTGACTTACCACCTAGTAAGAACCATAACACTATTTGGGTGGTAGTGGACAGATTTTCGAAGATGGCTCATTTCATCCCTCTGTCTGGTTTGCCTTCCTCGTCTATTCTGGCTGAACATTTCATTAAAGAGATCTTCCGTATCCATGGATGTCCATCTGAGATTGTGTCTGATAGAGGAGTACAATTCGTGTCCAGATTCTGGCGAGCCCTTTGTAAAACCTTGGGTATACGATTAGCACTCTCATCTTCTTACCATCCGCAATCCAATGGACAAACCGAACGTGTCAATCAAGATCTTGAGACTTTTATAAGGATATTCTCATCAGCCAATCAAGACAACTGGGTAGAGTTACTCCCTTGGGCTGAGTTCGCCCATAACAACATGTACCATGAGTCATCATCCAAAACTCCATTTTTTGTGGTCTACGGTCACCATCCGTCTTTTCCGGAATTTCCTGCCCTCCCGCCCACCCAAGTTCCTGCGGTGGAAACTGTTTGTCAGACTTTTAAAAATATCTGGTCTCAGGTCAGAACCTGTTTAAAGAAGACATCTGTCAAATATAAATCTTTCGCTGATAAGAAGAGGCGGGCTATTCCACCACTAAAAATTGGAGATTGTGTCTGGTTATCCACAAAAAATATTCGTTTGAAGGTTCCATCCATGAAATTCGCCCCTCGTTTTATTGGTCCATATAGGATCATTCAAGTTATCAATCCAGTATGTGTGAAACTCCTTCTTCCTAAGAGTCTTCGGATTTCTAATGCCTTCCATGTATCCTTGCTCAAACCTCTTATTATCAACCGTTTCTCAACTCCTCCCTCAGCTCCGCAGCCAGTTCAAGTTCATCAGGAGGAGGATTTTGAGATTACCGAGGTACTAGATGCAAAAATTTCGCGAGGAGTCCTCCACTTCCTCGTTCATTGGAAGGGCTTTGGTCCTGAGGAGCGCTCTTGGATCAAAGCTGAAGATCTTAATGCTCCTGCCCTTTTGAAGAAGTTTTACTCCAAAAATCCGGACAAGCCCGGTTCCAGGCGTTCTGTGCCCACCTTTAAAAGGGGGGGTACTGTCACTCACCGGACCGTGAGTGCCTCTTCCCGGACATTTAGGAACCGTGGCCGTCCACCATCCTGAGGGTCTGCGCATGCGCAGCCCTTTTCTATACTTCAGTGTATACCCCTTTAACTCAATTGGCAGATCAGGCAACACTCCCTATATTAAGCACCTGTGGTCAACACCACGTTGCCTGATCTTGGAGTCTCATTCCTCATGAGTCTCTGAAGGTGTTCCTGTATTACTCGTGTATTCAGCGCTGCTGATTCCTGTGGTTTCCAAACCACTTCTACTTCTGTGGTTCCATACCACTTCTACAATCAACTGTATCATCATGACTGTTTGCTGATTCCTATCCGCTGCCTCCGTGCACTACAGTCTTCTAATCCACTTCTACGTTATTTTACATCTATGTGACTGTTTGCTCATTGCTATCCGCTGCCTCCGTGCACTCCAGCTTTTACTTCACTCACCTGCTCCTCATCAAGTCTGTTTGCTGATTCCTATCCGCTGCCTCCGTGCACTACAGTCTCCTGCTGGCAACTCGCCTGTGTTCAACATCGTGACTGCCAGCTGATTACTATCCGCTGCCTCCGTGCACTACAGTCTCCTGCTTGCAGCTCGCCTGTGTTCATCATCGTGACTGCCAGCTGATTACTATCCGCTGCCTCCGTGCACTACAGTCTCATCTCATCTTTGCTGTGACTTCCTCGAGCCTGCCGCTTTCATTACCATCTGCTACACTTCGTGATCAACAGCTCCTGCCCTGCGCTGCACTCCTGTTTCCCATCGCTGTTGGTTCCTGTGGTTGCTACTGGTTACCTCCGTGTGCCGCTGAGTCCTGCTGCTGTGGTCAGCGCTATCCTCCATCTCCTGCTGATCCACTCTCCACGCCTTCACGTGTTCCACTGGTCTCTACCCTCCTGTCAGCATTTGATTTGTATCTCATCTACTACCCTCTGCTGGATCATCTCCATTCTCCTGGGTCTCCTATGAGTCCAGTTCCACGTGTTGCTGACTCCTGTGAATTCGTGTCCCTGTTGGTCTACTCACCTGTGCGCTGCACCTGCTAGACCGCTGCCTCACCTATCCAGGGACTTCCTATCCAGGCGGCCTCCCGCCGCTCAGGTACCGCTGCTATCCCATCTGACTGCTACTGCTGAACCACGGTATGCATACTTCTCATTGACTGTGCTGTGTATTGCATATCTTGCTGGACTGTGTTTGGTTCTCTCTGGAGTCTGCTATCCGCTGAGTCTATTGCCATCATTGACTGTGCTGTGTATTGCATATCTTGCTGGACTGTGTTTGGTTCTCTCTGGAGTCTGCTATCCGCTGAGTCTATTGCCATCATTGACTGTGTTATAATTGTGCTGGACTACTTCAAGAGACTTTCTAGATTGCAGACCTGCTCAGTCATTTATATCTATATGTATATCTATATTGTGCATATTACTGTGGATCGTGTATAAGGTGCCTGTGTATATCCTGTGTTGCAGTCTTCCCCTGTGCACCTCCTCACATATATATTCAGTGGTACAACTTGCTGATGTCAGACCACTGATCCCTGTTTCCGGTATCACCTGTTCCATCGTCCTCTCACATAGCAGTGGTGCAACTTGCTGCCGCAGACCACTGACTACCCGGATACCTCCACTTGGATTCCATTCCTTCACTCAGACAGCGGTACAACTTGCTACCCGCAGACCGCTGACTCTCATCACCTCCTTGTTTCTGTTGGACATTCCTCCTCCCTATGGCAGTGGTGCAACTTGCTATCGCAGACCACTGACTATCTTCACGTGTCCTTGTCCATACAGTTCCTTGTGTATTATTACCTCATTATTACCAGTGTTGCTAGTCATAGACTTTCCTGAGCATCTCATCGGCCATCATTTCATGTTCCGTGATCACCTAGCTACCAGAGTATTCGATTACCATCTACATTGCTCTGGTAAGCCTACCATCTGGTGATCCCTGGGTAAAGACTCCTAGTGCCCGTGACAGTCTGTTATTCCTAAGGGAGCTTGACCATATGGAGTAAGCAATTATATGCTTTAAAGTGTCTTATTGTTTCTCATTGGGACTTATATCTACTATAATAACTGTTTACTGCAACAACTTATCAATATTATTTTTTCATTTTATTAATAGATAAGCGAGATAAATAAAGAACTGTTCCAAACTTTGGTCTCCAATCAATTGGTGGCAATGCACCATCAACACTTACATCTGGACACTTTTTATCACTGTCGGGGTCCTCCGCAATGCCAGCTACACAGGACAGGTAGAAGTGCACCATCAACAGTGACAACTACATATTCTTTATAACTTACTGCAATCAGCACTAAGCTAAAGGTCAAGTCAATAAGCACTAAGAGACCTCACCTATATGCAGCCTTTATTAGGCCCTCACACCTACCTAACTTGCACAAGTAAAGTTTGGATTTACGTTTCAACTTCCGTACTTATCTACCTTCTGCAACCCATTGAGACTGGCGACTTGGCTGGAGGCACAGTGGGCCTAACTAAACAGGGAACGTAAATGCTGATACCTGCTGTATTTTGCGTAAAATTGCTCTGCGAATGCCCAGATCTGGACTATATGAAGAGTGAACACAGCAACATCCAATTCATCTTCAAGTGCAAAGGACCCTTACAACAGCCTATGATTTGTGAGGCCGAACAGGGAAGGGAATGGGCGTATGCACATAGTCAATGTATGGTTAGGGCGTGCCAAGCTCGAGTGCACGCAGCAACGTCCGCTTCAAGCTTTGAACATCTCAAAGGCACAAGTATTCTGTTGCATCACTTGCACCAACTACATGGCAGGTGTAAGTGCCGATTGATAGTGATGACGGTCACGCATGCATTCCAGAACATGTGTTTGCAATCAGAAGCAACTGTAAAAATGCATTTTACGCACAGTGGACATTAAGTACATCATGATAGATTTATTGCATGGAAAAAAAAAACCAAAAACGTTATTTTTTTTTATAATGGTTTATCATTATTGACTACATTAGTAACAGGTGACAATCACTTGAACACTTTTTTTATTTGTACGTTCTGCTGGGACTTTATATTCAACATATGTATTGGGCGTAACCTCTAGTGTATTATGTCTGTCAAAGCAAAGCGCACCTAGACCAGTATTCAACAGAGATGTATCTTCAGACCCACTTGTAGTTGAACGTGCATAGGCCCAAATTACGTGTGTTTTTAAAAACATGCAATTTACATTCGTTTTGCGTGCATTAATGAATCAGGCCCAGTCTGTCTATATTTGCAGTGTGTTTTTATTATTTTCTTATTGTACATGCAGCTTTTAAATTTTGCCTTTACTGCGTTTCTTTTTACACTTGACCAACCTGATTTATTAAGGAAAGTAAAGCAAAAAAAGGAGTAACCTTACACCTTGGCAAAACCATGTTGCATTGGAGAGGGAGGTAAATTTAAAATGTGGGGACAGATTTACAGCTGGGGTATGTCCTAGATCAACATTAAATTTCACTGTAAAAATCAGGCTATTTGTGTGTGATAAAGCAGTCAGTATTTAACTTATATGCAAAATAATAAACTAATTTGCACTCCTTGCATTGTAACATGGTTTGTCTAGGAGAAAAATGTACTCATTTTTTTGCCTTACTTTCCTTAATGAATCAGGCCCATAGTGATTCCATACTTATTTGCATGTTTTGTGTTGCACATTGGAAAAAGTCATTTATAAGATTCAATTTCACAGAGTGACATCACAAGATATATGCCAGGAAATATAAAAGTTCTAAAATACATGCACTCATCATACAGAGCAGTTATCAATGTATGCATAGGAAGAAAGGCATAAGGCCATATGAGTATCTTGTTACCTTTATATCAGTTAAGTGTGCTTTCATTTTTTATTTGTCGATTTATTTATTTGCTGTATACTGTATTATCCGCTGTGATTTCAATTGACCGGGGCTTCCTTCTGTTTTGTTATTACAGTCCTGTGCTGGAAAATCCATTCAAATGAATGGGAAAACTCTATAATAAATAACAGAATAAATAAACAAACCTGGCAGAATAGCCCCCAAAAAACATAATTGAGTCTAGCGACAGGTTTGGTTGGTCACTGCTTGGTTTTCTCCTGTCATACATTAATATGATCCAATGCCAGCTGAAAGAGCTACAGGGAGGAGTCAACTCTCTCACCAATGGCACCATTGCGCTAAGGGCCTAATTAAGGGTTCAGGCCACTCTAGGCTAATACACTCATAGCATCCCCTCACCTTCCACGGCTAATACACCCTACGCCAAAAGAACTCTTCTGTAATTTAAAATCCAACTTCCTTCACTCCCCCATCAATGCTTTTGTTCCCTTTTTAAAAAAGCTTAGCTCCACTTGGCTTTTTAAAAGGGTCACGGCAATCTTTGTCTCTTATTTAGTGTTCTTTAAAATTAGAACTGGATAGTATAGTGGAGACATGAATGAACACTACAGAGGTTGAAGATATGAAGGCCTTCTCTCCTACACGCTTATCCTCAAGCGCTTGCTCAAGGATGACTCATTTTCTTCAGTCTTTACCATGAGAACATGTGAAGATTAAAACCTTACTACATTTTACTTTCATGATTTCTTTTTACATTGGAGAACATCTATTCTTTTAAATTTTAAAATGAATTTTAGTTTATACCTCTCCCTGTCCAAATTTTGCACACCCAAAATCCTCAAGCCCTGGGCTGCAGGATAGTCGGCCTATTGGATAATCGGGCCCTGGCTGCGTTGTAGGCATTAGGGTTAAAGGAACTAATTAGGACCCTTGCTTCACCGTGGAGTATTTCTTCTTCCTGGGCAGAAGTTTGTGGCTCAGATAAAGTATGGGTTTTTCTGTCCCATCAAACCTCTGCGACAGCAAGGCACCCAACTCTACTCCAGAGGCATCCGTTTGGAGATATAATTTCCTGTTGAAATTTGGTGCTTGGAGTATTGGTGCCGAACACAGAGCCACCCGAAGATCCTGCCAGGCAGCCTCCGCTGCTTCTGACCAGACCAACTTGTCTGGACAAGCTTTTTTAGGAGCTCTGTAAGAGGAGCAGCCCTAGTGGCAAAATTAATCATAAACCGGCGATAGTAGCTGACTAGGCCCAGAAAGGTTCTCAGCTGGGTCTTCCGCACAGGCTTGGGCCAATGTCAGATGGCTTTTACCTTATCAACTTGAGGTTTGATCTGGCCTTATCCCAGCACGTACCCCAAGTATTTGGCTTCACGCGGTTAGACCCACCTCCCTGAGTGAGGCTAATACTGCTTCCACTTTGGGAAGATGTCTCTCCCAGTCCTGGGAGTGGATGACTATATCGTCTGAGTATGCAGCTGCATACTCATTTTGTGGTTTTAAGACACGATTCATGGCTCTTTCGAAGGTGCGTGCATGTAGCCCGAAAGGCAGAACTTTATACTGGAACAACCCATCTGGGGTTGAAAAGGCTGTTTTAGCCTGTGCAGATGGTGTTAGGGGAATTTGCCAGTAGCAAATGGTTAGATCTAATGTTGTGAGGTACCGACCATTGGCTAAGGTTTCCACTAATTCATCAATGCGGGGCATCGGATATGTGTCAAAATGGGAGACTTTGTTTAACTTCCTAAAGTCGTTGCAAAAACTAATACTCCCGTTTGGCTTGGCCGCTAATACAATGGGGCTATTCCAGTTGCTATTGGATTCCTCAATGACATCAAGGTCCAACATTTTTCTAATCTCCTGTTTCACAGCTACATGTCTAGCTTCAGGTATGCGCTATAGTCTTACTCTCACCACCACCCCTGGAGGTGTAACTATGTCGTGTTCTATGAGCGTGGTACGGCCTGGCACCTCAGAAAACACGTCAAGGTTCCTCTGAACCAATTCCTCAGTCTGTCGTCTCCGCCCTGGGGACAGATGATCGTTCCTCATGGGAACTTTGTTTTCCTGCACAACTGCATTTACCAACGTGGCTTGTGGCTCCTCCCTATCATGCCAAGGTTTCAGCAAGTTGACATGATATGTCTAAATAGGTTTTCTCCTGCCTTCCTGCCTGACTTTATAAATAACAGGACCCACAGCCTCAATCACCTGATATGGCTCCTGCCAATGGGTGAAGAGCTTACTCTCTTGTGTGGGTACCAGCAGTGCCGTAACTAGACATTTTAGTGCCCTGGGCGAGACAGGGCACCGGCGCCCCCCATGTAAGTGGGAGTGGCATTTGACAAGTGGGTGTGGCCAACCTAATGTGTGGGTGTGGCTAGCACTTTACTGAAAGAATTCTTATATATATCTGTGTGTATTTTAGGGAATTTAGACTGTAAGCCCCAATGGGGCAGGGACTGATGTAAATGAGTTCTCTGTACAGCAGTGTGTAAGAAATGCATAAGTTTAGTTGTTTTATGTAGAGGACAAAGTATATATTTATTTTACATAAACTGTACTGGGCATGAATTTAAGGGGGGTTGCCATATATTTTATTCGAATTGTGATACTAAATTGTCTGTCTTATTCGTATAATGCCTCAATTTAACTCAAATACTGCAGTATGTGTAGGTTTAAGTTACTTTAATATATTGTGTCAAAAATTGTCATGTGTTATCCTTGTCTCTCAAACAAACATGTAGTAGGCAGATGTAGTTGAAATCCTTTTAATATTATCGATTTGCTTCATATAATCAAATAGGATTTAAAAACCAGGGATCTAATAAACACGTGTAATCTAACAGGTGTGTTTAAAAGAGAGAGAGAGAGGGAGGGGGAGAGAGAGAGAAGGAGGGGGGGAGAGAGGGAGGGGGGAGGGAAGAGAGAGAGGGGGGAGAGAGAGAGAGAGGGGGGGGGAGAGAGGGAGGGGGGAGGGAAGAGAGAGAGGGGGGAGAGAGAGAGAGAGGGGGGCGAGAGAGAGAGGGGGGGGGGAGAGAGAGAGAGAGAGAGGTGGGGGAGAGAGAGAGGGGGGGAGAGAGTTGGAGAGAGGGAGAGAAAGGGAGAGAAAGAGAGAGGGGAGAGAGGGGGGTAGAGAGGTGGGGGAGAGAGGTCAAACAGTTTGTGCCTGTGTACATACCATAATCAAGCACATAGGAGGATCCTAAATCAATAAAACTGAACTTATAATACTAAGGATAAAATGTGACAAAAACATATAATTATACATTGTCTCGCATCATTATCTTATGCATCCTGGTAGAGCCACTTGTGGGGACAACATACAGGTGAGAGCTGGCAAATGTTAGCCCAGGGGGCAAGACTTGACTCACCAGCCTATTAGGAACGTTTTAAAGGAAACAAAATGCAGCTTGCCCAGTGCCCACTATGGCACCATCCTATGAGGCAGATGTCCCCCAGCAACATAGGATTTTACATTATTCTCGAAGAAAGGACAGAGAGCTTAAAGTCTTAGTATAACAGAACCAGAAAACAAGATACACCACTTAGCTTAGTGTGCAATTCAAACTGTAACCAAGGAGAGTTCACTGGGTCTGACAATGTGAACCAGAGATCCACTTCATCTTGTGGGAATGGGAATGCAGCTGTGTGTATATATATATATATATATATATATATATATATATGTATATATATATATATGTATATATATATATATACACAGCCAATTAACCTACCAGTATGTTTTTGGACGGTTTTTGCTCTCTTGTTTGTGTCTTTCCACCCCTACTTGTGATAGTGTCATGCTGGCAGAGGAACAGTCAGCGTTTTAACTGTATATGTATCCTATTATTATTGTTGTTGATCGGTAAGGTGCCACAGTGCTCAAGAGCACCAGCCAGTTGGGAAAACAGGGCACATATAGAACAGATATATCAAAGGTGGACAAAATAAATGCAGACAATAAAACAAAGGGTGTAGGGAGGGCCCTGCTTGGAAGTTTACAATCTGATGGGAAAAGGGCACAGCTTAAACAAGAGGAGCAAGTGTGGCTCAGAGGGGAGATTAGAATTGGTGTAACGGTGTACCAGTAGGTAGGAGTACAGTCGGCACTGATTAATAAGTGGGTTTCCTGCATCTAAAGATCTGAAAGCTGTGGGAGAGTCTGATCGGACGTTGGGGATAGCGGCACAAGAGAAGTCTTGTGGGCAGGAGTGTGATGTGGTTACCAGAGACCAGGCAAAACACAGGAGAACAAGTACAAACATTTTTTGGCGTTACAGATACAGTAAACAAAACAAAATAGCACCCTTTAGCAACATAGATGAATTGCTTCAGAATCCAAAAGTCTTCCTGTGCTCTAGTTATAGAATAAAAAAAAATTGTAAATGTTGCTTTTTACCCCAACTTTCAGAGTTTTCTGTTTACATTACCTGTACAATCCCAGAATTTAAGCATGTCATGCCTTTAATACCCTGCACAAAACAAAAGATGACCAAGCAGAGGTGTCAGGTGATCTTTATCAAATTATTTAACAGGCAAGTCACTAAAATATTGCCCAGTGTTCTCTGAGAACTGCTATGGAAAAATGATGTAAACAAATGTCTTCTAAATATTGCTTTTTTTTGTCTTAATAACGATGGTGTAATATGAACAGGCATCAGATCTATAAAAGTCATCACCAATATTGAGAGCTTGGGAGGCAAGGACAACATTTTGGGTTGCTTTTTTTTACCTAGCTGCCCCACATCCATGCAAGATATGTGTTTTGGGTCAGGATCTCTTTTAAAGTGGTTCCCTGCTGTTGCTTTAGGTAATATACCTATAGAACGAAAGCGGAATGTACACAGGAAAACATACTTCTGAAAGGCAGTTCTTTAAAATATATATATATATATAGATAGACACAGGAACAAGTTCTCCAAATCGTCTCTAACCTGTTACTGATTTTCACTTAGACTCCAGTGTTCATTTGTTTCATTTACAGTCCACGCTGCCTTTTCCTGCAGGTTAGTCCATGAGAGCTAAATAGATTGATATCCAGCCACCACACTAGCCCCTCCTCCCTCTCGCGGCACCCGAGCCCCCCCCTGCACGAGTTGCGGAGGGGGGGGGTGGTGCCGTGAGTCGGGGAGGGGCCACATGTTATTTTTTTCCCCAGTATGTGCCACAGAGCAGAAGGTAGCGGGCGGCTGCTGCGCCCCCTCTGGCTTGCGCCCTGGGCGACTACACCGCCCGCACCACCCTAGTTACGACTCTGGGTACCAGGACCAGAACTTTGTCACCTGGTTGGAAAGTCCTAACTACAGCTGACTTATCGTAGTTTCTTTTTTGTCTCACCTGTGCCTCATGCATATGATGTTGTACCAAAGGGGTGATCTTCCCCAACCTGTCATACAACTGGGACACAAACTGTATCACATTGGGTTCCTTTGGACTCTGTTGCTCCCAGCTCTCCTTGAGAACATCCAAAATGCCCCTTGGCTGCCTGCCATACAACAATTCGAAGGGGCTGAAACCGGTAGATGCTTGAAGCACCTCCCTCACTGTGTGCTAGTGAACAATCCATAGGCTCTACTAACGTTGGGCACTGAGCCCTCAAGTGTCCAGGCTCTTTGCACTCAAAGCAGATTGGACTTAATGCTGGTTTGGCTGCCTTTTTATCAAGCAATCTCTCCTCATCAACATTCGGTCCACTGTTCCATATGCCAGATTTTGAACGAGGCACAAACGTTGGAGCGGGCAACGGAGGTTTGGGCATATGCTGCAAGGCGCTGTACCTCTCCACTACAGCAGCCAATTCCTCATATGACTGAGGATGTGCCTGCAGTGGCCACTTTTGGAGCCCTCGGTCCATACCCCGAATACAGTGGTCAATTAACAGAATTTCGATCATTCTGCTCGCAGTGTTCTTTTCTGGCTGCAACCACTTCTTTAGTGTTCTACCAAATTCAGCAAGCTGAGCCCGAACCGGTAAATCTTTGTAGAGTCTCCAGTAATAATATCGTTGGGCCTCCCCTGCTCTGGTGACTCCAACCCTCGCTAAGATGGCGGTTTTCAGCCTTTGATAATCGCCGGCCTGGTCCTCAACTAGGTCTTTATTGATTCACTGTGCTTCTCCTGAAATATAGGGAGCCAGGTATTTGGACCAAGACCCAAGTGGCCACCTGGCTCGGTGGCGACTCAAAGGCTATTAGATATGCCTCCACGTCATCATCAGAAGTTAAATTCTGTAGCGTAGCGGTAGTTGGAGCCTTTCTCACCTGAGCGATCTCCTCGCGGAGAAGTCGTGTATTTTTCTCCTGTACAGCTGCCACATTCACTAGGGTTCTTAAAATGTCTTCCATTCCCACAGGAGTTTGTGCTTGGAAATGAAACCTTGCTTCTCTCAGTAATCAGGTAAACAAAAAAAGTTTCTGGACCACACCCAATTCACAACTTAGTGACCCACAAGGTGTGGTACTACAATTAACAGAAAAATTTTTTGTTTTTGTTTGTTTTTAAACCCCTTTTTTTCAGCTGACATGTGCTTTAAAACCTTCACTGGTAAATAGCAAACAAACCAGAATTATTATTTTTTTTGGACCACACCCAACTCACAATTTGAACCTTTAATAAGTGTGGCACTACAATGACCAGCAGTGTTTAACTTATGCTTTCATTTGCAACCAAAACAGTTGCTAATCAGTTTCACATTTGAAACATAGCATTACAACAGTTTGGTATATTATAGTGGCTTTTAACAGACTCCACTCACCACCCTTGCGTCTGGAGACTGGGAGGATGGCTGTGTTTTAGCTGTCCTACAGATCCAACGATGACACCACATGTGAGAAAGTACAGCATTCACAGGAATCCGACACAGGTATGCTGAACCATTTAACTGTTTATTAGTAGTTGTCAGGATGGTAAACAGTTCCAACGCTGGTTCAGCAATCATATCCAGGAACAGTACACAAAAAATCCTCACTACCTACATCTGGCTAGACATTACTTCCCTGTCTGCAAGCTGGCCCCTTACTGCCATCGGTGGACCCACCCACACATACAGACAGTATTTTTATTCTCCACCCCGAGCACTACAACAAATCACAGCAAACCAATCACACCCATGTGGAACATCTGTGTGTGTGTGTGTGTGTGCTAAAAGAGAATCCTAGGGAACCTTTAACCCTGTCTGCAGCCTGCTGCTGCAGACTAGCTGGGTTTTTTATCAGATCTCCTATGGGGAACTGTGGCAAAGAGGCATGTTTGCCACAATATATATATATATATATGTATATAATACTTATATTGCCAATCAGCTGGTACCATGTATAATATGTGAGTAACCATGTGGGTCCTTATTTTTGTTTCAGTCTGTTGCCCTGTATTGTCTATCCGGCTGTTGCGAAGCAGGGACCCACTGGACTTAGGACTTTTTATTCATCACCCGTTTCTCACAGTTTAATATACTTTTTGATCTTTGGCCCAGTCTATGTATATATACCAGAGCATCAGTTTATTATGTATATTGTTATTTCATGCTATTAGGTACATTTTGTCCTGGCTATTACCTGCAATATTGTATGTATTAGAAATATATAGAATATTGCCATATTCTGTGAAAATAACAGGACAACAGAACTCATTTTCCCTGTGCTAGCTAAGGTAATTACAATTTGTCTCAAATGTTCATTGTTATGGCTTAGATCTGGGTTGTAATCAGAACAATGTCTGTATGACTTGACAGCTAGGCTAGCTGGCAGGCCAAGTTAATTAGCTAGGTCAATGGGTAATCTAAGAGGTAATTAGCTTAGAACTTCTAGATGATATGCAATGCACCTTCACAGTACTATACTGGCTGAACTAGCATTGGGAAATTAATTAACATGTATCAATTTAAATGTTATTCTATCAAAATGTATCAGACTCAGATCATGCAACGCTGTAGATACAATGTGTCAAATGTCTTAATGTTTCAAGCAAGCGTGAAGTGTCATTCCCTGATGTAATATTGTAACCCTTTAAGTGTATCCAGCCAAATATCTAATTCAGTTAAGCCATTCCAATGTATAATCAAGGTAACAGAGAAAGTATGTCTAACAGTTAAATAATTTAAATGTCCACCGATAGACCTCTGCTGAAAGGAGGAGGATTGAGATATTTGACCCTGCTCCCTGTGTAAACAGCCAGGAATATAAGGAGAGCAGAATGCCCATAGAGACTTTTCTACCTCGAGGATCATGGTGTACAAGACATCAGCAAATAGGACTTTGGGCCAGGCACTGTAGTGCTGCCGGAGGAAACCCTAACAAGGCAGGGTCTGTGTGAGCCATTAACCCAGGCTGGACATCATGATAACTATCTAGCTAAATGTTAGTGTTAATACTGCAGAAATATACAATTATGAAATATTCTGAGATTATTACTTTGAAGTGCTGACTGCAAGTGGCTGCTGGAGGGTATACGCTACATAGTTGATGAGGTTGAAAAAAGACATCAGTCCATCAAGTTTAACCTATTTTGGATCTTATGCAATCCTGAACCCATATTTGAAATTGATCCAAAGTAAGCAACCGCCAATCAGTTTCGGTTGTAAAAATCCCCCCAGACCCAATATTGCAGTCCTATTTTTACCCTATATCCACTAATATCTTTCATTTTAATTAACGGTCATATCCCTGGATACACTTTTCCGCTAAAAATTTGTCTAACCTTTTCTTAAACATATCTATTGAATCTGCCATCACAACCTTCCCTGGCAATGAATTCCATATCTTGACTGCCTATACTGTAAAGAACCTCTTCCTTTGCTGGTTGTGAAATTTCCTCTCCTCTAACCTTAGGGGGTGACCTCGTGTCTTGTCTATAGTACTTGGGGTAAAAAGTTCCCATGCCTCTTTTCTAAAGTAAACATGCCTAAACTGGCTAACCTTTCCTCATAACTTAATGACTCCATACCCTTTATCAATTTTGTCGCCCTTCTCTGAACCCTTTCTAGTTCCTAATTATCTTTTTTATAGAGTGGTGCCCAGAACTGTACTGCATATTCAAGATGAGGTCTTACCAATGATTTATACAGTGGCAAAATTACACTGTCTTCCCTTGCATCTATGCCCCTTTTTATGCATGCCAATACTTTATTTGCCCTTGCAGCTGCTGCTTGACATTGAGCACTATTGCTAAGTCTACTGTCTACGAGCACTCTCAAATCCTTTTCCATATTAGAGTCTCCTAAATTAATTCCATTTAATTTATAGATTGCGTTCTTGTTTTTCATCCCTAAATGCATAACCTTACATTTATCTATGTTAAACCTCATATTCCATTTGGCCTCCCAATTCTCCAGTTTATTTAAGTCCCTCTGTAGAGAAGCTACATCTTGCTCTGATTTTATTACCTTACAGAGTTTAGTGTCATCTGCAAAAATAGAAACTTTACTCTCTAAACCATTACCAAGGTCATTAATAAATATATTAAAAAGGAGTGGCTCCAGCACAGAACCTTGAGGTACTCCACTTAAAACTTTTGACCAATTAGAAAATGTTCCATTTATCACAACTCTCTGTTCCCTATTCTCTAACCAGTTTTCGATCCAAGTACAAATGTTGTTTCCAAGACCCAGTTCCCTTATTTTGTAAACCAACCTCTTGTGGCATTGCATCAAATGCCTTTGCAAAATCTAAGTAGACCACATCTACTGTGCTGCCCTGATCTAAGTTCCCACTAACTTCCTCATAGAAACTAATTAGATTAGTTTGACATGACCTATCCCTCATAAATCCATGTTGATTCCCACTAATAATTTTATTGTGCACCAAGTAATCCTGAATACTATCCCTTAATATACCTTCAAGCAATTTCCCCACTATTGATGTCAGGCTTACAGGTCTATAATTCCCTGGTTGTGATCTCGTCCCCTTTTTAAACACCTGCTATTCACCAATCCCTTGGTACTGAGCCTGTTGAGACTGAATCTCTGAAAATTAATAATAGCGGTCTAGCTATTTCTGACTTTAGCTCCATAAGGACCCTTGGGTGTATGCCATCTGAACCTGGAGCTTTATTTATCTTAATATTCTTCAGTCACCTTTGAAGTTCTTCCTCTGACAACCAAGTAATAATTAATGGTATAGTTTCATTTCCATTTTTATGTATTGCTCCTACCATTTGTTCCTCTCTAGTAAATACTGAAGAAAAGAAAGTGTTTAATACCTCTGCTTTTTCCTTAGTATCATGTATCAATTCACCCATCTCACTTCTTAGGGGTCCGATATTATCTTTTTAATCCTTTTGCCATTTATATACTTAAAAAACATTTTGGGGGTTGTCTTACTTTCTTTTGCAACTTGCTTTTCATTTTCTAATTTAGCCAATCTAATTTCCTTTTTGCATGTTTTATTACATTCCTTGTACCTATGGAAGGACTCCTCAGACCCTTCATACTTACACAATTTAAATGCATGCTTTTTCCTTTGCATTTCTTCCCTTACCTTTTTATTTAGCCACATTGGGTTAAACTTAATTCTTTTACATTTATATCCCATAGGAATACACTTATACGTGTTGTTTCCAACAACATTTTAAAGACAGCCCACTTTTCTTCTATATTTCTGTATTTTTTCTTTCAAAAGCTTTGTACCAGTCTATGCACTTTATAGACTCCTTTAGCATATTAAAATTTGCCTTTCTAAAGTCCTAGTTGATCCCTTATACCGTTGCTTCTGGAAACTAATTTCAAATGAGACCATATTATGATCACTGTTTCCCAAGTGCTCCCTTACTTGAATATCTGATATTACGTCTACATTATTTGTTATTACTAGGTCCAGTATAGTCCGGTTCCTAGTTGGTTCCTCTACTAATTGGAACATGTAATGGTCTTTTAGCATGCTCAGAAACCTATCTCCCCTAGCTGTACTGCAGGTCTCAGTACTCCAATCTGTTGAAGTCGTATAATTGGATGAACGAAAGTATATTGGTCAATATTGTTTTGCCGTGCGATCGCAATGCGTACGCCACGTAACACAGATCCGCACGTCACCTAACACAGCGCGTGGTGCGATCGCACGGTAAAATACGCACGCACACAGTCGCATTACAACATTTAGTTATTTATATAATTCATATTCATATTGGTTCTGTTACACTGTAATTTATGAGCAGATAGCATTTGGTTTATTATTAGTTTATATAATAAGATTATATGTGCACTTCAGTGATATATATGGTTCAGGTTGTGGGAAAGGTGGCATGTCTGGTATCATACTGAAACCCTATTCATCAGCAGCTGTCCGGTGCAGTCGGCGAAGAGATCGCACATTGCATACTTTAGTTATTGATATTAGGGAATGAACCTTTGTATGATGATGGCCATGAAAGGAGCAGACCCCCTAGAGGGACAACCCCCACCTTTGGATTCCTTAGATTGAATCAGCCTATGACCTGTTTGCCCTGGAGACACCCTTTGTCTGGACCTATAGAAGCAAGCTACGTCATTTGCATTGTTCTCTGTAACACTGAATGAATATATATGATCACAGCTGCAGCTGCCAGCCAGTCTACTCTGACCACAGTTATCTAACAGATATACTGTTCCATTGGGACCCATGGAAGCGCAGCGATTGCAGCGGTATGTATGTATTTATCTTTTGGTATTGGCTGTACTGTACTATACTGTACTGTATAATATAATAATGTATTGAATTGTTGACTATTTACATCTGCTAAAATAAATCACATTGTGCTTTGGAAACACATACAATTGATTGGGCAATGCTTATTTGAAAACGATAGAATTACTTTAATAAATCAATGTCCAGATAATTAAAATCCCCCATAATTAAAATGTGAACTAGTTGTGTAGTTTTTTTAATTTGCTGTAGAAGTTGGGCTTCCTCAATCATACTGTCAGGCCGTAGGCCTCTTGAGGATAACAAGAGCAGGACACTAACCGGTATTAGTGCTACTGAACTAACAGGTGCGGAATCTAACGTACTCCTGGTATTCGCCAGTGACCCCCGCAAGGAGGGTTGGACTTCGCTGCACAGGGTACGCAGGTTGAGGTCCTGCTAGCCAGTTGCCGGTGTAGTGTAAAAGGGTCAGACGGTCCGGGTCAAGCCAAATCGGGAATGCGAGGTACCAGGGAGAATTCAGAGGTATGGTCAACAAGCCGAGGTCGTGGAGCAAAATGGGTCAACAGAACAAAGGATGGTCGACAAGCCGGGTCACAACGAGGAAGCAGGAAGACTGGGAGCAACTCAGGAGACTGGAGAAAGGGAAACCAGGAACACTAGGTATTGAACCTGTTACTCTGGCACCCTAATGGCGCCAGAGTCAGGTTTAAATAGAGGAGAGCAGCAGATGATTGGAGGGCACAGGGAGGCGGCGCGCCGTGGTATAGTAGCATCCGGTTGCCTAGCAACGGGACGGGAGGAGGGCGCATGCACCCGAGAGACAGCACAGGAAACCGCAGTGGTCTGTTGCTAAGCAACAGAGCGCTCTGCGGAAGTCGGGCGTCCGTTCCCATCTGACAGAGGATCAACGGGGACGGTGCCTGACAGTACACCCTCTGTTCCTCCCTCTCAAAGAAGGATTGGTCCTCTCCAGGAAATTAGCAAGGAGGCGAGGAGGATGCAGATCGGCCTCCGGGTCCCAGGATCTCTCCTCAGGACCATAGCCCTTCCAATGTACCAGATACTGAGGGTTGCGCCGAACAAAAGATCTCTTCAGAATTCTCTGTACTTCGAATTCATCTCCCAGAGAGGTCTCAATGGGTGGAGCAGAGACAGGTTCCTTGAAGAATTCGTTGAGGACTAGAGGTTTCAGCAAGGAAATGTGGAAAGTATTATGGATCTTGAGGGAAGGAGTTAATGAAAGCTTGTATGCAACAGGATTAATGATTTGAGAGATGGCGAAAGGACCGATAAACCTGGGAGCCAATTTCATCGATGGAACGTGGAGTCGGAGGTTGCGAGTAGCCAGCCAAACACGGTCTCCCACTCTCACAACTGAAAAACTCCTCCTATGGCGGTCAGCAGCTCTCTTATGTCGTACTGAAGTGGAAAGTGCTTTTTTGCTCTGGTTCCAGACTTGAGAAAAGTCATGGATGAGGGAGTCAGCAGCCGGCACAAGGGAAAGTGGAGCCTCTAATAAGAGAGGAGGAGTGGGATGTCTCCCATAGACAACGAAGAAGGGTGAATGGCCTGAGCAGGAATGTAGGAGGTTGTTGTGGGCGAATTCGGCCCAGTAAAGGAGGTCACTCCAGAAAGTCTGATGGTCAGAGGCAAAGCACCGCAAGAAACACTCCAAGTCCTGATTCACTCGCTCAGTTTGTCCATTCGTCTAAGGGTGGTAGCCGGAAGAGCATTTGAGCTTAATCCCAATCCTGGTGCAGAAGGCTCTCCAGAACCTAGCGACAAATTGTACCCCCCGATCGGAGATGATCTCCTGGGGACACCCATGGAGACGGAATATATTTTTCAAAAACAGGTCTGCGAGTTTAGGAGCTGAGGGAAGACCTTTACAAGGGATGAAGTGGGACATTATAGAGAAGTGATCTACCACGACCCAGATGGTATTGTAGTTGTGACTCCGAGGGAGATCGGTGACGAAATCCATCGTGATGCTGATCCAAGGAGAATCGGGAACGGGGAGAGGAAGGAGAAGACCAGGAGGACTTTGTCTAGGAGTCTTGTGGCGAGCATATATACAACATGCTAATACAAATTTACGAATGTCAGAACCCAGAGAAGGCCACCAGTAGTATCTGGAAAGGAATTCCTTCGTCCTCTTGAAGCCGGCATGACCTGCAAACTTAGATTCATGTGCCCAGCATAGTAATTTAGGGCAGAGGTGTTGTTTACGAAGGAGCGTCCAGGAGGAGGAGAGACGGATGAGGAATTGGTCATTGCCACCACCTGAATAGGGTTCAGAATAGTTTTGTTGTCTGAAAAGCCTAAGGAATCTGTATTATCAAATGATCTAGATAGCGCATCGGCCTTGCAATTCTTGGAACCAGGACGGAAAGTGAAGATAAGTTGAAACCGGGGAAAAAAAAAGAGACCAGCGAGCCTGGCGGGGGTTGAGACATTGTGCCTCCTGGAGGTAGGTAAGGTTCTTGTGGTCTGTCATCACGGTTATGGGATGTAATGCCCCTTTGAGAAGGTAGCGCCATTCTTCGAGCGTCATCTTGATGGCCAAGAACTCCTTGTCTCCGATCCCATAATTTAACTCACTACCGGAATTTTTTTTAGAAAGGAATCCACAAGTC
Organism: Mixophyes fleayi; assembly: GCF_038048845.1. Lineage (NCBI taxonomy): Eukaryota > Metazoa > Chordata > Amphibia > Anura > Limnodynastidae > Mixophyes > Mixophyes fleayi. Next base: position 263,359,702 of record NC_134403.1, read on the forward strand.
TCCAAAGTGCCGGAAGGAGATCTCTGGGATAAGACAGCCCCAATTCCTACAGAGGAGGCGTCAACTTCAAGAAAGAAAGGTCTCCCCTGGTCTGGCTGTTTGAGGATAGGAGCAACAATAAATGCCTCCTTAAGAGTTTTGAAGGCCATTATTGCCTCAGTAGGCCATGGTTTACAGCAGACACCTTTGCAGGTTAATGCCGTGATATAGTAGCGTCCCGTTGCTAGGCAACGGGACGGGAGGAGGGCGCATGCGCCCGACAGACAGCACAGGAAGCTGCAGTGGTCTGTTGCTAAGCAACAGAGCGCTCGGCGGAAGTCGGGTGTCCTTCCCCGTCTGACAGAGGATCAGCGGGGACGGCGCCTGACACATACTAATATCTGCCGGTTTATAGCATATACCTATCAGCAATTTCTCTGAACTTTTTCCTCCGCTGGATATTTCCACCCACAATGCCTCTATATTATCACCAATATTCTCGTAAATAACTTCCTGAATACTTGGTTTTAACTCTGGCTTAATATAAAGACATACTCCTCCTCCCCTTTTATTTACCCTATCCCTCCTGAAGAGAGTACAGCCTTTCAAGTTGACTGCCCAGTCATGTGTATCATCCCACCAGGTCACTGTAATACCTATAATATCATGCTGCTCATTCATTGCTACTAGTTCTAACTCCCCTATTTTACCTGTCAGGCTTCTTACATTTGCAAGCATACACTTTATTCTATTGCCTCCCTTAGGTATTTATTTTTGCTTTTAAAAGGGCCTCTCCTTATCGGCTATGCTACCCTTTCCCCCCTCTCCACCCCGTTGACTCATTAAATTCCTCCTTACTATTCTCAATGTCTATTCCATAAATACCCCCCTCCCCACAGCCTAGTTTAAAATCTCCTCCAACCTTCTAACCATCCTCTCCCCTAGCACAGCAGCCCCCTCCTCATTCAGGTGCAATCTATCTCAACAATAAAGATGGCAACTGACTGAAAAATCAGCCCAACAATCTGTCCACCTGATCCGCAATATGCCAAGCCCGAGCACCCGGGAGACAACACACTGTTTGACATGCACGTTCCCGGTAACAGATTGCCCTATCTACCATCTTAATAATTGAATCCTCTACCACCACAATCTGCCTGGGTCCCTGAGTAACTTTGGGACATGTCTCCTAACAGGCATACATGCACATGTATCCATGTCTACCACAGTTGCATTTACGTGAACATGCCTCTGCTGTGCTCGGCCTACTCTTGCCCCTCCCTTCTTTCCCCTGTTCTGCCTTTCAAAGCATAAGGAGTTGTAAGTGTAAAATGCGACCAAATGTACTTTCGGATGTGCGCCTACAGAAGACAAAAATGTAATACACGTCTTGGTAAAAAAAAAACAATCTAAGACTACTCTTACATTCTGCAGTAGAGACTATGGGTTTTTAAAATTAAACAGATATAAAAACATAAACATTCATAGTATACTCACAAATTCTGACACATGGGGAAGGCTAGAAGGACTGGAGTACTCATCACTAAAAAGAGTGAGCCCCAAGAACTGAAAACTTTTAAAATGTTTCATTTACTTTTAAAGATTCTCTTCTTTTTTTTAAAAAAAACCTCCTTCATTGTGAGGTCACTGAAAGAGGAATATACTAATTAGTTTCATGACTGGCTTTTGTGGTCCTTTTCACATACAATTTGCTAGTGATGAATTATATACATAGAAAATCTAGCATCACCGCAGACTGACTGCACTGAAATGACACAGACAAGCCTTCACTGCTCAGCCGATCACAAGTGGCTGGATGCAGTTCACAATCATTCTGTGGTGATGATTGTTGTGAGCATTTGAGGTATCATACAGTATTTGTTTTTATTTTATTTTATCACCTCTTACCCTAGTATCCACAACCTGGAGGTGCCAGGAGGAGTCCAAGTGCTTTTTAGCTTGGGGCTGGCAGCCTATTGTAGATGAAGGGGCACACTTTTTTTTTTCCTGCCCCCTAATGGAAGCTATAGGATCATACTGAAATGGCCTAAGATTTACAGAATTTAAGGTGCTTTTACTCTGCCATTTTATATTTATTGTATTTATGTGTATTGTATTTATGTGCAGGTATTTAATATGGAGCTTTTCCAGGGAATGCATAGATCAATTGTTTCAATGTGACTTCTGGTGCTAGAAAGGGGAAGTGCATGTTAAAAGGAGGTAATTGAAACATTTTAAAAACCTTGGCAATGCAGTATGAACTCTTTCCATAATGTGCATGAGAGCATGACTGGTGTCAATGTAACATTCTGTAAATTGATTGTGCAATGTGCAATTTTTTTAATTTTTGTATATGGAAATTTTGTACCACAGGAATCTAACAATATGTATAAGACTGAATAATAATCTTTGCAAGGCAGATCCTGTCTGCTTACATAAACTATAAGGCAATTTGCCCCTTGTGCTCCACCGCTCCCTGCCTCTAACGCCTATTACAGTGCAGCTGGGGCGGTACCTGCATTGTCGTGACACACAGTAATTACGAGTGCGGAGCTCCTCTAATTGGGGATCACCCACAGTCCTCTCAAACTCAACCTCACTCATGAAAGAAAGAAGATTCTATTAAAGTAATTTCACCGTTTTCCAATAATTATTGTCTACGCAATTTGTGTGATTCCAAAGCACAAGCAATTTATTTAGCAAAAGCAAAAGTATTACAGTTCAATAAATAAGTACAGAGCCCGTTATATACACTCAGTGATACAGTGAAAACAATACAGATGATTTGGCATGTTTCCATAGGTTCAGGCTTTATGAGTGTCCAGTGTAATGCATTCCATAGGTCAGTTTAAACAACACCCTCCAAGGGTGGGGGTCAACTTTCGAAAGGTGGGGGTCCGCTCTCCAGAGGATGAATAGTAATTTTCCGCCAAGGACTAGTTTAAACTAGTCTATTAGCATTACACAGACACTATCATTCTAACCATTTATTCTCTATCATCCATAACTAACAAACGGAATGTGCGATCCTTTCGGCGAATGAAGCGGACATCTGCGGGAAAAATAGGGGATTAGAATGATACCAAACATGACATGCTTCCTGTGACCTGAACTTTAAATATCACTAAAGTGCATATAACATTACAATATTTAACTATAAACTAAATAACATTTGTTCATAAATGACTATGGATTGGAACTATTATAAATATGAACTATATACAATTGAATGTGTAAGTGCGAGTGTATGCGTGCGTTATTTATCGTGCAACTGCGCCATGACACTGGCTCCCCTTCCCCTATAGAATCCTTTTCAAACTCCTTACCACCACTTACAAGGCTCTCTCCCAGTCTACTGCCCCTTATATCTCTAACCTCCTCTCCATTCACACTCCTGCCCGCCCCCTGCGCTCAGCCAATGATCGCCGACTCTCCTCCACTCTGATCACCTCTTCCCACTCTAGAATCCAAGACTTCTCCCGCGCTGCCCCCCTTCACTGGAACCACCTCCCTCGCTCCATCCGTCTCTCACCCAACCTGTGCTCCTTCAAACGGGCACTTAAAACTCACCTGTTCCTTAAGGCCTACCAGCCATCCACTTAACCTCTCATCTCTTCTGTTTCTCCCTTGGCCCCCTTTTTTCTCTCCCCTTTGCTTCACTGGCTCCCTTCTGTGCCTGATTTTGTTCACCCTCCCTTAGGATGTAAGCTCGTATGAGCAGGGCCTTCTTTCCTCCTGTCTCCATACCTGTTCTTCCACTCCGTCTCTACTGTATTTGCCTGCCCGGAGTTACTGAAGTATTGGTATTTTATGTTTAATGTTCTGTACTCTTTTACCCTGTATGGTCTACTGTTTGTACTGTGTACGGCGCTGTGGAAACCATGTGGCGCCTTACAAATAAACGATAATAATAATAATAATAATGACACGTGGTGTACTGATCGCAATCGCATGGTAAAACAATATTAACCAATATACTTTCTTTCATCCAATTATTCGACTTTGACAATTCATTTTGATCTAGACATGTATATTATTTGTATAGAGTACAGTTATTAGAAATATTTTATTGTTTTAATTTTTTAGTATTAAAAATAGCCTTTAAGTTGCAAAATATTTTAAATATAGATAATATATATTGTTGTGGTTTTTCTTAACTTTATTTAAATGAATTGTTTATTTTTTTCTGTTGGCACTTTTGTATTATACAGATGCCTCTGTAGCTTGCCAGTGCTCCAATGCTACTTTCACACACTATTTCATTGGCACCTACCATTCAATTTCTTTGGTGGGCCCTTTGTGCTTCAGTCTGACACTACCCCTGTGTATACAGTATATTAACCACAGGAACTTGGCGTTAATCTGTTCTTAGCAGGCACTAAAAACACCAGGTTCCTGGCAGACAAGAATCGATGCATTCTACGAAAGTTGCTTGCAGCATTCAAAGAGCTTTTCAGAGCTAGTATGACACAATTTCCATGTTTACATTGTCTGCTATGTGCTGGCAAAAGGAAAATATAAAAGCAGATTCCCTGTGACTAATATATGTAGGTGCACTGTATTTATCTCCCTTTTGATGACGCTTTCACATCATCAACTCTATAGGAAAAGGTGGATTATGACGCAATATGCGTCATCATGGCACATCCTAGCCAACATTGCAGCTTGGTGAGTGCCTTTTTGGGAGATTAATCTGCTCTCCTGGGAGGGCTTCTCTACCCCTTTATCTCATTTAAATTATTTAATTTTGCAAAACAAAACCATACCTTGTCATGTGAGTGCATAAGTAGCCGTATTCATGTGCCTAGCCTACTCTTACCAAAAAATGTCTAGCTCCTTCCATAATAAGATGCAACAATTTGCACCCCTGCATTAGCCGCCACCTTGACCTACAAATACCTATGATTACCTATAAAATTGGCTGCATTTGTTGACACACTCAAGTTCTGGAATAAAAACATGAGATGAGTCCCTCTGACAAGTAGTATGTTTTGATATCTCCAATTGGGTCCAGTCTAGTCTTTCCTCCCTGGCCCACTTATATGATCCCAGGGGTCTCCTCTTCTTTGTGTAGTTGCAGGACGCATATGACATTTCACCCAAGGATTTCAACAAATACCTGTGATTGCGACATTGGATTTCTCCACCCACGCCCATTTTATACACTAACCATGGGTAACAATAAGGGTTGCATTACTTTTTGGTACCAATATCTTACTAGAGTGTCAGAAGTCCCCAAACATGTTTCTCAGGTTAGGTGGGAGGCTGATTTTAATATCTCCCTCTCCCCCAAGCTATGGTGAATTATATACAGTAACTTGTCTACAGTCTCAATGTCACTCACCGGACTGTGAGTGCTACTTCTCGTGTGTTTAGGAACCGTGGCCGTCCGCCATCCTGAGGGTCTGCGCATGTGCAGCCCTTTCAAGCCTTCAGTATCTGTTGCTTTTCATTAATTGGCTGATCAGGCAACACTCCCTATTTAAAGCACCTGTGGTCAATAGCTCGTGGCCTGATCTTGGAGTCTCATTCCCATGAGCCTCTGAAGGTGTTCCTGTGTTTCCTCGTGTATTCAGCTCCGCTGATTCCTGTTATTTCTATTGTGATTTCCAGACCACTTCAACTCTTCTGTGTTCATCGTGTCTGCACCAGCTGATTCCTATCCGCTGCCTCCGTTGTTTCTACAGAGTTCCTACTCACTTCAACTCTCCTGTGTTCATCGTGTCTGCACCAGCTGATTCCTATCCGCTGCCTCCGTTGTTTCTACAGAGTTCCTACTCACTTCAACTCTCCTGTGTTCATCGTGTCTGCACCAGCTGATTCCTATCCGCTGCCTCCGTTGATTCTACAGAGTTCCTACTCACTTCAACTCTCCTGTGTTCATCGTGTCTGCACCAGCTGATTCCTATCCGCTGCCTCCGTTGTTTCTACAGAGTTCCTACTCCCTTCAACTCTCCTGTGTTCATCGTGTCTGCAGCCAGCTGATTCCTATCCGCTGCCTCCGTTGCTTCTACAGAGTTCCAGCTCATCTCAACTCTCCTGTGTTCATCGGGTCAGCGCTCCGCTGCTTCCATCTCTGCTACTGGAGTTCAGACCGACTCAACTCTCCCGTGTTCTTCATGTTCCAGTTCCATTTACTACTGCTTCCAGAGTATTGCCTCGTTCATGCTGGTTTATCTGCCGTGCGCTGCACCAACTTGATTACCGCTTCCACCTTCCAGTGATCTCTCCTCCTGCCGGCCTTCAGCCGTTCAGGTATCCCTGCACGTCTCTCTGACAGCCTGCTCTCCTGAACCGCGATATGCATACTTCTCATTGACTTTGCTTGTGTATTGCATATCTAGCTGGACTGAGTTGTGTTCTCCTCCGGAGTCCTCTATCCACTGAGACTATCGCTACCATTGACTTTGTTTCCTATTTGCCTGGATTGTTATTGTGACTTTGTATACTTTAGCAGTGCTGCTCTGTTATCATTGTATTGTGATATCATCGTGGGATCAAGTTCTGTGTACCCGTGTATACTCTGCATAGCATTCATCTCCTCGTGCCCTCCTCACATATATATTGCAGTGGTACAACTTGCTATATGCAGACCACTGATTCTAGTTCCCTGTGACACCAGTTTCAAGTATCCTCTCACATAGCAGTGGTACAACTTGCTATACGCAGACCACTGACTACCCTCACGTTTCCTTGTCCATCTAGTTCCTCGTGTACAGTCATATACTCATTGCCAGTGCTGCTAGTCATAGACTTTCCCCGAGCATTCTCTCACCATCTGCTGTTCCTCCTGTTCCGTGGTCACCCTGCTACCAGAGTACCTATTACCATCTATATTACTCTGGTAAGCCATCATCTGGTGATTTCCTGGGCAAAGACTCCTAGTGCCCGTGACAGTAAGATCAGGCCATGACAGACCCAGGATCGGAACCATCAGCTAAAGAGATGCTGCAGTATCTGGTTACCCGTATGGAACAACAGGATGCTCGCCAACAACTGTTGCTGCAATGTTACCAGGCGTTAGCCTCCCAAGGAACGTCTGTGCAAAATATCACAGCTACTATTGATGCTCCTGTGCTTTCCTCCATTTCCCCAGTGCCATCCCAGGTGTCTACGGCTTCCACGCTTCACCTGCCTACTCCGTCAAAATATGATGGAGACCCCAAAACATGCAGGGGTTTTCTAAATCAATGCTCAGTTCATTTTGAGCTCCAACCTCAAAATTTCTCTACTCATCGTTCCAGAGTGGCCTATCTCATTTCCTTGTTTTCCGGACAAGCTCTCGCATGGGCTTCCCCTCTGTGGGAAAGAAATGATCCATTATTACAGGATAGTGCCAAATTTATTTCCACGTTCCGAAGTGTATTTGATGAACCAGGTCGTGTTATTTCCGCTGTATCCAGCATCCTCCGTCTACGTCAGGGTTCTCGTACAGTAGGCCAGTACGTCATTCAATTTAGGATATTAGCCTCTGAACTTCAGTGGAACACTGAAGCGTTAATTGCCGCCTTCTGGCAGGGGCTTTCTGATAAAATTAAAGATGCACTGACTACCGAAGAATTACCTACTTCTTTAGAAGATTTGATTTCTCTTTGCCATCGTGTAGACATGAGATTTCATGAAAGAGAGTCTGAAAAAACAACTTCAGTTAAAGCACCTCTTCGCTCAAGTTCTCAACTTCGCCCAGCTTCATCTCCGGTGATACCCATGGGGACAGGTCGCTCCAAATTAACTTCAGAGGAGAGGGACCGAAGAGTAAAAAATAGACTTTGTATCTATTGTGCTGATTCCACACATAAGTCATGCCCTAAAAAATCGGGAAATGCCAGGCCCTAACCAGTTCTGGAGAGGTGAAGTTAGGGTCCCTGGAGTCCTCTCCATGTTCTACGAAATTAAAAGTTTGTGCTTTTGATGTTATAGTTTCCTTTGCTACCAAATCCTTTAAGTCCCAAGCACTTATTGACTCTGGAGCTGCGGGAAACTTTATTTCTAAATCCCTTGTGAATCAATGGTCTCTACCAGTGATTACTTTGAAGACACCCATTACTGTGACTGCTATCTATGGATCACACATTATTAATGGTCTCATCACTCAGAGTACGTCTCCAGTAACCCTTCAAATTGGTGTATTACACCAAGAAGAAATTTCATTTTTAATTCTTCCTGTTACTACAAGTCCGATTGTATTAGGCCTTCCATGGCTTCAACGTCACTCTCCCTAGATTGACTAGCACACTCCTCAAGTTACGTCTTGGGGAACTGAATGTCATCATCGTTGTCTCTCTCAAGTCGTTCCTCTTAAAATACAGCAATCCTCCATTTCACCTTCCTCACCGGGACTTCCTCCTCAGTATGCTTCGTTTGCCGATGTATTTGATAAAACTCAGTCTGAACGTCTTCCTCCTCATCGTTCGTGGGACTGTCCGATTGATCTTCAACCTGGCAAGACCCCCCCCAGGGGTCGTGTGTATCCACTTTCGTTACCTGAAACTCAAGCTACATCTGAATACATTCAAGAGAATCTCCAGCGAGGATTTATTCGACCTTCTACCTCTCCCGCTGGAGCCGGGTTTTTCTTCGTTAAAAAGAAGGATGGATCATTACGCCCCTGTATTGATTTCCGTGGACTTAATGCCATAACTATCAAAAATCGGTATCCCATTCCACTTATTACTGAGTTATTTGATCGTATTAAGGGAGCCCGGATCTTTACCAAGTTGGATCTTCGTGGTGCCTACAATTTAATTAGAATCAGGTCCGGTGACGAATGGAAAACAGCTTTCAACACCAGAGATGGGCATTATGAATACTTAGTAATGCCGTTCGGGTTATGTAATGCCCCCGCTGTTTTCCAGGGTTTCATTAATGAGATCTTCCGGGACTTGTTATATGTTTGTGTCGTCGTCTATCTGGACGACATATTGATCTTTTCGCAGGACCTGCCTTCTCATCATCAACATGTGGCAGAGGTCCTTTCCAGACTCCGGAAAAATTCATTATTCTGCAAGTTAGAAAAGTGTTCATTCGAGTTGCCCCAGATTCCATTTCTGGGATATATTGTCTCCGGAGTTGGTCTTCAGATGGATCCAGAAAAGGTGAATGCTGTGTTACATTGGCCTCAGCCAACTACTCTTCGTGCAATTCAGCGTTTTTTAGGTTTTGCCAATTACTATAGACGCTTCATTCAAGATTTCTCCTCGATTGCATCTCCTATTGTGGCCCTAACTCGTAAAGGGGCCAATACTAAGCAATGGTCCTCCGAGGCCCTTCAAGCCTTCCAGTTTCTTAAAGAGTGCTTCTCCTCTGCTCCTATTCTTCGACAGCCTGATGTGACGCTTCCCTTCTTCCTAGAGGTAGATGCCTCTAATGTTGGTTTAGGAGCCTTTCTCTCCCAAAGATCAGAGCAACAAAAATTCCATCCTTGTGCCTTTTACTCTCGGGGTCTTCTGCCTGCGGAGAAGAATTACACCATCGGGGACAAGGAGTTGCTGGCTATTAAAGTAGCATTGGAGGAGTGGAGATACTTGTTGGAGGGAGCTCGTCATCCTGTGACAATTTTTACTGATCATAAGAATTTGTCATATTTACAGTCTGCTCAATGTTTAAATCCTCGTCAAGCAAGATGGTCTCTTTTCTTTTCTCGTTTTGAACTAATCATAATCTTCAAACCAGCTGCAAAGAATAAAAAAGCAGACGCTCTATCTCGTGCTTTTGTGACGTCCTCAGACGTTGAAGATGGTCCCAACCTTTCTATATTAGACCCCAAATGTGTTTCTTTGGCTGCTTCTTCCACTAAAGTGCTACCATTTGGGAAAACCCTCATGTCTCCTGCTCTTAGGAAGAAAATCCTTTCGTGGTTTCACTCTTCTCGTTTTTCTGGACACTCTGGTGAACGAAAGACCTTTGAAATTCTTTCTCGAAGTTACTGGTGGCCTTCTATGAGGAGAGATGTCAAAGATTTTGTGGCTGCATGTGAATTGTGTTTCCAGTTCAAGACTCCCCGCAGAACTCCAGCGGGTTTGCTTCAAGCACTACCCATTCCGTCCATGCCTTGGACCCGTATTAGTATGGACTTTGTTACTGATCTTCCTCCTAGTAAAAACTGCAATACTATTTGGGTAGTGGTGGACAGATTTTCGAAGATGGCGCATTTCGTTCCCTTGACTGGTTTGCCTTCTTCCTCTACTCTGGCTGAGTATTTCATCAAAGAAATCTTCCGTATTCATGGATGTCCGTCCGAGATTGTTTCAGATAGAGGAGTACAATTTGTTTCCAGATTCTGGCGGGCCCTCTGTAAGACCTTGGGCATACGATTATCACTCTCATCCTCCTACCATCCTCAATCAAACGGACAAACCAAAAAGGTCAATCAAGATCTTGAGACTTTTATAAGGATGTTCTCTTCAGCCAACCAAGACAACTGGGTAGAATTGCTTCCATGGGCTGAATTCGCTCATAACAACATGTACCATGAGTCATCTTCTAAAACTCCATTCTTTGTGGTCTACGGTCACCATCCGTCTTTTCCGGAATTTCCTGCCCTCCCTCCCACCCAAGTTCCTGCTGTAGAGACTATTTGCCAAACCTTCAAAAATATTTGGTCGCAGGTCAAAACCTGTTTAAAGAAGACTTCTGCCAGATACAAGTCTTTTGCAGATAAAAAGAGACGGGCTATTCCACCACTGAAAATCGGAGATCATGTTTGGTTATCAACCAAAAATATTAGTTTGAAGGTCCCATCTATGAAGTTTGCTCCTCGTTTTATTGGTCCATATAGGATCATTCAAGTGATAAATCCAGTTTGTTTTAAACTTCTACTTCCTAAGAACCTTCGTATTTCCAATGCCTTCCATGTGTCTTTGCTCAAACCTCTTATCATCAACCGTTTCTCGGTCCTTCCTTCAGCACCTCGGCCAGTTCAAATTCATCAAGAGGAGGACTTTGAGATTACTCACATATTGGATGCAAAAATTTCGTGAGGAGTTCTTCGTTTCCTCGTTCATTCGAAGGGCTTTGGTCCTGAGGAGCGTTCATGTATCAAAGCAGAGGATCTCAACGCTCCAGCTCTTCTTAAGAAGATCTATTCCAAGTTTCCGGACAAACCCGGTTCCAGGTGTTCTGTGCCCACCTTTAAAAGGGGGGGTACTGTCACTCACCGGACTGTGAGTGCTACTTCTCGTGTGTTTAGGAACCGTGGCCGTCCGCCATCCTGAGGGTCTGCGCATGTGCAGCCCTTTCAAGCCTTCAGTATCTGTTGCTTTTCATTAATTGGCTGATCAGGCAACACTCCCTATTTAAAGCACCTGTGGTCAATACCTCGTGGCCTGATATTATAGTCTCATTCCCATGAGCCTCTGAAGGTGTTCCTGTGTTTCCTCGTGTATTCAGCTCCGCTGATTCCTGTTATTTCTATTGTGGTTTCCAGACCACTTCAACTCTCCTGTGTTCATCGTGTCTGCACCAGCTGATTCCTATCCGCTGCCTCCGTTGCTTCTACAGAGTTCCTGCTCACCTCAACTCTCCGGTGATCATCGTGTCTGCAGCCAGCTGATTCCTATCCGCTGCCTCCGTTGCTTCTACAGAGTTCCAGCTCATCTCAACTCTCCTGTGTTCATCGGGTCAGCGCTCCGCTGCTTCCATCTCTACTACTGGAGTTCAGACCGACTCAACTCTCCCGTGTTCTTCATGTTCCAGTTCCATTTACTACTGCTTCCAGAGTATTGCCTCGTTCATGCTGGTTTACCTGCCGTGCGCTGCACCAACTTGATTACCGCTTCCACCTTCCAGTGATCTCTCCTCCTGCCGGCCTTCAGCCGTTCAGGTATCCCTGCACGTCTCTCTGACAGCCTGCTCTCCTGAACCGCGGTATGCATACTTCTCATTGACTTTGCTTGTGTATTGCATATCTAGCTGGACTGAGTTGTGTTCTCCTCCGGAGTCCTCTATCCACTGAGACTATCGCTACCATTGACTTTGTTTCCTATTTGCCTGGATTGTTATTGTGACTTTGTATACTTTAGCAGTGCTGCTCTGTTATCATTGTATTGTGATATCATCGTGGGATCAAGTTCTGTGTACCCGTGTATACTCTGCATAGCATTCATCTCCTCGTGCCCTCCTCACATATATATTGCAGTGGTACAACTTGCTATATGCAGACCACTGATTCCAGTTCCCTGTGACACCAGTTTCAAGTATCCTCTCACATAGCAGTGGTACAACTTGCTATACGCAGACCACTGACTTCCCTGTTATCTACCTATACCTGGATTCCATTCCTTCACCTAGACAGCGGTACAACTTTCTATACGCAGACCGCTGACTCTCACTACCTCCTCGCTACCTCTGGTCATTCCTCCTCACTATAGCAGTGGTACAACTTGCTATACGCAGACCACTGACTACCCTCACGTTTCCTTGTCCATCTAGTTCCTCATGTACAGTCATATACTCATTACCAGTGCTGCTAGTCATAGACTTTCCCCGAGTATTCTCTCACCATCTGCTGTTCCTCCTGTTCAGTGGTCACCCCGCTACCAGAGTACCTATTACCATCTATATTACTCTGGTAAGCCATCATCTGGTGATTTCCTGGGCAAAGACTCCTAGTGCCCGTGACACTCAAAATGTACCTACCATGTTGAAAAGCTACTTGAATTATTATATAGAATTTATCTCACTCCAGCCCGCATCCAGAAATACTTGCCTAATCACTCTCAATTTTGCTGGCGCAACTGTGAGGCAGACCTATTGCATGTGTTTTGGTTATTATTTAATAAGGTATTTGATAAGCTTGCATAAGAAGGTGAGCTTTCACTTGAAGGATTGGAGGCTAAGGAAAGTCTTGTTTTATGAAAGGGGGAAATCTACAGTGGGTGCAGCCCGAAAAGAGCCCTGTAACTGAGATTAGGAGAAGTTAAGAGAGATGGATGAGAGAAGCAGATCTTGGAGTGGAGGTGTCGAGTTTTTTTTAAGTTAAGGAAAGACATGTATGTTGGTGCAGTTTTGTACAGACTGACAAAGTGGAGCAGCAGTAGAAGAACATTTTGCTAGGACAATTAGTCTAGTCCAGTGGATCTCATGCTTTCTCAGTTCAAGGAACCCTTAGGATCTCCATAATTTTTTCAAAGCACCCCTAAACCAAAATAATTACCAAGCAATCCCCCGCCTTGCTTTCCACCGGCCCGGCATCCCAGGGAGCTGTGGCAAACAGTTTGGGAACCACTGGCCTTAGCTGCAATTACAGGTGGTACTTTCTGCCCCAGCTAGCAGGTGAGTACGGGCAACCAATACCAGAGGACGCCCCTCTCCTGAATACACAGGTGTTTAAAACACTCATGATGTGTAGTAGACACTAGTGTGTGCGTGGTGTAACAATAATATTGGGTACCAGGCAATCTCAGTTCAACACAGGAACATAATCTTTAACTTCACTTCCTCCAGCACAAAAAAGCATAACGTTTACTCACAAGAATATTTACAATTTAAACACCTTTTCTTCCGGCACATTTTGTACTTCAGATGCTATTGGTATCTCTTCATATCACACTGCTACACAGTACTTAAACTCACAGCATGTTACATACCAGGTGATGCTGCGGGGAGCAGTACTTCCACAGTCACAGACCACAGATGTATCACACAGGCTCTTCAAGATATTTCATCCCACCCAGTTGTAGGCATGTAGACGGGCAATTACAGATCCTCAGGACCATCATCCCATTCTCCAAGGGCTCCTATGCTATGCAGTTTCCAACCTCCATAGCAGCTGCACTTCCCAATTAGCCACGCAGTGCCATGCAGCGACCCTCCCTCCCCTAATGGTATGGGGGTCTTTTCAAGGGGGCAACTCCATGGGGTACCTGGTGGAAGGTGCTCTCAGATTCTCACTGCCTTTGTACCTGCCCATCTGTGTCTGCTGTGGCAATGTTACTTCTGGGGTACACCTGAAGGTGGGGATTCCCCTACTGGTACTTACTGTGGCCCTTAGTTGTAAGTAGTTCAGGCTCTTCCCCTCTTTCTGCTTCCCACTAGACCTTGTTACTGCCAGTTTACATGCTGGGGCCACCCCCACACTATGGGCAATACTCTTCTGGTGGCTCTTTTGGGGTACCCCTGATGATGTGGGTCCCCCTCTGCAGTTGCACCCCTCTTAGAGGGATTTGTTTCATTTCTGAATCTGAACATACAGTTTCTTCTATTGCCTTACTATTTTCTTCCAGCTCGGCTTTTACACGTAAAAATATTTGGGCACCACTTTTTGAGTCAGAATGACAAGATTTTGCTTGGTCATGACTGACCTTACAAGAAGATGCCTCAGTGACATTTGCAGAACAAGTACTCATAGAGAAAGGTGAAGGCCTGATTCTTTCCTTGCCACTGCGTGTGTAGAATGGCATATTGGCAATTTATTTTTTTCTGCAGTTAACTTTGCCTAGATTACAGGTCTTTTTTTCTTTACCAAGGTAAAAGGTGTTTGTTTACATTTTTGTTTCCCTGACTTAAAAACACTATGCACTTTAACATTGCTTTAGCAGATGACGTAGAGGGATTACTATCATCATTACTGGTGCCAGCAGCTGCTTGGTGCTCCTGGTCTTCTGTGTACAATGTGACTGCAGATTTTGAAGAACACTGACAGCCCTATTATTTCTATTTCAGCAATGACAATTAGCAATGGACCTTTCCTGTTTCTATGTGAGCTATAACTCAGTAGAATGCCACTGGTGACTTTTAAGGAAACTGCCCCGCTTCCTCTATATGTTTTAGATATGACGCTGCCCAACTGCAGTAGAGACTGCCAAGAACCATGCTACTCCTTCTGTGTCTCTCTGTGTCGCCGTGGAGGGCAGTACTTATAGAATCCAAGACTCGCAAGATTCGACGATGCAATGATGATGTTTTGCCTCATTTTCACTTCCGAGGGCACGTGAAAATTCTGAGCCGACTCGGCTTGCTATATGGATCGGCGAAGTTCGAGTGGGCTCGGTTCTCGGAGAACCAGGCCCGAGCATCTCTAATTATGACTTCATTTCTCTTGGCGGTGAGTGGTGCTGGAAAAAACCCCTGATACATACTTTTAATGATACGCATTTTGCGCTTCAAGTTGCACATCTACATTCTATCCACTGTGTACATTTTCAGGTGTATCTGCAATCCCTAAAGTGATTTTCTGGAGGCAGTTCCAACTACCTGGATGTGGGTGTGTACCTTGAATGATGCTATGTGGACATATAAGTGTACTTCTAATCTTATTGTGTTAGAAAAACATTGGTTTTAACACCACATTCAAATTTCATGCTGGCTGGATGTTAAAATTGTATTAAACAATGATTGAAAGCATGGTGAAAGAAAAAAGTTGATGCATAAATACATTTGTATTTTAAAGAGCTTCCAGCAACACATCAATGTGTGTTGCTGGAATGTTGTCCCTGTATTTAGATTATTATTATTATTATTATTATTATTAATGTTGGGTTTGAAATTATTTTCACCCAATAAAAATCCAATTGATCTTGAATCATGCCTAAACTCTACTAACAAATGCATCCCTTCTAAAAATAACCACAAGGTGGGGCTCCAGCACAAAGTAAATGATCATATGATTAATCTTTTTTAATCCTCTCTGAGGAGTTGAATGAATCATATCTGAACAATTCTGTGTTTTCATTACTTTCAGCCCACACTTCAAGAATGCAAAAAAGTAATCCTTTAAAAACACGTATAAAGCTGTCTTTTTTGCTTCATTGGTTTGCAAAAAAATGTATTTGGGCTGTTTTTGTACAATGCTTGCTTTTCGTGGGTACTCTTTTCTCATTTTTAAAGGCTAATTCCACTTTTATCCATTATTTAGTAAAACTAATTTACAAACCTCCTAAGCCAACATACACAATTGTCGTGGTTCCACCCATGAAATCCCCTTCCTCTGCACTCTCAGGTTCCTGATGAAATCAGGTGGAGGATACAATATCTCAGTAAATTGCAGTAGAAACTCTGTCAGACCTGCCTCTTGCTGCGTCAGCACTTAACTTTATGTCTTCGATGATCAATATCCAGCACCAATAATTATCACACTGGACCTTTGAAAAGTAATTTCAGAAGTGGTCTGAAGATGTGTCATGAATCATGACGTAGAAAGAGACGAGCAGACATTAGATCGGCTGTGGCCTACTCCAAAATCAGACTCTGCATTTGAATTCATCATAAACCGTAACAGCAAAGAGAAAGGGGTTTCCATTGGTAGGATCTCCACAATTCAGGTTAGGGTGGGCAAGTTGGGTGGGGGTAATGTAAGAAAATAATGGTTAAAAGTGAAATTAACCTTTAATTTACCATAGCCTTATTGGGTTTTGCAAACTCATACTGGTGCATTGTACAGAGTAGAAAAAAAGCCCCTACTGGACAGTGTATCATGTCTTTATACAGGTTGTCAAACTCTCAGGTGACTTTTAATATCCTGTCACCCTAAAAACTACAGGATATTATACTGTTTATAATACTAATAATGCATTTGTAAAATTTTTGAAATATTAAGCCAAGGAAATATATTGCCTATAGTATTGGTGGGATAAAGTTATTGAAAACAATGTGATTGGAAAGCAAGATGAAGTGGAGCGAAGAAGGAGGAAGAATTGTAGTTTGTTGGTTGGTGTACTAATAGTGCAAATGTGCACCAAAGTGTAATACCCAATCAGACATCTGCTTTCATTCTGTAGGCAGATAAAAGCTAACTGACCATGTGAGTAACCATTCTGTCCAACTGTCCCGATTCCGGCGGGACAGTCCCGAGTTGACTGGACTGTCCTGCCGTCAAGCGATCGGCACCTTTGTCCCGACTTGCAGAAAGTGGGGGCAGTAACCATGGCGAGCCGATGCCGCAGGAAGTAAAGGGTTATTTTGGGAACGAGACATGCACCCGGGTTGTGTAAACACACCTATTTCACCATGACTACGCCCCCACACATGACACAGACACGCCCCCTTTCAGAGCTGTGTCCCACTTTGAATATACAAAATGTTGGGAGGTATGGGTAACAACACATTAACTTCTTTTAGCTATGTTATGAAATAACACACACAGTTTTTAGCTGGGTATGCAAGAAGTATCTTTTATACATGGCTAATTCTATTTGATATGACACTTGAGCCAAATTACTGATTATGGGAGTGTCATATATTTAAATAATTTGTGGTTAAATTGTTTATAGTTATTTGATATTGTTATATATAGAGATGAGCGCACTCGGATTTCCTGAATCCGAGCCCACCCGAACGTTGCCGATCCGAGTCGGATCCGAGACAGATCCGGGTATTGGCGCCAAATGAAAACTTTAAAGCGAGGCTCCGAGTCATAATCCCGTTGTCGGATCTCGCGATACTCTGAACCTATAAATTCCCCGCTAGTCGCCGCCATCTTCACTCGGGCATTGATCAGGGTAGAGGGAGGGTGTGTTAGGTGATCCTCTGTTCTGGTAGATCTCGTGCTGTGCTGTTTAGTTCTGTGCTGTGCTGTGCTGTTCTGTGCTGTGCTGTGCTGTGTTCTGTTCTGCAGTATCAGTCCAGTGGTGCTGTGTGCTGTGCTCTGTCAATTTTGAGTTCAGTGGTGCTGCTGGGTCCTGTGTGCTGTGTCCTGTTCAGTCCAGTGGTCCTGTGTCCCGTGCTCTGTGCTTCTAAGGGCATAGTTATTTCCCCAATATTCCCAAGTGTTTAAAAAAAAATTTAAAAAGTTAATAAAAAAAATATACAAAAAACTAATTTAAAAAATGTTTAATTACAACAAAATTTGCCAAACCAATCCTGAAGTATAAGCCCATTGGTACTGCAATATTACCAAGTTCACACATTCAGCAGTAAAAGTCCAGTGGTACTGCTGCAATATTACAAATTCACACATTCTGCAGTATCAGTCCAGTGGTGCTGTGTGCTGTGCTCTGTCAATTTTGAGTTCAGTGGTGCTGCTGGGTCCTGTGTGCTGTGTCCTGTTCAGTCCAGTGGTCCTGTGTCCCGTGCTCTGTGCTTCTAAGGGCATAGTTATTTCCCCAATATTCCCAAGTGTTTAAAAAAATAAAAAAAAGTTAATAAAAAAAATACAAAAAACTAATTCAATTTTTTTTTAATTACAACAAAATTTGCCAAACCAATGCTGCAGTATAAGCCCATTGGTACTGCAATATTACCAAGTTCACACATTCTGCAGTATCTTGTGCTACATATAATGGAGAGCAAAAATTTGGAGGATAAAGTAGGGAAAGATCAAGACCCACTTCCTCCTAATGCTGAAGCTGCTGCCACTAGTCATGACATAGACGATGAAATGCCATCAACGTCGTCTTCCAAGCCCGATGCCCAATCTCCTAGTACAGGGCATGTAAAATCCAAAAAGCCCAAGTTCTCAAAAAAAAGCAAAAAGAGAAACTTAAAATCATCTGAGGAGAAACGTAAAGTTGGCAATATGCCATTTACGACACGTAGTGGCAAGGAACGGCTTAGGCCCTGGCCCGTGTTCATGACTAGTGGTCCATCTTCACCCAAGGATCTTAGCCCTCCTCCTCCTCCCCCCCTACAAAAAATTGAAGAGAGTTATGCTGTCAGCAACAAAACAGCAAACAACTCTGCCTTCTAAAGAGAAATTATCACAAATCCCCAAGGCGAGTCCAAGGGTGTTGGTGGTTGTCAAGCCTGACCTTCCCATCACTGTACGGGAAGAGGTGGCTCGGGAGGAGGCTATTGATGATGTAGCTGGCGCTGTGGAGGAACTTGATGATGAGGATGGTGATGTGGTTATTGTAAATGAGGCACCAGGGGGGGAAACAGCTGATGTCCATGGGATGAAAAAGCCCATCGTCATGCCTGGTCAGAAGACCAAAAAATGCACCTCTTCGGTCTGGAGTTATTTTTATCCAAATCCGGACAACCAATGTATGGCCATATGTAGCTTATGTAAAGCTCAAATAAGCAGGGGTAAGGATCTTGCCCACCTAGGGACATCCTCCCTTATACGTCACCTGAATAACCTTCATAGTTCAGTGGTTAGTTCAGGAACTGGGGCTAAGACCGTCATCGGTACAGGGACACCTAAATCCCCTGGTCCAGTTGGATACACACCAGCAACACCCTCCTCGTCAACTTCCTCCACGATCTCCATCAGATTGAGTCCTGCAGCCCAAGTCAGCAGCCAGACTGAGTCCTCTCCAATACGGGATTCATCCGAGGAATCCTGCAGCTGTACGCCACGGACATGTGGTTCTAGGCAAACGAAGGACTATATGACTGTGACAGCCCACTGGGTAGATGCATCGCCTTCCGCAGCAACAGCAACAGCTGCATCAGTAGCAGCATCTACAAAATGGATGCTCGTGCAAAGGCAGGCAACATTGTGTATTACAGGCTTTAATAAGAGGCACAACGCTGACAACATATTAGAGAAACTGAGGGAAATTATCTCCCAGTGGCTTACCCCACTTAGACTCTCATGGGGATTTGTGGTGTCAGACAATGCCAGTAACATTGCGTGGGCATTAAATATGGGCAATTTCCAGCACGTCCCATGTTTTGCACACACCATTAATTTGGTGGTGCAGCATTACCTCAAGAGTGACAGGGGTGTGCAGGAGATGCTTGCGGTGGCGCGCAAAATTGCTGGACACTTTCGGCATTCAGCCAGTGCCTACCGCAGACTAGAGGCACATCAAAAAAGCATGAACCTGCCCTGCCATCACCTCAAACAAGAGGTTGTGATGCGCTGGAACTCCACCCTCTATATGCTGCAGAGGATGGAGGAGCAGCAAAAGGCCATTCAGGCCTACACAGCCACCTACGACATAGGCAAAGGAGTGGGGATGCGCCTGAGTCAAGCGCAGTGGAGACTGATTTCCGTGTTGTGCAAGGTTCTCCAGCCGTTTGAACTTGCCACACGAGAAGTCAGTTCCGACACTGCCAGCTTGAGTCAGGTCATTCCCCTGATCAGGCTGTTGCAGAAGCAGCTGGAGAAAGTGAGGGAGGAGCTGGTAAAGCATTGCGATCCAACAAAGCATGTAGCTCTTGTGGATGAAGCCCTTCGTACGCTTTGCCAGGATCTGAGGGTGGTCACTCTTTTAAAGTCAGAAGAATACATTCTGGCCACCGTGCTTGATCCTCGGTTTAAAGCGTATGTTGTGTCTCTGTTTCCGGTGGACACAAGTCTACAGCGGTGCAAAGACCTTCTGGTCAGGAGATCGTCCTCTGAAGAGGACCGTGACATGCCAACAGCTCCACCCTCATTTTCTTCCACATCTATGGCTGCGAGGAAAAAGCTCAGTTTTCCTAAAAGAGCCGCTGGCGGGGATACTGATAACATCTGGTCCGGACTGAAGGACCTGCCAACCATTGCAGACATGTCAACTGTCGCTGCATTGGATGCTGTCACAATTGAAAAAATGGTGGAGGATTATTTTGCTGACACCATCCAAATAGACATGTCAGACAGTCCATATTGTTACTGGCAGGAAAAAAAGGCAGTTAGGAAGCCCCTGTACAAACTGGCTCTATTTTACCTGAGTTGTCCCCCCTCCAGTGTGTATTCGGAAAGAGTTTTTAGTGCAGCGGGGAACCTGGTCAGTGAGCGGAGACGGAGGTTGCTTCCTCACAACGTTGAAAAAATGATGTTTTTAAAAATGAATAATCAATTCCTCAATGAAGTACAGCACTGCCCTCCAGATAGTACAGAGGGACCCGTGGTTGTGGAGTCCAGCGGGGACGAATTGATAATGTGTGAGGAGGAGGAAGTACACACTTTAGGGGGAGAGGAATCAGAGGTTGAGGATGAGGACGACATCTTTCCTCAGTAGAGCCTGTTTAGTTTGTACAGGGAGAGATGAATTGTTTTTTTGGTGTGGGGGCCCAAACAAACCTATCATTTCAGCCACAGTTGTTTGGTAGGCCCTGTCGCTGAAATGATTGGTTTGTTAAAGTGTGCATGTCCTATTTCAACAACATAAGGGTGGGTGTGAGGGCCCAAGGACAATTCCATCTTGCAACTATTTTTTTGGCATTATGTGACCATTCAACAGTCGTTTGCCATGTTCAAAAAGTAAACGAAAATGTCAACAAATTTAAAAAATTTAATCAAAAGTTAAATGCCCTGTCATTATTTAAAACAAGAGGGTTTGACGTGCTAGAATTAGTGTAGTGTTAATATGTTATAAACACTACACTTGGAACTTGGAGGAGGTATTGTGGCCCCGGTAACAAATTTAGTACCGGGGCCACCCCACTACACAGTCCAGAATTTTTTTGGGGGAAATTCAGAGCCGTGGAGGGTTTTTTATTAATTATATTGTGGTGACCACTCCTCTACGCAGTCCAGGTACATTTTTTGGTGCAATTAAGACCAGTTGATGGTTTTCTTATTATATTGTGGTGACCCACTCCTCTACGCAGTCCAGATACATTTATTGGTGCGAATCATACAAGTTCAGGGTTTTTAAATTATATTGTGGTGACCCACTCCTCTACGCAGTCCAGGTACATTTTTTGGTGCGATTAAGACCAGTTGATGGTTTTCTTATTATATTGTGGTGACCCACTCCTCTACGCAGTCCAGATACATTTATTGGTGCGAATCATACAAGTTCAGGGTTTTTAAATTATATTGTGGTGACCCACTCCTCTACGCAGTCCAGGTACATTTTTTGGTGCGATTAAGACCAGTTGATGGTTTTCTTATTATATTGTGGTGACCCACTCCTCTACGCAGTCCAGATACATTTATTGGTGCGAATCATACAAGTTCAGGGTTTTTAAATTATATTGTGGTGACCCACTCCTCTACGCAGTCCAGGTACATTTTTTGGTGCGATTAAGACCAGTTGATGGTTTTCTTATTATATTGTGGGGACCACTCCACTACGCAGTCCAGAAAGATACCTCGTTGCAACGTTTTGGACTAATAACTATATTGTGAGGTGTTCAGAATACACTGTAAATTAGTGGAAATGCTTGTTAATGAATGTTATTGAGGTTAATAATAGCGTAGGAGGGAAAATAAGCCCAAAAACTTGATTTTTGAACTTTTTATGCTTTTTTCAAAAAAAATCCGAATCCAAAACCTTAAATCCGAACCAAAACCTTTCGGCAGGTGTTTTGCGAAACAAATCCGAACCCAAAACATCGCGAAAATCCGAATCCAAAACACAAAACACGAGACACCAAAAGTCGCCGGTGCACATCCCTAGTTATATACCAAGGCCTATGTATTATTGAATAATAAAGGTGATGTAATTTCAATGTAAATTAATATGGTTACTATGCCCTTTTTCATACCTCTATAGCAGTTGCCATGTTTGGAGGAAGGCATTTCCCTTACAGAGCAGAGAGAGTGTGACTCACTGGCTTGTAGACTTGCTCTGCAGGGATGCAGTGTGTGGATTGGTGGATTCACATGCAGGGGCAGAGCTAACCATATCAAGTGCTCAAAAGAATGCAGTCTAAACTCTTTGACCTGTATTAAATCTCATTAAGACTTTGTTCTGAGTTGATGTGGGAGGACCTTTAGCTGTCCTTTATGTTCTAGCGAGGTGATACTTTCCACTACAGAGCTGCAGTGGAATATCAGATTAACACTAAAAAAATGCATTTTACCCTAATGGTTAATTTCTGAACATTTCAGTTTTAGTGTTAGTGTTTAATACTTCTTTAATTATGGAGTATACTGTGGGATAAAGTGTTATACAGGTAGTAAGGAAGAAGATCAGTACTTTTATTTTGTTTTTCAGTGCATATCCTGCAGATTTTCTGCTTCTGAATAACAATTCAACAGTCTATATGACTGTCAGAAAAGGCAAAACAAACATAGATATGATGAGCATCTCAACAGCTGTACACTGAAGATGCTAAAGCACAGAATACATTTATAATAGGCAAAGCTGGATTAAGATCAAGTGGGTGTTAAGTAGAGTATGAATTATTTACCTCCCTCCTACATTCTCTGCAGTGTCACCTACACAGTGATTATATTATCCGTGCCCACCATTCATGTTTATACTTGCAGTGTTGTTTGTCCTTACCTAATTCTACCCACACTGTGTCCATTACAACATTAAGAAAATGGCGGATAGTTAAAAAAACAATAGCTTGTATGGGTCTGCATAGCATTTTTATTTTAGGTTAAATGGCCCTTAATATATTTTGCACATCAAGTAAACTTTGTCTGACACAATTAATTTCTGTCAAAAGAACTGTATCTCCATAATTCTTCTGTTACTATAGTAGGCAAAATGATTGCATACACAGTGATCACATACAACAAATTATTCTTATATTATATCTAATTATAGCTCAGATACAAATGTTTATTAACACCAGATACATGATAGTTTCAAAATATTCTATTTCTTTTTCTGAATCTTCTCTTTGTACTTGTGAAACAGAAGCATTTAGAGAGTTTGCTACTTTTGAACAAAACACCTTCTTTATGGCCTAGCCCCTGCCTAATATAGAAAATAGCAGAGTCCCTCTATATTGCTGCCTGAAGCCAACAGTTGCTGGGAGCCGGTTAGACCTGCAGCTCAAATGGTAGAAGAATTGACTGTGTCCAGTCCTTTTCATTACCACTCAGAAGCTTTAGAACTATTGAAGAGGACTCGATGGACTTAGTCTAACTCCTCTGAGCTCACAGCATGAATCGATGACTCCATGCTTCAGGTAGCAATAGGGGAAAGGAGATCTACATTGAGGTAAGTTATATTGAATAGAACTGTTGAAACTATTTAACACTTTCAGTGCCAGAGATTTGTGTACATTTTCTCACTAGTAAGGCCACGCCAATTTTCAATATTTACATATATCAGTTTTACCCTCATTCCTATGAACACCCTCCTTACACACTGTGTTATGTTCAGCCTTTTACATTTATAGCTTGAAGCATTTTGCTCTATTATGTTGCTAAACAAGCATACTTTCTTGTATATTTTGAGTTGTATATATCTCAAGACATGTCAAACTTAAAAACAGCAAGATTTCTGCATCAGGTTTATACCTACGCCTATCAATAATGCACAGATGCCGCTTGACAGTGTTAGAGTAATTGGGCGAAAGGTTGGTGCCCCAGAAGTAGTGTAAGATAGGATTCCACAGGCTCGGTGGTATGGTAGAGAGGCAAAATGTCGCCCTTGTAGTGTTTGAATGAAACAAGGGATACAAGGCTAAAATTGCATAAGTTTGTAGGTTTAGTGCCTCTGCTTACAGCGTAAGGTTTTAACACTGTGGCAGACTAGTACTAATAGTGTAGGGAAGTAATACCATGAGACCTTCAATATGGAAGGTTATTCAACATGTTACCAAATAAATTAGAATCTTGTTTCAACAATATGAGCAATATGCAAACATAAATCAATGAATAAATATCTCACTTTGAAGTTAGGCACTGTGTTTCAGTGAAATGAGTTTCACTGGATAAATACTTTTGAGAGACAACCGGTTGCTAACGAGTTAATCAGACTATTACACTAAATGCTGCTGCAGCGATTATCTAGACAAATTGATCACAATAGAATTTTAGTGCAATTATACAACACTTATAACACAAAAGCAGTAAAGATGCAGCAAGGACTAATCCAGCTTACTCAGGTTAAATGCTTTAGCAGAGATGACTGTATACTAGGGTCACTTTAAAGTAGACAAAACCCATGGTGGTGAATTATACTCCACCAGTTAAAGGAAGTGTCAACTGGACACATGAAGCTTATTTACTTGAACAAGATTAAATCAGTAATCGATTTCTCTCCCAGCAACTGTAGAGTTAAACAACTTGCAATTCTCTCCTCAGCAACCATTTTTGGCAGTTTCACAATATAATCAAACTTCTGATGCAATATAGAGAAAACCTTGAGACAAATGATTTCTCTCTATGTCCCTTACTCACGGCTTCAGCTTGCATATAACTTTAAATACAGTAGATTTGGCCAGAATAAACTCTTCCTTCAGACAGCACAATAACCTCTCAATATCAATATTACAGTCCCGGTCAGGTCTTAATAACACAGTTTGATGTCTCATTTATTTCACTTAAATAACTTGAAAATAGCAAAGCAAAATAAACCATAAACTTATCTGTCTTCATATGAGTTCTGCTGACATCTGATGGGCTGTGGCAAGCTAGGTCTTTTCTTGTACTCTAAAGATGCCTCCTTCTGGGCTGACTTCTGTTCTCATCTTCCTACTCTACCTCCTGTCCTCTTGATCCCATTCCCTCACAAATTAGTAGGTCCCTGTCTCCTGTGCTCATTCCCCCTCTAACTAAAATCTGTAATCTATCTCCTTCTACTGGTATTTTTACATCACTATTCAAGCATGCAGTGATTACTCCCATTTTAAAAAAACTAAATTCTGACCCAAACTCTCTCGCAAATTACCGCCCCATCTCTCAGTTCCCATGCCCCTCCAAGCTTCTCGAGAGAATTGCCTACACTCGCCTCACACACTTTCTTACAGCAAACAACCTATTGGATCCTCTTCAGTCAGGCTTCGCTGTGCTGACAAGTGTCAGACGCCATCCCCGCTGATTCCCTGTCAGACGGGGAACGGACGTCTGATCCCCCCGTCGGCTGCCGCAGGACTTCCGGGTAGCTGGCGCATGCACCCTGGTCTCACTTCCGTTGCTAGGCAACGCGACGCTACTCCTGTTCCCGCTGCCTCCTCCGCTCTCCACCAATCAATTCAGTCTGGATCCTATTTAAACCTGCCTCTGGCGCCATTAGGGTGCCAGAGTAACAGGTTCACCACCAGTGTTCCTGGCTTCCCTATTTCCTCCATACTCCTGAGTATTCTGATTCCCGATTACCTGTTGTGACCCCGGCTTGGCGACCATTCTACTCTTCTGTGTGACCCATTCTGTACTGTGACTTCGGCTTGGCGACTATTCCTTTGGATTACTCTTTTGTACCTGATATTCCTGACTGCTGTGACCCGGAACCGTCTGACATCTCTACGCTACACTGGTAACTGGCTAATAGGACCGCGACCTGCGTGCTCTCTGCTGCGAAGTCCAAACCTCCTTGCGGGGGTCCCTGGTGAACACCAGGGGTACATTAGACTCCGCGCCTGTTTGACCAGTGGCACCAATACCGGTTAGTGTCATATTATCTTCAGCCTCATAGGCCTACAGCGTGACAACAAGGTGTCAATGAATTGATCACAGCAAAAACTGAAAGCCATTACTCTCTTCTAATTCTCCTAGATCTCTCTGCTGCATTTGACACTGTTGACCACACTCTCCTCATACAAACGCTACAATCCCTAGGTATTGAAGGCACTGTCCTATCCTGGCTCTTATCCTACCTATCTAATCACTATTTCAGTATTAATTTCTCTGGATCCACCTCTGCTCCGCTTCCTTTATCAGTTGGAGTACCAAAAGGCTCAGTCCTAGGTCCTCTGCTATTCTCTATCTACACCACTTCTCTTGCAAAACTAATAAGCTCCTTTGGATTTCAGTATCATCTCTATGCGGATGATACACAAATCTATCTATCCTCTCCTGATCTTTCACCATCTGTGTTGTCTTGCATTACTGACTGTCTTTCTGCCATTTCATCTTGGATGTCTTCTTGCCAACTCAAACTCAATCAAAAGTCAAAAACTGAATTAATAATATTCCCACCCAAAAACAGAACCTTTCTGCCTGACATTTCTATTTCTGTTGATAACATGACCATAAATCCCACCACGCAAGCTCGCTACCTAGGTGTTATCCTTGACTCACAACTGTCATTTATTCCCCACATCAACTCCATATCTAAATCATGTTACATACATCTAAAGAACATTTCCAGAATACGCACATATCTCACACGAAACACCGCAAAAACCTTAATTCATGCACTCATCATCTTGACTATTGCAATTCCCTCCTTACTGGTCTTCCCAAAGTCAGACTTGAACCCCTACAATCTATTATGCACACCGTGGCTAGATTGATTTTTCTTGCAAAACGTTCTTCCTCTGCTGAGCCACTCTGTCAGTCTCTACATTGGTTGCCTGTATTTCAACGAATCCACTATAAAATTCTTCTACTAACATAAAAGGCCATCAATAAAATTGCACCGACATACATTTACTCACTTGTCTCAAAATATCTCCCAACTCGACACCTCCGTTCTGCACTCGATCTGCGTATCTCTTCCACTCTCATCACATCTTCCCATTCTCAGTTACAGGACTTTGTTCGGGCTGCATCCACTTTGTGGAATTCCCTCCCACGCACAGTAAGATTTTTCTTTAGTCTCCAAACCTTCAAGCATTCTCTGAAAACCCACCTCTTAAGACAAGCTTATAGTATTCCTCTACCATCCTCTTAATCTCCCCTATTACCACCCTCTACACAGCTAATACAAAACAACAACCCTCTGACCAACACTGGTACACACACAGCCCACTCAGTACTTTTACCTTTGCGTTCCAGCTGGTCCAGTGTGCAATATGATGTAGCACATGTCTTTGTGTTTCAAACTCCCATTGTCCCATAGATTGTAAGCTTGCAAGCAGGGTTCTCTTACCTCTCTGTCTGTATGTATTACCCAGTATTGTTTTATTAATGTTTGTTCCCAATTGTAAAGCGCTACGGAATTTGCTGGCGCTATATAAATAAATGATGATGCTGATGACTTTTACAACTGGCTTTTACATACTTTTGCTGCAATCATCCCTTAGGCAATAGTTCAGGAGCGACTCTCCATGGCTTTTGTGGGAAGATTCTCCATTAACCCAGCCAACAGTCACAAATCACAACTTACTAGCTTCCACCAGTCCAATTTTGGCTCTTGCCCTCTCCCCCTAATAATCTCATGAAGCCTTCCAGTACATTCTGATACCAAAATGCCCATCTTTTGTCTGCTTTTTTTTTTAACTTATTGTAGTGTCTAACTGGCTCTGCATGCTTCTACTACAGTCTGGGGCTCTAGTGTACAAGCTGGGGTTGAGGTTTTTTGTTGGTCCACCCCAAAATGGCTGACACAATTTGCAATGAGCTTCCCAGAGGCAGGCTAGGAGATGCAGTTTTCTGAATGAATGCATGCCGTAATATACCTGTACTTTACAGGGTATTACATTAGTAGTAAATGCAAAAGTAAATTATTCTAGGTATACACAATATAATAATGTAATGAAGGGTCAGACACACAATAGAAATAGTGTATTGACAGCAGTGGCGGATCCAGGGGGGGGGGGGCAATTGGGGGGACTGCCCCCCTAGCAGGGGCTTCCTGCCAGCGGCTGCACACTATGTGCAGGTCCGTTCAGCAATGACAGCCAGGGACAGTGTGCTCTGATTGTGTTTTAAACACAATCAGAGCAGCCAGGCAGCACACTGTCACTGCCGAATGGACCTGCACATAGTGTGCAGCCGCCGGTAGCCTTAGATGTCAGAAAGGGGGCAGGGCCTAAATCGCCCCCCCCCCCCCCTAAATCGCCCCGGGTAGAACTATCTTCTAGATCCGCCCTGATTGACAGTGTTATTAATAAATGCTATATTCACATTTTCCATATAAAATCTAATTAAATACAAACATTTGTTGTTAAGTCACCTAGCAGCTACTTTAACATTAACTATTACAAAAATGTCTTTATCAAGCGTTATCTTACCTAACAAATAAAGACATGACAGGCTTGTTTGGCAAAGAAAGGTCACAAAACTCATTGAAATATATTAATTAAAGTGGTGGTGAATAAAAAGCAGGATCAATCAGTTACAAGCTATTCCTACACCGAATTGTAGCAACCAAAACGTACTCTGATACATATAGGCAGCAGAGCCCCACTCACCCTCATTTGCCTCAGTAGCTGGGACCCGCCTGAAAAGGCGGTGCCCCATGGGGGAGCGTTACTAACGATGATCCTCCTTTTTAAGGGAGAGTTGTCCACTGCCAGCTTCCTGAAAAACACAGATTAAATAACAATTCAACATGACAATAGAGAATAGAGGACTGGATGGGTGGGGAAATTTCCAGTGACAAGAGGAAGAGACCAGCTCAAGCTGTCCCTCGAAATCTGATTGGCTGACAAGTGCAACTAACAAACCTGTATTAACTCTTGCAGGGCACAAACGTCTTTTTTATTTTACCGCAACCTGGGCTCTTATGCTATTGGGCTAATTATCTACCCTGTGTTATTCTTACCTGTTTAATTATCCAATGAACATTTTATTACCTGCAGTACTCCAATTTGAAATGACAAATAAGTAATGGAAATAGATAACTGTGACTTGATATAATATAGCTTATACGCTAATGAATAAAGTATACACAAATGGCTATTCAGAAGAAGCTAGAATCTCAGTGTTTCTCAAACCCAGTCCTCAGGTACCCCTAACAGTGCAGCTTTCACAGGTCACAAGCAGGGCCGGATTAACCATAGGGCTAACTGAGCTACAGCCCAGGGGCCCATGGCATCCAGGGGGCCCTTGAAAGTGCTCAGCAGCAGTATTGATCGGTCGGGGGCGGGGGCGCGATCAGTGCTGCTGAGCACTTCCCCTGCAGTCCTTCTCCGGCGCGCTGTAGTCTTCTTACTGAGGAGATCTCGTGAGTCTTACTCTCACAAGATCTCCTCAGTAGAGTACAGCACGCCGGAGAAGGAGGTAAGTGCCAGGAAGGGGGGGGGGGGCGCGGGCAGCTCCGATCACGGGGGGGCCCTCATGGTGGAATGGAGGCCCCCTTAGCCCAGGGGCCTCCATTCCCTTAATCCGGCCCTGGTCACAAGTGAAATAATTAGTACCACCTGTGGATCTTTCAAAATGTGTCAGTCAGTAATGAATACACCTGTGCTCCAGCAAGGAGATATGGAAAACCTGCACTGTTAGGGGTCCCTCAGGACTGGGTTTGAGAAACACTGAGCTAGATTGTGCTGCTGGTGATATCTTCAGACTTCATCATATGGTTTCTTTAAACCAAGACTCCAGTAGCCTCAAAAGATACGCCTTCAGAGCGGGGTTTGTGAGGTGGTAAACAAGTCTATTTATGTTGCATCTCCAGGGAGGTGTTCTACACTTGCGTGAACACACCCTTACTGTACTCAACTTGCCTGCCCCAGTTCTACGTCTCTAGTTGTAAGTAGCTGCAAGTCTTAAATATGGACAAACATAGATACGGGAGTATTTTGGAACACGTGCAGTGCGTAAATATGTGTGCCAAAATATTAATGAAAGCACAAGTATAAATCAGCCCATTTATCTCCAGTTTATAATACTAATAATGCATTTGTAAAATAATTGATATTTTTTTTTAAAAAGTGCTTTCTCATAATTTTACACTAAATATGCTCAATAAATAAGGTTGATGGAAAAAGGTAGCATACACTGCTATCAATAATAAAACATTTCATCATGATAATATCAAAAAATACCATAGCAAAACAATCCATGTGCCCACAAAACCCATATATTTTCTGAAACTACAAACTCTTGAGAATTGAAAGTGATTGCAATATTTTATAATTCAACTACAATTATGACATTATGTGTCAAAACCTGAATTTTTGAAGACAAAAAGAATGGTACTTTAATTATATGTGTTTCACCCTCAACATTCCAATTAGCTCACATTAGCTTTGATGTCAAATCCCTCGCTGTCTTCCTTCCATATTATTTTACTACCATAGATCTATTTCTTAACACATTTCCATATTATTTTACTACCATAGATCTATTTTCCACTTTTTTTTTGCGCTTCTTTGTTATGTTTTTTTATTTTTATGTTTGATAGGAGCTGCATCGGAACATAATTAGATTGAGAGCAGTCACCTATATTTTATACTTACAGTGAATTGAAATGAGCAGTTCTGAAATGGGAAAGAATAGCTTAGCCCCACTAAACCATTGTGTTCCCTCGCTCCCCTTGCCTTATTAGTGCAACACTGGGTGGAATGAACATGGTATCATACTAGGTGCCATACCTCACAAGCACCCGTTCTGAGCTGGCGAGGGAGAGATCAGGGAATGATGAGATAATGGTGGACCATGCGGAGAACACTATTAACAGCCAAGCAAAGGGATCTGGAACCTGAAAACTGTAGACCCTTTGTTAGTGTCAGGCAGGCAGCTAGATCAGGGACCTGAATGCTAGTGTCAGCAAGGCAGCAAGAATAGAAACCTAAGCACAGTAGATGTGCTATCAGTGTCAGCCAGCCACCCCAACAGTGAGCTGATAAAATAGTGGAAAGAGCAGTTCTGGCAGTGGTACCCATATAATCATCATCAACATTTATTTATATAGCACCAGAAAATTCAAACATTAATAAGACAATACTGGGTAATACATACAGACAAAGCGTTAAGAGAACCCTGCTCACAAGCTTACAATCATTAACAATTAGCAAAATCAGTAAAAGAACATTCTGCGCTGACAATCTCAGTCACTGCATTAATGATTACCTAGCAGCTAACTGCTAGCACTTGATGTCTATTAAATCCAGTTTCTGGCTATATAATTCCTGTCTATCTGCTATCCAGTGACTGTTCTACCTGTTTTCATTCTGTCTGTTCTTGAGTCTCGTGGCTCCTTACTTTGCCTGTCATAAATTCCTGACCATCTAATCTGGTTCCTTTCTGATAAATGTGTCTTTGATGAAACAGACTGCCACATTTTGCACTAGAGGTATTTAGATCAGGCCTGGCCTTGCTTCTACTCTCCCAGCTTCACTTAGAAGCACCATTTAAGAAAGTACAACAAGTATACTGTTCAGTTGTTCTAGTGGGCAAAGCTGAGCCATACCTGATAACCAGTTTAGACAGTGTAGTCACTGACCACTGTTTCTTCTCTGCTGCCAGGTCCTGGACAATCCCATTCCCAGTCCTTCCGTGAAATCCAGCATTATCTGCAGTCACCTTCATTTATTATTATTTTTGTTTTTTTAAAATGTTCTAAAAGTTTTTCTCAAAAAGTCCCTTTTTCAATCAGTTGCATAGGTTGGTCATCATGGTAAAACTCTAACTACCCATATCAGATATATACAGTCAAGTCCATAAATATTGGGACATCGACACAATTCTCATATTTTGGGCTCTATACACCACCACAATGAATTTGAAATGAAACAAACAAGATGTGCTTTAACTGCAGACTTTGAGCTTTAATTTGAGGGTAATTACTAGAGATGGGCGGGTCCGGTTCTCCGAGAACCGAACCCACCCGAACTTTGGGTATCCGAGTACCGAGCTGAGCAGCTCGGTACTCTCCCGCCCATTCCGAATCCAAATCGAGGCCGAACGTCATTGTGACGTCGTCGAATCTCGGGGCTCGGTTCTCGCGATACTTCAACTTTATAAATACACGCCTCCACAGCAATCCATCGCCATTTGACAGAGGGAGAGAGCAGGGTGTAGTCATAGGCTAATTAGAGCAGGGACAGAGAATACAATATTGTTCTTGCAATTGCTCTAACCAAAATCGCTAGTGCAGAGAGGAGGATAGAGGTTTATTATTTTTTCTTCATATTTGGCACTCCCCAGCGCTTTTGGGGTGTCCCCCATAATTGTGCATAAATATTTCTGGCTGTCAAAAGTCATATCTGTCAGCAGTATCTACTAAATAATTTTTAGCACTCCTCAGTGCTTTTGGGGTGTCCTCCCTAATTGTGCATTAATATTTCTGGCTGTCAAAAGTCATATCTGTCAGCAGTATCTACTAAATAATTTTTAGCACACCTCAGTGCTTTTGGGGTGTCCTCCCTAATTGTGCATTAATATTTCTGGCTGTCAAAAGTCATATCTGTCAGCAGTATCTACTAAATAATTTTAGCACTCAGTGCTTTTGGGGTGTCCTCCCTAATTGTGCATTAATATTTCTGGCTGTCAAAAGTCATTTCTGTCAGCAGTATCTACTAAATAATTTTTAGCACACCTCAGTGCTTTTGGGGTGTCCTCCCTAATTGTGCATTAATATTTCTGGCTGTCAAAAGTCATAACTGTCAGCAGTATCTACTAAATAATTTTTAGCACTCCTCAGTGCTTTTGGGGTGTCCTCCCTAATTGTGCATTAATATTTCTGGCTGTCAAAAGTCATATCTGTCAGCAGTATCTACTAAATAATTTTTAGCACTCCCCAGTGGTTTGCGCTCAGAATGGATTCAAAGCAGTCCACATATGATCTGAATGAGCAACCAGGTTCTGTCACCAGTCCTGATGTTAGTGTTCCCAGTACGTCATCTGGCCATGGCGATGTCAAACAACAGAGTGTTTTCAAATTAGTGCAAAAAACAAAAACCCAAAAAAAATTTACAGTATTGAAGCAAAAAAGAAGTGTAACTGAGCAAAAGTTAAGTGACGATAAAAAAAAAATTGCAAGCATGCCATTCTACACACGCAGTGGCAAAGAGAGAATGAGGCCTTCACCTTTGGCTATTAGTGGCAGATCCCAAAAAGTTACCCAGCCTACAATTGGTGCACAACTACTGTTACGCGTCAAAGCCGAGCTGCAAGATAACAGTGAGGCATTACAGGAGAATATTTGCTCTGATTCACAAATGACAACAATCCCTGTGGAGAGTCCATCCAACAGTGGGATGTCTAATCGTGAGCATTCTGCTGATGTGTGCCTTAATAGCCCGAGTGTAGCCGGTGATACCCAAATTGAGGATGCCACTTTGGAATTAGAAGAGGATGAGGGGGAGATTTGTGTAGGCGACGAGGGCGCTAATGATGATGTTGATGATTATGATGCAGACAGATACCAAATTGCCTTTCTCAATTTCTATCTATATTCTAGATTATATAACGGCTGAATAGTTTTCTATTTTACTCCTAGTGGAGAGAGGATCTGATGCAGACAGATACCAAACTGCCTTTGTCCATTTCAATTTATATTGTACAGTATATAACGGCTGAATTTATTAGTATTTTATACAAGTGGAGGGGGGCCCAGAGAGACAGAAACCAAACTGGCTTTCTCCATGTCAATTAATATTGTACAGTCTATAACGGCTGGATTTTTTGGTATTTTATGCAAGTGGAGGGGGGCCTAGAGAGACAGAAACCAAACTGGCTTTCTCCATGTCAATTAATATTGTACAGTCTATAATGGCTGAATTTTTTGTTTTTTTAAAAAAGTGGAGGGGGCCTATAGAGACAGAAAGCAAACTGTCTTTTTCCATTTCTTTACATATTTAACTATAAGTGTAGGGTGTAATATAAATTCAAAGACGATGGCTGCATTGCCAATATGCATAGATGGAGAGGAAGACAATCTGTTTTGTGTGTAGAATAGGCCTACCAACGAAGAATTAAACAGTTATTTTGGATGATTTATTACCTCAACAATTAGATTACTTATCTCTAAAACAGTTGGAGCACTAAATTGGGTTATTTTAGGCACAAAAACATGTATTTTCCAACAAAATAGCAAAACAAAACCAAACAAAACCAAAACCAAAACCAAAACACGCAATGGCGGTTTTGCAAAACCAAAACCAAAACCAAAACACGACGGTAATCCAGATCCAAAACCGAATCCAAAACCAAAACACGGGGGTCAGTGACCATCTCTAGTAATTACATCCAAATCAGGTGAACGGTGTAGGAATTACAACGGTTTCTATATGTGCCTCACTCTTTTTCATACTTGCCAACTCTCCCGGAATGTCCATTTTGCGAGAGTCTCCCGGAACTCCCGGGCGAGTGTGGCAATCTCCTGAATTCTGCCAGTTCTTAGGAATTCTTCCTAGTGAAGTGGGCAGAATTAGATCCCAAATGCTGCGATTCCCGGTGAATCGCGGCATTTGGCCCCACCCCCGCTGTCAAATGTCGCGTTTGCGTCATGATGTCAGAGGGGGCGGGGCCAAAATGACATCAGCCCCCCTCACGCCCCCCTCCGCTGGCTGGCTCCCGGAAGGGAGCTGAAGAAAGTGGGCAAGTATGCTCTTTTTAAGGGACCAAAGATAATGGGACAATGAACTCAAAACCTATTTCATGGACATGTGTGGGCTATTCCCTCGTTATTTCATCATCAATTAAGCAGGTAAAAGGTCTGGAGTTGATTCTAGGTGTGACATTTGCATTTGGAATCTGTTGCTGTCGACTCTCAATGTGAGATCCAAAGAGCTGTCACTAACAGTGAAGCAAGCCATCATTAGGCTGAAAATCAAAACAAACCCATCAGAGAGATAGTAAAAACATTAGGTGTGGCCAAATTAACTGTTTGGAACATTTTTAAAAAGAAAGAACGCACCGGAGAGCTCAGCAACACCAAAAGACCTGGAAGACCACGGTAAACAACTGTGGTGGATGACAAAATAATATTTTCCCTTGTGAAGAAAAACCCCTTTACAACAGTTTGCCAAATTAAGAACACTCTCCATGCAAGCAAGGAGAGTTATACAGACAGATATAAGAAGATAAAAGTTACAGACAGAAGCTTACTATGGAGTGATTATGTCCTCTGGGCTCCAGGTGTAAGAGAAGTCCCCAGCTTCCAAGTGTGTGTGTGGTGTGATCGAAAGAAAGTGATTTTTTCTTTTTCAATGGCTTATAAACCTTTACCCATAATGCATTGCTTCAGATGGGAGTGGTTAACCTCTGCCACACCCACGCAGCTGGACAAGGCCTGTAATGATGTCTCACTGCTCTGTGTTTCTTACTGAGCACATGTTCCTTTGTTTGAACCTCTCTGCCAAATGCCACATGTAAGACAATTTCTTTGGTTGGAATGCTCTGGCTTTCAGCCAGTTCATATCTTAATCTGTGCATAAGTTTGGTGCATGTAAACAGCAGTGGAATGCTAGCGGCCATTAAGCTCCGCCCATCGCAACTGCGCCATCAGTGGTGATATATAGGAGCTCCTTCACACAATGTTCAATATTTTCACACTTTTTTAGGCAGTGCTAGACAGGCCCCTCCAGTGGTACACACAGAGTATCCCTCTCTAGATTGCCCTGGGTGTACACTCTAATGAAATGCACTGTGCACATGGTGGAGACTCCTTCTAATTAGTGTGCTTGGCCATTTCAGCCACACCCATTGCTAACAGGTGTATACAATTAAGCATACAGCATGCACTATCCATAGTCAAACAATAACATTAGAATGGTGTGACTGGATAACTCATAAATAACTTATGGTATCAATTTGCTTAAGGGAAATAGCGCAGGGTGCATATTTATATAATTTCCAATGCACTTATTTTTAATATTGTATATATTCTGAGATAGGAAATCGTCATTTCTGAGACCAGGGGAAGAAATTTGTCTCTTGTTTAACCTTGGTATAGGATATGCCTATTTGTGATGTATATATCTGATACAATGAGCCTGTGTTTACCAAACCTTTGGTGTGTTATGATGTGGGGAAGTAGCTTGTTTTGGGTTTTATTTTGTTTTTTGTTTTTTTTTGTTGTTCTGTGGAAATGTGTATTCGGCGACTGTCTGAAGTATTCATGCCAGTCAGACCTTTTGACTTGCTATTGAGTCTACTGCCCAGGAAATCACAGCAAGGTTTTTAAGAATTTCATAGCTAAATATAAATATTAGTGGCTTTGCAATGCATGTAAATCCATGTTTGTGTAAATATAGTACATCCTGATTCTAAAAATAGACTATTTCGGAACTGTGTAAAAGATGAGCTGTGTGAGCATGTAAGTGTGCTTATGATTTCAACATCTGACTTGATCACTGGTACCTCAAACCAGTGTGAGCAAATAAACCATCTTGCTTCAAAGCCCTGCTTGGAAACATCTTCAATATCTCTGTATTCCTGTGATCTAATCCGTTGTCCGTCTGTCTCTGAGGTTTGGACCCAAGCGTTTCCAGTACCACCACTCTGCCTGCTACCCAGCAGCCCTGGTCAATGTGATAGGCCAGTGGGGATCCATTCACAGCAACCCGGATCCATAGTAAGAGGTCCGGAGTACCAGCCCAGGTACACCAGCAACGAGATATGCTAGCAGCGTCATTTTCCCAGAAGAAACCCGGCACTGGATGCCGGGAAGGAGTCCAGTGGTGGCAGCTTGTGTAAGCCCCTCCTACTGTGACAAGAGGGTGCATTTGGGATAACAAAAGGGAACGGTGGCAAAGTAAGCCCAGCCAGTTCCCAACAACAACAGACAGGGTGGCATAGGTGATCCATCCTGTCACAAATGGGTTGTACTGAACAGCTCAGTGACTTTTAACATAGAACTGTCATATGATGTCACCTTT
This sequence comes from Mixophyes fleayi, assembly GCF_038048845.1. Classification (NCBI taxonomy): domain Eukaryota; kingdom Metazoa; phylum Chordata; class Amphibia; order Anura; family Limnodynastidae; genus Mixophyes; species Mixophyes fleayi. Next base: position 263,396,830 of record NC_134403.1, read on the forward strand.
CAAACAAATCAGTTCATCAAATTTCTGCCCTGTTCGAGCTCTCCAAGTCAACTTTAAGTGCTATTAATGTGGATTGGAAATGTCAACAACAGCTCTGCTGCAAAGCGTTAGGCGACACAAGCTCTGACTGTTGAATCGCATAGCACTTAAAACATTCTCAGTTGCAACACTTACTACTGAGTTCCAAACTGCCTCTGTATGCAACTTCAGCACAAGAACTGTTTGTCAGGAACTTTATGGATTGGGTTTCCATGGCAAAGCAGGAGCAGGACATACAAGCCTTACACTGCCATTGGACTCTGGAGCAGTGGAAATGCATTCTCTTGAGTGACAAATCATACCTCACCTTCTGGCAATCTAACAGTTGCATCTTCAAATTATTTACTAACCTCTTAGCTTTTTTACTTTCAAATAGCTGTGACAGACTTTGGTGCTATTCTTATCTTTTTCAGGATAACAACAAGTGCAGGATTGAGCAAGATCAGGACTGCTCGGCTGGTGGCTTACGTACCACACCTGGTATGCCATGCATCTTCCTAGTGTCTGTGACATATTTTATTACGCATCCAACTATCTGATTGTTATGAAGCCAAGCAGTCTAACTGACCACTCTGACTTTGCTCTAGATACATCAGCTCTTTGCTTGATTGGAGCTATTGGTGATGTTATGATAATCAGAAAGTTGAATGGTTTCATTGAGAAGCATCTTTGGATTCACCCCCAATAAATCAAGGTGATTTCACTACCTAAAGCCACCAATAATTTCATTGTGCAGAAGCCTTGGCTTTTATTTCATAACATTGTGAAGATTTCTCTTTACAGATTCTCCACTATCTCTGGAAATGCAACGTCCTTGTGGTCATGGAGAGCTGAGTGGCTGAAGGGGCTTCCCACAATGCAGATAGTATAAACACCATTAGTCATAACAAACGCAGAGAGATAGAAGAGGTCAAAAATAAAACGCTATATGAGTTTTTTAAGATGCAATAAAAGCAGTGATGCAATAGTTTTTGTGACTCCATCCTTAAAGGTGCTTTTCTTTGTAATTCCTTTCTACTCGTTCCCTATAAGGTCATAGCACTGGAGGACTCAATCCATTCTCTCTCTCCCACAGAACTCCATAGAGGCCAATTGAAGACTAGACTGATTGGGATATAAGCTGTGTGCATTAATGCAGCAAAAATTAGTAGGACGTAGTACGTCCTAGCTACCAACTTCAGATAAGTATTTGTACTAAAGTCTAAACATAGATCACCATACCCTCGCTATCCATTTCAATAGCAACTCCCTAGAACCCTCCTCTTACCAATGACAATCTCACCTAACTGCTGGACTATTGAAATGTTCCCATGAATGTTAAGCAATCCAAACAATATCTGTTTGTGGACACTTCCATGACTGATTCAGCTGATTGTGTAATAGGCATGTGCAATATCTAAAAAACCACGGGAAAATACATTCTTATTTAGACTGCAAATGACACTGTGCCTATACACTCTGCCAATTAATTGTATTCCACGCAATCAGAATGCCCAGTCCATGAACAAATAAATATGCTAAAACAAATCAGATCTATACAGTATATACAAAACAGCATCCAACCAGATATATATGTTATCAAACCTTAGTGAATCTATCGGTGAGTTGGTCAGTATTCTTGACACCAGTTGTGTGTGGATTTCCAAAGAGGTGCAGCAGATGTGGAGTAGTGAGAGAGGAAGATAAGTGTTGCAACAACATTTAGGATGGATTGTAGTGTGGGTATATGGGTGTCGGGAATACCAGATAGCAGGAGGTTGCAGTAGTCAAGAAGGGAGATGATGAGAGAATGGATAAGAGTTTTGGTAGCATGTTCAATAAGAAAAGGGTGTATTCTGGCAATATTTTTAAGCTGGAATCAACAGGACTGGGAGAGAGTTTGGATGTCAGGAATAAAGCAGAGGGTGGAGTCAAGTCTGACACCTAGGCAACGAGCTTGGGAGACTGAGGAAATTAGGGTGTTATTAACAGTAAGGGAGTGTTATGTGCGTATTGTCGCTAACCAATAACGATTGTTGAACCTCGATTTGTGTTTCCAAAGCACAAAGATTTATTCGTAATAAGTAGAATAATATGCTCAAGCGAAGTAATAGTAAATACAGCCGTTATTCAATCCTGAAGTCTGGGTACAAGATGTCTGCACTCTGGATCACAAGCTGCTGCTTATATACACAATCAAATACAGTAATACAATGAAGATGGTATAGCTTGCATCCATTGGTCCAGGTCTCAGGAATGTCCAAGGGGTTGTCAATCATTGGCTGGTTCATCCTAAGGAATCCAAAGGAGGGGGTCATCTCTGCAGGGGGTATGCTCTGCTCTTCCCGCCAGGATTCCTTAGTCTTAAGTAGTTCATAATTCCCTATCATTCATAACTTGTGTATGCACTCTGCGATTCCCTCGCAGAGTGAACCAAATAGTAGGATATGTAACGAGGTTCATTATGATACCACTCATGATGTGATTCCTTCAACCTGTTCCGTGTATTTCACTAATATGCATGTAACTCTGATATAACATATAAATACTACTATATTTCGACATAACTGACTATGTGTTGCAACTACCATTAATGTGTATTATTTTATAAGTATGCGTGTTTGTGCGAATGTATGGTAAAAGACCAATTACTGTTGCTGCCACGTGTAGTGGATGCGTACGCCCTTTCACGCCGTAGCATGCCCTTGTACGACGATGTGTACCATACGCATCTCTTCAGACAGAGACAACCAAGTTTGCTAGACTTTAATTGAAATGATTTTATCCAATTTGCTGACTTCGACAGCTCCACCCTTTGATAGTGTACTAAACTATCACCCAATCACCGTTTCAAGTTCAGGATTATACAATACTTCTTCACAGACCATGATCTCGGTATCTGGTACCACCCTTTCAGTCTCTTTTTCAGTGTTACTCCTATGAGACCGTTTTCCACACTTCAACACAGTAGGAACACATTTGACAACTAAACCAATTGCTAAGATGACACCCAGTATAAGGAGAAGGAGCTTACCTACACTAGCAACCATTTCCTGTACCCACTCCCCCAGACCGGAGAACCATTTCACAGGGTTCAACCACGAGAACTAACCCGCCACCTTTTCCCCGACCTCATATAACGAAGAATTATGGCTCTTTCGAAATTCCCATTTCAGCTGTAAAATTTCATCCATCTTCCGGTCTACAACCTCTTTAGGGTCATCCGTATTATTAGTAATGTACGTGCAACATTTGACACCGAACTGGGTGGCCAGTGTCACACAGTACCCACCAGTAATAGAGGTGAGATAATTTAGTACCAGTCTATGTTGCACCAACTCCTTCTTGTACGCTTGTAGCTCCCTTCCAGTATACCTGAAAGTGTCATCATACATCTCGGTGATATTATCTATTAATTTAGCTAGGTCTTGGATATATTTAAAGTTTAATGTTCCCCGAGCGGTCCTGGTGAGATCTAGAGCAACCATAACTTGGAAACCAGCAGTTTCACTAATCAATTTTGTAGCTATGGGTTCCTCACCAGGAATCATATTTCTCTTGCCACAGTGTTCATACTGTGTGTGTATGTATGGTGGTGATGTAGTCTTGTGAATACCAACCATTTCTTCATGAGTAATAGTCATGATTTCAGGAACCAGTTTAGCTAAGAAACACAAGCCCTTGAAACTCGGAGTCACCCAGGAATAAGCTTTCCTTCCACAAACAAAGTACACATCATCAGGGAGAACATAAGGAGCAGTATGCCCATGAATTATATCACACAGAGTTTTGATAAAACTACCTATGCCTAGTGTCTCCATTTGTTCTAGACACGTGTCGGCATTAATGACATTTTTACATTTATCTGTAGAGACTTTTCCAATGGATACCTTCTTATGTTTGGTTATACGCCCTAATTTGTGACCTCCATCAGCATTCCTGCCTAGTAGTGACCTTGTTAGTCTCCCTCTAAAATGAGTGTGGCGAGCCATTGTCTGATCTGATAGGTCAGCCTCCCAATTCTCCAGGCGCTTTGCATGAGATATGTTTAAGCACAGCAAAGATCTGCCTATGGAGTATTGTCGAAGCGTCAGACTAGGGGACCTAGTGTTATTGTACCTTCCTTCTATGGGCCTCCCACCCCTCAATTCGAGTACTTCAGATATGTTTAGAGGGAATGGCACTAGTCCTATATTATTCTGCCCTTGAGGCACGTGAGAGCACACCCAACACTCGGTTTGGTTTAGTACCTTACCCACCAGGGAGTGATAATCCTCCAAAGGATGCCCGCCTATATTCAGAGTACTGGGGGACTGGCATCGTTGGATGCATCTCTCTTCAACTAGGGAGTCGCAGAACTTGCAGATACAATACTCATCAGACAATAGCCCCTCACACTGCCTCCGAGTTGCTGAGCTAGCAGACCTTTTCATAACCCCTGGACCAAGTTTGATAATGGGCTGCTCTGAGTATCCTATTAACTTTTCTTCGGCCTCCGTTTCATCAGTATCACTCCCAGAACTCTCCTCCATCCTCCATCCTCCTTCACAAAAATAGAATGTCCTAGAAAGAGTAATAACAAGGAAAATGCTGGAACAAAAGAAAAACTAAAAACCGCCACTCCATTGCTGGAAAGATAGTTCTGAGGCAACGTCTCTGGTTCAGGTGTCTCGACTGCAGGCTTTAGGTCTCCCGGAACAGGCTCACAAGTGACAGCTCTATGTCGTCGGTCTTAGTTTTATCTTGCACTTTCTCCGGATTATGGACTCTCCTGCAGTGGGTGGAATGGACCCAAGTGTCTCTCTCTGCAACCTTCAGTGATGTAGTACTGGTCAGCAGCACTTGGTATGGGCCTTCCCAACGGTCTGTTAAACAACCTGAACGTAAGAAATTGTGGATCATAACATAGTCTCCAGGTTCAACATCATGACAGTTCATCTCTGGCATACCAGGTGACAGCATTTTTAGTTTTTGTTGTTGTTGTTTTAGCTGTCTACTCATTCTTATAAGATATTGTACAGTCACTTCATTATTACACTTCAAGTCGTCTTGTGGACTCACGATCAAATGAGGTTGTCGTCCGAACAGTATCTCAAAGGGGGACAGATTAAGAGGAGGTCTAGGAGTGGTTCGAATGCTATGGAGGACCAACGGCAAAGCCTCAGGCCATGCCAACCCAGTTTCAGCCATTATCTTACCCAGCTTGTTCTTTATAGTACCGTTTACTCTCTCCACCTTACCACTGGCTTGTGGTCGGTAAGGGGTGTGAAGTCTGCTACTGATTCCCATGAGTTTACACATATTTTGGAAGATATCACCAGTAAAATGGGTACCCCTATCACTTTCAATGATTTTAGGGATACCGAACCTACACACAAAGTCTTGTACAATTTTCTTTGCAGTGAACACAGCAGTATTAGTGGCTGCCGGATATGCTTCTACCCAACCGGAAAACACATCAATACACACTAACACATACTTTATATTCCTGCACGGTGGTAATTGGATATAGACAATTTGTATTACCTGGAAAGGTCCGTCTGTAGGAGGGATGTGGGATGGCTCAGTTGGAATAGTTTTCCCAACATTTTTCCTCAAACAAGTAAGACATGACATTGCTTTCTTACCAGCCTGAGAGGAAAATCCGGGAGCACACCAGTATGCTCTCACCAGTTTGCACATACCTTCTTTACCCAGGTGAGTCAGGCCGTGTGCTGCTTCAGCCAGGCTTGGATAGTATGTTCGGGGAGCTACAGGCTTACCTTGTCCATCCCTCCAGAGTCCTGAGGACTCTTGACCACATCCCTTCGCCTTCCAGACCGCCTTTTCCTGCTGGGAACACAAATCTTGCATTTCAATTAATTTCTGCGTGTCTAATGTCTGAAAAACCATCATAGTCTCGGTCGATACAGTCATAGGTTGCCCTGCTGCCCATTTAGCAGCTTCGTCTGCCCTGTTGTTGCCCAATGACACTGGGTCTTCTACAAAGGTATGGGCTTTGCACTTTATGACGGCTACTGTTCTGGGTAACTGTATCGCTGTCAGAAGTCCTTTTATGTGTTGTGAGTGTGCCACTGGTGTACCTGCTGCTGTCGTAAAGTTTCTAAGACGCCAAAGGGCCCCAAAATCATGCACTACCCCGAAGGCGTACCTAGAGTCAGTATATATATTGGCTGATTTACCCTCTGCCTATTCACACACTCTCCTTAGTGCTACTAGTTCCGCCACCTGGGCTGAGTGAGGTGGACCAAGGGGTTCAGCTTCTACCACATCCTGATCGTCTACAACAGCGTAACCAGTACATAGCTCTCCTGTCTCTGTCTGTCTATGGCAACTTCCGTCTGTATAAAACGTAAAATCTACGTTTTCTAAGGGGGTGTCACGTATGTCGGGACTTGCAGTAAAGGTCTGATTCAGGTGTTCCATACAGTCATGCGTGTCAGTATTCTTGCCTAACTCATCATCAACCAGGGTCTCCTCACCTCCCACCCTTTGTGTCTCTAGAGACACATACGGAAGGTATGTAGCTTGATTTAAGGTGCTACATCGTTTGATGGTGAAGTTTGAGGGTGCCATCAGGGCTAGTTCCCACTTTGTGAATCTAGCTGAAGAAACATGTCTGGTTTGGGCTGAATTTAACAGAGCTGATACAGCATGGGGTGTATAGATAGTTGAATTATGTCCTAATACTATGTCCTCGCTCTTACTCACCAGAAGAGCCGTTGCTGCTACACTTCTGAGACATGTTGGGAGTGATCTTGCCACATTGTCTAATTGTGCACTGTAGTATGCTACCGGTCTGCTAGCGTCACCATGTTTCTGTGTCCTGTCCATCTCTGGTCCATAGGGAACCTGGTATTTCCAGCAACATCCCCTTTACTTGAGATGGACTTTGTTCTATAACAGGAGAGTGTAACATTAACCTTTGAGGGGTGTCCAATATATCCTGTACCTCATGTGCGACCCTCTCCGGTATATCTAAGAACACACCATCAGAAGTACAGTATATGACCCATCCCATTTTACATAAAAAGTCTCTCCCTAGCAAGTTAGTAGGAGCCGCTGCAGCCAAGAGAAACGAATGCTTAGTATGCAGAGGCCCAATAGTAACTTCAGCGGGTTTAGTTAGAGGATAATGTAACACTTTTCCCGTTACCCCCATAGCTGGAATAGTTTTACTGGTCACCTGTAGATTGAAAGGAGAGGTTATCACAGATCGGGCCGCCCCTGTATCTACAAGAAAAGTTTCTTTCCTACCAGCTATGTCAACTATCATTTTTGGTTCTTCACTCTGACTCTCAGTTAACCTCACTAGCTGTAGACAACAGGTATGACCTGTCCCCTAGCGCTGACTATTGATTTCCAGCGCAGCATTTGCTGCTGTAATAAGCGCGGGTAAATGTGAGTCTTCTAGTCTATGTGAATCCCTCCTTGGAGGATATCAATGTGACCCTTCATTAGGATTATACCTTCCCTTTGTACAATCTTTTCTCATATGTCCTTCTTCTTTGCAATTGTAACATCTGAACATTCTGCGTTTCCCGTTATGTGGGTTATATGCTGGTGGTCGTGTATGCATTTCCCCTAATGCCTGTATACTCACCGTCATCAACTTGTCACTCTTTTCTTCCCTTTTCCTAAAGATATTTTTGTCATGTTCCACAGCAACTTCTCTAAGAGAATCTACCGTGCTGCCTCTCCAACCAGGGGTTGAGGTTTGTACTCTTGTTTTTAGATTTTCCTTTAAACCATCCATCAATACTGTTACCGCTACTTCCCTATGATGTGGGTTCTCCCTTATATCTGATATCCCCGTAAACTGTGTCATTGATGCATGAGCTCTACCAAAATAATCCGCTGCAGTTTCACTGTCTTTTTGTTTTATGGTGAAAATCTTACTCCAATTTACCACTACTGGAAAATATATGGCTAAGTGTTTGTAAAATTCATTCTATATTCTTTTGGTTAATCTCATCAGTCAAGGTGTCATCTTCCTCCAACAAACAATCTTCAATAAATTTTTGTATGTTAGTATTGGGGGGAAGACACGCCCTCAACACTACACGCCAATCCTTATTGGTTGGTTCGTGGGCATTTCCTAAGTCTTTAACAAATTTGTGACACTTAGCCAACTCTTTTCTAGGATCTGGGAATTCAGTCATAATGGAACGTAATTCTGATCTACTCCAGGGACAATGCATTGTAACATTTCTTAAAGGAACTACACCATCCTTATCCGGTTTCCCATTGGGAACTGATATTGTGCGGACTGGGAACGCACCCTCTGGTACACTGACTTCAGGGGACACTACAGGATTTGCTGGTTCTAGATTTAGAACGCATTCACTCCTAGTGATCACTCTACTCTCACCTATCTCAGCCATTTTCTCATACTTGCGCTGAGCCTCTAGTACACTAACGGCATGGGCAATGGCCGAAATCACAGTGGGTTCATCTTCATCTTCAGATACACTTGATTTAAACTGGCTTAAAACAGGATACAACTTAGCAATTTTTCTATTTTCAGTTTTGACAACGGCTGTACTTACCCCTCCCGCCACATAAGGTGACGGGGGCACGCTTGCGCTGAGTTCGCCACGCTTCCCGACGGTTACTTCCGTTGTGCGCGCTTTTAGCCACGCCTACTTCCACTTTGCATTCGCTGCTCTGCCACGTGTTACCTTCCATTTGCCACAATTTTAAACAATCATTATGTTTGTTCCTCACTTTCGTTGAGGTAATCAACCATACTTTATCTTTTACAGTATTTAGTACCTCTGCATTAAAACTCCCTATTGTTGGGAAAGGCCTATCACAACCTTTGGTCATCTTGACCCACGCGTCGCAATACGCAGTTGCGTATGCACCATATTTCTTACACATGAGAAATCTCGCTGAACCAATAGGACCTTCCTTAGGCAGTACCTTGGCCTTCTCTAGCGTTTGCTTAGCACCCATATTGAACAATAGGGTCCCAGAAATATCACAATATCCTGCCACAAAATAGGGTTTCAGAAATAACACAATATTCAGCCACTAATTTTCAACACTACCGCTAGAGATATTTTACCGGCCTGTGGATGTATTTGCTACAAGCCGCGTCCACTTGCTTCCTCTTGTATTAAACAAGGACCCCTAATACAGAAATATCAATGCGGACTAAAGGGTTATCAGCTTCCTGATCACCCCTGACTCTCCAACAAAAATCTGTTGAGTTTATTACAACTGGTAGCATCTGGTAAAGTCAATTACCAGCCTTACCAACGTAATTCCTCCCCGTTACTCCCAAGTCACAATCACGGCTTTCCTTGCCGTGCGGTGCAATCGCAACGCTTAAAGCTAATCCGTAAGCGATGCGATTACCCTTGGGTGCACGTCGCGAAAACTTATTCAGTTTCCGCCCCTCGGTATACCTGCCTTGTATACCGTACACCAGTTGGGCACCTGCCTCGTCAAACAGCAACTGACACTCTATTTTGCAATAGATAAAACCTTAGTGTATTTAAAGTCAACAAATCACACGACATACACCTTTTTTGCGCAGAAAATAAAAGAATTCCCAACAATAGTAATAATGTCCCAGAGGTTTTCACAAGTAATTATATTATGCACATATAATAACTATCAAGACGATTGTTTAACCACGTGGCAAATCTACCGGAATTTCGCGTACGCACAGCAGGAAATACACATACGCTAAGCAATGCAATACAGTTAAAACGCACAATGACAGAAAAAAGAAACAGTTTTCTCTTTTGTCCCTAGGTTCTAGTTAGCGTGCCCTAGATAATGCAAAACGGACATTCGGTTTCGCAACACAGAGTAAAATTCAGGTTTTGAACACCATGCGTTCTTACCCGTTTATGACGCGTCTCCACCCTTTGTTGAGGAACTGAAATCCGTTGGTCTTGCGTATCGTCGGCAACGAAACCTCCAAAGCTCACGAGCCCCCATATTGTTATGTGTGTTTTGTCGCTAACCAATAACGATTGTCGAACCTCGATTTGTGTTTCCAAAGCACAAAGATTTATTCGTAATAAGTAGAATAATATGCTGAAGCGAAGTAATAGTAAATACAGCCGTTACTTATCGCAGGCGCTCTGGATCCAGTGCAGTCATTCAATCCTGAAGTCTGGGGACAAGATGTCTGCACTCTGGATCACAAGCTGCTGCTTATATACACAATCAAATACAGTAATACAATGAAGATGGTAAAGCTTGCATCCATTGGTCCAGGTCTCAGGAATGTCCAAGGGGTTGTCAATCATTGGCTGATTCATCCTAAGGAATCCAAAGGAGGGAGTCATCTCTGCAGGGGGTATGCAATGCTCTTCCCGCCAGGATTCCTTAGTCTTAAGTAGTTCATAATTCCCTATCATTCATAACTTGTGTATGCACTCTGCGATTCCCTCGCAGAGTGAACCAAACAGTAGGATATGTAACGAGGTTCATTATGATACCACTCATGATGTGATTCCTTCAACCTGTTCCGTGTATTTCACTAATATGCATGTAACTCTGATATAACATATAAATACTACTATATTTCGACATAACTGACTATGTGTTGCAACTACCATTATTGTGTACTATTTTATAAGTATGCGTGTTTGTGCGAATGTATGGTAAAAGACCAATTACTGTTGATGCCACGTGTAGTGGATGCGTACGCCCTTTCACGCCGTAGCGTGCCCTTGTACGTCGTAGCGTACCGTACACATCTTTTCAGAGAGCGACAACCAAGTTTGCTAGACTTTAATTGAAATGATTTTATCCAATTTGCTGACTTCGACAAGAGATTTGAGTGGAGGTGCTGATTCTGGCTGGAGGGAAGCTAATAGGCTCTGTTTTGGATATGTTGAGCTTTAGGTAGCGTTGGGACATCCATGTGGAGACAATTGAAAGACAGTTGGTTACCCAAGATAGTACAGAAGGGGAGAGGTCAGGGGAAGAGATATAGATTTGGGTGTCATCAGCGTAGGGGTGGTACTGGACTGGTCGAATGAGTGAATTAGTGCCCCAAGAGAAGAGGTGTAGAATGAAAAAACTAAAGGGTCAAGAACAGAGCCTTGTGGGACCCCAACATATAGTGGGAGTGGAGGGGAGGGTGTACCAGAGGTAGAAACACTAAAGGAGCGGTTCGATAGGTAGAAAGTGAGCCAAGAAAGAACTGTGTCATAAAGGTCAATGGAGTGAAATTTGTGTAGGAGAAGAGGGTGATCAACAGTTACAAAAGCAGCAGAGGGGTACAGGAGAATGAGTATGGAGAAAAGATCCTTAGACTTTGCAGTAAGTAGATCATTGATCACATTTCTGAGAGCAATTTCAGTGGAATGTTGGGGACGTAATGTTGGGATGGAGATGACCTGTTTCAAAGGTGCTGGGAGCTCAATATTTTCTGAATGACTTTGGACCTCCCCCCCTAATTCAGGTCAGGAGAGTTTGAAATTAAATATTTATTGAAGGTGGACCTCTGTTTTAACAATTGAAACTGACATACTGCTAAATAAAATATTAGCTATAGAACCAAGCAGTACAATGCCCATTGTATTTAATTCTATGGCAATTCTCCTATAAGGGGCATTGTACTCTCAGGGCCTGAGTCATTAAGGAAAGTAAAGCTAAAAAATAAGGAGTAAGTTTTCTTCTGGACAAACCATGTTACATTGCAAGGGGTGCAAATTAGTTTGCATATAATTTAAATACTGGCTGTTTTTTTCATCTAACACACACAATACTTGATAGCTTTATTTTTACACGTTGATCTAGGGGATGCCATATCCCAGCTATAAATCTGTCCCGACATTTTAAATTGACCTCCTCCAATGCAACATGGTTTTGTCAAGGTACAAAGTTACTCCTTTTTTTCGCTTTACTTTCCTTAATGACTCAGGCCCTTAGGTTATGGCTGATATTTCATTTATTTAGTAGTATATTAGCTTCAACTGTTAACAAAGAGATCCACAGGCCTTTTGGACAGAACCTCTCCAGCACTCAAATCCTGCACATCAGGTTCATGTGCTATGGAGTAGAATCATTCTCCTTTCATTCAACATGACCTCTTAGGTCATCACAAATTCCCGTACTGAATGGGGCACCCTGCAATCTTATTTCTTGGCCTGCCTTCCAAGCAACTAGGTATTTACATTTCATGGAGTACCCTGTAACAGAAGAACACAAATAAAACAAGTTGTTTTATGTCTATTTGAGCACTGATATTAGCACTGTGTATAAACTTCTATATATGGTAATCGGATCTGACTGCGATGATCAAGTTAAAAGTCAGCAAAATCTCTTGGGATTAAATATTTATGGACAGAGTATAAGACATCATTATAAGTATAAGATCTTTACATCTATGTCAGCGTCTACTGATTTCACTGTTAAAGGATATGTCCACTTGCAATAAATATTTAATGTTAATCTTTCCAACCCTCAACTAGCCTTTCACATACAATCATTTTAACAACATATTTTAAAGGCATGGGACTAACACTCTTGAATGCAACAGGAAGTGCAGTACAAAAGTTCTACTCATTTCAAATGTTTTCCTAGAAAGTACTGTGAATGGCACCATTACACATACAATAATTATACAAATACAAGACTTTGACTGCACTGACACATATAATATATTATATATAATTTCAGTATTTCCCAGAATAGTGTAAAAAATATAAAGGGTTATTGAAAATCACATTTAATATTAAACACAGTAAAATTGAAAAAACACATGAAAAAACAGTCAGTATTTAACTTATGTGCAAAACAGAATACTAATTTGCACCCCTTGCATTGTAACATGGTTTTGTCCAGGAGACTTAAATAAGAAGTTTCTTAAGTTAAAATCCTTAATGAATCAGGCCCAGGGACAGCAGCAGATATCTCTATCAGCTGCGATGCCCTAAAGATGAATTTACATGATCATTAAATATGTGGCTATTTTAATGAAAAATTTGATTGATAAATAGGACCCCTATATGTGTTTAAAAAGATCTTGCTACAATGTCCTCCAATACTTCAATTGGAAATTTGTTTTTGTCTCTAGGACACAGTCCCATCTCTTCAGCAGAGTTCCTAAACATATTTCCATGGTTGATGGGTACAAGCTGGATAAAGGTAAGTAAATTAGCAATCCTTGATGTGCTTCAGTGCTCCCGTGCACTTTCATCAAAAGAGTGGAATATAGTCATTGCTTTTGTGGTGTCTGACATTATAAAGATAGACTAGCCTATCAGAGGTGATGTTCAATTAGTCGGCATCTGAGGCTCGGTAAACATATCACTTAAAAACGTCTATAACATTACATTATACTACAAACAATTCTGGGGTAACTGAGCATATTAGTACCCAATTCAATTAATCATAAGAAGGCTAGTTAACATATATTTTTGATACATTCTTTGGAGTAGTTCAAAAAAACTATTTTCTCCTGGTTACATACAATAATTTCTTGAATGCTTTCACCTTGCTAGGTAGTTCATATCAATTATTTTGGATTGAGATACCAATAATTGAAAATTAACTTTAATGACAATTTTTTTTTAAATGACAATTTCTGTTTCTGACATGTTTAAATAGTTCTAAAATTCAATGTTTTGATCAAAGGAAGTTAACAAAATCACCCTATACAGAAAAAAAACAAAAGGTGTGGTGTATACTATGTGTAGTTTAGTAGTGCCATATGGGAGTTGTAGGGTTATTGATCCCTATTTGTACAACGTTTTAGGTTGTCAACAAATGGAGCAGTCCGGTCAGGAGAATTGTTCTTCTTCAACCAAATGCCCTGATATTACTCAAGTGTTGGCTGAATAGAATCAGAAAAGCAGATCAACTTCTAGTTTGATTGATTGACCAATTTATATATTAGTCTTACTGGAACATCTGATGACCAAAACCTACATGACTCGGACTGATCAGACCGATCACCAAAGACTGGTTTGATGCAATTTGATACACTATGGGCCTGAGTCATTAAGGCAGATAAGGCAAAAAAAGGAGTAAATGTTCTCCAGGACAAACCATGTTACAATGCAAGGGGTGCAAATGAGTTTATTATTTTGCACATAAGTTGATAATGGGCTGTTTTTTTCATGAAGCACACAAATACTTGATAGCTTTATTTTTATACGTAAATGTAAAGTTGATCTAAGACATGTCCTACCCAAACTTTAATTCTGTCCCCACATTTTAAATTTACCTCCCCCTCCAATGCAACATGGTTTTGCCCACATGTAAAGTTACTCCTTTTTTATGCTTTGCTCTCCTTAATGACTCAGACCCTATGTGTCTTAGGAAACAGGACTTGATACATTCACTTGGCAATAGGGATGACTTGTTGGATCTGTAAGTGTGATTAGTACACATGAGTCAGTTTTCTGCTCATAGCATTAAAAGTCCACGTATACCTCTTGCTACCATCTTCCACTTTGCTCCTAGCTAACAAATGTAAGCACAGCTCTGTTATTCTTTGGGCAACACTGAACATTTAGATTGGAGACAAGCAGCTGTGGCTGCATTAAGGAAGAAAATAAATAAAAAAGCGGTGATCAGGCAGAGTGGCCAGAGGAAATTATTGTATAAGTGATTGGCATCAGCATAATAGTGAAATTGAAAGCCAATTAATTATTTGGGGGAAAAGATAATTTGTTTTGATGGATGGACTATTAGGTTCTGGCTGGGTAGTCAGAATAGATAACTATAATCTATGTGAGGAGTAGGGAGCTGCTGATTGCAATTATATGTGTGTCTCTCAAAACTTTAAGGGACCGATTCAATTAGCCGCAAGGATCCGTAGTATCAGCTATGTTACCGCGTGACTGTAATGATCTTCACTCATGTTTGCTGGCACCTCTACGGAACCTCACAGCTAATTGAATCGGCCTCTGAGAGAGAATTCTATGTAGAGTAAGAGTACTGGTTGAACAAAATGCCCTGTATCGCAGCATGAATGAGGTGTTCTTCATAGGTTAAACTTTCAGAAAGAATAATATTTATTGTCATGAATGTCAGCCTCTGTGAAGTTAAAATCAAATTTTATCCACACACTTCAAAGGAACAAATTATAAATGAAACTTGGAAGCTAAACCTTTACAAGAATGCATTATCCAGACAAGTAAATAAACTTGTTTCACAGATCTGCAACACATACACAGGGAATACAATATGTAATGTTCCAACAGAATGTCCCTTTAATACTCAGAAACTAAATGAGCCAATTGGTCTCTATTTGCAATTAAGTCTGAGACGTGATTTGAATTGTGAGAAATGTGTAAAGAACACGTCCATTTAAACGGTAAAGGATCTCTTTAGAATTAGCTGTAAGGGAATGACAGTAGAAAAGGGGTGGGTGCAGAGACATCCCCCAGAGCTCTGAGTGTCTTGGTGACAATGATGCAGCTGTACTTTGTGACACTCACGTCCGTCCGCTTGTCTTAGTAACCCTTTGTGTGCACAATAAACAGGCCTGATGCGTGGTTCCCAGCTTTGCATCTTGAAAGAGCACATAAAGAGTTCTCATATAACAAACCTTAGAGAAATTATACACATTAGCTATAATACGTTTTGATGAATAAAAATATTAGCATTTTAAGCCAGTGTTTTGTGGCAAGGGCGTAAAACTGAACATCTGTACCTAACCATGGTTATAGATAAGTGGGAATCACAGGTGTCCCAACCAAAAATACAGAATCAGCTGTTTAAAATATAAATAGAACTGGTTGAATCACCATTTTTTTAGTTTACAGAAGCCTTTGTAGTATCTCCTTGTTACGTCTCCACACTGTTAATTATAATATACAACATTAATTAGGGGGGTATTCAATTGTTAGCGTTAACGGAAAAAAACGAGCGCTCAAAAAATATTACCGTTTATACCGTAATATTGCGCGAGAAAAGCGTTAATACGGTAGTTTACTCGCGGAATTTCAGCTCGCCGATCAGCGAGCTGAAATTCCGCGAGTAATTACCGTATTAACGCTAAGATTTTTTGAGCGCTCCTTTTTTCCGTTAACGCTAACAATTGAATACCCCCCTAACTGTCTATGATCTGAAAACTTAAGGCTAGATTTACTAAAGTGCGAGTGTGAAAAAGTGGAGATGTTGCTTATAGCAACCAATCAGATTCAAGCTGTCATTTATTTAGTGCACTCTACAAAATGACAGCTAGAATCTGATTGGTTGCTATAAGCAACATCTCAACTTTTTCAAACCCGCAGCTTAGTAAATATACCCCTTAATCTCTCTGTTCCTCTTTCCTTCCAGATTTTATCATATGAATATAAAGAACTGCACTTTTGGCACTTCCAACACCTTATATCTGAAGAGGCATGACAGGGGAGGGAAGGGATGTTCTATTGTAGGCGATGTACAATAAGGGCGTGTACAATAAGGGCGTGTTCAAGCAATTACGTACAGATTCAGACTGGGACGTTGTCACAGGTACAGCTGAAAAATCTGTTTTATTTGCAGGTGGTCATGGGCAGGTGTAAGTAGCAGATGATGAAGATGACAAACACCAAAACTAGCAGTCTAGCTGGCTAGTAGTCGCTCGACTATAGATTATAATTTGCAGAGTGTGTTGTAGTGAGGATAATTGTTTTTTTTGTACTTTTTATTGTAAGTTGTTCCTGCAGTTTTAGCTATGTTATTCAAGTTTAAATGATGCTTCACAGCAATTGCGTTCATAACATAGAAAAAAAAGGTTTTTGTCAGAGCCGGATTAACGGGCTTCCTGGGCTACAGCCCTGGGGCCTCGGGCAGCTGGGGGGCCTTAACAGTCCCTGTGAATTGGCAAAGGTGGCAGTAAGACCCATTTCTCATCTAACTGCAGCATCATGGCCCCATTTGTCTAGTATGCCCATGTACTAGACAGGTTCAACTGTCTAGCACAATGCTGGAGAAACCCATATCATGTCCTCTGTCATGTTAACTAGACCCTGGACTGAGTAATATTGGTTGTTAGCTTTAGTGGGGGGACCAAATAATAGCAGTTTCCCTTTCAACTCAAGCAGAATTAACATGACTGTGAAGGGAGAGGAAGTAGGCAGGTGCCAGGCAGGTTAAGAACATTGAGTCTGAGTCATTAAGGAAAGTAAGACAAAAAAAAGAAGTAAATGTTCTCCGGGACAAACTATGTTACAATGCACGGGGTGCAAATTAGTTTATTATTTTGCACAAAAGTTAAGTTGTTAAGTACTGGCTATTTTTTCATCTAGCAGACAAATACTTGATAGCTTTATTTTTACACTGCAATTTAAAATCGATCGAGGACATGCCCTACCCCAACTATAAATCTGTTCCCACATTTTAAATTTACCTCTCCCTCCAATGCAACTTGATTTTGCACAGGTGAAAAGTTACTCCTTTTTTATACCTTGTTCTCCATAATACCTCAGACCCCTTGGGGTATATTTACTAAACTGGGTGTTTGAAAAAGTGGAGATGTTGCCTATAGTAACCAATCAGATTCTAGTTATGAAAGTCGTAACGAGGGCGGTGCGACCACCCAGGGCGCAAAGCCTAGTGGTGGCGCAACACCCACCCTCCCGTTACATATTCCATTCCCAACAAAGAAGTGGCAACCTAGTCCTGCGGTGGGAGCACTGCAGCCAGCGCAAGGAGGAGGGTGCCAACTTCCTGCTCCTGCAGTGTCCTGACATACAAATAATACATTGGGATGCTGTCATAACACAGGCGACAAGAAGCCGGCACAGAATGAAGAAGGACACAGGATAAGGAAAGAAAGAAGAAGAGAAGCTCAGGTAAGTAAAGTACTGCAGGGGCTGGTAAGAAGAGGGGGCTGGAGAGAATGGGGTGAGAAGTCTGGAGAGAACAGGAGTGAGGGCTGGAGACGAAGGTGTCTGGAGTGAATGGGGGGGGGGTCTGGAGAGAAGGAGTTAGGGATTTGGTGAGGAGTGAATGGGGGGTGTCTGGGGAGAAGGAGTGAGGGGTCTGGTGAGGAGGTTGTCTGGAGTGAATAGGTGGGTCTGGAGAGAAGGAGTGAGGGGTTTGTTGAGGAGGGTGCCTGGAGTGAATGGGGGTGTCTGGAAAGGAGAAGTGAGGAGGTCTGGTGAGAAGGGTGTCTGAAGTTAATGGGGGGTGTCTGGAGAGAAGGAGTGAGGGGTCTGGTGAGGAGGGTGTCTGGAGAAGAGTGAGGTGTCTGGTGAGCAGGGTGTCTGGAGTGAATGGGGGGTCTGGAGAGAAGGAGTGAGGGGCCTGGTGAGGAGGGTGTTTCGAGTGTATGGGGGGGGTCTGGAGAGGATAAGTGAGGGGTCTGGTGAGGAGGGAGTCCATAGGTGAGTGGGGGGGGGGATCTGGAGAGAATAGAGGGAGATGCAGGGGTTTGGAGTACATAAATATATGATGCATACTATGAAAGTAATGTAAAAAATCAGTAAAATATTAAATACATAATAAATATATTAATTATATAATAATAATTTCTATTAAATATGGGGAAATTTGTAAGCCATAACTTGATTGTGGGACTGGTGGGGAAAATAGGCATTTGTATTAAATGGAGATAGCATAAGAATGGGGCAAGTATAAGCCCTTTAGACTTTTATTCTGGTTCAATCATATAAAACAAAATGCCACATGTAAACAATAGGTGAGGCATAGGTTGCAACCTTGCAAATGCATTTACATAACAGAGGGACAGGTATCAATTCAATACACATCCAAATATAATACAGAGAAATCAAAATGCAGTATTCTTGTCTAGAGGAACTGATTTGTGTAGGGAATTATCAGTCCACGTTGCCAAATTTACAGACTTCCCTATAGACGGAATATTGGAAGGTATGTCCCATAAAGTTCAATATGAAAGTTCCAAATGAACAAAACCTTCCATAATGATGGTAATTTGCCCAAGGTAGCAGAGAAATAAGTTCAAAGTTGGTAGCGAGTTTCCCCTCATATAGTCTCTGCAGGCTGGATATATGAAGCGGTGCCTGTGCTGACTGGTGAGGTGTACGTGCAGATGCTGTCTGTGGGGCCGGGAACTTAGGGGCTGTGGACCCCAGACGGGTTGTGGAAGAGATTTTCTCCTGTGCCGGTAGCGCCACGATGCTGCTCTCGCATCTGGGTGTTTAGGTAAACTGAAATCGGAGAGTCACGGCTGCCGCTCCCGATGAGGTGCGCATGCACATGCGGTCAATATGAATGGAAGTGCCTCATCCTCTATTAGCTCCAATCCAAGGCATGAAGAAATAAAGAGGAAGGGCTGAGAGTCCAATACCCTACGCGTTTCGTTTCGCCGAAGCTTCTTCAGGGATAATGACAGAAGAGTGGGGAAACTGCTACTTAAAGGGAATCCTGGCGGAGGTCTGCACAATAATTGGTTAGAACTGGCAGCCTCGGATTGGTCCTCCTGGTGATTGACAGGTCCCAGGGCTAATTGTAGAGCGATCATGCCTATATATTTTATTCATTGCATGGTTTCCTGTGAATGGTTCATATATTTATATTAGATCAATTTTCTGATTCTTAATACATAGGATAAAAATATATATGAGTGACAGAAAAAGTGGAAATCCTTTGAGGCAGAGATTTGTGAAGGACCAGGAGGTTATCGAACTGAAATAAATTAAAGAAACTGATTGAGTTCAAAATCTTGTGGGACCAAAGTTTTCAGACTAAAGAATCTCGACTCTTCTTGTTATATGAGTCTAATGTAATTCCCCCCCCTCCAGGTTTTATCAACCTTCTTAATCCCCATAAAGTGGCGTTAGGAAGGATCCTGGGTGTGGTGGGTATCATTTTTCATCAGAAGATGATACCCACCACCAACGGCCTCTTCAACCTGGGGAATGCTGACCTCACCAAATCCCAGATAGAAGTATTAAACAAGGGTTTAAAATTTGCCCCAGAGAAACCCCTTAATAAGTTTGATACCTACATCAGCCTACAAAAATTTATTCGAAAACTCACTTTGAAAAAATACTTTGCTATGCCCCAGATAGAAGGAGAAGAAAAGAACATGCCCGTAAATGATCAATCTAACGAAAACACAAAATTTATTAGAACCAACCTTAAAACTAAATCTAATTTTATCCGAGCCACCTAAAAGGCCCCTTCATCTCTACTTTTCAGAAATTAGTTGAGGATGATATTAACCACCTCCCCGTCCATCATCAATCCAGAAATAGATCTAATTTGACTAGAAATGAAAAGAGAGCACTAAAAGAACTCAAAGATAATCGTGACTTCATCATTAAACCAACGGATAAGGGAGGGGGCATCACCATTCTCGATAAGAACAAATACTTGGAGGAGCTGAATAGACAACTCAGCGACATCAATACATATGAATATCTACCAAGCGACCCCACTAAAGAAATCAACAAGATTTATTGAACCTCCTCACAACGACCTTTGAGAAGGGCATACTTAATAAAGCAGAAATAGATTTTCTATATATCAAATTCTCTAGACTTCCAGTCATATATCAACTTCAGAAGATACACAAAACCCTGGATCACCCACCAAGGAGAGCCATAGTGTCAGGCATACAATCCCTTACCTCTAACCTGTCCAAGTACATCGACTCATTTCTTCAACCCTTAGTTGTCCAACAAAAAGCTACATCAGGGACACAGGGCACCTATTAGAAATTTTGAAAGACATCAAATGGGAGAAAAGCTACATCCTGGCCACCTGCGATGTCACATTGTTATATACCATTATTGAGCACACTGCAGGATGTACGTATGTGAGAAACATCCTCACCAACCAATCCAACATTCCAATTGAGCAGAGCGACTTTATTATGGAGAGTATTGCCTTTTCATTCAATCATAATTACTTTTGGTCGGAGGGGCTCTGCTACAGACAAGTTCGAGGTACTGCAATGGGCACGAAATTCGCGCCCAGTTATGCAAACTTGTTTGTGGTAGAGGGGGAGAATCTGAATATTTGGGATAACAACCCCTTTTCACAAAACATTCTCGTATGGCTCCGATTCATTGATGATGTCCTATTTATTTGGACAGGTACTAATAGTGAGCTGGAAGCCTTTCTAAAATATATCAATCAAAATGATCTTAATCTACATTTTACGGTCAATTACAGGGACCAGAAGGTACAATTTCAAGACCTGAAGATATATATAGAAGGTGGCAAAGTAGAAACCAACACATTCTTTAAAAAAGTTGATTCCATCTCTTATATCCCTTCCAACAGCAGCCACCATAAGAATTGGATTCAAAATACACCTAAAGGGCAATTTACAAGACTAAGACGAAACTGTTCCCAACTGAATCAGTATGAGACTCAAGCAAAGATTCTTAGCGACCGTTTCTTGGAAAGGGAATACAATCAGAAGGTAATGGATGACGCGTTCCTCACTGTACGAAACACCAAAAGAGAAGCGTTATTGATCAAGAAAGATATAAAGGTAGAACCCACTTCCATCCCCTTCATATAAAAATTCAGCTGTGACTCAAATAAAGTTGAGCATATTTTTTAAAAACACTGGAAGATTCTGCTAGGTGATGATAAATTGAAACAGGTGCTCACTGAGAAACCCAAGTTTGTCTACACCAAAGCTGACAAACTTAAAAAACAACTTGTCTGTAGTACCATACCCTCTGCAATAGTTTCCCAGAAGGGCACCTGGCTAGGCGAAACAGAAAAGGGATTTTACTATTGTAAATGGGGACACGCCTGCAAAATCAGCCGCAATCACAGCACCAAGCCCATCACCTCTTACACTTGCCATTCAACCAAGGAAGAATTTACTGTTAACAGCAGAATCACCTGTGATACCTCGGGGGGTAATTTATCTGCTACAGTGCCCATGTGGGCTTCAATACGTGGGAAGAACAATTAGAAAACTCCACATAAGAGTAGCAGACCACCAGAGAAACATTAAAAATGGATTTGAGAACCATAGTGTTTCTGAACACTTTCGTATCCACCACACACAGGATCCTTCCCAACTCCACTTTATGGGAATTAAGATGGTTGACAAACCCTGGAGGGAGGGGGGGGGGGGGCAGATTACATTAGGCTCATATCACAAGAAGGGTCAAGATTCATCTTTAGTCTGAAAACTTTGGTCCCACAAGGCCTTAATATAGATTTTGAACTTGATCAGTTTCTTTAATTTATTTCAGTTCTATAACCTCCTGGTCCTTCATAAATCTCTGCCTCAAAGGATTTCCACTTTTTCTGTCACTCATAAATATTTTTTATGCTATGTATTAAGAATCAGAATTGATCTATGTATATATATATATATATATATATAATGTATATATATATATATATATATATATATATATATATATATATATATATATATAAAATATATAAATGCTTAGTGGCGTCTGTGTGTGTGTGGGAAAAAAAACCAAGTTGCAGCGCCACCTGCTGGGCAGAGTTATACACTGACCTACTAAATTCTTAGTGTGTGTGGGAAAAAAAATTCAAAAAGGGCTGAAATTTGGTAAGGCTCAAACTCATTTTCGTGAGGTGATTTTACCTCATGAACACACGTGTGTAGAGGCGTGTGTGTGTGTGTGTGTGTGTGTGTGTAAAAATCTATTTTCTCAGAATGGGCTCATCCAATTGACCTGAAATTTGGTATACTGACATTATTTGACAAAAAAATTAGAATAGTCAAGTCAGTTAACTTCCATCATCCCCCCTTCCCCCCGTGGGAGGGGTAGTAAAGGCTAAATTTACGAGTTGAGGGGTCAAACTCATTTTCGTGAGGTAATTTTACCTCATGAACACACATTAAAAAGGGCGCTTGCGTCGGGAAGTAACGATCTTCCCCTGAGGAGGCCTGGGCTAGGCCCAAATGCATGACAAGAACCTTTTTAAGACCTTAAGTATCTTGATTTGACTAGAATGCATGAGTATCATGCACGGGTTAACTTGTATGTATATATATATATATATATATATATATATATATATATATATGAACCATCCACAGGAAACCATCCAATGAATGAAATATATCGGCATGATCCCTCTACAATTAGCCCTGGGACCAGTCAATCACCAGGAAGACCAATCCGAGGCTGCCAGTTCTGACCAATCACTGTGCAGACCTCCACCAGAATTCCCTTTAAGTAGCAGTTCTCAACAGCCCTTACAGTCATGGCCAAAAGGTTTGAGAATGACACAAGTATTGGTTTTCACAAAGTTTGCTGCTTCAGTGTTTTTAGACCTTTGTGTCAGATGTTGCTATGGTATACTAAAGTAAAATTACAGGCTTTTATTGACAATTACATTAAGTTTATGCACAGAGTCAATATTTGCAGTGTTGAACCTTCTTTTTTGAAGCCCTCTGCAATTCGCCCTGGTATGCTGTCAATCAACTTCTGGGCCACATACTGACTGATGGCTGCCCATTCTTGCCTAATCAATGCTTGGAGTTTGTCAGAATTTGTGGGTTTTTGTTTGTCCACTCGCCTCTTGAGGATTGACCATAAATTCTCAATGGGATTAAGGTCTGGGGAGTTTCCTGGCCATGGACCCAAAAGTTCAATGTTTTGATCCCCGAGACACTTAATTATCACTTTTGCCTTATGGCAAGGTGCTCCATCATGCTGGAAAAGGCATTGTTCCTCACCAAACTGTTCTTGAATGGTTGGGAGAAATTGCTCTTGGAGGATGTTTTGGTAGCATTCTTAATTCATAGCTGTGTTCTTAGGCAAAATTGTGAGTTAGCCCACTCCCTTGGTGTGAAGTGACTCCACACATGAATGGTCTCAGGATGCTTTACTGTCAGCATGACACAGGACTGATGGTAGTACTCACCTTTCCTTGTCCGGACAAGCGGTTTTCCAGATGCCCCAAACTACCTGAAAGGGGATTCATCAGAGAAAATGACTTTACCCCAGTCCTCAGCAGTCCAATCCCTGTACCTTTTGCAGAATATCAGTCTGTGCCTGATGTTTTTCCTGGAGAGAAGTGGCTTCTTTGCTGGCCTTCTTGACACCAGGCTATCCTCCAAAAGTCTTCGCATAACTGTGCATGCAGATGCACTCACACCTGCCTTCTGCCATTCCTGAGCAAGCTCTGCCCTGGTGGTGCCCAGATCCTGCAGCTGAATCAACTTTAAGAGACGGTCCTAGCGCTTGCTGGACGTTCTTGGGCGCCATGAAACGTTCTTCACAGCTATTGAGCCTCTCTCCTTGAAGTTCTTGATGATCCGATAAATGGTTGATTCAGGTGCAATCTTACTAGTAGCGATATCCTTGCCTGTAAAGCCCTTCTTGTGCAAATCAATGATGACTGCACGTGTTTCCTTGCAGATAAGCATGGTTAACAGAGGAAGAACAGAACAATGGCTTAAAGCACCATCCTCCTTTTAAAGCTTCCAGTCTGTTATTCTAACTTAATCAGCATGACAGAGTGTTCTCCAGCCTTGTCTTCGTCAACACTCTCACCTGTTTTACTGAGAGAATCACTGACCTGATGTCAGCTGGTCCTTTTGTGGCAGGGCTGAAATGCAGTGAAAATGTTGTTTTGGGGATAAAGTATATTGTCATGGCAAAGAGGGACTTTGAAATTAATTGCAATTCATCTGATCACTCTTCTAACATTCTGGAGTATATATATAATATAATTATATATATAATTATATATATAATATACAATATTATAATATAATAATAATATAATAATAATAATAATAATATAATAATAATATATCAGGATTAAAGATATTATAAACCAATAATTTATTAATTGTTATGTTGTTGAATTATAATAATAATAATAATAATAATAATAATAAATATGTATAAATATGTTAAAAATGTAAACATTTAACAATCCTAAAACACTTAAAAACATTAAAAATCACAATAATTAAAATAAAAATATAAAAATAATAATAATAAATAAATGTATATACATAGTTTAACTTTTTTTCATTTTATTAATTTTTACATGTTACATATTTATTTATCCCATTTTTTCACTTCAAGTTTGACTATGTGTATATAAGATATCAAATGCAAATATAGATGCATCAATTAATGAATATATTTAAAATGGTACATAACTTATTACTGGTATTATACAGCTAGAGTACCTGATAATAATATATATCATATCCTAATAACATCATGAATAGAAGTGTTTAAAATAATGGAAAAAAAAATTGGTCACAGTGATTTTTATCACTTAGTTCAATTTTAACTTATAATTATATGTCCATATACAATTTAACTTTTTCCACATATGCCTGCTGAAAACCACATACCAGATTTCATAACACAAACTATGTATTAAGCATACAAAGATGTAGAAACAATGTTTAATTATCATTTCTAATGTAAATTTGAACGATCGCATAAGAAGAAAGAATCTGGATTAGCAACCAATCAAGGGAGATCTAATCATTACCTGCTGATTGGCTATCCATAGTTTAAAAACCAATAGAGTAACGGGTTTGGCGTGAATAAGCTATCAGCGAAACGCGCGTTGATTTCACTGATTATACCTTATCATAGATGTCCAAGTTATTTAATAGTTGCAGTTTAGGTTACAAGCTTATAAGATTTGACATATCGGCTATAGCGCTGCAAATCAAATTCCTACTTGATCTAATATTTGTTAGCAATCTATTTGCCGGTATATTATTGGCACATAATTTATATGTACTAGCGTATAGTAATCTAATATCGGCGTCAGTCATTTAGTTACTATCGGAACAGCATTCTGGATAGAAGTTTTAAGGAACTGTGCATTTTTTAGGGAACACGATCATAGTTTGATACTGTCACTCACCGGACCGTGAGTGCCTCTTCCCGGACATTTAGGAACCGTGGCCGTCCTCCATCCTGAGGGTCTGCGCATGCGCAGCCCTTTCCTATACTTCAGTGTATGTCCCTTTAACTCAATTGGCAGATCAGGCAACACTCCCTATATTAAGCACCTGTGGTCAATACCACGTTGCCTGATCTTGGAGTCTCATTCCCTATGAGTCTCTGAAGGTGTTCCTGTATTCCTCGTGTTTTCAGCGCTGCTGATTCCTGTGGTTTCCAAACCACTTCTACCTCTGTGGTTTCCAAACCACTTCTACTACTGTGGTTCCCATACCACTTCTACCATCAACTGTATCATCGTGACTGTTTGCTGATTCCTATCCGCTGCCTCCGTGCACTACAGTCTTCCAAACCACTTCAAGGCTATTATATTTCATTGTGACTGTTTGCTGGTTCCTACCCGCTGCCTCCGTGCACTCCAGCCTTTACTTCACATCCACTCACCTGTTCCTCATCAAGTCTGTGAGCTGATTCCTATCCGCTGCCTCCGTGCACTACAGCCTCCAGCCTGCAACTCGCCTGTGTTCATCATCGTGACTGCTAGCTGATTTCTATCCGCTGCCTCCGTGCACTACAGCCTCCAGCTTGCAACTCGCCTGTGTTCATCATCGTGACTGTTAGCTGATTCCTATCCGCTGTCTCTGTGCACTACAGCCTCCAGCTTGCAACTCGCCTGTGTTCATCATCGTGACAAGTTAGCTGATTCCTATCCGCTGCCCCTGTGCACTGCAGTCTCTTCTCAGCTCTCCTGTGTTTCCTTGAGACTGCTGCTCTCATTGCCATCCGCTACTCTCCGTGATCAACAGCTCCTGGTCTACTCTGCTCTCCCGTGTTCCATCGCTACTGACACCTATTGGTTGCTACTGGTTACCTCCGTGTACCGCAGAGCCCTGCTGCTGCTGACCGCGCTATCACCCATCTACTGCTGATCCGCTCTCCACGCCTTCACGTGTCCCGCTGGTCTCTACCCTCCTGTCAGCATTGGATTTATATCTCATCAACTACTCCTCTGCTGGATCATCTCCATTCTCCTGGGTCCTCCTTGAGTCCAGTTCCACGTGTTACTGATTCCTGTGGATTCGTGTCCCTGTTGGTCTCTTATCTGTGCGCTGCACCTACTAGACCGCTGCCTCATCTATCCTGGGACTTTTCATCCAGCCGGCCTCCCGCCGCTCAGGTATCGCTGCACTCCTATCTGACTGCCTGCTTCTGAACCACGGTATGCATACTTCTCATTGACTGTGCTGGTGTATTGCATATCTTGCTGGACTGTGTTGGTTCTCCTCTGGAGTCTGCTATCCGCTGAGTCTATTGCCATCATTGACTGTGTTAACTTGTGCTGGACTACTTCAAGAGACTTTCTATATTTGCAGACCTGTTCAGTCATTTATATATATTGTGCATGTTACTGTGGATCGTGTATAAGGTGCCTGTGTATATCCTGTGTTGCAGTCTCTCCCCGTGCACCTCCTCACATATATATTCAGTGGTACAACTTGCTAGTAGCAGACCACTGATCCCTGTTTCCAGTATCACCTGTTCCAGTATCCTCTCACATAGCAGTGGTACAACTTGCTATCGCAGACCACTGACTCCCCGGATACCTCCACTTGGATTCCATTCCTTCACTCAGACAGCGGTACCACTTGCTATCCGCAGACCGCTGACTCTCATCACCTCCTCGTTTCTGTTGGACATTCCTCCTCACTATAGCAGTGGTACAACTTGCTATCGCAGACCACTGACTACCTTCACGTGTCCTTGTCCTACAGTTCCTCGTGTACTATTACCTCCATATTACCAGTGCTGCTAGTCATAGACTTTCCTGAGCATCTCATCATCTGCTGTTTCCTGTTCCGCGATCACCCAGCTACCAGAGTACCCTATTACCATCTACATTGCTCTGGTAAGCCTACCACCTGGTGATCCCTGGGTAAAGACTCCTAGTGCCCGTGACAGTAAGATCAGGCCATGACAGACCCAGATACGGAACCTACAGCCAAAGAGATGCTGCAGCATCTGGTCAGCCGTGTGGAGCAACAGGATGCCCGCCAACAGCTGTTACTTCAGTGTTATCAATCGTTAACCTCCCAAGGAACATCTGGACAGACTGTGACAGCTACTACTGAGGCTCCTGTGCTTTCCTCCGTTTCCCCAGTGCCATCCCAGGTGTCTACAGCTTCTACGCTTCACCTGCCTACTCCGTCAAAGTACGATGGGGACCCCAAAACTTGTAGGGGTTTCCTTAACCAATGTTCAGTCCATTTTGAGCTCCAACCTCAAAATTTTTCTACCCATCGTTCCAGAGTGGCCTATCTTATCTCTTTGTTTTCTGGACAAGCCCTGGCTTGGGCCTCCCCTCTGTGGGAAAGAAACGACCCAATATTGCAAGATAGTGCCAAATTCATTTCTACATTCCGAAGTGTGTTCGATGAACCAGGTCGTGTGACCTCCGCTGCTTCCAGCATCCTCCGTCTGCGACAAGGATCTCATACAGTAGGACAGTACGTCATTCAATTTAGGATCTTAGCCTCTGAACTTCAGTGGAACACTGAAGCCCTAGTTGCCGCCTTCTGGCAGGGGCTCTCCGATAAAATTAAAGATGCACTGACTACCCAGGAGCTTCCTTCGTCACTTGAAGATCTGATCTCTCTTTGCCATCGTGTTGATATGAGATTTCGTGAAAGAGAGGCTGAGAAAACAACTTCTGCTAAAGCACCTCTTCGTTCTAACCCTCAATTTCGTCCAGTTTCACCCTCTGTGATTCCCATGGAGATAGGACGTTCCAAATTATCTTCAGAGGAGAGGAAACGAAGAGTAAAGAATAGACTCTGTATCTATTGTGCTGATTC